>NW_026571473.1:17605520-18225520 GCF_026225935.1 Boleophthalmus pectinirostris
GTTATTTAACATGCTTTCTTTGCTAAATACTTCCATATATCTTGCTCCATATATTTGACGTCTTCCAAATGTATATAAAATGTTGAAAGTAGTTCCATAAAATTCCATAAAAAATATTGAATGAGACAGTGTTTCCAAACTTTTGACTCATAGTGTATATCATCACAATATATCACCAGTAGGCATGGGACAATATAGAAATTTGGTTTCACGATTATCATGGCCAAAATAATTTAGATTAATGATTATATCATGATAATTATTTAAATAGCTGACAGTTTAAAAATGATATGGATATGAATAATTATTATTTAATGTTATGAATAAGTAAAAATGATCATTAAGGATAAGTTGCTTTTTTCTGCACATTCTGGTGATATTATGGCAATTATCTTTGTTGGTGATTATCACGATTATATAATCACCAGCGATCTGATGTGACCCTGCTCTAGTGTAGACTAACTGCATTCAGACCTGGTAGTTCTGCAGGAGGATAAGGCTGAGGTAGAACTCGCTGAAGGCCAGTTTGAGGTCCTTGATGTTGCGATGTTGGCAACGCTCCTCCTGGGACCGGTTAAAGACGGTCTTACGTCTGCGGAGACCTGGAGGGGTGATGCTCTCCCTTTGAGCGTCCAGGGATGACTGCAGCTCATTTTGTAAAGTGGCAAAGCGCCTCTGGGCTTCAGCAAGCTTCTCTACAGGATCACAGAGTTTAGAATAATTTAAAAAATAGCCTTAGCCGCACATGAGAATACATACATACCTATTATAATAAGTCAAGCCAAGATAAATCATCTGGTTTTATGCTGTTCAACAGTTATAGCATTTGTAGCAGAGACAAACGGATATATATCGGTTGTTTGATTTCTCTAGCCGATATTTAAGCTTTTTAGTGCAACAGCAGAGGTTATTGGCCATTGGCTTCTCTGAATTCTAAACATCGGCATCAGCACTGGCCATGAAAAAAAGGTTGATCTCTAATTTGAAGGTGCGCATTGTGTGTTTTCTGGTGGAGGGTTGGATAACGTCTTGTCTCTATGAAGATGTAATTGTTTTGCCTGAAATGTTTCATAGTAAGTCATCAAACCCTGTCTATTGCCATGGGGAAAGTTCAAATGCAGAGTTCAAAACCATACTGCAGAACATTTCAGGCAAAGCAATAACAGACAAGGGTGTGATCCTCCACTAGAAAACTTACAGATAATAGTGCACATTAAGGCTTTGAAATTACAGTTTGCTAAGTATTAATAAAATGAATGAAAACAGCAAACAGTACAAATAAACATAAAAAGACCAATCTTTATGAGCAGCTATCAGACATTTCCTCCAACAGGAAGCAGTGGACGATTGACTGAAGCTATTAAGGGTATGTAAATCCTGCTCTGTAAGGAACAATTATCTGGGTCATAGTGAGGTTAATCCAGTAAACAAGAGAGAAACCAGAGACACACTTGGAGTAGAAACATCTATTTAAAAAGCTCATATAGAAAGACTGTGACGCTAAAAAGAGTCTGCTATAATCTAATAATCTAACATCATTAACCTTTTATGGATTTGTCATTTCTATTTCTGCAACGTAATAGAGTTTGAAGCATTACCATTAAAATATTCTCAGTGGCAAGCTGTTGATACAAGATTTGCCTTAATATAGACACACTCCTCAGTCACTGCCCCTCAGGGATGCCTAAAAGCACTGCTTATGTAAATCTACACTCATACCAGGCCTGTCACGATAGTTACTATATCAATTTATCGTTCAACACATGATAGATGGTTAATTTTTGGCTATATGATGAGATTGATAATGAGATGAGATAAGCCAAGTTATTGTGTCATAACATGGCATACATTTGTTTCAGTATTACTGTTTATCATCTATATGTCCTTCAGAAATATATCACGCTTCAAAATTTCTTACTGCGACAGGCCTAACTCATACTTAATAATCCTATTATTATGAGCATATTTGAATTTACTTGGATACTGAAATTACATGAAGTCAAATGCTCCAGAGTGAGTAAACCAAGAAATAACAGTAGCTGGTGGTTTAGGAAATACAATAAAAGCTGGTCATGAATCATAAAAATAAACACATAGTAGATTTGAATGTGTGAAGAATAAATATGATTTTTCCATGAAGCTGTTGCCCAGTGCAGATGAAAGTGCAGCCCAACAGGCAGATTTCAGGGCAGTGCGGCCACAGCTTCTGAAAGGTCGAGGACCCCTTTTAGAGTGAGGTACAAAGGGAGAGCCCAGTGTGGAGGCAAGTGTTTTATAAAAAGTCAGCAGCCATTTTATCTCCATCTCTGCAGTTCTTTCTCTCACCCTGACCACACAAACAGAGAAACTGGCACCAGATAGCGCTGCCTGTCAGACCACAGCGTGCTCATGTTTACCGCTTTACCTCCTGTGTGCAGAGGATAAGCAGGAAGAAGATGAAACCACTACGATAAATAATCTATTTACTGGATGCAATGTCTATATGGGCTAATGAGTATTTAGTTGTTCTTTTTTTATCTGTAGGTACATAATTTAAAGGGCCCATGTTATGATATTTTCTGCTCTCTGTTATGATGTTTTGTTTCTTGCACACAAACCCTGCATATTTAGGCTGAGCTTTTCTCTTAAACAGAAAACAATCTGTTCCACCTTGTGATGTCATGAGGTAAAACAGGAAGTGTTATTTAATTCCATACACCTTCACTAGACTCATATGGATAATTTCCATCCTGAACTGCCAATCTCTATTGAACTAAAGGTAAAAGACAGCTATTTTGCATAATATAGGACCTTTAAAAATCACATAACATCAAGTGGAAAGAGCAATCATTACCTGGACAGACTATAAACTAGTTTAGTATTTTTGTTAAATTGGACATAGTTTTATTTCCAGAAGATAAGAGGTTGGAGAAATCTTACTACTATCTTACTACAATCTTTCTCCTAACATTGTCCATCATTATGTTATCAAATGATGTAAAGGCATGTGGTAGGTAATAAATCCTATGCTTACTGACTCTCTCCTGCCTCTCTGCCATTACATGCATCATTATAAGCTCAAACACTCATACAGTTAACCTTGGCCATGACTTGACTCTGAGGAGGCTGCAGTTTAACTAACGGCCTGTAGGAGGCAAACATTAAACCCTCCAACCCATGACACAGGGTTCAAAAGCAGAGGGCTCCCTCCTGGCACCAGAATACCAGAATATGTAATGGCCTGTTCTCATGTTACGCAGCACACCCAAGCCCCGAAATACACACTGCTTTTACTAGTGACCCAAACAGTCAACAACTTTAGATCAACACATTTGGAAAGAAAACCAAGCAAAACATTTTAACAAAACAATAACTTGATGAAGTTTTCCTCTAATTTTAGTCTAAATTTGGTTTTGAATCATAATAATATTCATCACTAATGTAATACATTTTATAAGTTTCAATGATTGTATAAAAAGCAGCTTAATACAATACAAACCTGAATAAAATGTGTTGATTTTAAGGAGCTCCTTCTCACACGTTTGGAAAAAGCTTTCTTCAAACTTGGCATAGTACCTTTTCACTGTGTCATCATCTGTGACTGCAAAAACAAGAAGAAAAGACAGGACAATTTAAAACATGACAACTATGAAAATTCAGAGGACTTAAATTTAGTCCCAAGATATTGACAGACTGCAGAAATTTAAATTGGACTCAGGCATTTCAGAAACAAATCTACTTTAAACCACTAAAGTTTACATTTACACCAGATTTCAGAAATAATAATAGCACTTGTATCTAAACTAGAAGTGTTTCAATCTTTTGAACACTCAAGGCGAGTATTTTTACTCTAGATTGGAAACATGATGCGCTCACAACTTTGTATGATATGCAGCCATATCCAACACAGCAGTCTTTGTGATCGGAAATTTAAAATCTCATATGATTCTCCTCGTGTCTGTGGTGTGCGGTTTTTGTCGCACATTTAAAAATCATTTAAGACTGGAAAATCCCGTAGTGTGTAGCTTGCCTAAGAATCACATGTATTTCAGCAAATCTTTAATAGATAAGAAAACTGTATCTTTTTTGTTGTTGGCTGCCAATCTAATTACAGTCTCTGTGATTCACTAATTGCAATCATTAAAATTCTGGTTTTGATTTGATTGTGATGTATCTTGCAGCACCATTCTGCACATTTACAAGGACTAAATTTGACCTGAATAGTTTAACTTTTTACTACTGAGCACATCCAGACATGCAGTTAGATCAACAACTTCCTCCTGTCTCTGGGAATCAGTCGGGCCAATTCAATCAACATCGATGCCTCGTCTGTGAGAGTTCTCTGCCCATTCACTACAAAGAGCAGGTAAACAGGCTGCACACTCAGTGAATGTCATGAAAAATGAATGCATTTATGTACTCCAAATGTCAGCTCTATGAACCATGAAACCACGGTAACTAACAAAATGAACGCAGCCAGGCACAACCCACATTCTCCAACAAGCTTTATCTGTCTTTCCTTTGCTTCCATTGAGCTACGAGTACAAGCTATAAAAGGACCTTCACCGCACACAGAATTAAGTGGTTTTGAGCGGGTGAGAGAGGTTTTTCAGGATAAAGCTGTAATGTTAGCTCAGCAGACATAGACCTCGTAAAACATTAGCTATTATATAAAGTGAGTCCAGGCAGCGGTCGCGAGATGGAGAGGTGCTCAGTTCAAGTCAGTAATAAAAAAGAGCTGCCCCGGGCGTCGTCTGTCAATATCCCTGCCTCAGTCTGCTCCACACAAGCACACACCTACAACTGCAGAGTATAGCTACACTCTGTAGCTTTACAAGGAAAATAAATTACCATTACTGGACCTTAACATCAATCAATGGTAACTTAATTAAAGTTTGGTCTAGTAATGGCAAAAGGAAAGCAAATTTCAGAGGTGTTTGAAAGACAGACAAGCTCTACAATGCTGCACTTAATGCACAGTACATCACAATTCAGATTATATATCACATTTAAGTCCATTATTTCAAGTTCCATTTTGAGCTGTCATAGATGGAGTAGAGCTTTCTTCATGTGCATGACCACATCTCATTTATCCAGGTTTAGTGTAGTTATGGATAGATATGAATAAATCTGAGAAATCAAAATCCACTCCACTGCTTTGTTTAGTTTTTGTAGCTCATTTCACATATTTGCAATTCAAAAACTCTTTTGCCTGTTTGTCTCTTAAGATTAGCAGGTTCAAAAATGAATCAAGAAGAACAATGCAGTAAGCATGTATACAGAAAGAAAATCTGTATGAAACAGCCAAAGTAATTGTGAAAGATGGTGACAATCTACATGTAGGCATGTCACAATAAATACTATATCGACTTTTCGTTCAATACATGAGAGATGGAACAATTATTTTGGGAGATCAATATTTATCATGGCCATTTTTTCTTTGTACTAATGGGAAGTTTTTGTTATTTTTTTAAACCTTGCTGAATATTTGAGCAGTAGAGGGTTCAATAAATAACTTGAAGATGACTGATTAAGTATTTAATTTCAGTCCATGTGCATTAATAATACTGTACATTTAGATTTTTTTTTAAGGAAATATATCACACTTCAAAATGTGTAATTGTGACAGGTCTATGAAGGTCAAGATAACATACAACAGAGGAATGCCACACTTGCCATTCAGTGACAGGCTAGTAAAACACCAGTACTGACAGCACAGTGGTGGTCAGGGGCTGTACTCACTGACAATGAACTGACTCACAGCAGAATAACTGTACCTAAGCCATCACTGAGCCATTACAACATGAGTAATGCTCCAACAAAATAAAGCAGGCAGAACCACAGGCAACTGCTTAGGAGCCCATTGTACTTTAAAGTAAAAGGTTACACTGCTAATGACCATGCAACATGAACGTAGAGACCCTTTGCATCACAAGGGAACTATAACACCATCTTACACTATGTAACTTTTCTGGCGAAGAGTCCATCACCTGCTTTTCTCCACCTTGCCTGGATCGTTGCAACCATTACAACAAGATCTGTGGAGAAATTACCTCTCTCACACCAGGATGCAGTTTTTTTGTTTAGTTTTTTCACCAATTTTTAAAAGTTTCAGATCACAAAAGCATCTCTGAAACCTTTGAAACTAAAACTACTGAAATATCAACTATTGCCATTTAGCGCCCATTAAGTATTCTAAGCAGAGGTATGCTGATGTTAGAAGTGCTGATAAATCTGAATTTGTGAGACAACATGATGCCTAATTTAATCCACCGTCACCGGCCTCCTCCTCTCCAGCTCCACTGTCACGCCATATCAACACAAACCAGCCTCATCAACATCTCATAATTACATTGTCTCAAACCCATCAGGCCCAGTGTGAATCGCACACTGTACAACCAAAAAACCTAATTATGTGACGTTCCTCTGACATCCACTGCAGTGACAGATGTAGTGGCTTTGTCCTGTCTCACAGCATGGGCTCTCATTATCACTGCTCTACGTAGATAAAGTTGACCACAAAGACAGCAGCATGTGATACGCACTAGACTCGACAGGTTCAAAATGGCTGACTGCAAAAGTAGAGGTTTTGAATAAGTGTTTTCTCTTTTGTTTGGAAAAATCGATCAGGGGACACTCAATGAGTTTTGTTAAAAGGTCATATTCTTCCTGGACAATTTGGCATTCACTTCAGCCAGTCTTGTCAGTCAGTGTGTGGCCGAATTATACATTTCTGGATGCCTACAAGAAAATATGTATTTTAATATTATTATTAACTACAATATGAATAGACATGTATTTCTATAGGAAGGAATTTGCATATTGATTTAACATTGTGTCCTTTCTATCCTGATTTTGTTCATTTTGCTTTGGGTTAGGGTGTGTGTTGAAAACAAGGAATGGCTAGATTAATCTGTTTTTGATAAAGAAACAAAAACAAAATAAAACCACAATAATATTTTTAAATATGCTCCTATAGTTAAAATCCTGGAGCTGTGTGAAAGACATTGTGGTGGCTCTTACTTGCCCAAGGTCACATGACCTCTATTTATGTAGAATCTAATTTATAGAAAGCTGCAGGAAAATCAATAGATGGGTTCAGTAGTGCCATTTGAACATAGTAAATCATTACAATAAAATGAATAATTAAAAGCATGCACAAGTCCTTTCATTCACAGAGGCCAGAAAACACAGCATGTTGGAAAATCTGACATTTCAAAGCATTTTATTTTAACAATTATTTGCTTTCCCCATTAAATCATTGTATGTCAACTTACAATTTTAATATTGCAATCAATCTATTGCTTGGAGTAATTGTGAAATTTGTTTACATATTTTTCCTGGTGTGAAATCTATCTGTACTCAATACATGGGGCCCTCCAAAACATCGGTGCTAGTAAAAGATAACCAGACACTCCATTAGTGTGAGTATTTTTTCAGACAAAGAAATGTGCTGGTGGCTAAAAAAACATCTTTTGACCTCCAGTATTCCCATGACACTTGTAGAAGACAGTTCCTCCTTTGGCAAAGCCCCTTCTTCTGTAGATTGTATAAATAAATGATGAGGCGCTTCTCAAGAACCCCACTCTCTTCACCCCCAAAGCCTTCACACAAACAGAGAGAGAGCGAGACCCCAACCCCCAACTCCTTATATTCTTATACACGCATGACACCGGGCAATAAAAGCTGTTCATAAATCTATCAACAGGAGCCTGTAAGCTGCTGACACGGAAGGGACCAAGAGCAAAACAAGGTGGGTCAGTTTGCAACACAGATATCAGTTTATTTTTATTTTTCAAATATAGTCTTTGTTTTTCATTTTAATATTTTACTAACTTAATGCATTTATTATATTATTTTATATTTTAAAAATCCATTTTTTTTTTTCAAAATGTGCATTGTTATGATTAAATTATTAGGATAAACCTCTATAACTGTAAATAGCCTTTAATTTAAATGTTGGAAAAAAAGATCTCCATCATACAAAAAACCCGGTCCATACAAGAAACATAAAATGAAACAAAATAATAATAATTGCAAGTCATAAAATATAATAAAAAAGAATTCAATAGATTTCCCATAATTGTTTTTCCAAACCCCAACCTGCACAGGATTCCCTATTTGAGAGTCCATTTGTCTCTTTAATGACACCCCTAGTACGGGACATAAACTACCCTGTTATAGTATTAGTGTCACGGGAGCTGAACAGCCCATTACATTATGATTGTCATTGCACGAGACCAGCTTATCTCACTGCTGCCAGCACACAGGTGTACACTAAATCACCACTTCACACTAAATGAACTAATAAACCTAAAAGGACTCCGGTGACTGTGTTAACAATTGCATAAAATGAAAAAAAAGCTACATCCTCTAGCATCAGGCCCAAAGCACATAAACAAGACTAAAACTACCAAGTGCCCCCCTCATCTCTCTACCCCTCTCCCACCCGCACCACTTATTCCCTTTCTGCCTGCAGCCACAATTAATTCTACCAATCATCTTTCTCACCGAGGCCAAGGGAACATTAGGAATGCACACTCACTGGGGCAGTTAGTATCCAGCAAGGACCGGAGACAGCCAGAGGAAATACTAGAGAGTGTATTGTGTACACCAGACTGCAGACTAAGCGGTCCTGGTTCTTTATAACGTGTTGATTTGTACAAATGATACTATGGAGACAATCTCACATTTGCTGAACTGATAATGTATAAGTGAATACTGATGAGATGGAAAGAGTAACAGATAGAGGCCAGATGGGCTGAGAGATGGAGCGGCACAGCAGAAGGACAGCGCATACAGAGGAATATGGTGATGTGACGAAAGAGAGCAAGAATAACAAGTGGTGTATTATAGTTGTATATGATTTTATTAAAAGCGATATAACCACAGAAACAAGCAGGTCCCCCAGCCAAAAAGTTACATAATGCAAGTAAATTTTAATCAACACAAAGCACTGTACATGTCAAAGCTAAAGACAATGAATGAAAGATGACAGACACAAGCAGTTTTGTATATTCACTGTCAACAGATTACAGATTACATTGTGTTATAATGTAAACAGTGTCTTTTATACTGTGGCTACACACATTTAAAAACTGATGAAACCACTTGTTCCTCTTCCAGTGTCAATTGCAACCAAAGTTAGTAGCGGGAATTAACTGATATATGAAGGACACAATATAAGTCACAGAAAAATCATATGTCCATTATTCAATATAGTGTGTTTTGCAAGAATACAGCACAGTGATCAACTAAACCACCACTTTGACTTTTTGAGGTAATATTGGTTTTGTTCATAAGAAATATTGTCTAAGCTTGTCTGTACCTACAGTTAAAGAGAAAAGATTTGAGAAGGTCCCAAAGTAGGTCATGTAAAACTTTCTCCAGGCTGGCAAGTTAACCAAACATTGTTAATATATGTTTAATTTTAAAACTTCTTTGAGTCTGAATTTGATGGCTTGGACTGAAGCAAAGAGCAATGTGGAGTTTAATAATGAGGAATAAATAAACTCTCACCTATAGACAGCAGAGGTGTGAGTTATATACAGTATATCTATATATGTCGTAATTGCTATTTTTGAAATATGCACAAGTATAAGATTGTATTGCTAATATGTTATTGTCTTGCTGAATGAAAATTTTAAAACTGAAACATGCAGTAAAATTGTCCAAAAAAGGGTATAATAAAGTAACATTTCTATACTTTTATTTAGAGCCCGACCAATATATCGGTTGGCCGATATTATCGGCCGATATGAGCACATTGAGGCATATCGGCTATCGGCTGATATGCTTGCTGATAGAGGCCGATATTTCATGTGGGCATGTTATACGTCATTATAAATCTTAGACTCTCTACATTATGCTCTTTTAATCCAATTTACAGACAGATAATTGTCCTAATATGTGGCTCCGCATCAGTATTTATCTGCGGAGTCATTTGTCAGTGTGTGTGTCCGTACTGTCCCTGAACACACCACAGAGTCGCGTCACTCACGTGTGTTTGTTTACACCCGCAGACACGGATCCAAACGTTGAGATTATATTCTTTTTACGGACAATCGGTTTGAATCTGGATTAAAAGGACTTTATTAGTGCAGACTTGTGATGTGAGGAGGAGCCTGTATGAGCGCTGAGTGTTGGAAATATGTCGACTTTGAAGTAAGTTTTCGTCATTTGTTATGGGTTAGCTGCTGTAGCTCCCGCACATAAACAGGCTGTTTTCTATTGGCCTATTGTAAAGTTGACCGTATATTTGTTACTGGACCTGCACTGATATGTAAATGAGCTGTGAATAGACATGTGAATTATGACATTTGCGCATATAATTAATTACCGCGGTGCGCACGTATTTACGGCTAAAGGCTAATTGCGATTGTTTATTTACATTATGGGTCGGTCGCGAACGAAATGGCTCTTTGAAGCGAACGACGGGAGCCTGATCCTTTTTGGGAGTCGTGTTTTCTCTTACTCTCTCTTTTTTTCTCTTCACGCCGCATGCAGACTCCTGGTTTGACAGCGGCAGCGGCTGAAAATGAAACTTTGAGAAATTTGCGTGTACATAGGATAAAAAAAAAACTTGCATATTTGGCTGTAGTTTAGCATAAAATAAATAAACCAGGACTAATTTTGGGCAGATAGAGACCGAGTCCCAACACTCAGTCCTGGTTCAGTTTTGGTTTAGTCCTGTTTTACACGTGGTCTAGATCTGTTTTAGTACTGGTTTAGTCCTTTTTTAGTCCTGGTTTAGACCTGGTTCAGTCCTGATTCAGTCCTGCTTTAGACGTACTTTAGTCCTGCTTGCAACAAAACAATCTGAAGAGCCACTTGGGAGCCAAAAAACCAGCAGCTTTTAGTGAGCCAAGCCAAAAGAGCCGGTTCTCTAAAAAGAACTGGAATCCCCGTCACTAGTGTCTAGAATGTGATGCAAAAATGCCATTAGTCCGACGTACTGTCTGTAAATATGATGTAAAGAGGCAGAATAACAATAAATGTTGCCTAAATACACCCAATTTTAAATCCACCAGAGCCAAACCTAAGTTTTTTAAACAATTCAACATTTACAGTGAATTTTTACATCACTAAATATATCGGCGATTATATCGGCTATCGGCAGCTCAAACTCCCATTATATCGGTTTCATATCGGCCACAGCAAAATCCATATCGGCCGGGCTCTACTTTTATTATTGTATAGTCCATTTTACTAGACATTTCTGATGGATTGCCATTATTGTGCCTAGAATTCATCAGTGGGATAATTCAGGAAAGATAGTGTGACCCCTACACAACCTATTATCTTCTTCATGTACTTCACTCTATTTCACTGTTCACTTTTCCACTCTCTTTCCTGATGCTTCAGATCGTTTCCTGAGCCAAGGTGTGAAACTGTATCTTTAGTGTAGCACATTTTGGCCTGGCTGTCTCCATCCTCCCAGCACCACACAGCCCTTGAAGATTGCTTTATATTTCCTGAAGACAGACTGAGGAAAAGGCAGACAGCGATAACAGTGGGTGTTTTAAGTTACCTGATACAATCACCATGACTTTACAGCTAAAATATGGACAGCTCATCCACATACGTGAATCAAAATTCTGATTTGAGCCATGCCACAATTACATTTAATAAACATGATTCTAATTTCTCTTATTACATTATAGATATTATATGTCTGCATCTGTCTCATATCAGTTTAAGCCTTCATTTCTGTTAGTGGCTATTGGATAAAGGATGCAAATAAGTATCAGTGTCTTAGTATGCGGAGGCACGTACGCCGCAGACCGCTTTGTTCAAACCTAATTGAAGCAAATCTAATTCAACAAAGATCAAGTCTGATTTAAAAGGCAAAGGTAAATTTTATGTATAAACCTGCAGAGGAATGAGAAAACTGCAAAATGTTGGATCATTTCTGAACTACTGAAGCCCTATATCTTTACATCCCACATCTGTTCTATATGTATGAGGCTGCCATGGGTGTGACTGGACAATATGGTGCAGAGGAAAGCCACCCTGGTGCTTGTGAGAAATTATTCAATGAATCACTGAGCTGGAAAAAGGAGGGCAATCTGAAGTGAAAACTAATTAACATAGGTGTATAAAAAAGGTGTGTAGAGGGAATATACTGGGAAGTTTTAAGGGAAGAAAAATCACATCGGCAAAGACACCTGTCTCAAAGATAAAGAGTCACTAAACTATAGTAAAAACCCCACTAAAATTATAATTGTTTCAAGTACAAACATCCATAAAACACACTATGCTTATCCTAATAACAAAAAAGTGTACTTAGACTTGGACCATTTCTTTCATCTAAGTATTTTATATTTATTTGTTCATAATTAATATATGAAAAAACATTACTAAAGCTTGCTATACTGAATAGTTTTTTTTGCATTCTTACCTCTCATTAAAACATAAGCACAGTAATATAGTCCCATGTTCTTTAGACAAATGCCTGGGAAAAATCAGTGTGACAACCTTGAAAATTACACTTCTGCTGCTAAGTAAATTTTTGCACTCCCATCCTTTCAAACACCTCACGAAGAACTAAATGACATCCAAGGAACATACTAGTAGTTCCTTGTATCTTGTCAAGACCACCAAATAATGGCGTAACCCTATTAGTCAGGGCTGGTCCACACCGTCACGCCTCGTTTAGATCACAATACGCTTTATGTTCCAGTGTGAGCGTTACTCAAACACACTGATATTAATCATCATCATCTGGCCTGTGGAGACAATGGAGCATGAAAAAGCCCTGTTTGTAACAATGATGTCTCATTTGAGCGCGCTGCAGGAGAGACAGGGAGTAGCAGGTTGGCTAATTAAATGTTGGCACTAGCTTTTATTGCAGTGGTTGTATTTGTACTTAATAAAGAGGTAGAAGTGTGAGATAAAGCCTATAGAAAAAAAAAAAAAAAAAAGTTGCTTATTTGTAAAGTGGATTTCTGAACAATAAAAAGTTTTTTAAAAAAGCGCATCCAGCATGTTTACTTTTTTGAGATTGAAATTCAATTATTTTATTTTGCTTATACATTCTCTCAATATTAATCTTACAATTGTGCTTGTTAGCCAATTTTGGATTGCCAAAATGTTGTCAGATTATCATCATCAGGAGAACTCCCAATAAATTAGGATATTCCTTTTTGTCGCTATTACCTACGGCGAGACTATGTAATTTTCCTGTAGTGAATCTTTGCACTTTTCCACAATTGTGCAGCTGTGGAACAGACACGAGACATGTTTCAGACAAGGTAATAAAAGCATCATGTCTACAGTGTGGGCCAAACTGAGAGCCACTGGGATGCACTGAGCTTCTGTTGTGGGGGATTGGCAGCAGAACACTACCACAAAAGGATTTACTGAGAAATACAATATGTACACTACAAATCCTGCAGCAGTATAGTAGTGCTACTTCAGCTTTCATTTTGTTCACGGGGCTTAAAGAAACAGCAATGTGATATCTATAATTAGATTTAAGGGGTAAAGATGTAAGGGGTCAATCTGCCACAATCAAACAGCCACTTATAAATGTTTCATCCACAAATATGAGAAACAAATAATAGTGGAGTCACTAGACTGACGTTAAACTTAAAGGTGGACCATGTGGCCTAAAATTTATGGAGAATATACTGTAGTAACATTCCAGAAAATAAGATAACATTGTCATGGGGACAAGCAGGTGGCAGACCCTCCACCACTGCTGTGGTGGTGCAAGACCCCTGTGCACCAGAAGTTAATTTGATGAAAGAATGAAATAAAATTGATAGCTGATTAAGCTTAAATCAGTTTGTGAATGTGATTATAACTTGTACAGAGACACTGTCCATAAGATTTGCTTGACCTTACATCATCTGTGACTGCAGAGTGATCGGTGTTACATCTAGAGCAAAGAGGTTTCATAAGACTGCGGTGAACATACATTAAAGTAAAATGACTGTAATGTCCCAGGAAAAGGAACAAAGTAATTGAGTTGCACCTGATTTTATTTCACAGATAAACACTGTCTCTTCTGATGAATGTGGTCAGGAAATGAACTGTGTAAGTAGACCTAAGACAGTGAGCAGGCAGACGCACTGCATAGAAGCCAGTACTGAACCCCAATCAAGTCACACAGTCAAAAACCACAATGATTTTAGCACCATTTAACATTGATGCTGACACACTGGAATCAGAGAAAAAAAGAAAACAGTTTGTTCAAACCAGACCTGGAGCTAAAATGCCTCAGGGAGGAAAGCGTTTTTGTGACAGCTCTAATAGCACACAGCACCTTGTTGGAAGAAAATTGCCCTGCTATTTTACCAGAGCCTCTCTGTGCATGTGTGTTAAAGTGCAGCCATACATTTGCACATGCTCACACAAGTGTGTGTGTGTCCTGTCCCATTTTTGGAACTGGTTGGCTGGGAGTGACATTGTCATTATTGACATCTCTCTCCTGGATCCTGTAGCCATTAGCAACCAACTACGGGAGTTGGCCTCTCTCGCACTGCAGCCAATTGCTTTCACATCACTGGGACTGTGCGCATGCATGCGAATGAGCAGGTGTTCCTCCACTTTTGTCCCTGCCCTTATTTCTGGGAAACCATCGTGTGATGTCTCAATGATTAGATGTGTCACCAGGGTTGATTTTTTGATACAATGCAGACACACATTGTTTGACCCTAATGTATTTGGCAGAATTAATAGAGGAAATACAATTCATATGAGGCAGACTGTAGGACCACATCTGGCTGAGCAGTCTACAGAAAATAATCAATAGGTGTTGATGAGGCCTGCTCAGTACCATTGTATTGCATGGCAAGCAGCCGCTCTTTACTCTGTTCTTGGTGATCAATACTGCTGATCTCTGATTAGGCTGGCCTCGCACATCTTACTGTGTTTGAAAAGAGCAGCTCACACCATCTGACTGTGAAATTAGAGCACAAATGTCACGGCAAGATTGATGACAAACTGAAACAACACTGCATCTCATTTTTCACACAACAACAAAGCACAAATGCCTGCATCTACAAACTCTCACAGAACTGAATCCGTTCTGGATGTTCATTTACACATTTATTTCCTTATGCCTGCATTTGTTCATTGACATGAAATCACACATCGGTCTTGTGTATGGCAGTGATGCTTCAACAGGCTTTCTACATTTCTTTTTCAGTGAAGTCATGCAAAAACTATGCTTCTAAAGTAGTGGAATTAAAGTATTTACTATTTACTGGTTAAGTGCTATATAAGTGCCATACTGTATAGCATTAAGTGGCTGACCCACACAGAACACCCATCAGCTATGCTAATGAGGCTTTGTTTCTGTTACTATGGGAACAGTCATGTGACTCACAGAGGGGCGTGTCCATTGCTCTGAGACTACCTGTGGGGAGTATATGTGAGAGCGCATACACAGCGATACATGATGGTGGGGGTTTAATCAGTCCTGTAATAGAAGCAGGGCATGCTGATGGAGCAGGGTCCCAAGGGACCAGCTCTTTGTCTTTACAAATCCCTTAGTAGTGGGACAACCGTGTGCCATCCACAACATCCACAACAGTGTCACCTTCTCCTTTGAGTGCATTGTCTCCATACCTTACACTTCCTGGTTTAAATTTAAACTATGCAACACACAGCATCACAGCTCTCTTGATCCACACCTGTGTCTTTTGGCGAGGGGCCCCAGTCCGATGATGGATGGGACAAGAATGGCCCCCCGGCTGCTCTGAGCCTCTGTCCCGCTGTTGGGTTATTCATTAAAGCAGCCCTTAAACGTCCTTTAAGGACCCTAAAATGCCACAGAGCTGCACTGTGACTCCACAAACACCTTTATAATGATCGATGTGACAGTTCCACTGCAGCACTATCTACAGGTACCTCCTGTCTGCCAAAGTACAACATGGGTTTCCTGAAATTCACCACAAAATATGAATATTCAAATCAGTTGAGCTCTTTATGTCAATCACTCATTCTGAGATATTTTGAAACATGTTTATGTTTGTTTTTCCCTGTACAGATTACACAGGGGACAGGAGAAGATAGCATGTCCTGAGTTTGTTGTTTTCTGCAAACACTAATCTATGGTCCTTCATCCAGGTTCATGTCTGTTAATGTTTTACAGACGAGAGCACTCTGGACTCAGGGTAACTGCCAATTTTAAGTTAGCTGCTCTTTAGAAAGGTATGCACTATGTGACTTCTCTATGAACACAATCAATTATTCTACATTTACCTGCACAAATAGACTAATACATTAACCATCATAACCATCTTATTAACCCTCAACCATGGTCTTAAACTGGTCCAAACTATGCCATATCAGCAATGACAATGTAAAGGTCCTGTGGGATCATTTCTTACTGGACATGAGTCAAAGAAGCAAGAAGAGAAAAACAGAGGTCAACTTGTACCACATAAGAATGTATTTTAAAATTAAGGGCGAAGATGATGCTTGCTACAGACCAAACTGCACATGGCAAATGTAAAAAAGAACATAAGTGTGAGAGTGGTTGTTCTGTCCTCCACTGTGTTCAAAAACCAATATAAACCTATGACAAAATAACTACATGTAAGGTCATAGGTCAAACTCCTGCTGATGAAACCATTAGATTCTGAAGGTTAGCACCATAAAACACGCCCACTTTTGCACACATCACAGTCTCGTCTCCTCATTTGACAGAGGCAGATGAAAAGGAGCTGGTGGAGGATGGGAGAGGAGGATTGAGGATGAGAAGACAGACAACAAAAGACCACCACTGCCCCAAAGTTCAAAAGCTCCCTTTCAACTGTGCCTGTGCCAGTGCATATAAACACTTGTGTTGGCATGGCCTTACTGAAGTGCATAGTGTGGCTTTATCTGTGAGATAAGAGCACAGTAGCACAAGATGCACTGGGCAACAATCAACAGTTGGAGGTTGCAAAGGTCTTAGTTACAGCATCACTTCCCATGGAGAAAGAGCTTGTAAAGGGAAGAAAACAAATACATGTTTGTAATATGGTACAGCTGTGTTCCGTCCTGCAACAAATTATACACATTAACAACCAAAAAAAAAAGAAAAAAAAAAAGGTCAAAGTCATATTTCTCTAATAAATGGAAATAAAGTAAAAAAAAAATCTCTCCGTTTTAAAAGTATTTGTGGCAATGAATAAACTGTTAATAAATTAGCAATTGAAGCCCACTTTACAATAATGAACTATTGCCCCAAATGTCATAAAATATATGTAAAATATAGTGTAAATGTCACTGTCATACCATGTATATTGTTTATTTTATGTGTAGCTGCTTAAAGCACAAATGCCCTATGGCTTCAATGACATATCTGTAAATATGGCAAAGCAAATTTTGCACACCTTACAAAAAATAAATCAGATACATCCTCTTCAAAAATGTGGACATTGTAGTGAAAGTGGTGCTATACACTGGATACTAATAACACATAGTGCATGAAAACCGGCATGAAACCCAGTATAAAAGCTCTGCTCTGTTGCAGCGGGGACGCCATCACCTGGGGAGTGGTGCTCCTCTAAACACAACAGAGGCTCTCCAAATTCACAAAGCACATGCAGGACTAACACTGGGCTAACACAGGTCTAGTGTTATAGTTTTCAACAAAGATGGGACAAGACAGAATTTTTTGGCACTTACAATTATTGATTTATTTTATTGGATACGTGCTGTCATTGTAGCACTGCTTCTTGGAACTACAGCTCCTCAAAATGCTAATTCACCAGCGTTTAAGCTTTTTTGTCTAATCCAAATGTAAACACATGGGTGAAAAATCTCACTATATCAAGTTCCTCTTGTGTGTACAATCTTGTGGCAAGAGCTTTTGTCCCATCTCTAGTTTTCAACAGAAGTTACATTATGTCAGTCATTTACAATTGAATCTTAATTCAGTAGCAGGCCTGTTAATAAGATTATTTTTTTTTTTAAGATTAAAAGTTTTTTTTTATTAATTTATTTTTTTAATCTCTAGTATGGGAGTTATTAAAAACTTTAAATCATATTTTAAATAAAAGACTAAATCTTAGAGACCATAATATTGTTTAATATAGTTTGTTAAACTGAATTGAATACTTTTCTGTTTGAATTCCTAATAAAAGATTTAGTTCATTTATATATCTTGGCCTAAATAAATGACCAGATTTAAGCAAAGATTAAAGCATAGACTAATGATTGTGTGAAATGGGCTAAAGATTGACTGAGTTCAGTTGCCGCAGTAACACAAATTGGCCTGTTAGTTTCAGATGAAAAATTGGCTTATTCTGTGTAACCACATTCAACATGAAAAACACTTTGAAGAGAATTTACATAATTGTAGCACTTATCGCACCATCGCAGAAAAAGTGATTGGTACACGCCCAGTGTGAGAACAGTCGTCAAGGCAACGGAGGCAAGGGTTCAACGGGAACGTGTCAGCGGCCTTGAGAGACTGAGGAGAGGGGAGGGGCTGTGCTCAAACAACAAGTGACGCCTAAATGATATTGTTCAGGTAAGTCCAATCAACATGTTTTTCATATCTATTTATTCTGTAGTATTTTGAGCATTTATAGCGGGAGGCTGTGGTGCAGGTTAATGGTCCTTTTAACAACAGTCTGGTTTGTCCACAGGCAGCTGGTGGTTTATAGTCAAAAACAGATCATTAAGTTTGATGATTTAATTTACTTTACAGATAAATTACTTCAAACCCTCTTCTGTTTATATGGTACTTCTCATTCTTTAGACAATTCTTTTTCTCCAAATAAAACAAATGGCTAAACACTGAAGACTACTGCTGATGGTAATAAATGTAAGAACTAACTGAAACATTTCATTACACCTTTCTGATGTCCTCAGTCTAACTGTCCATCACCATACTGCAGAAGGTCTGATGGACAAATAAGGTTCACATGAAAAAGCTCATAAATTTTAAAAACAGCAGTGAAAAAGATATGATATTTAAATATATTGATACAAAAAAGTTTTAAAGACAAAAATACTTCTGCACAAAATGTGGAACTTTTTCATTTCACATTAAATCCATCAAAGCAACTCTCTAATTGTCAACAACATACAAATTCCTTTGCAGTGACAGACACCACACTGCCAAGGCCGCTCACACATGGAGCTGTCTCCAGGCAACCTGAAGGCCAGTTTCAGCAGCTTCAATGTAACTGCAATCAACCAATCACAAACCTCGACTCCACCTTGACCAATCATGGACAATATCCAGCTGCGACAGAGCTCAATTTGTCAAAGCCACCTTCTCAAAATTCAAATTAAAGCTACTTTGAATGTACATGGTTAAAGGGCCCATAAAAGCTATTTTGTGTCTTGTTTCACTGACACATGTTTAACACATAAACCCTGCATATTTAGGCTGAAAACTGAAAACACGCTGTTCTACCTTGTGATGTCATGTGGTAATCCAGGAAGTGCTCCACTGTTTTTAAACTCCAAGGATCATTTGGATAATTTCAGCCATTAGAAATGCTAGTCACAGACAAATAAATAAGGATTACTCAAACACATGTGAAAAAAACAAATAACAACTTTGGGTATGTTATGCTTATAAGACTAAGTCAAGTTTGTGTAATATAAGATCTTTAACTTAAATTTTATATAATTACAATACTTAAGGATCTTTAGCAGTAATCACTGGTGTACATGTGTGTGTATATGATATATATATATATATATATATATATATATATATATATATATATATATATGTATAATACCCCAAAGCTATTCACTTTCACTTGTGACAGACACAAACAGTTCAATTCAAGCGTATTATTGAACCGCATGCGCTCACTGCCTGTACACAGAGATGTAATGATTTTTCTTGCACCGATTATTTCCCCTCTCTCTCTCTGCTGCTCCTCACAGATGCTGCTTTGACAGACATAAGTTTGGGCAGTGCAATCTGTTAGCGTAACAGTGGGTGGCAGCTCCTGTGATGTTTGCTTCTCTCACAGGTTTTGATCCTGAGGCACAGAGGAAGTGGAGTCAGGGGGACATCTCATCTGCTCGTCCTCATTGTCTGTTTCTGTGATCTACAAAGAACAATAGAACAAAACCAACACAAGAGCCCGAAGATCACTGTGTATCACACTGTTACACTGATCGGAATATTTTGGTGAATTCAAATGTATTATAAGGCCTGTCACAATAACAGATTTTGCAGTGAGATATTGCTGCAGAAAATATCATGATATTATCATGATTATTAACGATAATATTGAAACTATGCCACTGACACAATAACCCTAAAGCAAAATAATCCCAGGTAACCCTTTCCGAAATGTACAATATTATAAAAAAACATGAACTGCAATAATTAAATAGCAAAATGAAAGTAGTTAGTTGTATCTATAATGAGTCATAGAAGTTTATAATAAGATGATATAATAATTATCGTGGCGTTATTCTGTGTTATCACTGTTTATGCCCAAATCACATTATGATCATCTTGATTAAATTATGCTCAAATCAGTTTTAATAAGGTGTAAAAATACACACATTTGAACATATGGCAAGGAAACAAGAGAAGGGCACTGACATTTTAACTTGTCCTATCCACAAAATAAATCTTTAAAATCTATTGCTCTTATTTAAACATTGTCTTATGTTTGACCTTTCCTGAAATTTCAATAAACAAAAGCCATATAATTCCTACACCTCCTGACAATTAGGACTGAGAGAAATGGCAAAAAAAAATATCATAATTTTTTTATTTAATTTTGACTGATTTTTTTTTTTTTTTTCCATTTGCTTTAAATATAATCTCTATCTTCAAATCACAAACAAGACATTTATTCAGTACTTTTTACCACAAAAAACAGGGTAGTTCATTTCTCAACAGTTGGAACTCCAAACTACCTGCCTTTACTGTCACAGAACTGTACATAACTGTCAATTTGAAAGCCCTAAGTTGATCACTGATCATTTGAAATGATCGGATCTTGACTTTATTCAAATTGATTACCTGCATAGCCTTCATCCCCTACACATTAAATACCAAAATATGATATTAAAGAATCATGAGGTGGGTTTTAAAGCGCCAGTAAAGCATATTGCATCTCCATTAGTACGCCTTAAGTTGAAAACTGAATTGAGTTACACACAGGTAAATGGCCCATAGACCTGTAACTGATCAGATGAGAGGTGACTGAGCACACGTGTGGGGTTTGTGTAGAGGCGGCTGTGCTCGTAAAAACAAGATAAGTGTTGTGTCAATAGTCCAACCTGGAGCCATTAATCAAGACTGAATCATCTGCACTATAGGGTTACACCAGAGGAGGTGAACCTGCGCTGTAAAACAAGGGAAACGCAAGGTAAGCCTCTCTATGTGAGATTCTGTCACTGTTTATCTTTTTTGGATTGTCAGAAATAAATAAATAAATTATAATGAGAGTGATATTTTATTTTTGAATACATTTGTGAGGACCAAACACAAGGATTTGCCGACTTATCCATGGATTTCAGAATGATGAGTAAGTAGGACTGTTGCCATAGCGAGACAAAATATTATGTCTTTTGAAAATGTTGCATATAACAGGAAGTTGAAACCCATAAATAAGATGAAATATAGAAATTCAACAAGGTTCGCAGTTACTTTCGAATAATAATTACCTCTAGTCTTCAATTAGGACTGCGTGTATCTCAATTAAACCATTTTACAAATTACACATTTCTCCCACAAGAGCATCTCAGAGATAATACGCTAACGACGTGCAATAATCCTCATTTGTAAAGGATGTATGTCAGCGCAGTGCAGCTAATTCCAGGTGTGTTAGAGTGTGTGAAAATGTCTCTATAGGCTGCAGTGGCGTTTTCACAACAGCAGCTGCAGACACTTGATAAGAGCCACTGTGGAATGGCTTCACTTTGAAACACAAAATGAACTGAAATACAGAGAGTAAATACACACTCGCATGCACGCAGTCACGCACACATACACACAAACACACACACAAACTCACGTACACACAACATCAGTGTCTCAGAGAGAAACAGATTAGCAGACATTAAACAAGACATCTCATAGGCAGACATGTCATTTCTAAAACTGACTGGCAACAGTTCACTCAGTGCTCAGACAGTTATAATTATGACTATTCTTACCAGCTATATTACTGTACAAAATGCGAAAATGTCTGTACAGAATGTGAAAAAAAAAGGTTTCTCAATCATTTAATACATTTCGAAAGTGCCATTTAAACACTGTTACATGCATGTGTAACCCAAGTCTAAAAATGTGCCTAATTGCGTCAGATAAAATATTTATTTATTATTTCTACCTGTACGTAAACCACGTATAGTCACGTGCCGCTACGCACACACGGCGTGCGATCTTCCAATCAGGTTTCTCGCAGCGCCCGATACAAGCCTCCTGTGCCTGCTCTCCCTCATTCAGGAGTTGGGGAGAGGAGCCACAGGACTGCTGTACAGAGGTTTCATATCACCGCAGAAGAAGTGTTCTAGCCGCGCAACTATTTCGCAGTGGGATTGGCCAGGTGTGCCCCATTGGGTGCAAAACCCCCCTTTGATGGTGAGCTAGAACAGCCCATGAACCTACGTGAACCATATCATCGTTACCATCACTACCATCATCCCTTCTGCGGTCTGGTAGGAGGCTGTACAGCCAGTTGCTCCCCACCCTGTTTCTATTCACTACTCGCTCCTACTACTGTTTTTGCGCTTAAGGACAATTCAAACCCTCGGTTAAAAATTCTGGACTTCCATACTCACTACTACCCTGTGGAAAGCGAGATAGTGACTGTGTACTGCTATTGCAGTCAATGTGTTGGAGTAAAAGTCACTGGACTGTACTGTTAACTCTTTTATATGGTTACACATTCATTATAAGGAAACTATAAATGTACCCCAATATTACTGGTATCAAGCTTGATTCCCTAATCTGCAGAATTGTAAATATTGTTTTTTTTGTTGTTCACTATAAGCACTGTTAATACATGGCACCAGCCACTAAATCATAATTTCTGACTCAGTATTATTCTGTCACGCACCTCCCAGAGCCAATACCTTCTTCTTCTGATCTAGCCTACAATAATCTCTATTTCTTTTGGCAAGCATCATCATATATGCTACACATGCTCAACCAGCTGTTCCTATATCTTTACCATAGCAGGAGTGCAGTCCAGTATGAGATTTGATAAGATTAGTTGCTATTTCCTGTCTTAATTCTGTTAGGAGAATTACAACTCGGCTGTGCTTGAATCCTGTATCATTAACTTAATTTACATGCACAGGAAAGCTGCAAATGGCATGCAACACAATGTAAGACTAAACAGTTCACCAACAAATATTTTGTTTGAATGCATAATATAATGTCATGCATTTTTCATTTTAGGTTGGGAGAAACACTACAGGAGCCCAACACATTCACAGAGTGTTTTTAAGTAGCTGTTTTAGGCATCTTTCTTCAAATTATATTTTTCAAAATAGACAGAAATAATTTGTCATAAACAGCACAATACACATTTTCAATATTTAATCATTCCTATCCTAAAATAGTTTGTTAATATCAAAATCTCACAAAAGCTGAAGCTTGGTCCAGCTTGCTGTGTGTCCTCAAGTGTCTCTGAAACAAAACAGACCAAAAGTGTTTGGGGGCTGTTTGTTTGGTTCCATGGTAACTGAAATTAAGACACTTAGGTTTGTTCAATGACAGACTAAAACTTCACTTCAACTAAAACCTAGAATAAACAAAGGCAGTTACAATCTTACAATCCGCTGTGACAAATTGACAGGTCTAAATTCTTATCAAATTACAAAAATGTCACTGTACAATTCCATATATATATAAATGTGTTTCTCATCTTCCACGGTGGTAGGTCTCTCTCACCCTCATTCAGCTCGGGTCCTCTACCAGAGGCCTGGGAGCTTGAGAGTTCTGCGCAGTATCTTTGCTGTTCCCAGTACTGCACTTTTCTGGACTGAGATGTCCATTGTTTTTCCCGGTATCTGTTGTAGCCACTCTTCCAGTTTGGGGGTTACAGCCCCGAGTGCTCCGATCACTGCTGTGTACAGCTATTATAATAATAGCCATACACATTACACTTAAGTCTGAACAAATAGTATTTTACAATGATCTTCCTAATGGCCAGGGCTCATGCTGCAGAACAACAGCCTGCTCTCTGCTCTATTACTCTGCATACTAATGGGGTGATTAAGAGACCTAATTATCAGATGGCACTTGTCATGGAGCCCTGGCGTTTGCCCCCAGGACAAAATGCTAAACAGACACAAACTGTTGTTTCTATGTACACAAGCCATCCCTCTTCTCTTTATTTGCTGCTACTGGAATTGCAGCTTCTCTGGGAAGTCGGGAGCTCTGAAACACTGACAGTAAACTCACAGTGAAGTCAGCAGTTATTATAAAGTCCAATACAGGTACTGGTTAGTCACATGTTGAGGAGGACATGAAATATGTATAATGCCCAAGGCTAGAGTATGGTAACAGGAGGTTCAGGGACACTGTTCCTAGTAAACATTTATATTGCTGAAATGAGCACATTTTAGCAGCCAGAAGAAAACACTGAAATCTAAATCTGACATTTTGAAATATTTTGAACATTGAATAGAATAGAAAGCCTTTATTGTCCTTATACAATAGGATAATGAAATTCAGAGGTCATGTCATAACTTTTGGGCTGAATCCAGGCCCATTGGTAGAGCATCGTATCAGATCTCTGCTCAGTATAGTGGCAACTTCAGTGTAGATAAAAGAGAAGAAAGTACAATGTGCATCATTCTTTAACCACATAGATCTAAAACTACACATCAAAATCCACTTAGCATCTATTTAAGTGTCTGAGACTGTTGTGTGGTTTCCCCTGAGAGTTTCCAGCCTCATCAGCATCAGGAGGAAGATCCACTATATTTCCAATTGTGGACAGTGTTAATAATTCAGCGTTTAATATAAAACAGACAGCCCGTCCAGGAGGGAACAATTGTAGTGAATTATTGATATGTCTCCTCCCTCTTGTCTCCAGTTGAAGGTGATATAGTGTAAATAAGCTCAGATATATCTGGAACAATATCTCAGCTCCCTTGAAGAATAGCCTCTGACCCCAAATTTAAGAGAAAATCTTCTGCAATAGACGTAACATGTTTTTCTTTTGAACTGAGACTTTTTATATTTATGTATGCCCATGCCAGGTTATTCTGTTACAGCATTTCAAAATACAGAAATATCCAATAAATATCATGCCAGTCATTATTGAACAAAAGGAACAGGAACAGTAATTCTGTCAATTCATTTATACAATATTACCCCCAGCCCTACAGGTCACCAAATAAAAAAAATTACTTATTTTTTGCCATATCTTTCAGTTTCACACCTTTGAGAAAAATCCTGTTCCTTTTCTCCAATTAGTGGCAATGTAATCTCTGGCTTTCTCTCATCGTCTCCCACCATTTTAGCTGTCATACTGTGCCAAAGGCTAGCCCTGAATCTTCACTGTACTCTTTCTTTTCTGTCAGTCATAATTTGCCCAAAGTAAAAACCAAAATGTTACCATATTTATTATGCTGGAACAACCTTTATGTAATTCTCACTTTTATGAAACCTGTCATTGATGCTGAGTTTAGTGGAATGAAGTATTATTGACAACTTGTGAAAAGCTGACCAAGAAATCCAGGGGGACATGGGAGACAGGCTGGCTTCATGGTGGAGCACACTTTCACAGCTCACAGCCAATCAGAGCTCAGATCCTCAACTCCCCAGAGATTTGCTACAGCACTGGGCACTGGAAGGACACACTGACTTCTACAGTGGCCCACTTGCCTATTAATGCTTACACTGGCACTTACAGATGTGCCTTTCTGTTAGGGAATCGAAAACGCAGTTTGAGTTGGAGCAATTTTCAAATCTCAAAGGCTACAGTTATTCAGATAATAAAATGCCCTCTACAAAGACCTTTTAATGGAAAAATGTTAGTTTAGACCTATATAAACATGTTCTGAACAGGATGGGGTTCTTACATTATCAGATCATATTTCAGAGTTCTCTCAAATGTTAATACTCATGGAGCTGTTTACAATGTGCACAATGTGAAATGTGAATGTCACATATCTAATCTTGATCACATTTTTTTCCCCAAAAATTGAGCAGCCCTAATTTCTATAACTTTGTGCATCTACACATGTTGTCTCAGCATTATCTGCCTTCATCAGAGCATAGTAATTATAATCTTCAGTATTAATTTGTCATAGGATTACCTGATGTATTTTATGGTGAAATGTATTCAATTATATGGTTTGTGGATTTGCAGAAAATGAATTCAGAACAAATTCAGAAAAGACAATATATACGTATACTCACTGAGTATAGCTTATGTCCATTACCCAAAAATACAATAGCATATGGCCCTGCTGTTAGCGCCTGTAGGTCATCATCACACCTTGTAACACACAGTCTGCACCACTGTTCTCTACAATAACAACACTATCTGTGACATTTAGGAGCTTCACATAGTAATTAATATTAAACAAACTTAAATCAAACTCATATTGTGTTAGCAGAGTAACTTGACTCCGAGATCTAAGCCATGCAGCTGACAGACGAGTTTGGACATGAGCCAGAGCCAGAGCTGTTAATAGGCTTTTCATTGGACACTCAAAACAATAACTGGTTTTACAGCAGAGGTGAGATTAAGGTTACTGCTAATGCTAACAAGTCAATTAAGTCAGAAGAATCCACAGCTGTTTCCTTTTCTTTTTTACAATCTCATATTTGGCATGATTCAGATACTTAGACCAATGTCTGCTGTTCTGAATGTGAAGAATCTCTCTATTGTCTCATTTATAATAACCTTGACCAAATTTTCAACATGTGCATGAGAGCTAACGGAGGGAGGCAAAACAGATATGAAAGACCTTATCGGCCATTTTAATCATAAGCTTAGACAATCTGTGTGCCCATGACAAGGCCAAAGTTAAAGGCACACTCACTAGACTGTAAAGGGATATGTTTATGAACACAAAATACATAAATCTACAGGATTCATGACTGTACATGAGCCTTAGAATGACCTCTACTCACTCCTATTTTCTCCTTCACCCTGTGTTATCCACTGTAAACAACTAGCGCTCCTCTACAACATCTCTATTTCACAGGGTGCTTCTGTGATGTCTTTCAATCGCTCTTTTTTTCTGCCACAAACCTGCAAGAAAATGATACCTGCCACTTTCAAAATACGAGATTCCAATGAGAAGAGTGTGGGCATTTAAATATTAGTGTGTTTCAAAAGTTACTTTTTCCATAAAGTCCATAACCTGCTTGTGTCCATGTTCCACATTACAGATTAAAGATTTTCTATTACAAGAGAAACAAGCAGGTTGCAGCACTATGCTACATTATGATTCAGATCTGTGGAGAGTTTTCCCAATTCACAGAATGTGTTTTTGAGCAACAGAAACAGCCATAATGAAAAAATACTCAATGGACATGTTTATGCCATTCTAGACAAAACAGTAACAATTCCATGGAGACAAGCAGGTCGTGGACCCTCCACCAGAAAGGTTTAGCAGTAATTTACGTAATTTAAGTAGTTTAATGTATATATTTTTTGATAGCCCAAAATCACAGCAGCAGTCACTAATAGCTCAAAACTGCATGCCTTTACTCAGTTGGCCTTGGCTGTAGACCTAGTAATGGGCAAATCTTGATCTCAATCATTTGATTTATTGCACAGCCCTATCCAGGAGCATCAAGATCTCATTCAGTTGCATGTATTTAGTGAAACCTGACTTGACCTCCTTACCCTCTAAAACTCTTCAAAACCACTCCCCTTTGTGACTGACCCAAACCATTCCCATTCTCACACTCCTTCTTTCTCATCCTTTCATTCAAGCGAGATCTAATTCAGCAATGAATAATGGATGGATGGATAGCACACTTTCATCTACGAAGGTTCTCTTTCTCTTGTGGGATAGCTGCAGTGCTAATGCAGGGCAACATGCATTGGAGATGAGCCCAGGGACCTCCCACACAGTCTGTCTGTCTGTCTATTGCTTCAAGGATCTCCCTCTTTCAAACCAAATCTCGTTCATTCTCTTTTTACATATCGATAATGCTGTTTCACTCATTGGTTAAGGTTCACATTAACCAGCAAACGTCACCAAACATCTTATTCTACTCAGTTAACATCTTATATACATCTTATAGC
The DNA here is from genome assembly GCF_026225935.1 of Boleophthalmus pectinirostris. Classification (NCBI taxonomy): domain Eukaryota; kingdom Metazoa; phylum Chordata; class Actinopteri; order Gobiiformes; family Gobiidae; genus Boleophthalmus; species Boleophthalmus pectinirostris. The sequence continues at coordinate 17,633,660 of NW_026571473.1, forward strand.
ATCTTATCACTAATTACCCCTGTTCGATTGGTCTATGACCTTGAGATGAATCCCGTCATTGGACTGACCCTGGAACCTCTCCTTCTAATATCTGTTGACACAGTGCCCAAAGCCTGCAACATACACAAACAAAATAGGGCTGGATAGTATGACAATATTCACATGTTGTTGATGATGTTTATCGGCTTATTGATTTAGTTAACTTTTTAAAAAAACAAATTAAATTACTTTTACTTCCTTGAACAGTTGCCGACTTTTCTTCAGTCAACACCAAAAAAGGACAAAAATATGAACTCTGTTCCAAACTGTACGCTGTTACTCAGAGAGGATAAGCTGTTGGCCTTTCAATTTTAAAACCCCTAAGCATACCATTGCAATTACAATAGAAATGATTGATTATTGCAGCCCTAACATTATTGCATGATGTGTTATTATGGGAGATGTGGTGTACAAACTACATTACTAGAACAGTCTTCTATAAAAATAAAAATGTGGGTATTTTTCAATGTTAATTTAGCCAAGGAGAACCAACCCCCACAAAGAGCCAACAATTAGTGCAAGAGCCAAAGACAGCAGCCCTGTCAAAAAGCCATCAATAATGCAAACGGGTGGAAGACCCCGGACTGCTCCAGCCCCCTGTATGTGCCTATACCTGCACATCAGTGTCTCAATCTCTTTCATACACCCTGGACAGTCATACGCCCATCACGATAGTTACTATATCGACTTAACGTTCAATATATGAAAGATAGAATAATCATTTTTAGGGTCAGTATTTATCGTGAATACTTTTTACTTGCTTTAGTGGGCAGATTAATGTTATTTTTTTGTCTTGTGATAAGATTTTAGCTGATACATGTTGAATAAATAACGCATTATAAGTACAAACTAACTACAAAATTGTTTTGTTCTGATATTTATTTATACAGCTAATATGTTTAATGATATTGTATGTTTAGAATTTTTTTTCTTTTGTTTAAAGTTATTGATACATACATGCATACATTTGTTTCAATATAATAATTTATTGTCTATATGTTATATAGAAAATATATACTATACTATATATAATAAGTATATACTATATGCTTAGTATGCTTATTATACAATATTTCGCATTTGTAATGATGCTCGGCCTATGGATAGAGCCTGTCTTGTCTGCAGCATTTTATTGGATAGACTGGTGACTCTTTGCATGCACCTCTGAGGTATACACTATAAGTTAAATATAAAAACATCACATTTACATAAAATGTAATGCTATAAAAACAATATTTAAGTTGTGTAATATACTAAGTAAATATTACATCTACCTATATATAAAACAACATGGCAATTCTCACCCAAAGCACAAAGGCAGAAAATGACAGCAATCACAGAGGGAGTGGACAGACCCCAACTGGGACAAACTCAAACTGCAATAATAAGCAGCTGTTCCATCATATACGCCAGCAGAATGACAATGAGCACAGAGTAACAGTGGAACAGTGGAGCGGGCATTCAGCGAGACTCTTATTACAGTCTACAGCAAAGACACATAAAATGGCGGACGTCGTAAGCGTCCTCACAAAGGTGCTTACTTCTGTATTAAAAACATTTACATAGGCTACTTATATTTGCTGACATTTTCATATTAAAAACAAATATGTATTAGTTTTTGTTTTTCTATTAAAACTATCAGTGTGTGCTTAAAAATGTGACTGCTCTGGGAACTGTAAAATCAAAACTCAATGCTCACTTCAGTTATTTTTATTACATCCCATTTAATTTTATAAAGCTCAAAATCATAACTGGCGTCATCTAATATGGCTTCAACAGTTGATTTAACCAACAGAGACAGTTTAAAAACCTGACAATCTTCATGAGTTTTTACAATGTGTTTTAGTAATAATTTTGTGCAATAGAATGGAGTCTCACAAAACATTCAGAGCATAATGTGTTGCAAATAGTCTCGGACACAAAAGATAAGATTCCAACTGATTTTATAAAATGGAAAAAGCATTGCCTACCACCACCACTACCACTGCACACAGCCAGGATATTTTTACACACATTTTTATATCATTATTGATTTGGCTGCATAAAAGATGCCCCTGTAGGGATCATGTGCAGAGCAAAACACAAAATCAAGATGGACTACTCTGTAATGTGAGAAGTCATTCCTCTATCAGCGACCACTCTCTTCCGGTTCTATCCTGGTCTGTAAGTTAAAAGGAAAATCACTGGACAGCACATTTGGAGAAGCTCCGCCCTTCTTTCGTATGAATGAAGAAAGTGCTATCGCAGCCATCTTCACCCAGCCCCCCTCAGACAACCAGCCTGTACGCTCACAAACAGGTTGACCATAGACAAAGATGGAGAGTAGGGATGGGACAATAAACAATAATACCATCTCTCGTGATAAAAAGGGTAATAATCGTTCATGGGTCATTTTGTATAATCGTGTAAATCGCAAACAAAGATAATTACCATTATCTTTGTTTGCAATTTGCACTTCTAACAAAGTACAATACTGTAACAACTGTTTAAATATGGAACTTATTCAAAACATTAAAATGATAATCATTCATATCCATAACATTTTAAACTGTCAGCAACTTTAATCATTATCGTGATGTAATCATTAATCGCAATTATTTTGACCATGATGATGTGACACCAAATTTCAATATTGCTCTATGCTTAATGGAGAGTGGACCACCATCTAAAATAACACAATGAATGAGGCACATCAGTAATCCAGCCCCTAACATTTTATCCCTTGCAATGTAAAACATGCAGGACTACACATCCGCAAATACCATGTCTTTAATAAGTACCCATTGTTGGTAGTCTCTGTAATCATGTGCAGCTTTAATTGAATTAGTCCGTGGCATAACTCACTCTAATGGCTGCAACAGGAGGCTCGCAGAATCAACCAGCTGTTTCCCTGTTGAGGACACTGGCTTGTTATAGATCACTTGTGTTTTTATGTCACCTTCACTATAGAACATGATATTTGAACCGGGGGTAAAAGCCTTCAAATTTGTCATAACAGCTCACAAAGGACCATTAGCTATAAGGTTAAACACAAAAGCAATGACTCAGCTTATCTATCTTGTATTTATTCAGTGGATTTCAAAAATACTTGAAACATGAATTCATTCCACAGATCTGGCTCGTACCCTGGCCTGCGTCACTTGCTTATCTCCACAAAGATAAGTTTTACGCAATACTACGTTCCAGGCAAAGCAATAAATGTTCTGTAGAGGTAACCAGTGGCATATCCTCCACCAGAAATATTACATAGTGCATATTTACCAACATTTTAAAAGCAAACAGAAAATGTAATACATCTTTTACAATAATGAATGTAAACAATCAAGCCCTCAATAACCAATATTCCTCTGATGACAAACAGGAAAAATCATGCTAATATTAAAAGGTAAACTTTTTCCCCCAAATAGTTTTCTCCAGATGGGACACAGGCATAAATAATACATACCCGGCAGACTGCAAGTTCAATCAGGCAAACTGCTGCAGTAAGCACGTTTCGTTGAACCTGCAAATCCAGTTTCTTTCATGAAAGGTCAATAAAATCTCATCAGTGTCTCAATAATACTGTTTTCTTCTGTCTATAACCTACATCTCAGTAAATCACTGAAACCTTCACTTTAAGATAAATAAAATACTGAAACTATTTTTACAGTTGTGAAATTTCTAATGTCATTGCTCAAAATTACTATTAATTTGATTTACCCTTACAAAAAGAATGATTTATCAATAAACTAAAACTCTGCTCTGACCTCTGGAAGTTGAGAAAAAGTGCTAAATGGGTCCGGTCAAGCGGTAAGGGAAACGGGCAGATTTTTTACATTCAAATAGCTCTTATATATATATATTATTATATATTATATATATTGAAATAAGTAAGGTATTAGAATGTAGGAAAGAGTTAGCACTTCAACAGGGTAAAGTTAACCCTGTGACATTCTTTCAAGTTGTTGATAAAAAATTTAAAAACTCATGTTGGTAACGGAAGGAATGAAATATGCAGCACTTTTTGGGCAATAAATACAAACAGTGATAACTAGCGGTTCTCACTTACATATCCTTAACAAACTAGTTTGAATATTTGCTTCATATAGTTTTCTACCATATGGTACAAGATTAGGTTGAAAAACCTCTTACTTTTTGAGTAATGAGATTTTTTTATTAAGAAAGGTCATGGTAACGGAGGGAAAAGTAACGGAGGGAAAATTGTGCATGCAAGTAGAAGGTGCATGATTTTGCATAATCTGTCATCTGCCACCTTATCGTGGTGGGGGAGTTTGTGTACCCGAATGATCCTAGGAGCTATGTTGCCCGGGGCATTATGCCCCTGGTAGGGTCTCCCATGGCAAACAGGTCCTAGGTGACGGGGCAGACTAAGAGCAGTTCATAGAACCTCTATGAATAGCTTAAAAACAAGGACCGTGACGTCGCCCGGTATGGCGCAGCCGGGGCCCCACCCTGGAGCCAGGCCTGGGGTTGGGGCTCGAAAGCGAGCGCCTGGTGGCCAGGCCTTTGCCCACGGGGCCCGGCCGGGCTCAGCCCGAAGGGACGACGTGGGCCCGCCCTCCTGTGGGCTCACCACCCGCAGAGGGTTTCATAGGGGTCGGGTGCGCTGTGAACTAGGCAGAGGTCGGGGTCAGGGATCCCGGCAACCTAGTCCACGGACACAGAACCTGGCTGTAGGGACGTGGAACGTCACCTCACTGGGGGGGAAGGAGCCTGAGCTTGTGCGGGAGGTTGAGAGGTACCGGTTAGATATAGTCAGCCTCACCTCCACGCACAGCTTGGGCTCTGGTACCCAACCTCTCGAGAGGGGTTGGACCCTCCATTTTTCTGGTGTTGCCTGCGGAGAGCGGCGGCGAGCTGGTGTGGGCTTGCTTATAGCCCCACAGCTCAGCCGCCACGTGTTGGGAGTCCCTGCTTAGACTGCTGCCTCCGCGACCCGGCTCCGGATAAGCGGAAGAAAATGGAATGGAATGGAATGTCATCTTTTTTCTTCTGAATACTTTAATATTACTTCAGAATGAAAGGAAACTATTTCTATAAAATATGTCAGTCCTTCCAAGCACATTTTTATCATTTTAAATACATAAAAAAAAAAAAATCATGTACCTTCATCAACAGTTCAAAGATCGAATAACACAAGATATGATGAAATACATCAATTTATTTACATGATTTGCAGATCTTTGTAATTTGGGAAATAATTTTTGTTCCATGTTGCATACATGGTATGTTTAAAACGTATGTAACTTTAGAACCAAAAATGGTACAGAAAAAAGGTAGACAGTTTCATAAACTAGAGTATATATGCTATCTGTTGAATACATTTTTATATCAGATGCATTAACTTGAATTTTTGGCCTTGCTGTATACTTCTGCTTGACCGGTCCCTAATAAAAGTGGCATGAATAATGGATTCTAGGAATACACTGCAACAATTTAGAATACATTTGTTCTGTTTCTCATGTTTTTAAGACCATCAAAATCAGGTCTATATCCTTTAAGTAATCTTTGTAGCAACATAACTATATATATATTCATATATATGTATTCCAGTATGCAAACCTATAATTCCGCAAATGTTCCACTGTCACAACTGTCATCTTAATAGATTGATTGGCCCTGTCTTTATCAATAACGTGTTCTCACCTACATCTACAGAGAGACTGACAGGCGCAGAGCAGTGACCCATGAGTACAGCTCAGAGTCCAGACATAAGGTGATTTATCATCCACTCACAAGCACACAACCAATGGCCTCAATGGTCCCACATCAAGATGTAGTGCTGGTATGCTGTCAAGAAGGGATGCAATATACACACAGACCTGTACTGAACACATGACAACCAGATACAGTTGAAGATGTGTGCCTTGTCAAATTCACACAAACTAATGTCAATAAATTCAATATTATGGACTCCATACATCTCCACTAACATATTTTAAAGCTTATGTTGAAATTGTATAGGCACATACCACAGCAGCACACATATTTCCTTCTAGTGAATATGTCTTATCACTGCTGACCTCAGAAATGATCACTGGGTCACAGGCCTCTACTGTTGTCTCTCATCAAATATTATTTCTATATGTAAGTCTATACATTTTGCTTAACACTTACACATGCAACCAAGACTGTGTTTCAGTTCATTTATTGTCTTCATTGGGGTCAGATATTGCGTAGTAAAGGCCAGTGTGTTGGTGATGGTCTGAGCCTATTTTTAGCAGATGAAGAGCTGTTATTTCAGGGGACGCCAAAACAAGCTCAAGACTATGAGTGCATGTCTGCCTATGTGCCTGGGTTTGTTTGTGCAGACAGTGTCTCCTTACCTTCTATGGAGGGAGCTTGGTCCTGGGCAGCATACAGCATATCCTTGAATGCCTGAAGAAAAATAAAATCATATTCTCATTTATATTTGAACAGTTAAGGAACATTAAATGCATGTACAAGAAGCCAATTCAGCACAATATTGGAGTGATCCAGAAATGTCAGCGCCATCTGCTTTGTAGCACTGAACCAAAATTCACTGGAGAGCAATTAACAAACCACTTGTTCTCTACAAAAGATCATGTTACAACAACAGGTATGCAGCTGTTTAAACAGATCATGTATATTTACTTTAAGACAGGTAGAGATATCATGATCATAAATAAGTTTGTTTCTCTAACTGTTTGGGAAACTGGTGTTTAAAGAGAGAGATGTTATTAAGGTGAACCCATCACCATGGTAATGCCTTTGATGGGAAATGAGGGAAGAAAGGTCTTTGGGGAAAAGTGATAAAACTGCACACTCGGTATAATCACCAAAGTGAACCCAGTCTAATGAGACATCAGTGTCTATGATACTGCCACTGATGAGTGCGTAGTAAAACATGTCAAATATGCCACATTTACTGCTAAGTGTCCTGAAGATTATTAGTCAAGTAAACAGAGCATAAGCACTAAAGAACAAGAGATACTTGATGAGACACTACTGAACAGTCAGATCCTTCAGTAAGGGACACTCAAGACTGTTATCGTGTGCTTGAAAGGATCTCACAGAATACATTATTGATCTAAAGAGATCTGTGGCTCTAAATGAAAGCCTATGGTGGATCACTTGAGCTGTGTGTCTGAGTGGATGAGTGTGCGCAGGGGTGAGTGTAGAGGATGGAGGGAGGAGGTGGAGAGCAGAGGGCAGGGCTAGGACCAGATGTCCTCCTGGTGGGGGAGGAACGGTGCGCTGAGGAACAAGAGGACCATGCCAGAATAGAGACAGGGGCTCTCAGTGGTGGCTGTGCACAGCTATTGGTATACATCAGGTTCATACTGTAGAACATACAGCTAATATTCATATTACTAGGGTGTGTTAACTAATGTCTTTTAGTAAAATCAAATGACAGTGAACACTATATACTTCACAGAACAGGCTATGCCTTCACAAACAAACGAAAGATAATCACAGATATGTTGTAATGCCCTTACCTCTTTGTACATTTGTAAACATATGTTGAAGTTGAACCTCATCTCATCTACTGTATGTGAACTGTAATTAGGCTGCAGCAATAAATGCGACTTGACCACCCACGCACCTCCAACTACCCCCCCTTATACCTGTGTCATACAATAGAAACCTGTTGAACAATGTAATAAAATCTATAATATTTTCACCAAAAAACACTTGGAGCTGAAAGATATGTTATGAATATAATACAAACACATTTGGCGTAGAGAGGCTCTCCTCCACTGCCTGACCTATACCTGTCAATAGATGGAGCAGAACATGCCCATGTCCATGTAAAGTATTTGTTTAGCATAGAACCGTATAGCGACATCCCACAGGATGAAGCACACACCTAATCACTCAATCATCTGTCAATGCGGTCCCTGTGTAATGAGGTGCTTTACCAACTTGCGCCATTTTCTTATGCAACCGACTAACCCCTAACCCATCCGAAAGCATTGTTTCTGCAAAAACTGTAAATTCAAGAATCTCACTTGAATTTGGAATAAACTAAATATTATTTTAAGTAATAAATTTGTATTATTTGACACGGTCCATCAGGTGCCAATGGATTATGTCTGACAGTATTCAGAGTATAGCAATGTATAAAACATTATAAAGACATCCATGTTCTTTTAGCTCCACCCACTCAAAAAGAAGTGTTTATTGCAGGCAGCAAACAAATCACTAATATTTGTCAGTAATTGGGGAAAAAATACTTCTACAGCTACAGAAAATTTAGCTAATTGTTATCATTTATTTTCAGAAAATTGGCATTTTTAGACAATTAGGACAAAAACATACATTATCATCCATCTCAGGTCACTGAGGACCGAGCAGATTGGAGGTGTAAAATGGCTGGTATGGCCATGCGTCTGTCTGCCACATTGGCTGTGTAGAAAAGAGGCATTAGCGGTCCACACTAGAAAACATGTTTTTATCCTTACATAAATATTCATTGATAAATAACAAAAAGGACAAAAATGTTTACATTTTCTAATGTGTAATAATATAATGCTAAATAAAGTTCAGTGTTTCCAGAATGAGTAGTTCACTGAGGTTGTGTTGGTCCTGCAGTGGTGCAGAAGTCTTTGTCTATAATTCATAGAGCTAAATGGAATAGAGCAGGCATCCTGTCTATCTTTTTTAATGCACTTGTGCTCAGCCATAAATGTGGTGTGAAAATAAAATACTCTCATTTAATGAAAACCATGTTTGCGCTTGGCCCACAGTAATCCTAAAGGATAAACATATAGCATAAAACATATCCTTTTGCAGTTATTATTTGAACAAACAAATAGTATAGACCAATGCCTTTTTAGGAATGTAAGAAATTAAATGTTTAATTCAAGATAATTATATAACACTTAGAATTTTTTTAAATTATGCATTTGAGATTTTCAACAATATTTTGAGTTTTTAAACTTAAATTGACCTACTAAAGTATTAAAATGCAAATACTACAAGTTTACAAAACCAAATATAGACTAAATTTGTACATAAACGCATATTATTAGTGCTGTTAAATGTCTTTATATGCAGCAATTGTTTTAAAAATTAAATCTTCCCACAGTTAGTTATATACGACAAGTGAAGTGACATGTTTGACTGGATGTGTTTAACTCAGAAACAGTAATAAAACGTGAACGCTCCCTGTGGCTCTATACCGCAGTCATTCCCCCCATAAACAATAGGGCATCTCCTTTTCTGTTTATAGCTCTCTAGAGTGGCTTATAGTTCAACTGTTTATAATATGATTTTAGATGCTTAAAATGTTTTTTGTTTTTTTTTCTTGAGGTTTTGTTTTCTATTATTCTCCCTGGACTCAACTCGCCTGTATGAATGCCTTGGCCATTTTCACATCACTGTCGGATACAAAATAAAATAATAACTTTACCTCATATTGAAGGTATTGTTTCCTCCACTCCGGTGTAATATGGGAAGAAAGATGCTCTGCGAACTTCATTTTGCCGGAATAAAAACTCCTCTAAGCTCCGTTAAATCCAGGAGCGTCGGTCCCTTCACGTCAATGCGACTTTTAATACCTCAGTGAACTTGCTGGCTCAACATGCGGTGGCTCCGCGCAGCAAACTCCGGCTGTTTTCACTCCACTTCTGGTCCGTCCCAGGGAGCGCACTCGGCGCTAGTTGCATTCCACATAGCCTCGCAGTTTTCACTTTAAAGGAATGGCTATGGCAGGTTTCTCCGCTCACAGGTGTTGTCTCAGTGACTTTGTCCCGTCCCTCCGTGGGCAGGACTGGGGACACTGCGGTCCGCCATCGCATTGACTCTCGACTACGTGGTTGCGTCAGCAGCAGAGCGCGCAGTGGCACCGGGCGTTGTTGGGACCTCCTGTGAAAGTGAAAGCACTGATATCCAAACAACCCAATACAAATCTGTCCGTCTTTTAATAGATCCCTGTTCGTTTGAATTCTATTTACCATGATCCATTGCATGCACCTATCTTATAATGGCATACAGGCCATATCGTGTGCAACATCAAAAAGTTGATGAAACTCAAAAGGATTGTGTAGCGAATGTTCCCTGCTCTTATTTAAAAATCTGAGAACAAATTCTGGGCAAAAGATGAATTAGACTCCCAAACATACACCATGACAGAGCAGAGTGACGGCCAACGTGCACAAAAAAGGGTTATGATACGCCATCTGCTGACTGATCTCTGCAAACGGCGGATTATTAAAATACACAATTATTTTGAACGTACAATTAAAATTAATTGATTGAATAATGTGCAGTTGAAATAAATAAGTGCCTAGTACTTGAGGAAGAAAAAGAAAAGGCTTTGTCAGCCAATGCGCATAAATGATGCCATTCTATAACATAGCCTAGTTATTAGTGAGGTAATAACTAATGCGGATCCAGAATAAAGAATCTATCATCCTTTGAATTGTTGGTGAATTTAGTGATTATTAAGTGTTTTAAAATAGGCTAATATGCCCATTAAGTAAATGGGTCAAAATTTCCAGCGGAACTATTCCGCTAGCTGTTTCACACGGGATATTTTATGAAACGGACTTTAGACGGACCGACAACAGAAATAAATCCATCTGCATAGGATTAAAAACAAATTCATCTTTTCATTGTTTCCCGATAATTTCTTCTATTTTGACATACTTTTACCATAGCTTGGTATTTGTAGATTCTGAACATATACTGTCAACAAAACAATGGCTTCTGGGTCCCCTTCGTCCTCTCCGGACACTGCAACGGGCTCCGGTACGGACCCAGCTCGGCCTGACACCGGGGAGCCTCTCGGTGGAGCAGGCTCGGACTCGGACTCAGACCTGGGCTTGGGCAAGTTTGACTGCAGCGTAATGGCGATGGGAGACCGACTGGAGGGAGAGGAACTGGAGCAGGAGTTTGAATCTGCGGCGGATCGTGTCAAAAATCTGGTTCAGTCAGCCAGTAGAGATCAGCTCCTTTACCTGTACGCGCGGTATAAACAGGTACCTACACTGGGGTGCATTTGATAGCGCTGTCTGACCTATCAACATAGATGCAATTAATATATTATAACCTACTGCCTTTGGTGACAGTTATTTCTTGTTATTGGCTTTCGTAAGATTTATTATGAAATATGTTAATATCACAATAACAGAGTAATATGCAGTGTACTTCTTGTACTTATCTATACTTAATACCAGTGGTTTTCAAAGTGGGTCCCTGGGCCATGTGTTGGGGGTCCTACAAATCTTTTAATAACATGGAGCATTACGTGAATACTACAATTTCTTGTGATATTCAATCCCAAACATAAAGTGTTTTGATAAAAATAATGACACTAATTAAGTAAGTACTGAGAAAATGAGAAATTCATCATTCTTCCAGATTTGGTTATAAAAATGGTTTGAATTTCTGGATTTTATTGTGATGTCGTTGTGGGGACCGATAGGGGGTCCTTGGCATATTTCCATACCGATAAGTGGTACTTACTTTTATACTTTATTCCTAGGTCAAAGTGGGCAAATGCAATACTTCTAAACCTGGCTTCTTTGACTTTGAAGGACAGAGAAAATGGTTTGTATATTTGCATATTTTTTACTTTAAATTCTATTCATTGACTGTGTGTACTATTAGTGAATGTGTATGAATTACATTTCTATAGGCAAGCGTGGAAACAGCTTGGTGACATGGATGCCGAGCAGGCTATGCAGGAGTACATTTCTCTTGTGAATGTGCTGGATCCGGAAGGCACCTCTAAGGTAACAGAGGCTACTACTACTACTAAAGACTACCAGTCAACATTAAAAAACATAATACAGAATGAAAGACCTCCTCCCAATTTTGATAATCACATAATATGGAACAAAGATAAGTGAAGTTGACTGAGAATATTTGCTTTTTATATTCCCCCAAATACTAGTTTATAATTACACTTTAAAGTATACATTGTGGAATAGCACTCCCACTTTAATTCAAAATTCAGATCTAACAATATGGGGTCAAAATTGGCAGTCAAAAACGGTCAATTGAGGGTTTAAAAGTAGCATGCAATACTGATTGTTTTCCAGTAGATGTCAGTGTTGCTATAATTTTTTTCCTTGGCTTCTTGTTCATCTACGTTCATGACATGATTAAAAAATTTGTATGTGGGTTTGTATTATGGCGGTATGCGAAGCACGTGCTATATAAAGTTATCAGTAGCTGTTTAAGTGGTCTTTAACTTATGTTTACTTTAGTTCAGGGGCCTACACTAATCTTAACAGTAGATATAAACATACTGCAACGCATACCGTATGCTCATTTGTGCCTTAATATGATTCATAAAAGCACACACTAAGGAAAAATTACATTATAACAGGATGTCTTATTTGAGGTCATTGTTGAAATAAACAATAAAATCTGTAGTTGCGTTATATAAAAAAGTAATTGTGTGTTTAGTTTCTTCTGTTAAGATTATTTACCAAACGATCATTTTCAAGTGTTGAAAAACACACTGTAGACTGAAATTTTAAATATTTTTGGTTATGTGAAGCACCACTATGACAAATATCACCTTCAGTTTCCATTTCTGAAAACCATTAACAATTACAATCATCCTTTCATATTACCTATATTATATATATTCTATTTGAATTTATTATTATTATTATTATTATTATTATTATTATTATTATTATTATTATTATTACAACAGACGTCCCAGTCTGTGAAGTATCATACTCAGACACTTTCTCATTTCTCCCGTGTATTACTCACAGACCCTCCTGCATCGCTCTGCTAAGGAGTCCACTGGGCCACAATAGCTCAAATGCCCCTGAAAAGAAGCTAATTGTGTTAGTGTTAACAAAGCACTGTGGCATGGCAGCAGCCATTCTTCTGAACACACAGTTAAATGTTGTAAGTATAAGTGCATAGACTGAGACAGAGGACAGAATAATGGGCAGAATTTGACCTCTGCTCCCACCACAATTGTTAAGGAGACTCTATATTGTATTATAGTGGAGGAGCTGCGCCAGTGCATCAGCGAATATTCTGAGTTTCAGAAGTGAATTAGGTTGTCCCAAAAGTGCATGCATAGTTGTTTTGCTTTGTTTGTCATGTTCCCTTCCACTCTCCTTTTTTTCAGAAATCTGATTTGTGTGGGTTCCTTTGTGAGTCAAGGTTGGCCCACAAACAATGGGGCAGTAATAAAGTTGGTCTAAACTAAAGGTTTTATGCAGCTCTAATTTATGATACAGTATGAAAAATGATACTGAAGATTAACCTGGGTCACAAATTAGAGCACTTTAATTTTCTGTTGTGCCTCTGCATGTTGTTGGCCATTTATCAACAGTGAGGTCATGTCTAAGCCAATGAGACATGTTTTTCTACATTTGGTGCATGTCTAAAGGTGCACCAAAAGTAGATAGTGTAAATATCTACTTACACCATTAACTGTGTTTAACTAAAACCAATAACCTATTATTTGCCATACTGCTTTAAGTGGTTTGCTTTCTGTTGTAGTATTTATTTAAATCCACTTAAATATCAGTACATCTATTTTCTTATGTACAGTGTTGTTTTGACAGGAAAGAAGAGGAGCAGAAAAGAGAACAAGCTTTGGAGGAGCAGCAGTCAGCTCGCTATATCAGGAGGAAACAATACGGTAACAGAAACTTAACTATAATAAGTATAATTTGTAAAGCCTTAGTAAGCTTTTACATACTTTGTAATTAAACACATTAAAATGCATAGGTCAACCCGGAAGATTGTTAACCCCCAGTCTAGGTCCTGTATATGATTATCTTCAACAGACCGTAACTGCTGTAAGGGCCTGTAGACGTCATACACTTCTGATTTATGTTAATGAAATATATTCTCCATTTAGTCTTTCCTGGCAGACTTACTCAAGCTTAAAAAGCTCATCTTCATTTCAATATAAAGAGCTCTTTTGGAGAGGAAAATGAGATGTGTGAATCCTGCAGGTTTTGCCCCTAAATGCCTGTATATGATTAGTATGCGTATTGAGAAGAGACAGCCAGAAACCCCCTTTTTTTAATTACGTTATGATTCAGGGATAGTTTCAGGGTGAAGAAGGTAGGTGGGGTGAAGCAGACTGGGACAGGTGGGGCAGATTCCCAGAAGGGTGTGCTCCTTAGTGATATCCTGTTGCAATGCTATCCTATTCTTAAGGGAAACTTGCAAAAAGAAAGTCATTACCATGGCACATACACACTGTTCTGCCCATACGCACACATAAACATACACTTACTGCTTTACATTGCTACGGCTGGATTCAATTCAGGACATAACCTGCCAGAACTGTCACACTCACTGCTCTGCTGCATTTCAATTTTCCTCTTTCTCTCTTACACACAGACGAGTTCCATATTAAACAGCCAAGCACCTGTTAACCAATCTGAGAGTTAATTGCATTTCTTATTCCAGATCTTGATTTCCAAATGCGTATCTGTGTAACTAGTATTGACAAATGGGAGACTGATTAGCAATATCCCTAAAAACAGCTGATCAGGTCGTTGGAGCACCTTAAATGCAACATCTGAAGTTCTCTGTCCACCCTAAACATCCGAGCAACAGTTTTGCTTTCCAGCTCTCTGCAGCATACACCACTGTTCTCATTGTTCCTGGTAGCTCCATGTGGAGGGTGCAGAACAGGCACTATAGGGGGTGTGATGACAGATTGTGTGGGCCTTTGGCTCTGCTCATGCGCCTGTGATGGATGGTGTGGCCGTGGTGTTGATCAGTGGAGCTCAGGTCAGGTAGATGAACGTTCTCCAGCTCTGTGGCCAGTTTAGTCTGATGGATGAAGGACATATCTGCCAGTACACCAGACTGGACACACACATGTTTGTCCATTACACCTACGCACACACACAAAGAAAACACACACATTCGGAGACACACTGAACTCTTTGTGCCACCACTGTGATGATGACAGAGTAGCCTGTGACCTTCCCAGCATGCAATACGGCAAAGAGTTGATGTCATATTGTTTGTAGGACTTCTGTTAAGCATTTGTTTGTTGTTGGGACCATTTTGTTAGACCTGCTATTCTACATCTTGGTATTAAGCCATTTATGTGCTAATTTAATGCTTATTTTACATATTCGACACCATATATGCTGTAATGTTTGACACAAGTGAGGGCAGCCCAGTCCCACCATCAATGAAAGACTGATGAGCTGGCCTATTGATTAGTTGCTGGCGAAGACAGATAGCAGCCACACATCAGGGACACTTGGGGTCACCATAGCCATCAGACAAGGAAGTGGGTGTGGTCCAACTCCTGCACTCATGAATAAACATAGTGCCGGTAATCAGGAGTATGTAAATGAATGTGCTCATACATAACCTAGAAGTAATAAAAGTGTAATGAGTTATTCATAATTCATCACAGGCTGATGAGATGATGGCAGGAAGAGGGGGATTGAGTGAACTTGGAGAAAGAGAGGGTAGATGAAAGCCAGAGGTTCATTAAAGAACAAATGGAAACAAAACTTTTCTTTGTCTGTGTCTTGTTAGTGTCACTTTAAAACATGCCCTCCTTAGTGCTAGGATGAATTGTTAACATATATTATATATATTATATATATATATATATATATATATATATATATATATATATATATATATATATATATATATATATATATATATATATATAAAAAAACTTGTGGAATGCCTTAATCTGTCTAAATACTTTATTATTAGAGTTCCCTGTAGATGAGGGAATGCTTAGTGGTGGTTCACATGGGAAAAAGTACCCTGTGTTCAGCTTCAGTATTTATGAATGTGATTGTTAATGCACAATGATAATTAACTTTTCTCTTGGGCATGTGTTCAAGCAGCACAGATCTTTACTTTATTTCCCTTGCATATATCCTTATGCTTTTCTAACACTAATGATAGCACTTTACACCACTGCAGTTTCTCTTGTTTAGCAGTATAGTGGGGTTTATGTATTTCTGTAAGAGCAGGTGTTTGGGGCAGAAATGGAGGGATTTGGCCTTGGAGATGACAGACTTACTGTGTGGGAGTGGTGTGGGAGTGGTGTGGCTGTGGTGTGGCCGTGGAGGGACGAGAGGCTTCTGTCAGACAATACAGCACTATATTCAATTAATCAGAATGGTTAGCGTGGGTAAGAGGGTGTGGAGGGCGTAAAGCTCCAAATGAGATTTGGCCCCTTTTCTCTTGGTTGCCCCCTCGCCCGCTGCCACAGCACCTCTGCAGCACCCACGCTGCAGTCTGTCCCCAGTGGCATGAGGTGATTAGAGGCATCAGATAAAATCACTGTTTGTGTGATACCACTGTTCCCCAGAGATATGGCGCGTGCACAGCTGCTGGCCTATGAAATTTTCACTTTAAATACTCATTCATGTTTTAGATTAGATGTATTAGAGAATGTTGTAGCTACATGTCATACAATTGGAATAAAAAATAAACCATTAAAGTAAAATATATAGAAAATGTGTAGTTTAGCACAAGCAGTTTTTTTTGATTGACTCTTTTATTCTTTTTTACAGGGAAGAAGATAAGAACATTTTCGACTACTGCAGGGAAAATAATATTGAGCGAATCAACAAGGCTCTGAGCTCACAGAACGTGGATGTCAATACAAAAGATGAAGAGGTAACATAACAGCACAGTGCCTGCACAATACAGTCCAGCAGCGTGATTCACAGTTTAAATACTGTATGGCCGGGGGTGTAGATTTAACAGTGATAGTCGGGCCTGGACGCAGTGTGCTAGTGGTAAAAAATTTACCTTTCACTCAAGGACACACTGTTTGTTATGTATGAATGTTCTGCTGCTAATGCTTCCCAGAAAGGCATTGACTGTTCTTCTGCTGGTCTTGCCCACCTCTGACCTGTTTCACTGACAAATACAGGTCAACCTGGAAAAGTGTATGCAGCTTCTCCTGTAAAGTTATGTAATATATTCATTAACGTGGGACCACTGCTCAGACCTAGGTGTGCAATTTGTGTGGACAGCTATTGACCCTGAGATACCTTCATCTCTCCTGATTCATTATCAGCTGGACCAAATAGTTGGTTTCCAGCCCCTCTTTTACCGCAGTCCTTCAGATAAGCTGCAATCGGCTGCTGAATCCCAGTTTAGAGCCAGATGGTCCAGAGCCTGAGAGCTTTGTCTTTTCACTGCCATTGTTTTTGTGATCCTGGGTGTATTTCAACTTAGCAACAGCAGAGGGCAGTAGTGAAGTTTCACTTTACATTAGTAATGAAACCAACTAGTGGCTGCCTACATCTGCCTGCAAGCCACAAGATAATTCTCATGAAATAGAGGAGAAATATTACTTAGTCTGGTAGATTTAATTTACGCACTGTAGAATCCTTATATAGTTTCTGAGGCACTTTTTAATAATGGTCCCATGGAAAGCACCCAGGAGCTGCAAAAAGTACAGTGCAAAAAAAATAAAATAAAAATTAAATAAAATCTGAAGTTGGTGTAATTCTACCTTGCCCATATCAAGAGAAAGGCTGGAATCAGGTCCAGTGTAAAAGTAATCTAAAATTAATGTGTCCTATGCAGATAATTTTTTGTGATGTCTGCTGAAGAGACAACAATGCTATTTATTTCCGTTTGCATTGCTCAGTCTATTTAAGAGTTGATCAGTTGGCCATGTTCTAGCCTAATCTGTAGTCTAAGTAATGTTTAAAGAGTTGCTCTTATTTATCTCAATGCCTTTCACGTTGTATTGTGGTTGGACTGTAGTTAAAATCCCATTCAAAGCAGTATGATATATGAATTAATGTTGTCAGGAGTCAGCAGCCGCACACCTGAGCAGAGAGCCAGAGAGCATCTGATTGGTATTCTGGCCTGGCTATAGAGATCCATTTTAACATGCAGCCACTGTGATCAATATGATTTAAGCAACAGAATTGGACTCGGGGAGTTTGCTTTACCTAATTGGCCTGACTGAAAAATGAGCTTGCATGGTTTTATTAGAACAAGAATCTCACAGTGTGTCTGAGAGACTGGTGGTTCACTGATCCTGGTTTGGGGACAGTGTTACATCAATCACACATATAAGGCAAGTTTATATGGGCAGGAGTTCACTTTTAGGACCTTAACCACAACTTTGTCATTTGTCAAGTCTCATATTGGGACTGTTTGTTTGCCAATATGTTTTATTGTACTAGACAGTTCAATAGAGAAGGGGTATTTCTACATTAATTCATGATGTGTGTGGATCCAGGGCCGGGCACTGCTACACTGGGCATGTGACAGAGGACACAAGGAGCTGGTATCAGTATTACTGGAACACAAAGCGGACATCAACAGTCAGGTAGGTCAAACATATGCATCACCTGTGGCTTATTATTAATATATTTTCTTATATCCATTGATATAAAACAATAATGCCAGTTTTTGGTAAAGTTTGTATGTGCATAACATGTTTTGTATCAAATGCTTAAATTGAGTAATTACAGAGCTTTGTAAAATAGTACTGTCTCTACTATGACACTACCATCCAAACTGTTGCTACAGGCAAATCCCACAGAGCCCCCGCAGCCCGTTAGCCCTGTGTAGCATAGTCTTTGGCCTTACAGGGTTTAGCTGCATTGGAGGTTTTATCTTTGGCGGTAAGCTGGCTCAGCTGCACATTGAAGAAATTACTCCACTGGCCACACAGAGACACAACAAAGTGTTTCCAATGGGCTGTGCACATAGAGGCTTTAACTGTAATGCCAAATCAATTGGAAGTAAT
Source organism: Boleophthalmus pectinirostris (assembly GCF_026225935.1). Taxonomy (NCBI): domain Eukaryota; kingdom Metazoa; phylum Chordata; class Actinopteri; order Gobiiformes; family Gobiidae; genus Boleophthalmus; species Boleophthalmus pectinirostris. Next base: position 17,652,372 of record NW_026571473.1, read on the forward strand.
CAGGCAAATTGTTTGACGTTGCACAACACACAAAATCATTCAACAGATGAATTTATTTTGTGGTGATTTGGACTGGAGGTTAGGAGATTTTAGAAGAGCAGATAAAATGGTCTAATCATGATGTGAGGTACATAGAGCGTCTAGAGGAGAGGCTGCCATGTACTCAGATGATAGCACTTGTTGGTGGAGTCATGTTTCATTAGCCAATCAGAGCACAGACACGTCCTTATTCATTCATTAGGCGCACAAGGACCTCTTCACCTGCCTGTCTCACAGGTGTCAGCGCAGGCGGCTCTGAGGAAGACTGAATATTAAAAGAACTGGACTGTGCTGCACTGTTACTGGGAGCAGATTTATGAGGTGGCAAAGGAAAATATAGTGCACTAAATCATATCTCAGAGCCACAATGCCAAATTATTTGCTCACTATGTAAAACTGCAGCTTGATATGTTGCACATTAGACAAGCACAGACATCAGACAAAACTAGTTTTATACTGAGGGAGATAAATGTCTGATGCACACTTTTATGTTTGTGTCCTTCAGTCGTTTTATCGCTGTGAGGAAATGAAAGTTTGTGTGTTCTTCTACAAAGACTCATGTAGACTTTGTTACAGGCCTGACCTGTAATCACTGTTGACCTCCACCAGCTGCATAGCACTGGTAAATACAGCTCAAACCTGATTTATGCTTAATTTGTTGATTAAAAAGGGGCAGAGACTTCAGAGATAAAACAAAAAGTATTATTATTCCTTTGCCTGACGAGGGGAAATGTTTGAAATTAATCAACTGATTGCTTGAGCGAACTGTTCTCAAACCCTGGTAACCTGCATTAGGGCTTGTTTGATAGTTAATCCTGGATCAGGACAGTGACAGACTACAATAGGTAGCAGTGAGCACAGCTCTGCCAACTGTGGGCTGTTCCTGATGTGGCCTGTACATTAAGCCCCTATCTCCTCATCCATACACTGCCGCGCACTCAGCTAATACACCCAGGAAAGTGGGACACCCCGCCACAACTCTGGGACCAAGACAATAAAAGCCCACTTAATGTAATAATGAAAATTACAGCTTAAACACCACAGTGTGTGCTACAATACATGTAAGAGTATTAATGAAGCATTAGTTAAAAGAATGTCCATCATATCAACTGACCAGATCACCAGATCACCAGACTTTTAAATACTTCTGATTAAATTAATAAAAAGGGCTCAGACAGTGTCTTATTATTACATTTTTAGGAGGGGGATTCCCTTTGTTCAAGGGAAAGTGCAAGGGCATTTTTCAAGTGTGCTAGTGATCCTGACTGTGGCGTGTTAGTTGGGTTGGGCCATATATCAACCATAATGAACTGTTTTTTGCTTTGGGAGTGAGTTGAAATTCAAATTTTGCGATATCATGTGCAGGCACACTCTAGTTGCCTCTAATGCCTAAAACACTGATAATGAGCATGAACTTTTAACTTATAACAGTTAAGTCTCAAAGTCAGCAGTGCAGGGTAAGGGCCAGAGTTATGAAGCATTTTGGTCTAGTGTCAGCCATATTGTTAATTCTATAATGTTGTTGTTGTTCTGCCCTATGTGGTGAACTTTTGCTTAATGGTACACTCTACACTGCTGCTGTATTTTTTATACATTGGGCCATGCAAAATACAGGGTCACAGAGCATTGACAGATTCATATGAGGAGGCATTTTATATACATGAGGTTTTAAAATAATGAAATAAAAGGAATAAAAGTTCTAAAATGTGATTTGGTTAAACTAATTGGTGCTTGTATTTGTACACCTCCATGTGCACTCTCCCTGTGGTCTCTGACCAGACGCTGTAATCCCACACCCTCAGCTTATCCTCATTCCACATTTTTGTTTTTCTGAGGTGGAAATCCTGCTCTAACCTTTTTCCAAACAGTTGGAAAAAAGGTTAGAGCAGAATATGGACAATCATGAAGTGACAAAGTGAGGAACTGCAGTCTAGACTTTGCTAAGAACGTGAATCTAAACAATGTTAGACTTAGTTCATTGTGCCATGAGCACTGGAATAGCTGGGATTAGTTTTAACAATAAGAAGCACAGGTGAGATGTAGGTTAACACAACAAAAACACCCCGGAAGGAAATACAAGTTTTAAAAAGAAATTTTCCCTGTCTTTCTGTCCTCTTCCTCTTCTCCTCATTTGTCTTTTGCAGCTCCCAGTGCGTCTGTCTCTCTCACCCCATCCCTTCACCCGCCTTTGCCCATACTTTGTATTAAAACAACATGATCCATGAGGCGGGGTGGTCGACTCGCTAATTCTAATTAATCCAGCATAGTAGCACAGGCCCCAAGCGCGCCTAGTCTATCAGATAGAAATTCATAACTTAATTGAGGTCAGAGCCTCGAGTCGGCAGAACAAAAGTCTTCAGCCAGGACCAGCAAGATCAATAGCAATAAATATCTGACTTGGGGTAGCAACTATTGGTGGCCACAGAGCAAAAAACAAGATTTATACACATAATCTGAAGGGGTGGCTTTAGAGATATAAAAACAATCTTTGAATAAGTGTATTTGGTTTTGTTTCTTAAAGTAGAAATTAGTTTTCACTGAACTAACATTGATTTATAACAGATACTGCTCTCTCAAAGCCAACATACCAGAGGCAGATACTCTATGTAGAGGTCTTTGTTTAGTGTATATTAGTTCAGTTGTTCAGTGCACTTGTGTCATTCTGAAGATGGATTGTTATCAGAAATTTTGAAAATGATGACTACAGAATATATAATATATAGACCATGGCAATTATCATACTAGGATTGCATTTTTCTTCATTCCAAAGTATCCCTGTAGGTTACAATGAGCTCATTCCTCTTCCCAAATCAGCTGGTTTGTCTGGAAGAATATTTCATTTTAATCAAACACGTTCAGCTGTACGCATTAGCATTCGTTCATACACATTTTTCAAGAAAAGTGTAGTAAAACTAATATCAATATTTATGACTTTTCGTCCTGAAGTTGCTACATTCAGCAGAAGGCGAGTACGGTAGCTGTGATGTAAATGTGTCCCTGTTAGCAGAGGGTAGTATGGGGCTGCAGCACACAAAGCCTTCTCATGTGTGTCCTCTACTGTTGACTGTAGCGCTCAGTAAACCACGTACACACACGCCAGCCAGGGCACTGAGCTGATTGAAATTCTATGGCAGAGGCATTATTACACGTTGGTATCCCTCCCCTTTCCCAGCACTAGCTCCTATAACTAATGGCTCAGTCAGCCCAGTCATAACAAATATCCAACCAGATTCGTCATAATTGTGTGTATATGCATGTGTGTGTGTGCAAGTGTGTGTTTCTTTGTAATCGTGCAACCTCCCCTTACCAGAAAATATGGGGTCTTTAAGAGGAGAAAGGCAAGAAGGTGGAAAACTAAAAAATGGCTGAATATAAATTAAGTGCAAAATATAATTGTAAGGCCATAGCGTAGAGTAAACAAAGGTGATGACAGCAGCAGCAGCAGCTCTATACGCCTCCAACAAACACATTTTTAGGTTTAATTCTCTCTTGGAACATATTTTTTTACAAGCATTAAGTAGCAAATGGATTTTTACAATGCTGAGCCTTCGTTTGCCCTTCTCATTAATGTACAAACTTAAAAGAATAGTAACTACTGCGTACAGCACCTGAGGTTTTATCACCCACATTGTAAGCACTTCTTATGGGAGCCATATTTAGTACCTGCGGCACATTAGGCCAAGTTGAGGAAATGAGAGCGGCTGTGTTAAAAGGGCCCATAGCACGTGGATACAGTTATGAATCTATTATATGAGCACTCAGAAAGGAGCCGGTGAGCTGACAGTAATAGTGCAGCCTAAAGAGGCCATTGCAGCAGGTAACAGTCCTCTTTGCCATCATCAGCTGTTGTTTCTTTCTTATTGGCCACTCTCTGGGCCTTGCCTACACTCAACTATTTGATTTCCATCGTTCTTAACCGTCCACATAAATTGTCGGGAGCATTAAAGCTGTCCTCGACCATTTGAGGCGGAGGTGGAGAGGAGAGTGAGAGAGTGCGGGCTGGATGCAGACAGCCGGGGAGGGGATGGTGAGCCCGGAGAATAAACAAAGTAAGTGTTTTCCCTCCATCAGTCTCCTGCACTACTCAGCTTTATGGGTCCCTCACTCCAAATGCCTCAGCCCCCGCGCCCGCACCATTGATTTTCATATTACACTCTTTTATGTATTTATTTATTTCATATATTTCTTTTTAAACGTCATCGATGAGTCGCAGGAAAACAGACGGGGCCTCTGGTGATGTTAATTCTCAGCTCTGGCCTTATACTCTTCTCTGATGGCCATAATGGAGGCTAAGGTGTCCCCAGGGAACAAGCGAGCGCCATGACACAGGAGGCAGGCGAGTGTCCGGAAAACAGGGATGGAGAGAAAAAAGATTGGCAGAAAAGAGGTGGGAGCAGTCTTTCCCTTCTTTTTGAGCTAGGAAAGTAGCATATGGATTCATTAATATACTTCAGATCAATATGTCCATATTCTTATATATATATTCATTCTTTGTTCCTTAGCTGTTGGACTATCTCAACAGTGATAATCATACAATATTTTAGATACTGAACAGAAATGAAAGAAAAGTGTAAATTTACAATAACTTTTGACAAGGAAGGGGATGGCCACAACAGGGGAGATCTTTGTAGTCAATATAATGTGTCATATTATCTTTACATAGGTGATATTGTCCCACCTCTGGACTGTGGGTGCTGTGGCTCTAACACTGACTGAAGGTTACCTCACTCACAGAGGAGACCTGATCTAATTAGGGGTGGTCAGGACGCCACATCCTTTTAACACTGGGGCTCCCTAAAGAGCATTCACATGTGAGAGGAAGCACAGATGAACTAGTGAGGGCAAACTCCACAGAGCTGTGTTGAGACAGCCCTGTTGGTTATCTGCTATAGTAAATACAACACAAGTACAATATACTTCCTATGATAAGAACTCTTTGAAAACACTTTTGAAGGACCCTTGGGCTACATTCTGTTTTTAGTGGTAGAAAGAGAGAGAAACGCAGGAGCATGTTGCTCTAAACCAAAGATCTCTCTGTGCTTGACTGCACAGACTCTCATGTGTCGGCCTCAAAGTTGAGTGGTGTGGTGCAGTGCTTGGCAGATTTATTGTTGTGGCCTGTGGTGTTGCCGCTGGTTACAGATGGCTCTCGCTGAAGCTCCTCTCGCCCCTCTCCATCTTTCTGCTGTTGTCTGATTAATGGCACCTGCTCATCATAATGCTATCTGCTGGAATCTGCATACCAATGATCCCCAGTGACTATCGATTCACCCCTCATCTTTCCAGCACACACACTCTCTCCCTCCCTGCACCACTGTCATTATAAAAGTCAGCAGCTGCTGCATGCATTGATCATAAATCATAATTGCTTGTCCATTTTTCCCCACTTGGTTAATGTTGCTGTCAGGGACTGAGGAAGGGTGGGCATGAGGGTGAAACGGAGGCAGGGAGGGAACAGAGTTGCTCTCCAAAACTTTTATCAGGTGCACTTAAAAAATAAGATTCTAGGTTCTTAGTGACTGCATAGTTACTCCCAAGGCTGTGGGGTTAGTGACCACTGTAGCTCAGAATGTAAAATGTGGATAGTAAAAAGTCATGCGCTGCACACAGTTGTCGCTTTTCTTTTACATTTATGCATCAGTGAGTGGACAAAGAAAAGTTTAACATTGTAAAAAAAATACACCTGTGGCTTAATGCTCCATAGAGATTGCTAAATTAATTCCATACTGAGGTGTAAAACTACCTTTGGACCCTTCTGGCCGTCACTGTGCTTGGAACCGAATGGAACTGTGCAACAAAAGAAATTCAAATGGTGTCCTTTTCCAACAAAACTTTAAACAGAGCTCAGACTTTTGACAACCACTCACCTGATTTTGAAAGCCTAATTAGGGACGGACATGCAAAGTAGCCTTGCTTGCTTTGTGTTAATGTGTTAATGATAATATGTAACGTTTCTGGTTGAAGATCCACTACCTGCTTTTCTCTTTGGAAATGTTATTCCTTTGCCTCAAATGTTTCTTAACTTTGCAATCTCTATGAAGACAAGCAGGTGGGCCAAGTTACAGATCAGGTCTATGGAGAGGGAACCCACCTATGCAGACGCCACCTGAAAAAGTTACATAGTGCGCCTTTAAGTTGATTCAAACTAAAACGTATGTTGGCCATCTAAATCTGTAAAGATGTCAAACTAAAGATGTGGGTACCTTCTTGATTCATTCTCCTTCTTTCCTCCTTCCTGTTCTCCTTTATCTTACTGGACATAGTTTCTGTATAGTGGAAATGATAGATTAGTGGGACTTACATTCAGCAAAACTGCAATTGTACTAATAGATCAAGGCCTCCCCATGCTACTCCTAAGCATATTGGTCCACCCCATTAGAGTGATACACTGCACAGCTGCTATTGTGCAAGCCACTGCTTTATTGAGCACTATGCTGACATCCAGTCCGGGCATTTCTGCACCGCAAGGGGAAACTTTGGATGACATGTAAAAGCAGAGGTTCTATGCGACATGGCTCCGTAATGGGATGGGCACAGGGGTGCACTGGAGTTAAAGAGGAACAAGGGGGGTTGAAAACTGCTACGGTAGCGAACAGAAGGTATTGGGGATGTACGGGGGAGTGTCTCGTCCCGGCTGCTTCCAGAGCAAATGGAAGACAATCCAATTTCCTGTGATTCCATCAGCCTCCGTCCTGGATCCAGGGGCATTAGGGAATGCTGAGAGGACAGGCCGCTGACCCTTCACCAGAGCAGGAATACAACCGGAGTACGTAGTCTTTATAACGTACACATGTGGAACCAGTGTGTGTTTGTGTCTCTTGAACTCCAGATTAATGCCTAAACCCCTTACACTTTAATTATAGTATATGCATAGGCTATCTAGCAAGGCTGAAACAATTATTTGGAATAATAGTGACTAATCAACTATTAAGTAATAATATTTTGATAATAAAACACATACCAACAGACCTGTTATAGACAGCAACAGTATTAAATAAAAAAGGAATATATAATTTTCACCAATAATACACTTTATTTGTAAATTTTCTCTGTCTAGAAGCCTTCAGTCATCATATTTCAGCCTTGAAAAGATGACCAAAAATAACTATGTACAATATAAATAATCATGCAATAATAATAATAATTGATATTTGCAACCTCCTTCTTCCTTTTTATTTTCTCTCCAAATACAGTTTACCTTTGTCTATTCTGAAATTCAGTTGGTATTTGATTGGGACAGTGACGTTGTTGCAGGCCAGCAGCGGTGCCTCACTGAACTGCTGGTGATTTGCATCTGTGTTTAGTGATCTGCCCAGTGGGAATAGAAAGCTCTAATCCAATCAGCGGGTCCCTGAAGTGCTGCCCCTCACAGAGAGAGACACAACAATAGGATCACTCTGCACTGGAGCTAAACAGGAGAGGAAGAGAAGAGGGTCAAATTTAAGACTAGAACATCTTAAGGAGAAATTTTTTTCAGTGTTTAGTTTCTTCATCTGTTTGCTGCACCTAAAGATATTTATTTCCTTTTATTAATTTACATCAGTAGATTTGTATCAGACATTGTAATTTTACAGGCCGCTTTCTCAAAATGTATTTTCCTCACACAGGGACATAAAGATCACCCATTAAAGCATCTACATACACCAAACTGCCCAATATTTGACAGATTCTACTGAAGGATTTCTTACTGAAGATAGTGAAGATATCCAAACCTTTATATAGATTACAGGGCCTAAAATGGTATAAATCTTCTAATGTCTTTGGGAAACTTGGAGGTGTAGAGAGGTCTGGCTGGTACTAGAGCAAAAGCTAATGAACAGTTTGCCCATAATGGCTTTTGTGATTTTAGAGTTTTTTCAACTCCAATGACATTGAGAAGTGTGGAAAGTGCCTTTTGACTTTTAATCTATCTCACAGCATAGTCATTGTGCGTGGCTGAACAATTGCTTCTGTTCTGGGACTGGAGGCTACACTTTGTCCATTCATCATCATTATAAGGTGCAAAGGCAGGTCGGAGCTGTGATTAAGAACTGAGTCTGCTGTTGATGATGCCTGTCATAGATTGGGCCTTATTACACTCGCTTCTGTCCCTAAAGAATTATACAAAGCCCTGTGACCTCTGGGTAGTTTCATTACCTCACTGGACACCTGAATGGAGTAAATGTTTTTATTTTTTATTAACAAAAGCTGCCCATGTCTCTAGATATAGAAGAAACATGTTTTAAATTCTACTATAACCATTGTTTGTTGTGGTTGCATCTTCCATATATGGAAGCTGAAGACAACCCTGGTTGAGTTGTAGTGCCATTTCTGAACCTCTAGGACACAGGTGTCAAACATACGGCTCGGGGGCCAGATCCGGCCCTCCAAGACCTTTAATCTGGCCCTTGGCTGATTTTCTACTAAAATATTTTTATTATATTTTCTATTAAAATATTGGTAATTTTCTGTGGTGCTTATCATAGCAGCGTCTCCAGCGTCTCTGTACGTGGCCCCTCCCACCAGAGCAGCACAAATGAAGACTTTTCTCTTTCCAAACACTCTTAAAGGACGATCGTTTTGACTATTGACCGTGACACCCTCATCAGAAAAATGTCCAACATGAGAAAAGCGGAAGCCGAGTGCAGAATTTTCCAAGAAAAATTTACTTATTGCTATTTGCATACAAGTTAAAGTTAAAACATTGTGTTGAAATTGGATTTTCCTTAAAGTTTCAAGTTGTTCATAATTATAATATTTTGTTTAAAAAAAAAGAGTTCATCAATTAAAAAAGATTTCTGTAATAGATTTGCATTTCTCTGCACAAATATTTGAACTTAATAATATTTTTGGGGTTTATATGACATGAGTTTTCTGATCCGGCCCCTTTGGGATCAAAGTAGGTTGGATACGGCCCCTAGACCAAAATGAGTTTGACACCCCTGCTCTAGGAGCTCATGGTTAAGTCACTATGTGTGAGTCAGAACGTGCTCATCCTGTGATCTGACATCTATGTGACTTTATGTTTATGGCCTGATCTCAAGACATGGTCCATTCTCCAATTCTTGAACCTTTTTTAATGAGTAAATTTGACCTCTATCTGCGCTGCCTCCTAACCATCAGATGTAGAGGCATTTGTCTGTTAACACTTATCTGCTCTGATCATCATATGTGAAATGGCATGTTTTTAAATCTGTTGTGTACTTGTTCTGACTTTTGCCTTTTTCATTTTTCAGGACAATGAAGGACAGACTGCTCTACATTACGGTAATACAGTCATACACTTATGTATGCCATGGAGACAATGTCTTATGAGTGGACTCGAATGTCATTAGAGTAGTAGTTTTAACTCATTATCTACTTTTGTGTTACACTTGCTTCACTTTGCACCCCCTTTGTAACACATGTTACACATTTGTGTGCACCCGTCTGGTTTTGTTGGGTGTGTAATAATCACAAGGCCTCCCAGAGGAAATCAGCAGTGGTCCTCAGACTCCCCTGACCCTCTCATGCCCCATCACTGTGTCCCAGAGGGGCGTTCCTACACCACAAGATGTGTGTGTATGTGTGTGTGCGCGCGCCATCTGTCCTAGAGTGTGTGAGGCTGCCCTGATGCTGGTATGTTGCATCACCTATTTGATATCCACACACAGAGCACAAGAAGTCCAGAGATGCGGCATAAAAAGATGACTAATAAACATAAGCGATGAACTCCCAGAGACAAATAGCAGAGAATGAAAATTCATTCGCACCTCTCTTTGCACAGGGCCACACTGCTGGCAAGTGATTAATTGAGGGTTTACTGCTCACCATAAATTGTGCTCCTCCTCTACGGCTCCCACGAGGGCTGGACACTTTTTACAGCTCAAGGCCCAGGCGAGACACCCCTGCACAGGCACACGCCGCCCAAATAAAACACTGTTTGGAGCAACAACCTGAGCTCTGCTTTGCCTCTTAAAAACTGCCTGTCAGTCACATGTGGTGAATCATTAGTGGTCCATGTGGTGGTCGATATAAGTTACCTTCTAAGACACAGTGTGTATGGACACACATGTATATGATCATATCTCATGCATACACACTCCCAGCAGCACGCCGTAGCCGCCCCCCGGGCCGAGGTTAAGAGGCCTGACTGTCAATCACTGCGGCTGCTGACATCAGCGATCAGTGGGGGCTCCAGTAGCGTTTTAAAATGAGAGCGTTTGACACAGACACAGAAGCACTCAGAGGAGCAGATAAAGGGGATGAGGTGCCAGAGAGGCGAGAGGTGTCTCGGGACAGCCCGGACCTGCTAACTGGGTTAAGAAAGTGCAAGTCACCCTTCTGCCTGTGGTGAGAGAAGGATAAGACCCTTTTAGTGGGCTTCAAATGGCCAACAGGCCACAAATGAAGTGTTTGAGAAGCACAGGTTCAGCCAAGTGTCAGTGCTGGGGCTGAGATGTGCTTTTCATTAACTATAAAACCAGACAAGCTGTTTAAAGTATTGCACATCTTAATTGTAAACAATACATCTACATTAGAAGTGAATTTGCCCCTTATCAAAACATGAATCTGTTCTGTCCTTAATTCAATGGCTGCTCTCTCTGTTCTGTTGTGTGTTCAGCTTCTGCATGTGAATTTGCTGACATTGTGGAGCTCCTGCTGAACTCTGGCGCTGACCCTTCTATCAAAGACATGGAGGGCTCTCTCCCAGAAGAAGTCACTGAGTCCAGCGCCATCTCGTCCCTCCTGCGCCAGTATACTGCCCCTAAAGGCTAGACCTCCCTCCTCCTTTTTTATACCCTAGTGAACTCATTCAAACCATTCATATCCTCCTCAAACTTCGGGTTCCCCAAGAGACTATATTATCCCAATGACTCCAAAAGTTTTTTTTGTTTTTTTGTTTTTCATTGTTTCATTTATTCTTTCATTGGAAGTGTATATGACAGGTTAGATTGTTCATTTCTTTCAAACACAGTAAACAGATTTAGATTTTTTTTTTTTGACAAAAAAATCTTGCCTACGATTTCTTCCCAAAAAATTTTTTTTTGACTGATATAAAACTATGATACATTTTTACCACAAGTATTATTCCACTAAACAAAGTCCTGTCATATACACTTTATGAATGGTAATGTAATAAACTGTGTAACCTGTAAGGATCAAGTTCATTTGAAGGAGTTTTAATGTCAATACTCATATGGACAACATGACAGAGTATGTCCATTTAATTCATTGAAAGGAACAGAAACATTCCCATAATCACAAAAAATATTATACTGTATAATATATGGTGATGTAAACATCTCCTTAGCTGCTGTTTTTTGGTCACACATCTGCAGATTCTTTTACAGTTAATTTTATTCTCGTTTAGCCTTACATACCGCCTTATAAACTGTATTTCATTGTTTTGTTTTTTTTGTTTTTTTTTATTTACAGTGGTGAATGCTTTAAATCATGTTAAGTATAATTATTAAAGTCATAGAAAGAGAAATTTCTGGCCTATTTCTTTAAAACTATTTCTCTGCAGATGAAAACCAAAAAAAAAAATCTATTTAGAGATATTAATTTTGATTACTGAAAAAATAGGAACATTTTAATTAATAAAAGTCACAATCTTAAATTTAATATTACAATATGTTAAGAACACCAACTTGCTGAAATTTTCAAAATTGGGAAAAATTAAGGGCCTTATTAGTAAACAGACACTGGTCTGTTTAATGCAATGCTAATACACAATGATATACAGAGACAAGTTCTATAAATATACATTTCTATATGTCTCAACCCAATACAAAAAACCCTAAAAAAACTTCCCCTTGCTCTGTATGCTTGGGCTCAATAAAGATAGGGCCAACTTTAATCTCCGTAACACAGTGTTTGCAGTAGCCCAGCCCTCATTGTCTGTCAGCGGCCTCCAAGTTTAACTGTTGGAAATCTGCCTCGACAAAAGGTGTCCGATAAGTGCGTGGAGATGTCTGCTCTCGGCCGTCACTCACTCACCCCGCTCCTCATCTGCAGTCATCGCCAGAACCTCACTTTGTCTTGACAACTGTTTTACAGCACCTGCAGTGAATCAAAGAGTGTGCAGGGGATCTGTGCATGAGGTGAATTTTCGTGTCTGCTGCCATGTTCTGTTCCTCACTAAATCATCCTAAATGTAGAGCCTCATTTTCTCCAAAGGGTTTTAGAGTTCAGAAAGTTTGGCTGCACATATCGCAAATTGATGTTGTTATTGCAATAAGAGTATATGAAAATTGGTTTTGTAATAAGGCAGACATGGCATAACCAATAAGGCAAAACATTATGGCCACTGACAGGTGAAAACTCCAGAGCATTATATAAACATTTTGAAGGTCACAGTAGTTTGATGCCAAGTGAATGGCCAAGAAATTGTCAGTTTGTTTATGACTGCAAATAATTTAAAGATGGTCATATTGTTTAGTGTTAAATGCACTTTATAAAAACTTTAATTAATGTGCTATTGCATTAGGGTTATGTTTACATTTTGGATTAGAGCAAGCCATTGAGGAAGTGGGTGTACTAAGCTTAGTTTGTGCTGTCTACTTTGATTCATGTTTGCACGGAATAGACTTAATTAGATAAATGAGATAAAACCAATCTGTCCACTTAAAGGTCCTATAGTATGCAAAATTCTTTCTTTGTGAGTTTTTAGCCATGTTAAAACATTATTACATTTGAGAGTTGTGTTTTGTTTCATTCAAAAATGCTTGAGTAACCATTTATTATAAGTCTATCTACATCTTCAAAGCTCAAAATGCTCTGTTCCACTTTGTGATGTCATAAAGTAGTAATTTTTAAATTAACAGCTAACTTTTACCTTTTGTTCAGTAGAAACTGAAAATTACAGGACTGGAATGTTTTCTGTTTGAGAGAAGAACACATTTTAAATGCAGGGTATGCATATTAAACATGTATCAATGAAAGAAAACACAACTCCAGGTCTGTTTGTGATTAGGAAACAACATTATAACATATCAGAAAATAGGCCCTTTAAACAGTGTGTGTTAGACTACAGTTAAACACTGTCCATTGTGCTTGTGCATACTCACATCACATCTCACTCAAGTGCAGGTTTATTAAAATTATCTTTACATCTCGTTTTTTCAAAACCCCTTTAAGTTTGTCCAATATTTACATTCTGAGGTGAACTTTTGGAGTAACTCTTAAGTACATTGAGAGCATGTTGTGTATTCACAGTGAGTCAAAGACATGATGTTCCACAATTCCACAAAGAGGCCTCCTTCCTATTGTTATAAATTCCATGTGCATGCTGCCATTAGGCCCTTGGTGTATCTCTAAAGCCTGTTTGCAGCCCAGCGCCATCTCCCTGTTGCTCCGTAAACCCCGTTACAAAGGCTGGAGGTAAGAGAGGGTGACGTCCCCCTCCAGCTCGTCTGCACCGCTCTGACACTAAGCCCATTATGCTTCCATTATGGAGCTTCAATTTTCCTCTGTGCTTTTCACTTTTGACACTGCATCCACCTCCCTTTCCAAACCGCAGACTCACACACCCCCAGGCCCTGGCATTACTCATTCAATCACAACTGTCACAGATGTTTGTGGGTGGACAAGTTGCAGACATCCAGATAAATACTCTGAATAAAAGTACAGTTTAGAAGGATTGTTTTGGCGCCATTGCACTGTGTGACCTTGTAGATGCATCAAACTGTTACAAGTAAGATTTGACAAGCTTTAGTTTGTATTTTTGACTCATATGACTAAAAGTGTTTACCAACTAGAGTTGTGGGAACCCTTGTGTGTTTGCCCTGTGTGTTTGTTAGCACTAACCAGAGGTACTTGGAGTGACTTGTGATGTAAAAGATATAGTACATTTTACTTTTTTTCTTGGGAGAAAATTGTATAGTTATGATTGACAATTGATTGGTAAAGAGATGTATACCTTTTAAAGAATTACCAATAGGTTAGGTAGCTGTGAATCACATGTGGCTACTGTCTTGCCAAAGCCACATAGTTGTTGCGTTAGACTCCAGCAACCAGCAGGGAAAAGTGGAAGAAGTCGGTCCACTCCCATCTCACATTTTTAGTGTTCCCTTCAAACACACAGTTTTATTTCATCTGGTTATTTATGCAACCGTCTCCCCCCTCTGCTCTCTACAGCCTTCTCCAAGACGCGAGGCTGAGAACCCAACAGTAAGCACAAATCCCACTAAGCCTCATTCACTGCCTTACAGTATACAGTATACAGTATACAGTATATGTGTGTGTGCGTGTGTGTGTGTGTGGTATGTGTGCGTGTGTTTAGGTTGAAGTCGTCTCTAAAGCTTTATGTGTAGTTTATGGTGATGAACAAGCGTTTCTGCTCCCCACTGACACTTAAGAGCTGAGCTTTCAGACTTCAGGTATATGCCAGCACACATTACACAGTCTGGTTTGCAGTCTTTAACATAATGTTGGTGGTAAATAGAAAAAACAACGAAAAGCTTCCAATAGAGACGAAAATATGGAGCTGATGTGCAACCCCAAACATAGAACGTTAAAAAAAGGGAATATGTTGAAAATAGTGATGCAATGGTTTGCAAATCTCAAACATTACACATTGTAGTAGATCAAACCAAACAATATTTGCCCCTTGAGGATAGGCCTGTTACAATTACAAGTGTGATATATTGCCACAAAAAATATTTAACAATAATATTGAAATTACTTCATGCCACTGACACATGACTCATCTTTTCTAAATGTATAATATAGTTTAAAAACAAACAAACAAACAAAAACAAACAAAAAAACATGAACTGCAACAAATCCAAATGAAACTCTAAGTACTTAGTTGGTATCTACTGTATATTTGACCAGGCTTTGGAGCAGCACAAATGATCCTCTGTCTAGACCATTGCTTTTTTCTTATTCCACATTAAAGCAGCTGTGAACCCACAACCTTGAGTGTGTCATTGAGAGGCCATGTGTGACTCCAGCCCTTTTTAAGACTCACTTCGTCATTTTAAGCTGCATTGTTTGCAGCATTTTGGACAGAGGAGAAAAATGCTCTGTCTTGGAGCTATAAGATTGACTTCAAACTCCAAATAATGCCTATTTTACATGTTAATTTATTCACTTAAGCTTCGGACCCAAGAAACAGTTTCCTCCAGGAAGTTTGAAATAAAAGCCTCAACGATCGATGATAATGGCATTTGTGCTTGTGTTTGTCATCTTCGCAAAAGCAACAGTAGTGGAGTTTGTGTAGATTTATTTGTATACTAGTGCTGTAAGTGGCGTGTAAATTATCCTAACTGTCCGTGTGGCTCTTTATCTTTGTAAGCCAGTACTATTAGACCCTATCCATTAATGCTCATATCCCAGCCAATCAATGCTTATATAAAAATCTGCTCAATTTGTGGCATTTTATGCAAACGTGCTAACTCTGTACCAGGCATATACTCTTTGCTTTTCCTTTTTAATGCAACAGGAATAGCTAAAACACAAAGGAATCGATAACACTTAAGTTTGGTTTAGGTTGGCCAGCTCTCAGACAAATGCTGTGCGCAGCTGCATACAAATGAGCCTCACACAGATGTAGAGCGTGGTGTAATTTCATTATAATTCTATACATAGTTAGACAACACCATAGTTAAAGGGAATAAGTCCAGACAAACATGAGTGGGGTTTTAATGCTTCAGCTCCATGGATGACCTAACATAGGAATACATACAATATTCTTCATAGTAAAAGTATGACCTTTGATCGTTTAGGCTTTACCATACTTTAAACATCAGGAATCAGGTGAAGATGGTCATCACTGAGAACATCCTTATCTCAACATTTCTCTCATCATGAGTCTGTTTCCTGTAAAACTTGAATGTATAAAAGTGATTTCAACAAAATCTTTGAGCGGGCTTCTTATTTACTATATAGTTTAAAATCCAACTGCTGTTAATCTCTTTATCTTCCTGTCTGTTGCCCTGTGTTGTCCTATTTAAAGTTGTTTGAAATGTGTCTCTTTAATAGTATTTGCATGACTACCCTGTTGTGACTTGAGCATTCCTGTCTATAGTTGTGCATATTGTTAAAATGCTGGCATCTTTAGAAAACTACCACTTTCTTGTGATTTGAGTACTTAAGAAAGACAGAGGGTCTGTTAAATCTAAACTAACTGGCTATGGGCTATTTTTCTCTATCCAACTACAAAGCATATTTTTCCATATTTGACAAAGCACTGTACAATTAGTTAACAGCCTGGGGATTAGGAAAAGATTGGAGTGTGCTGCAGTGCAATCTGCTGCTGTGGCTTTAGCTCAGGGAGGATCAGAGCAGAGCCAGAGTCCTGCTGGGCACTGCCCTGTGTTTGTATGTTTTCCTGGTTCTTCCCTTTTATCCCTTTCTCCTCTCTCTTCATGCATCTTTCTTGTCACCCACGGACGAGTCACGCCAGAGAGGAAAGCAGCATCAATCACCGTTAACTGACTGACCACTGTCTGCTGGTGGTACTAAATGGACCTCCACAATTGAATCGAGGCCTAAGTGTGTGGTAAATGCTCTCAATGGTAAATGAATTTGCGGGTTAACTCCCTTTAAGAGCGTTTCAATAAGGCAAAATAATAAAAACACCTTCTACAGGGGATATTTTCTCCTGATGTATCGGACATAAAGTTTAGCTGAATTCTTAAATGACCTATTCATCACAGGGCTGTTTCAAAGACACCAACACAAGGACATATAACCCAAAGACAATCCAGCTTTATTTGCTCATATAGATTTGACTGTACAGTTCATACCATTACACAGAAGGCATAAATGAATAATTCAGTGCTCTCTTTACATCTTTTTCAAAGACACATGGCAATAATCATAATAATTAATAATAATAAATAGTGTTCAATGAAACAAGACAGCAGACACAGCTTCAAACTGTACAAAATTTACAACACTTAAAGATGTCTGAGGCAACAGACCAAACTGAAATGTGGATGATTTTAACATGATTTTTGTATATAGTTGTGAAACTGGGAAAAGGGACTTTGCCATTTTTATTACAAAAAGGCTTCTTGATATGTTTTCCCCATCCCCTCAAACAAAACTATTCAGTTGCTCATAGGGCTGTGCAATTAACCAATTTTTAATCAAGATTCTGTAATTTCTAATTGGCAATGATAAACTTGAGTCATTTTAATAGGAAATAGCATGTGGAGCAGCAGAGTTCAGATTTTGGAGAGAGAAATTGTACCTTTATGAGTTAAATGACACTAAACATCCAAAAGTCTGCTTTGTGTTCAGGAAATGTATATATTTAATAAAATAAGATACCAATGAAAAAAGAAATCCTGATAAATATTGTTGTTTTATGGCACAGCCCTAGTCCCCTGTATTTTGTTGGAAGTCTGCCCTCCTTCTGTGGGTTTCAGCTTGTGTGGCCTGAGCTAAGAATCCACTCCTGACCCGCAGTACGTGGCCCAAGTGGAAGGAGGGACAGTCCCTTAATCCATCTGTGATGGAGCCACGCAGGGCTGCCACATCTGGGGTTAGTAAGTAGGTTGATATGAGACAAAGCCAAAGCCCTGCAACACTGAGTAGATTACCACGAGAAGCCTGGATCAGACCAAAGAAAGAAACATATCTCAACATAGTCCCTGCTAATCACTTGATAGCTTTTCAATTCCAGTATATTAGAAAATATGTGAATTTCAAAGTAAAATAAATAATATAAAATGTATAACATGATCAATGTGTGTTTATATTATCAAATTTGTTATTCTTAAACTGAAAGTTGTCATTTTCAGAAACAAATGATAACGCTGAAACACAATGTCTGCTCTGAGCATACAACTGTTTAAGACCATTTTACAAGTCAAGCACCTCGTCAGATCTTCGAAAAACACAAAATATTGTGAGATGGACAGACACACTGCGGCTATGTCGAAATAACTGAAGTTTCAGCTTCAGACAATATAAAACCTTTTCATGGGTCAAAATTCACACTTGTGCCACTGTTTTTTGTATTTTTTCTCCCAATAAATCACTGTGATTCTGCCTTGTGCATACAGATAGTTTCTCCTCTTCTCATCCAAACAATGGGAAAAGACAGGGAGAGTAAAGTGCAAAAGAAAGGCTTTGATGTGGCCACAGCAGTTCTTCTGACATGAGTGAGAGACTGCGGGGAAGGAGTCCTTGTAGCTGTAACACAGACATGTGGTTTGTCGATGTTCCCTCTTTTCCAAAGTGAAAAAAATTAAATAAAGTTGTTTCAAATAAAAAATGGGACATGGTACAGTGTCGAAAATTCAGCTGCACTCTCTCCAGTTATGTATTAAGTGATGAGACAAGTCTACAAATCTGGACCCCTATTCTCCTTCTCTTTTCCAAACTCCTGTCTGGAGAACAATACAAATGTAAAAAGCCTTGAGTCTTTCCCTCGGGTCCCCATAGATTGCACTGTGCTCTCAGAGGCTCAGAACTGCGAATGGTCCATCTCGTCGAGCCAGGAGGCAGGGCTGGTGGGAAAGTCGGGGTATCCCGTACTGCTGCCTGTAGACAGGTCTGAGGTGGGGCCTCCTGCCATGGCTCTGAGTGCCTGGCCCACCCCTCCAGTCCCCCCTTGTGCCACCAGACTGTCCATGCTGAAGGCTAGGTTGTTGAGCAGGGGGGTGTGTCCAGGCAGAGAGCCAATGGACGATGGCGATTGGGGCAAACCATAAGGACTTCCTGCTCTGATGTCATGGTAGGGCTGTCCTGCTGCGTCCACCGTGAAGCTCCCGTTAAGCACTGCTCCACTGGTCACATCCCCCACACTGCCGTAGAGTCCATTAGTGTGGCCCAGGTCGGACAGCACCTGGTCATCTGAGGAGGAGACAAGTCAACTTAGTTTCAAAACATTCATATAAATGTTCACCAAGTATGAACACGTAATGCACCCTTGAACGCTTAGAAGTAAAAGGAGCCAGCTCCTTGTCAATTTTGAATGAATATGGGGAAGGGAGTGTTTTAACTTGTTCTACAGTAAATCTGTGTCTGTGCAGTTACCGCAGCACAAAGTATTTGTTCCATCTCCATCACTCTGGAGTGGCCTCAGTCACAACAATAGCCCAGAGCGCTCAACTCTAATTGACTAAAAGCCTCACATGCTTTATGGAGTTTCTGTCGCCATCTTTTCATTTCTCATAAAAACTGCCTTCTTTTTAAAAGTGGCCCACAGACTTTTATGGCTTCCCAATATGGGCATTGTGGGCATTAAATAACAAAGGCATGTCTTAACTATCATTTGCATAACTCTAAGTACTCGCTGAGTTTTCCAATAATCTCCACCACTGAACTAGGGCAGGAGTAGGGACAGTGGTCATTTCAAGAAGTATTTGCAAAGTCAAATAATAACACAGAATTTGCTCTGACTTGCACCAATGATTTGCATTATTGTATACTGTCATATCCTATGTTATATATAATGTATATGTACTGAACTAGTACAAATGTTTCAGTGACTCAACAAGTTTAAAATGTTACCTCTGAAGCTGAGTTCACTATCGCTGAGGCCTGCATCATCAGCTGAACTTTCCTTCTCCGCTTTCGTTCCCCCTCGACTGCGTTTGACACTCTTATAAAACTGAGTCCAGCGATGGCGCCCTGCGTCCTTCTTCAGCCGCTTTTCTTTTGCTCGCCTGTTCTGGAACCACACCTGAAAAAGGAACAAAATCAACGAACCATCCAACTAAACTATGCGGTATCTAATATTTTATATTCATCATGAAAGGTACCTGCACCACTCTCATGTCCAGGCCTGTTTCTGAAGACAGCTGCTCCCGGACATGGCGTGCCGGCTTGGGCGAGTTCTTATAGGCACTTTTGAGCGTCTCTAGCTGCTTGGCTGTGATGGTGGTCCTGGGTCTCTTGGTCCCTGCTTCAGAATCATCTGCAAACAGTAGCACATGTGTGGGTAAGAAAACTGTCACTGACTGTTGAACTGACTGTTCTGTAACTGTTGAATGGTCATTTAGAGAGGTCAGTTGTCCTTGTGCATCTGTCCCACTGCAGCAGCGGGACATAAATCTAGTCAGCTACAGAGCCAAAGGATCAGAGTTATTGGTACTGCTCCATATTGGAGCCTCGCTTTACATAATCAATCTCAGATGCATAGAGAAAAAAGGAGGACGACAACAAATACACCCACATGACAAACACCATAGGCCCACAGTCACTTCACTGCACAGAGCAGAGACAGAAATTATAATTCTTTATCAGTTCAGTACATTTGAGTTCTAGGTGTATGTGTGTGTGTGTGTGTGTGTGTGTGTGTGTGTGTGTGCGTGTGTGTGCATGTGTTTGTGTGTGTGTGTGTGTGTGTGTGTGTGTGCGTGTGTGTGTGTGAGTTTATGGACACAAGTATGGACACAAAAAGCAGACCTACCATTCTGTTTGGCTGTCTCATAGTCTACTTTGCACACCAGTCTCCCATCCTCCATAAGATAAAACTCGTCCCCAGTGGCCAGCTGTCGACTGCACATTATGCAGGCAAAGCAGTGCAGGTGATACACAAAGTCCTGTGCTTTCCGCACTACCTGCGTGGGAGGGATCCCCTGTTGGCATGATGCACACTTCGTCCCAAAACGCCTGCATCAAACACACAGCAGGACAGCCTTTAAGATTTGATGTCAACAGAATTAATTTATAGAGAAGACTCGGTCAAAGGAGGTCAGTGAATACAGTTATTTCTGGTAAAACTCCTCTAAACTGGACTCAATCCTCCTTTTTTAATGATAGATGTTGTGTTGAATGGAAGAGAGCAATGCAGTGTAGGGCTCGACGTGTATATCTTAAAAATGGACAGAGAATACAGTCAAGAAATTAGATACTTAAACACAATAAAGTTTTGTTGCATCCACTGAAAAATGTAGACCTATCCACTGACCCCCAAAAAATCTTGCAATAAACTTCAATATGATTCCGGCCTACAGCCCACACTCTGATCCTACTGTGGCCAGAAATCAAACCAACTGTCTAATTCAATGAGATTGCAAATTCAATACTAAAGTCTTTCTGTTATTTTAGTAAATTTCTTATTTTAATGTTAAATGTTCATCTTATTTTTTATTTTGTCCGACAGTGTCATGCAATAAAATGCAAGAAAGTATACAACACAACTGCACAATAAAGCACAGCACTTACTTGAAAAAGTCCTCTTTGCAGTAGACGCTCCCTGCTCTGGAGAAGCACTTGTCGGCCAGCGGGGTCTGGCAGTCTGCACACTTGAGGCACTTGGAGTGCCAGTGTCTGTCCAGCACTTTGAGGATGAACTTGTCCAGGATGTGTTGACTGCATCCTGCGCACTGAGGGATCTCTACAAAACACACAATGTGGCATAAGCACTGTATTCATTGGAGTTCAATACAGAGCACAAGGCACAGCCAACAGCATTTATTTATGCTTGCCTCTTGTGTTGAATAAAACAAATAAAACCCAATATCATTCTTCTTAAAATAGGCAGAGATAACCATACAATTTCCCATAAAGCATAATTTAAATTTGGTCGTCTTCGGACACTTCATAAACGCTCTGTAGCAATTAGATTTGGCAGAGCATTGCTAAAATGTTAATTTTTTCCAACCCCAAAATCCTGTTTTCACCGTTTCACCTTTTTGATCTAATTCGCATTGTTCCCCGTCTCTGTCCATGGTGCTGATTTTTTCTTCTTCTCTTTCTCTTTTTGTTGTGTACACATTAATTCTGATGCCAATAAGAATATGCTGCAAACCAGCAACAACATAACTATCTCTCATAAAAAAAAAAAAGTAATAAATAAATTAGGTTAACATTTAGAAAATTTTAATTCTTCCAGCGTGTTATACGGGAGAAACTACGCACAACAGTTCATACAGGCTCACCTCATGGTAGCTTTAAGAGACGTCACAAAAAACGACTAGCTCGAGCATTTTGTGTCTGATCTTATCAAAGAAACCCACGAGGTTATCCAACTCTTCGTTCAAATATTGCCTGGCGCACAGATACCAACAGATTTTTAAATAATAAAATAAATCATATTTTTATAGCCTAATTATTTATCTTGCGATAAATTGTATCTTTTTAAAAAACAAAAATGACTAGTCCTAATAAAGGCTACGAGACTAATCAGGTCAGTTTGCTTCCTGTAAAAGATTTTTTTTTACACAGCTAAGGAAAAAGAAAATGTGGCCCTGTATTTTAAGTGTCGGAATGTGTGACACCACTTTTATAAAACACGAGATGAATGTTAAATGCGGGAATAGATGAAGCTGCTTTTACTGAGGAGTGGTGCTGAAAGGAAAGCAGCGCGAACTTGGCACAGGCACAGTCCCCGTGCAGCGTCCAGCTCCGTGCATGCGCGTGCGTGCGTGAGGAGAGTAAAGCCACGAGGTCATACTTTCTTTCGGTATTTTGGCCCTTGCTCGTCACTTTATTTTGCATGTGGAAACGCTGCAAGTCTTAGATAAGGTGCCCCTGTCTTTCCCTCCGCACTTTGGACTGTCAGATAATTTGTGAAAACAATTCATGTCGCAGACGAATGTGCTGCAGGCTTTTGACTGCTCTTATTGTTCCAAGTCAGCAGCCAACTGCTGCTGATACATTTACCAAAATAATAAATACTAATGATAAATAATATATCAGATGTAAAGGCCAAACCAAATCCAAAGCCGAGAGGCAGGGTGGTAAGATCTTTGTTTATCTTTTGATAGCGGTTTCTTCAAATGATCCCACGAACTCTGCGACTGTTTAGTTCGCATATTATTCACAGCGTTTATTAGTTTGGAATGAACCTGTAATTGTTTTACAATTACATTTTAAAATTAATAGTTATGATTACATTTTATATAGACAGGCTAATAATCTATTATAATATAATAATGACAATATAATATATTTTGTATTTGTCTGTTCTTGGTATTAGTCTGTCTGAGTGTTATTTGCACGCGCTCTTATGAATCAAGTTAATAAACGACTAAAAAGATCTCAGATCTTTGTTTTTATTTTATTTGTTTCTATTTATTTTTATTTATTTATTGCCTTTTTCGGAGAAAGGTATTTTTTGTTAGCATTCACATCTTAAAAATAATAACGAAAATATTAATTATTATATTAATACTAGGAAGTCTGCAAGGGTTCAAGGATGACATTAACAGCGTTTGATATTAGCGTGGACCACAGATCAAACCAAATGAGGAAAGACAAAACAAAATAATTTAAAGTAGGCTAAGCGCATTTACTTGATGGCAACTATGGGAAAATAACACCAGACCATGAAATTAGGTGTGTTTTTGTCCAAGCATCAGCGATTAGAAAACACCAATAACAACCCTTTCAGCATTTTTATGGATTTTGATTCTTAATGTTTCAGTTATCAAATATTACAGTAAAGGCCTGTATTAGTTTTTCTGCATTTCTTGCATCTTAGTGTCATCTTAATGTCATTGCAAAGGAAACAAGATGATGAGACTGCCTTTTCATCCCTTAGAGTTCATTTTGTGGGCCAGGACACTGGCCTGTGGTGGTCAATAGACCGTCCATGCCATCACTGTAGTCAGTCAGTTTCACTCTCTTCTAATGCACGGCTGTATCCTTACCTGCCGCAGTGCACATAAACTAAAATCTGTAACACACAAGAGGAAAATGTCTCGCTTACGTTGCAGTGGCACTCCGAGAATCTCCGGTAAACTCTTCACTGGGCTCTCTGTCGGCAGCACTGCCGCGCTTTGCATCATCGTGATCCAACGCGGGAGACTCACACCCTGCACACCCGCTGCAGCCGTCCGGTGTCCCGAACAAGGAGTCTCCTGCTCTGCGCTCAGGCCTGTGTCGGCTGTCACTTAAAAGATGGGTACGATCCCTTTTCTGTAGCTCCTGTCCCGGGACGCTGCCCAGCTCTTTTGGATGGGCTCAGACAGGCTCTGCTCCATTCAGCGCTGCAGGGGCGGCGGGCCGTGACGTCAGCGCGGCAGAAACTCATAACGAGCCAATGGGAGAGTGGCGCGAGGAAAGCATCCCCTGAAGGTGTATAACCCCCCGGCAAACAGACGTGGACATGTCTTTAGGGGCGGGGCCAGGTTTCCGTGGAGACCATAAATAGCACTGCAGTGGATCCCCAGGGAGCACCGGCCGAGCAGGCTCAGGATGAGGGTGAAGAAAGAGGCTTTCTAGGACCGGACAAGAAATATCCTACTCCAAGCATGATGTAGTTAATACTTTAATACAGGCCTAACCACAAGGGTCAGATTTAGTTTAAAAACTACATAGACTAAGGTGTTTAGGCAGAAGCCCACATATCGACAATAGGCTCTTATAGGCTGGGCCTAGCCTATTTCTTGAAAGCACAAATAGACCAAAAAGTTTCCTAAATCAAATCTAGGTCTATAACATATTTCTAAACACACCAGACCAGTTGCTATAGAAATTGGCATGGGAGAGATACTCAGGATGTAACTGGACACAGCTCCTTATTTTCTCCCTGTGCAGCCCTGTGCGCGCGCGTGTCAGGTGCGCTTTTACTCCTCGTGACACTGTTGATTTGAGCTGCTACCTCGCGCGTGGCTCCTCTCGTAGATAACATATTCCCGACGGAGGGCCGCTGGTTCAAACATATGAACTCAGTCTTCTCCTCCAATTTACTTCAAGTGAAGGAGGAAAGCTCCAGCAGACGCTCTATAGACGCGTGCTCAAACAGCCTATCCTGCAAAGCTACAAGGCGATTATGATATTACTACTACTACTATTATTATTATTATTATTATTATTATTATTATTATTATGTTATAGAGATAGCCCTGATAGGCTGAATCTGTCACATTGTGCTGCATATCAGATTTTGTATAACAATAGGACGTAGCCTACACACAATCCCATAAGCCGTAGGCTGTGTTTACCGTTGGTCTTTGTACTTTAACCAAATGAAAATGCACATAGAGCTGATTAAAAAGCAGTATATGATATTGAAGGAATTTATCCAACCGATTTAAAGCCGCTCCTCAGAGCAGTGCCCCCCTTTTAGCATCCATCCATCCAAAGTGCAATCCATCCTCTTCACCATTGTGTTTGTCCTGAAAATCATCTCGTCTTACTTTATTTAAATTATACACTTTTCCCCTCAAGATCATTCTATTTATTCAACTATTCAATTAGTCTGAATGTTGCAACAGAGACCCTTTAGCTGCATCAGAAAAACAATGCAAATAGAAATGCTCTTAACCTGTCAGCAAAGGCCAATGCAATTAGAATAATTGACGGGCGCAAAACGCAAAAAGAAAAAAAAAAAGATGAGAGAGGGTTTGGTGAGGGGCTCCACTAATGCGTGCTTAAATGATGGAGTGACGAAAGGTAGCCTGTCCTATATGTTAAGCATTCACATTCAGGTCAAGTCAGTGGGCTACAGGACATGGAGAATGGGCGTTTTATCAATTTGACCTGTACGAAATTCAGACAAAATCAAGTAGAGAGCAACAGCCTAAGAAGCAAGGGGTGCGCAGGAAACTCGGGGCAATAATTCAAGCAGAGGCCAGCTCCTTTGCCATTGCCGCTGACCCAGCCACCTCTAATTAGATCTAATATTTCAGTCGACCCCTCCATTGACATGTACGATTCACAGATCCATTTGATTGAA
The DNA here is from genome assembly GCF_026225935.1 of Boleophthalmus pectinirostris. Classification (NCBI taxonomy): domain Eukaryota; kingdom Metazoa; phylum Chordata; class Actinopteri; order Gobiiformes; family Gobiidae; genus Boleophthalmus; species Boleophthalmus pectinirostris. The sequence goes on from NW_026571473.1 coordinate 17,677,963, forward strand.
CGAGGACTTCACAAATGAACGATCATATCTGTCCTCATACACTAGGCCTATATTATACAGTATTATACAGAAGCCACGTGTGTGACGCGAGCTGCAGGCCCGCTTTACATAAACAGCACGAGCTTCAAAAAGTCACTTACACGCACGACCGCGGTCTTACGCAAAGATAGTTTTAACACTTCAAGTAAAATAAGCATATAAAGATAAGAATCAATAAAAAATTCTGAATAATTGTCAGATACTTGGCCACACACCTCATTTGTCCTGGTTCTACCCCTCCCATCTTCATCTTCGTGGTTCCTGTAGCGGCGGTGATCGCAGCAGAATCCGGATGGTCCACTTTCACTACGAGATCCTCAGTGTCTGATGCCGGACATGGCACAGCGTACGTCCCCGAGCTTTGGGAGCAGAGAGAGGGAGAGAACATGGAAAACCTTACGAGAGAGCGCCGAGAAAATTAAATTGCACTTGGGGGGCAAATTCTATTAGGGAATAGTTATTGTCTCCTGACAGCTCCTGTCCATTTGGGTAATTAGTAGAAGAGATTGGTTGAAAAAACAAATCTATTCACGTCAGAAATGATATTTTCCAATTCCCTGATTGAGCCTGACCCGTAAAGCTGACACCAGGCGCTAATAGGCTCGTTTGACTCCAATCACTGGCGCCATTGCCCTGTATTAAAACTCCATGGCCCAGATAAAACTGTATTTTCTTACAATAATAATAATAATAATAATAATAATAATAATAATAATAATAACAACAACAATACATTACAGTGAATATACAATATTGTATTATTATTATTGTTATTATTATTATTATTATTATTATTATTATTATTATTATTATTATTATTATTATTATCATTATTATCATTATTATTGCAAACTTTGGATTGTCACAATACCTTCCTGTTCTTTGACAGTGGGCGTGTCAGATACTTTTGGAGAAACCTGATTGATAGTAGGCCTTGAACTGTCCCTCCAGCTCCACAGAGGATGAGATGTTTGGGAGATGCTCTGGTCAATGAGAGGGGGAGGGGTGGCAGTAAAATGGAAGGACCTGACCCTACTTGACTTTCGCCTTTAAAAGGCTCAATGTGAAAATACAAAAGAGGATAAAGCTTTAGTTCTGGTGTGATATACACCAACACCATATATTAACCTGTTTTTCATAATTTATTCAGCCCTCCTCCTCCAGCTTTGTCCACAGCAGGAAACTTTATAGTATTATTAAAGTCAGAAAGGGAGATGACAGAAAAACGCATCTAGCTGCTCCTGAATTTTAATATCAATTGGCCAGGGCAATAAACATGGATGCTGAGTGTACAGCAGAGGAGCCATCATAAAACCCCACATTGTCTAATTTATGGAAGAGAACAACAGGGCAGCAAGGTGAGCTTTTTACCCTTCAGTATAAGCTCTGAGATGACTACAATGTCCACTGTTTGTGTTGTTTTCTCTGCACCTCACAGCACTTGTACTTGTTGAATTCATTTAGAGCAATTTCCCTGGTCTGACATGTATAGATTGTAATGTCTGTTATCATTTAGTTGTATTTTTCTATGAGCGTGTTTTTTTTTCTTAATGTCTTTAATCAAACATGGTGTTAGTATTACATCTGAGGCACTAAATTCAAATATAATATTTTTACTATTTCATATTTTAATCAATTATTCACAAGTAGTACATGTCATGATTTATTCAAATGTGAAGACTCTGTCCTCACTGTGAACTACTGTCTTCTGGCAGAGCAGCAGACTGATATAAGTGCTGCCAAGTTCCTCATTAACCCTCATTATAGCGAACCAGCACCAGGCTCATGTAGCTGTAAGCTCAAACGCTTGGATAAGGGCCTGTGTGGAGTCATAGCATCAGGTAACTAGACCCAATCCATTCACAATTACAGGAAATATTTAAACTACATGACTGCTATATACACACTGTCTTTAGACTCGGTTTCACTTTCTTTGTTCCTATTCAAGTCTTGATTTAGGTCTAGTCTAGTCCAGGTTTAGTGCCGATTTAGTCCCAATTCCCCAAACTGAATGAACATCTAAATCCTAATTTTAGAGAAAAATACTAGCAAGGGTCACAAGATCTTGTTCTAGTTTCAAACCATGAACATGGAATGGTGTCAGTATGAGCATCTGGAATAAAACATTTACTCAACTGATATTTGAGTCTCACCAAATTATCAAAGATATGGAAAAAGCAAAAAATTCTAACACAGGTACCTGCAAGTGTCCATAGTTTACATACTAGACTCCATAGGACCTTTTGTGTGATGTTTAAACATAGCCCTTGTGTTTTTATGGGTTACGAAAAATATATGCACAGAAGGTTTTTAGTCCACTTCCTGAATAGCATTCAAAAAGAAAAGTTCCTGTGCACTGAAGCATAAGTCAGACATGTGGCAATAAACTGTAATTGAGGATTCATTTCAACATTGGAAGACTGGATCAGTTATGGAATTCCCTTTTTCCCATAAAACACATTTTAAAAGACGATAGGTATTAGGTGTAGGTGTATTAGGAACTTGAGTAATTCATTATCTAAAATGCCCAAATCCCTGAACGTTTGATGTAGACTGAACATTTGAGATGTGGGGATCAGGGTGCAGAGGTCAGGAGTCAAGGGAATTCAAATGCTCCTAGAAAGACAGAGCTCAAGATCAAGCGTCCTTAAAGTTACAGCCAAATGTAATCCAGGCAATGTCACACTCAGGTCCTTCAACTCCTCATCTGCCTCTTTCATCCAAATCACCGCCCCTCATAGTAACATGGGCCAGTCCATAAGGGCTGCAGTGCCCACCTCCAAGTGTGTGAGGAAGAAGGCCCACCAAAGCTGATTACGTTTTAATAAAGTTTATTATCTGCAGGGAGCTAATCCTCAAGGGTAATCTCTCCCCCTAAAGGAAAGCTGGATTATTCACTTGCTATAATCCCAATGAAATTGTTAGGATTTAGTTTGTGCCGAACAGCAGATGGCAACAGGCTTTTTCCTTCAACCTTGGATAGTTTAACCCCCATTTTATACATGTAGCACCCTGGTTCACCCATGTCCCAATCATCTTCATCAAAACAAAAACACAAATTTGTTATTCCCAAACTTAAATCCAATCACCAATAAACATATTTTGGACACTCAAGGCATCAAAGTAAAATGGAAATCCAAAAACAAACTGATCAAACTGCAGCCTTCTTTGGGGCTTAAACCTAAAGATGACAGCATTGAAAGGGTCTTTATCAAAAATAACTTTATTGATTTAGTGAGAACGTGTTGATGAGAAACAACTTAACACTGCGGATGCAAGGGATAAGAAATTTATCTTATATTAAAGCTACCATTTGTAAATTGTTGTTTTTTTAGCAGTACATAACAGATGTAACCTACCCATTCTCCTTGTTCCTCACTTGGCCTTTGTTTAGGCTCACCTGTGGTTGGTGGTCTTCTTCTGTCAGGGCAAAACTGGTACACTGTCAAATAGCAGTAACATAGATCTAGTGGTGTTTTGTGAGAATGCAACTGGGCCGAGTTAGCCAATAATTACAAATGGTAGTTTTAAAGTGTGCACAGGGTTGTATATGATGTAATTAATATTTGAAGTGGTCCTTTTAGTTACACCATAAGAAATGGTGTATTGGACTTTTCGACCAGTTGTGGTCACAATGTAAAGCCTGATCAATAGTAGAAAGTTTAAAACCTAATATGGGAAACAGCCATAGTTTTGGTCCTTTTTCCTTTGTGCTTTTTGTACATCTATGAAGTGCGATTTTCCTATGAACACTGAGTAAAAAAACTATATCAACATATCTAATAATCAATTGCTTTAGTGATTGATTTGACAAAACATTAAGACATGCCTTCCTAAATAAATTACTGATCAATTTTAGAGATGATTTGAGTATGAGTGTGAGGTCAAATTTATCTAAAAAGAAAATAAAAACAAAAAATAAAATACAATGCAAATGTCTTGTCATAGTTTCATAATTCCTCGTGTGAATCAAAGGTTTTCTTCTGATCCAGAGAACTTGTTAAAAAGCTGCATTCATATTAATTCAAAAACATTTCCCTTTTCACCTGGAAACTTGGATGGCAATGGGTAATGTGGTAGTAGGCAACGTTTAAGTGGTGAGCTTAAGAGCTGCTAATCTAGAGCCATCCCCTTAGCCTGACACCAGTAATACATGTATACCAAATGTGAACAGTCATTCTTGGTTATGTAATTTTTCACAGTTCATAGTAGAGACACTTTTGGTCGCCGTATCCTCAGTCGGTTTTTAAAGAACAAGTACATGGTCAGGAGACACATTGAGGACAGGAAATAGAGGATCACACAGAGACTTACGTCCACTTTGGAGAAGCCAATACTAAACATAGACACCCATCCCATTCTGTAGCTCTCCTCTGCTTTGACATTATAGACCTGATGTGACAGTTCTCGCTTCTGTAGACGTTTTCTTTTCTGATTCTCAAAGTCAGGCTCCATAGGCTCCAGGCCCACCATACCCAGGCCCGAGTCTAGTCCCAGCCCAAGTCCAAATATGGGTGCTGGTTCCTGTTCCTCCTTTCTCTGCAGCGTTCGCCGTTTAACTCGACTGGAGGCAGCGAGAGCCTTGGCCCTGTAATGTTGGTTTACAAAAGAGTCGAGATCCACAATATCTTCTGGCTGCTGTTTCATTCTCATGCCGACAATGACAGGCCTATTGTGTGCCCGTTTTTGGCGTCTCTCATTCAGCCCCATGTCAGGTTTGGCCCAGGGAGTAGTGTCATAGTTTTTACCACCAGCCATGTCCTCTGCAACAGCTTCATCCTGTGGGCCTTCTTCCTCTTCTTCCTCCTCCTCTTCCTCTTCTTGCACAGTAGGAAGTAAAGACAGAGAATTCACCGTTGTGGCCTCTTTGACTTCTCTTTCGATACGTTTCTTAGCCTCTAAAGCCTGTTTTTCTCTTTGTTTTTCAAGGATTTGGCTTTCATCGTCAAGAAAGTCTAAAGTAAAAAAAAAAAGTATAGTTAATGGCAGTTGTGACATTAATTATATGAATGCATTTAGAGCTAATGTTTGTACCTGTGAGAATGCTGCCAGAAGAAAAATAGGACTTGAGGAAAGAAAGAACCTGATCCAGGTCCCATTTGTGGTCTCCATTAAGTTCGACGGTATGGCACCGCGGACACATCTCAGGAGATGGCCACTGGATCTTTGGGAAGTAAGGGTCCTCACTTAATGCACCTAAGAATGAACACAAAATTATGTACAATTTGTAGTATTTTTAGTGATCATATATATATCACTACAACCACCTGCATGGTGAAGCCAGTTTACAAATATATAGGACATAGTGAGAAAGATATCCAACACCCACAAAATCATGAAAATACTTTACATTACAATTTGGCCATGGCACTTCAATTACAGTTGAATTTAAATGATTTGATTTGTAGTTATTTGTAGAGCCCTAAATCACAACAGCAGTCTCCACATATTATGGATTCACAAAGTTGCTGATTTAACCAACCAGTTAGTTAAACCAAATAATACAATTGTTTGTGAGCAATAAAAGCATATAAGAAGATTAACCAACCAATTTCCTTAAATCCATATGTGTACCCATTTTCTTTGCACTTCAACCCTCCAGATATAAAGCTTCACTTGAGGCTAGCTGCATCTCACTCACAAAACATTGACCAAAAAAATATGCTTGATTTACTTACTTTACTTATGCCTGATTAAAAGAAGTATCAATAACCAAATATGTATTTACATTTTGACAGCAACAAAATAAAATCACAACTTTTGCATTTGCTTCAAGTTATGTTACAGAGCCAAACAACCGACTACTTCATTAATTTGCATGAGACCCAGGAGGTGAAGTCTGCACTTAGATTCATTGCCACATCCAGTAAGGAAAGGGCTCTTCCAGTCAGCAGCTTTATCTATTGTTGTACGTTCTGTGTGCCTTGTTGAAGCATATACTCACAGAGCTAAGTGCTTTGAGGACTGGATGCAATCTGCTGTTGAACCCATTTGATCTTGTCACGAGCCTCGTAAAAACTAAGTGCCTATATGCATATGTGTACGTATGTGGCTAAGTGTGTATATGTAAATCACGCGTCACTGTGTGTGTAATCTGTGGATTGATATTTTTGTGTGTTTGTGTGTGTGTGACAGCCCCTAACAATGATCAATGGGCTTGTGGGACATCCCAGTGGGAGGTCTGCTGAAATAATAGATGTGGCCAAACTGGACAGCTTACCCACATACACACACGCGTAATCCCCATTTTAGAGGGAGCAGACCACGTGCTCTGGGCCACCTGTCCCTTCACAACATTTGGAGAGCAAGTCCAATCTCCAAATTGAACATGAAACTGGTGGAAAGCTCAGGGGAGGAGGCAAACCTTTTTCAATCAATTAAAACTTTTTCTTTTAACATGTTTTCTTCCATGTCTTGTCACCCCCTCCTCACAACAGATCTGCACTATGCACTGGCACAACTACAAGGACACACATGTGGCAGCTCCAGGTAATAAATTGCCTGTTGTCATGGACAGAGTATTGTGTGTTTGTGTGTACGTGATAAAAAAAAACAGCAGAGCAGCAGCAGGTCTGTCACTTTACAACACTGTCAATTTACATCCTCTCGCACCTCTCCCCCACGCTCCGCCACTCACGATTAATCTCCGTCATATGCATGTGTGTACGTACTCTGCATACAGTACTTTACATAAAGGATACATCAATTTTACTAGCGCCTGGATAGGCCTTGCTGGTGGGAGGGGGCTCTTATACATATCAGCAGGTAAAAGCACACACTCACACACATACACGCACACACACACACACACACACACACACATCTGTTTCCTTATTCTAATCAGCTCACCAGGTTTGCAGCCAGGGTGACTTTAGCCATAGCAGCGATATTGAGATTGCCACAATGGCCTGTCACAAGGATGTCATCACTGCTGCGCATACATATTCATCAGGTATAAATATGTATTGTTCAGCGTGTCCAACCAGCTTCCTCAGCACTAATTCTGAGAGTGAAGCCTGCACACTACACCACAGACTCAGCTGTCATGACAAGAGAGTCAGGAGTTTTAGCGAATGATATAAAGGTGACAATATGCCAAAATCATGGTTTTAAATTCACATTAATATGAAGGCACTGTAGTAGGTCAGAAGAGGAGAGAGGGCTGTTGCATACAACTGAGAAACAAGAACATTGGGACTCGGATATCTTATAAAGTTTGTCATTTAGGATATTTGAACACTGACAAACCTTTTCTTATATATTATCAGTTAGAATTTTATAGGTCCTAATATGTATGGATGTACGTAAGTATGAAAAGGCTACATGTAAAACAACTGGCACATTGAAGTATTGCTTTACAATGTGTATTTGACATTTGTGTATTTAATTAAGTTAAACTTCCAACTCAAAAGATATAGGAACTTAAAATGATTTATTAGTATAACAAAACTCATACAGTGATAATCTCATACAAGACAGGGCTATGGTAGTATTAGTCTATCATTAACTTATTATGTATTAAGTACATAAGGTGCCATCAGCCTTAAGCCTCTGTTTCCTGTGGTGCCCTCAGGTTTGTCTGTGGAAATGTGACTCAGACTCCTCCTGTTGACAAGCAGCAACAGGACGGCACTGCCACTGCTCTTAATTCTGCCCGTGCAGGACGGCACAGGGCCCAGGGGCCTCTTTGTTGCCAGCTAAATTAATTGTTGGGTCCCTTTACAAATAGCTGCTCTTTCATGCATGGCTGCTCCTGAAAAGAGGGGCGGGTGGGCTGCTAAAGAGCTTCCCTTTAGGACAGGGGACAGGAGGGGTAGAGCGGGCAGAGGCTGGTGTCCGCTGGGACATGCTGCCACTCACTGCTCTAAACGCAAAACCCTTCGCTCAGCCTCTCTGTGCATCCCTTTTATTCATGTGGAGCCTGGCTCTCCATCATGACGACTTCACTCCCACAACATGCCGGCACTTGACCCGTGCCGAGCGTGGTTGTCGGGAGGCGTACGACTGGTTAAGAGGAGGGGCTGCCGCTCATGTGGTGGTCTCTGCCACCTGCTGCCACACAATGCTGTGGGTTTTGTGTGTGTGCCACAGGCAGCTGGGCTCCTCCGGGACCTGCTCTGTGAGGATGCTGTGCTATTACTTGTTAAGCGGAGAATATGAGTCCCAGGGGAGGAGGAGCGCAAAGAGAAATACAGCAATATGGAAAGAGGAGGAAGACGGATGGGACAGTCCTAAGCACTGCTGGAGTGTCAAGGGACCAAGCACCAAAAGAGAGGAGTGTCCTGGGCCTGCTGCTCACCACAAGCTGTCCCCGAGAGATGAAGGGACGCCACAAAACAGCCATTTAACAAAGTGAGCTGTTAATGACAGTCGTGTGCCTAATACATCAGATAAACCCAGACAAAAGAACAGGCACACTCTAGAGAGTTGTTCAGCTCTTTGGAATCAATTGAGGGGGTGATATGAATACAGTGATAAAAAGAATTCCAATGGCATTCTAAATGAATATAAAATCTGAGCATATTTAATCCTATGTGGAAGTCAAGGAAAAATCTCTAAAATGATTCTTTTGCCCAAATCAAGCACATACACTTGATAAGTAGGAACAAAGCTACATTGGATATTGTTAAGGGAGGCAGTCATGGCTGGGACTTAAACAAGTGATCCTGGAAAGACTAAGACCACACGACAGCTGGTGTCTGATCTGAGGATCCGTCTTCCCTCGACCCCTCACCCTCTTTAGTCTCACTACTAAGAATGCATTTAAAGAGAAAAACATTCAGAAATATGAACTTCCTCTAATTTCTTATGAAACATGTTTTTAATAAATATCCAAAAGTAAAAAATATTACCTGCCAGTCTGTTATTAACGTGGTTGTGTCTTGACCAGAGCCAGAGGACTGCAGAAGAGGACGTGGTCACATCGTACAGACTCTCCTGGGCCATGCTCTCAAAGTGTTGTGCACACTCTCTGCATCCAAAGAACGCACGCACATACTCCCTCATGGCAGTCAGCACCTCCAAGCGATCTGAGAGACACCAAAACATAATACATGCATCACATAAACAAGTAAACTTTAATATGACGTGTGGATTGTCATCATGATTACGTATTATAAACAAATTAATAGTAATGGATTAAATGGCTTTGCATCATTTCTAAAGTCCAGACATTCCCATTAATTTAAAAGACTACATCAGTTAATAACTGAATGCAAAAACAATCTGAGTAAGTGAGAGATTACCTGATTTAATAAAAGGTGGACTAGTTACTGATTTGTATACAAAACAGCTGCCAGCCCCTCGCCTGGTAACTGTAGTTGGGACCATTCTTTTAAATTTGTTTCAGCACCCGCTAATGGCCTTGGATTCCCACGGTTATGTGGGCCAGGAGTCAGAAAGAGCTGGGTTAACCCCATATTGTGATGAATAATCTATGTGAATAGGATAACCCAATCTGGATATAAATACAGATAACACTCTGTGTGAAAGATGGTCCTACTGTAGTCTCAGGATTTCAACATAACATAAACATATTTTTTTGGGAATTTTGCAAAACTTTCATTTGAAAGCTTTAAGAATGAACATTTTTATTAATTACAAGCCACTTTGCATCATTTCACAAAATATTATAATGCAACATTAATTTGTGTTTACAGTTTAATAAGATGTTTAGTATAGTCAGCGTGTCTATTATTTAATGTTGTGCAGGGCAGATGGAAATCCTTTGGACACGTCCATCTGTAAGTCACAGGACGGACCGTAAACCTCCGGATTAACCTCTGTGTGTTGTGAGAGAGATTACCCACTCTGGCGGGAGCCCAGCCTTCGGTCATCTGCCTGTTTTATTAACCACTAACATCCCTCTAATCTAGTATAATCCCTTCACACCATTACAATTAGGCTGTACTTTAGTTAGAACAAAAATAAAAAGAATATAAAAAACTGATTACCATAACTGAGGGAGATTATTTCTTTTGATGTCAAACTGGGTCAGTGAGACACAACATTCCAGGAATATTTTGTTTACAAAGAGACAGACAGACCCCATCCCTCCTTCCTCCCCCAGTGAACTCCCATAGGTGCCATGTTATAGCATATATTTTACATAAGAACAACACATAACATAATGTATCAATACTACGGAGAATCTATCACACAAGCATTTTAATTATTTACCAACTGTTGCTTTTTGTTTGTCTTAAAGTTAGACAAAAATCAAGTTGTCAAGGTACTGTTTGTGGTATAGATCCCTTGAGTTTAGCCATCATAGGATTTAAACTTTTTTAAACATTCTTACCAGTTTATAAGGAGATAATGTGTTTGATTTGTAATTAATGTTCTATTTGTATTTTCCAGATGATTAGGTAACTAAAATGTCAACAAGTAATTTGATTTTCTCTTGCAATGTGTAAATGCATGTGTGTTTGCCAATACCTGATGTCCCAGAGTTCAGGGCTTGAACTGTGAGCACATGGAAGAGGGTCCATACTCCACACGGATACCCCCTGAAGTGAGGTTGGGACCCCTGGCAACCCACCCACCTCACTCCTTCAGGTAACGCTGTGTCTGGGGCCTGGAAGAACAGTAAAAAGTTAAAACAAAACAATGGAAAATTACTTTAACATGTTACATATATAGCCTGTGCTAACCTGTTTAAACTAGCGAGGCAGGTCCGTGTACTTTCCAAATCAATGACAAGTCAATTCCAGGTTAATGGCCCAGACCTTCGCTAATGAACCAAGCTGCCCAGATCTCTAACCAAGGCCCAACTGAATCCACCAACATATTTTCTCTGACATAAAGTCGTTCTTTTGCCTCTGCTGGCTTGCAATTGCTGGTGATTGACAGTGTTACTCAGATGTCAATAGTAAAGATTTTGTATGTGCATAGCTCGTGTGCTCAAAGTCCATTTCCTCCGAGGCAAAGTCTATTCATACCTTCCCATTGATTCATTGATTCATTGACTTGCTTGCTAAAAGCTAATGATGTAAGTAAGTGACTCTTTCAATTTGCGTGAAGCCATATAGTGAAGGCATGCAGGCTTCATTCCAAAAACAACAGCACATAGATTTCAGCTGTGCGGGCTGGCAGTGAAACAAGGGCAAAGTGCATATTGAGATATCATACATTTAGATGGAGAATAGAAAACAGGCAAGGAGCAAAATGTTCAAGCAAGAAATCCATAGTTTTTCAGTTAGGGATGTCATAATACAACATTTTAATGTTTTGATTATTATGAGAAACATCACAATTTAACGTTTATTCACGATTGTTGACGCCATGACCAAACAATAAAAAAATAAATAAAAATGCACTTGCTTTCTTTATGAAATCAAACTGTCTGAATAATAAAGTGAAAGTGACACATTTTTTTTTAGTTCTTTCTATTACACTGTTACCTGAATAATCATGGCAGTTCACCAAGTAATCTTGAAATCCTTATTATTTCTTTCCTAAAGGCTTTTTGGTCCATAGACTTCATTCAACATGGCAGTGTAGGGGGAAAGAGGGGTGAAGAACAGAGAGGGCATTCAGTAAATCATCAAAACCCTGAATCTTACACTGAGGCTGGCATATGTGCTGCAGCTGAGACCACTCGACCACTGGGCAACACTACGTCCCTATACGACAGCTATAAAGTGATAAAAAAAAATAAAACACTTTATGACGTATGACTATTAATACATATTTTAAGCTTTAGGTGAGCATAAGTTCAAAGTAGGAAATTCTTGATCAGTTATCTGACTCTGAGCTGATAAATTGTCCATACTGGCAGGAACCTTGTAACACAGTCAGTGATGAGGCTACTCATGAATACAGATGTAACAATATGCAAATCTCACAGTACGATATTATCACATTTCTCAGTATGATATTTATTGCAATATTGTAGAGAGGCTACCAGAATATTACAGATGATATTTCTTCTTTTGCTGACAAGCCTTTGATGCAAATCATTATAGTAATTTTCCAAAGAATTAATATTAAGCAGTGCTCACAGACTGTCAACTAAATTACGTCACCTATAGTGTTCAGCTCCAGTCAAATGAAGTTCATTAGGAATAGCAATTGATTTATGGACAAAATAGCAAAATACGAACATTTTAAGATCAAAATGAGGAGCTTGTCAGCAGCAGTTATGAGGAGAGGGCCAACATTTTCTCAATACAAAGTGAACCGGAGTCGATGAAGCTGGAAGTGCACCCATGTTCATTTCATATTTGGAACGTGGTGAGTATAGCAAGTTAGCTATGTCCATGTATAGTATATACAGTCTATTGAAGTACTTAAATTTTTTCTTCATGTTGTCTGCACTGAAATGGAGGAAAGGATCATGGTAAATGTACTTCCATCTATTTTTAGTTAGTGTTATTTTTTGGTGCTGTAGCAACAAAACAATGCATTGCAACAATGCAAGTTTATTATTTAATATATAATGACAGCCTGCGATATTATTGTGAGACGATGATACCATAACATTTCAGTTATGGTTAAATCCCTAATCTTGGACAGACATCCTCATATCCTTTTCAGTTGGCCCTGAGCTCAACTCTTTACAGCCGTCTGCTTAGCTTTTCTCATATTTCTTTTCCTCTGAGACATAAGGCTTCTTGTGGCACAAAACCTTACTCTCCTCCTCTATAAACATGTTTTTTTCCCTCTTATGTAAATGAAATACACTCTAAAAACACAAAACAGATACATACATGCTGTATATGTTTACCTGTGCTATATTATCCAGGGCTGCTCTGAAGGCATCATAAGACACCTCATTGCCATATTGGTTTTGAAGCCAAGAGTCAATGTACTTTAATGAGTTCATCAGAACAGGGCGGCCTGGGAAGTACTGCAAAAAGAGAATAAGAAATGGTTATTAATGTATTCTAAGGAAAAGGCTAGATACTCAATTTTTGATAACAAAAATAACAGTAGTTTCTAGAAATGTATCAAATGATCTTATACAGACATATTCAGGAAAAGGTTTTAATCTGTCCATTTTATGCCAGGTTTGGTTTTGATAAGAATTTAAGAATTTGTTCAAAGAAGGTCTACGTAATATATTAAAATATAATTGAAATACAGTTTGAGTTGGATCAAATGGCAAAGGCTGCAGATATTTAGATGATAGAAAGTCTTCTGCAAAGAACAAAATATTCTGATTGTACCTGTAGTTTAGACCTATACAAACATATTCTGAGATCCATGGGATTTTTGTATTAGTTTAACAGTTCATATTTCAGTCTTAAATCAAACATTAATGTTTATAGAGTTATTTACCGTGTGCATTCTGAACAGAATCCAGTCTTTAAACATAAATTGCAAATGTATATTTATATATATCATAATACTTCGCCATTAAATTTTTTGGTGCAAAAATAACAGTGACCTATTTGCCTTATGGTTACAAATGATAACACATTCTAACATTCAAAATGAAAATAAATAGGCCTTCACATTACACCCAACCAGTATAAACTCTATAGTGGTTTATTTAGCTCTTCTGACACCGTGTTACCATGGCAGCAGGCAGCGGTGTGAGGAAACTTGAGATTGTAACTAGCAGACTTAAGCACATAAAGAAAAGAGAAAATCCGGCTGATGGCTTTCTGAGACTACTGTTGACAGAGGCCAAGCAGACGCAGCCAAATGCTTTTTACGTGTATCGGTGACAATGGAAACTAATGAGAGACCCAAAAGTGAGCAAGCTACCATCATTTCATATATTCTACCTAAATGTACTACTCCCCATTGTTCAAAGTAAGCCTGAATATTGGAGGAGCCAATAATTATGCCACTTCCCAGAACAGCACAATTAAAGGATTAAGGATATGACTAAAAACAGACAAATATTTTTACTGTTACTATAGTGTTTTATTTTAAGATTTAGTTAGAACGCACCTGCCTCCTATGTGTCTGTCAGTTGCCCCATGATATAATGACTTAACAAGACCTCTAAGCATAACCTGTTCTACACTATTTGTAGAATCCAAAAAACATAATAATAATAATAATAATAATAATAATTACCACAGAAAATTACAAACTATGTATTTAAATTTAACTTTAGCAAAGTGTGCAGTGATGATCACTTAAATTTGCACTCCTCTAAGGCCCCTTGTGTGCAGCCTGTATAAAGAATAGAGATAATAGGTTTATCCATGGGTCTGAAGTCTAACCAGTCAGAAAAGCCCATCAAACATACATTTGAATTTAGGCATAGGAAAAAACGCAGGTGTTTCCTCTGTAATGGGCTTAGCTTAGCCATGACCAAACCAATGTTATTCATGGACCTTCTGTCTTCCTTTCTACCCTCGAAAGTTCTCGAGATCAGGCTCTTGTTGGTAATTGCTCAACATTTACACATAAGAAAAAAAATGGATATGTACAGCTGACTTCTTTTGTTCAGGAGTTATTTTATTTGAATGATAGAGGCCATAATATGTAACACGTAAACTAAAGATTATTTGATTTATCTGTAACAGTATGAGAGTGCATTTCTAAGATAACATCCATACTACAACTCAGACTGTGCTTCAGGAAATATATTAAAACAAACAAAAATTCTAATATTAGAAAGAAAAATGCAATATCTCATAAAAATATTTAAATGAAATTTTAAAAAGTGATATTAGAACTCATTGCTTTTAATAGACTACATTATTTTTGTCTCACTATCCTGAACTGTATAAATGATTTCTGAGTCTTTGCTCCTACACTGAGCACACCTCACCTCCCCTAACCCGGCTGCCTCCTGTCCCCATTCGAGCCGGACCATGACAATCCCCTTCACCCCAGCAATATGTCATCCCTGATCCGATTAGCATCACAGCACTTGAGAAACCGCAGCGGGCTTCTTGTGGAGAGGATCCAGGGAGAGAGAGGCTCCTGCTGGCTGTTACATGGGCAAGCAATCTCCGCATCAAGACCAAAACAACTGTCAAATCTTTTGTTGAATTCCTTTCTAGTTAAGATGTCATCCAAGCCACAAATTACAAATAAACTAGATGACAAGAAAAAATGTTTGAATATATTGCTAGGTTTCAGATGACATTGCATTATATAAGCCAATAATATTTAATACAGCTGCAGGGCAGCTAAAATGTATGTTATTAATGTTATTAAATGCAGATTTTTGTTGAAATACAGTGAGTTCTATGGTCTAGTCACTAACAGAAATGATCAGGATCAGCATCTGTGAATTTAGCTTTTGATATTTCATAACAAACTACAATGTAATCAGTAGTAAAAACTGTCTCTCCCCTTATCTGGGCGTACGACATCATCACAATCTAGATTCTCAAAACCGCAAATTGCAAAAAAACCCAAAACAAAAACAGGCCAAATTTAGACTGACAATTTCTAAAACAGACCTGTCTTTATCTATGGCGTGAGAAGGTGTGGCCAAATCTCCTAATTCTTTGTTTTATTCCCGTTCCCTCTGGGCTCAAGGGCTTCTTTCAAGAAAAGCAGGATAGAAGTGTAATCCTTAAAAACCTCGATGTAATGCTCTCATGCTTCCCAAGATCCCCTTTTTAATCCACATCTGCATGTGGAGCATTCATAAATCCGACTTCAGCCTGACAAGACACTAAATCTAGTCATTTTATCACTGCATGCAAAACAAAAGGAGAACAAATTACACACAAACATGTTTATAAAAAAAGAGACAAAGGGCACTGGTACATTGATTGTTGTTGGATTTCTATGTACTAGAATATAAAGAATAATATGTTGCCTGCACCAGGATGCTGTCACCAGTTGAGGTGCTCAGTGAAGATGACATCTGCATTGTGTCAGAAAAGAGTCACTGATTTAATTAAATGAGTCATCTTGAAAGATCAGGTGTTAGGTGCCTATCATGTTATAATATGTAATATGAACAAATCACTTCTGTAAAATTATCATTTCAGTTATTTTAATAAATATTTTAGATATTCTAGGGCTGTGCGATTAATTGTATTTTAATTGAGTTCAAGATTCAGACATTTATAATTGTCAATGATATGTTGTTGTTTTTTTTATTGAGAGGTCCACAGCCAATACTTTGTTAGTAAAAATATGTGTCTTTATTCAGATTTAAAAGAAAGAAAACTGACAGTTTTGGAAAGTCTGTTATGGAAATTATAATTGAAAATCTTTTGTTTAACTTTTAATAAGAGAAAAATGAACTGAAAATTTTGATTGTTAAGTATTTGTTTATTTGGAGGATATCATTCAGTCCACAAACTTATGTGTAAAAATGCAATGTTACACTTACAAATCTGAGTGTCTAACAAGTCAGCCCATGAGATTTAGCCCTTTTGTTGCAGTCAAAAGTCAATAGGGGCCGTCATATGCCTCCTTAGACAAAGCCTTTCAGAACGACTGGTCCATTCTAGTAGGGGACAAGCTAAAAATACCACTGGGACCTCCTGCTATTGACTAAACAAACTAGAGCTAATGGGAGGCCACAGCGTGCGGCCCCCCACACACGCCCCTCGTAAACACACAAGCGCCACGACTCCTCCCCAGAGAGAGAGAAAGAGAGGGAGAGGAGGTGGGGGGACAACAGAGAGCAGAACACGGGAGCAAAGGGGTACATGCACCTTTACGGTACAGTCAGGAGGATGACAAAAATATAAGTAAACAGGAAAAGAGATTTAGATGTTGAACAAATCTGAAAGAAATGTGGGTAAGCATGAAGGGAATTCAAGTTAGTTTTTAACAAATATGTTCAATTCATTTAGTCAAAAGAAGGGAGTTTATCTAAATGGTAGTCCAAATTGGGCCAAACTTTCATTTACATTTTTTCCTCTGCCAAATAAGTAATTTATGTTTTTTTTTTTTCAGAATAATGTTTCAAAAGATGAAATTAAACAATTGCCTGGATGAATTATTTATTTATTTTTTTTAAAAAGGGCCAATAAAAGGAATGCTCTAAATAAAGATGGGTCTAAAAAATAGAAAAATCCCCAAATGAAATGATTATTGATAACATTATTTCCACGATCAACTATGCATTTAAAAAATAAAAATAAAAAATTTGTGAAGTTTGCCAGAAACACTCTTTAATATGACATGATGCTAAAGCTAAATGCTTGGTCCATGGCAAGCTTTAATTCCACTGGGAGCACAGATATGGTCAACAATACCCAAGAGAGTGATTGAGTTTGGGCAAAACAAAAAAAATTTTTAATGTGCAAATAAACAAATAATTAATTAAACTAAATAAATGTTGCAACTTAGATAAATTTTTCATCCAACCAAAATGAGCAAAAGGGCCACAGCACTGAGTGAGTACATAATGCTGTTTTCCTCCCCATCTAGTGGTAAAATAGAGCAATTACAGCTTTACCTTTGCCAGGACAGAAATGTACTTCTTCAGAGAATTCAACTCCTTTCTTCTGATAAGAGGGAAAGCAGACACTTCAACCCGCAGTGAGTAGTGCAGCACGGACTCCAAATCTGCCATGTAGACCCTAGACCTGCACACAAAATCAACATTAACATAAAAAACAAAAGCTATATTTTATCTTCTGTCCTATTTGTATCTGTTCTTACGCATTGAAATGTCTCCATGGCTCATCTGTGTTGTTGGTCCTGATGTCGTTTTTATTTGGAGCTGGCTTTCCTGAACGCTCTACTCCCGGCAACCTCTGGAGGGCGTAGGAGTAAAAAGTACGGGCCTGAAATTTTCTGTGGAAGGCATCAGCCATTTATTAGATAGTAAACATAAGTGCATTTGAGATATATTATCCATATCTTGGTTTTCATGAATCAATAAATAAAAGACTACAAAGAAGTAATCTTTTGTTGGAAAGTTTTGTTCACATTTCACAACAAATATTCAATTGTGATTAATATGATAATAAATAGTTACTATTATTATGCAGGTCTTCAAAACATTGAAATGATATGTATTCTTACACAATACAAGTACATACAGAAAGTCTATCTTTGCTCTCATTTAACTCAAGACTGAACAAAAAAATCATTAAAAGCCCTTCAGCCCACTCCTTTTCGTCTGGGTTAGCGAGCGAGCGCCATGGTGCTAGCGCCAGATGGTAATAAGAAGGATGGATACGACGGGCCACACTCTCTTACTGCGACTCAATTACACCTGTGTGTGCGGTGGGTGTGTACAGATGTGGAGAGCACACCATTCATCCAGTCACAGCTCCCCAGGGCCAGCCACTGTCACGCGGGGTGGGGGGGCTCTAGGGCGGTGTGCAGAGGGGGGGGTGTTCACCTGGGACCAACGCACATTACATGCATGACGAATATGAGACGCCGCGTGGCTCTCCGCACCCTCTGCCTCTTCCACACACATCTCCCAGGATCAATCAGACATTCAGTGATGACGGGAGGCCATCTGTCGCGGTGCGCGGCTGGGGCCTTGTTTGGCAGGTGAAGCCAGAAAAGCAATGGCATTGTTTTCATGCAAGAAATTAAAAATCCTCCCCTCTGTACAGTGATGGAGATGAGGGGGGCTGGAGGAGAGGGGAGCGACAGAGGGTGAATAAATAAATCAGCAATAAATCATTTCCTTTTTGCATTTGTCAACTAAAAAGAGTCCTCTTTGCATGCCAAGTTATTGAAACCAGCACACAAAGAGGCCGAAACAGCAGATGAATTTGCAGGGCGAGGGACGATCAGCGGCGCTTTATGATGTGAATAATGGAAGCGATTTTGATGCTGTGATCCCATTAAAGGGCCAGATGTTTAAAAGTATTTCTATGAATATGGTTCAGATAATGAGATGAAGCCTCTCTACACAAATTAAAGTGGCTGCATGTGGAACAATAAGAAATAAGTGAGGTGGTGTTTGTGTGTTTTCAAATGAGCACAAAGCAATTATTTAGATTACAAAATATGTACATTGGAGCTGTGGTCCTTTAGTCCTTTAGTTGATTAATCAATAAATTGGTAGATGGTGTCCTAGTCGATCAAATGTTTTATTATTAGTTAACAAACTCTTCAGTTACTGGGGAGGATCAATTAAGCATATATCTACTCATTTACATATATATTAAGTGGATTGTTTTATTAGAATTATGAGGATTTATATGGACAACCGCAAAGAGTCGAAATCATGGAGTTGGAGAGTGTGGAGTGACTGGACAGTTAAATCAGCTTTTTCACTTATGAAGTTGTAATTAACTACAACTCCTCAGTATAGATATAGTAGTTTTTACAAAAGATTCCAATAATTTTCTGAGCCTTTGACCCACTGCAATGCACAGGGCATGGATTTAGCCAAGAATTTTAGTCGACTACAGCACTAAGGTACATAGAGCAAAAGGTACACAGTAATTGTTCTTTCAAAAAAAAGTCACTTTCTGAGATAAACTGGTATGATATGTTCCACCTACGTGAACCATCTTTTAAATGTGATGTTAAATGAGGACAGTTGTTGTAGTAGAGTTAGACAATAACTGCAATTGTTTTATAGGGACCTGACTGTTGCCCTGGACTCACAACAAACTCAAGGACACACTATGCACTATTCACTGTTGCCATGGACATGCAACAGAATATATTTAAAAACAAATAAACTGAATTATTTAAAATTTAATTTAGACATAACTTACAATAGTACTGGTCAATAGCTGTTGTTCTAGAAATATGGATACACACATTCATGTTAAGGTAAAACGCATCTGTTAGATAACAGATAACAGGAAAAAAAAAAAAAAAAAAAGATTTGTAAATGCTTACACTTTGAGTCTTGTGTAGTTGCCTCCTGGATAGTAGAGGTAACAAGAGGGGAAGTCTGTCACACCCAGTTCAGACACCAGAGCTTCCTCTGTGTTCAAGACTCTCCTCACTGCTATGTTCTCAAACTGCAGCAGGTCCAGCGTCACCTAAACAACACAAGTAAAAGAAAGAAAATTATGTAATGATATAAAATTAAAAACAACAACAACAGTGATGAGCCTGTACCTCTCTGCCAATGTAAGATTTTGAGTCCTCAAAGATCAGAGCCAGGTGTTGAACATTATTGGTCTCGAAGAAACTGTCAATTTCTGCTTTGCTGGAAAGAAATACAAGGAAACCACACCAAAAACAAACATATGTAATTTACACATTGTGATAGAAAAAGGGAAACTTGTTTTTAAGTATATAGCTTCATCATAGTCATATTTTAAATATTTACAGATTTAACAATAGGATATATTTTTTTCTTTATTACATTAAAGTAATCAGTAATCCAAAAGCCAGAAGTAAAGTTATATTGTCAGCAATTTAGCTTCCAAAAAGAAGGTCAGTTCATGGTGGCATTTTTTTTTTATCTGATATGTGCATCATTAAACTCCTCTTTAAATGGAAGGATGCTTTGTGACCAACATTTGAGGAAAGGGTATGCCTACACGGTCCACTTTTCTAAAAGAGTACACACAAGTACTCCTTACAAACAATGGAATCCTGTTCTCTCTGTTATAAAGTTAATTAAGTTAATAATGACACTACTAACTCTATTGCATAGGTGTGCTAGCTCTGTTATTTGTTATCCATTAACTTTGTTACATTTTCCCATTTGGTTAATTTTCATTTAATGTTTTTTGTATTTTGTATTGTTGGTATCATTTCTCTCTTTCTTTATTATTGTGTAAAAGTGTATCATTACCTGGTGGGCTCCAGTGGGGGGCAGGCAGGGGGCCATGGCTCCTCATGCTTTTCTAGTTTATCTATTATTGCCTGACGAAGACCCCGAACGTCACGATGAGCTTTGAGAGAAAAGTCATTACATATTTATAGCTCTTGCACTCGCATTAAAGCAAAGGGATGATAGTTGTGTCCTTTTACCTCTTAATGACTGTCCTTTAGACTCCGCTTTTGAATAGGCGTTGAAAAACTGTCAAGTAGGAAAAAAAAACATTAGAGAAAGAAAAGCAGATTGGATATCACTGTCCTCACTCAACCATAAAGGACATATTGTGTAATGTTGGCTTAAAAAAACGTCTTCCTCTCTGCATTTCTGGAGCCCAAACTGTTTCCTGGTAGAAATGAGTCGCAGATGTTAAAGGCCCATTGTATTATTTACACAGAAGGGGCTCTTGTTTGAGTGGCCTGCCTGTGCTTGATGACAGAGAAGGAGACAGAGGGGAGAGCACCAGCAATGCCAACATCTGCTGACTAAGCATAATAGTACTTCATGCTAAAATATGTAGATGCCAAGTTTATGTTTCTGGAGAACAAAACATATCACAGAACATCATGTAAGCCTTTAATTTGAAGCCTTTTAAGTTGCAAGCCATTTTTGATAAAAAAAAAAATATATATATATATATATGCTGCTATTTTATACAAAAGAATGAATGTTCTATGTTCATTTAGTTTGTGCTTAAATCTGTGACAATATTAGCCTAAATTAAATGCCTAAGAAGGCCTAACATGATAATTACTATATTGTCTTATCACTCAATGTATGAAACCTAGAGCTATATTTTTTGGGGGTCAGTATTTATTGTGTGAACTTTTTCTTCACAGTACCGGTACAGACAGTATTTTTTTTGTAATTTTTTTACTATACGATAAGATTTAAGCAGTAAGTGTTTGAATTAATCATTTTTATATCTTATTACATATGCAAATGTTTCATTTCATTTATGGCAGCTTGTGCTTTTTTAACTATATTGTCCATTTAGAAATGTTTATCATTTATTCTGTCAGTGACATAAATTAGTAACAGTATTATCGTTTATTGTCTATATTTACTTTGTCTTTTCCCGGAATTTTCTACAGCGTGGCATTCAATGTACTCATTGCCAAAGAAACAAGCAAGTGACACTACAAGGCCAAGTTACCGGTCAGATCTGTGGAAAGGTGACTACGCTGAGAATGCATGTTTTTAAAATATTTTTAGTCAATAAACACACGTATAATTAACTTAATGGAAGATAGATATGTTTCATGGCACCGACTGTGGAACATTCCAAGCAAAGCAATAACATTTCCACAGAAACAATAAGAACCTTTAACAACGCCCGTCAACAGAAATTTGGGGGCCCGGGGCAACAATCTTCACATGGCCCCCTTCTAATATTAATTAATAAGCAGAAGTTCCAATTCCGAGGCCCTAAGACCCTGGGGTCCGGGACAACAGACCCCTTTGTTCCTCCCTATCAACTCCCATGCCTTTAACCATCATATCCAAATCACGGAATACATTGTTTATTTTACATTGCTTGTCAAACAGGGTTGAACTTAAAGACAAACACAACAGGTGTAGGTCTTGTGGAGTGATACCTTTAGGGTGGGGTAGCCTCTAATGCCGTAGTCAGTGCAAACTTTCCTGTTACTTTCGTCGGCGCAGTCAATGGCAGAGAGGTCCACGGCCGGTTTCCACTCTGGACAAAACAAACACAGGGACAAACACACAGTCACAGTAAATATTTAGTTTGACTTTACTGCACCTCATTTGTCCTGGAAAAGTCCTTGAGTGCTGTGCTCTATGTAAACAAGTATGCACTTTAGTCTGTCAATAAAAGTGGTAAGCCTACTCAATAACATGAGTCATGGCTGTGACTTAATTTGTGGTTTTCATATGTTTTAATAATTCTATTGACCTATTTTTTATATAAGATACCACTGCAGCAGACAAACAAAAGCAGTGCTGGGCAATTAATGGCATTTTAATTGAGATTCAGTCATTTCTAACTGCCAGTGATCAGCTGTATCTTTTTAATCAAGTGGTCTACAGCAAATCAATAAAAGCACATAGTTGGGAGCAGAGTGCAGACTTTAGAGGAATACATTTGACATTTTTTTTGTGTTAAACTGGGATGATTATTGTTTACCTTCTAAAAATTTATATTTTAAAGCAATTAGTATTTGCTTTTAATAAGTCAAATAAAATAAAATAAAATACATTGTGATTGAGCAATATGAGAATGTAATTGTGATAAATAATGCTGTCATGACGTCCAGCCCTAGACTAAAGGTATGGCTAAAAACTCAAACTGTTAATGAACGAAGGAATGAATGAATGGTAGGCTATAAACTTCTAACATGGACCAAAATATGTCCTTGACCATTGCTGACATATCTTCACGTTAATTAATAGCCTATTATAATTAACATCACAGTAACCTAATAGAAATTATCTGCTCAACTCTAAAAATGATGTGCACAAAAAGATATTTCATAAAGGGCTGATGACATGAGATCAGTGGCAATTGTGTGTGAACCACAGAGCTGAAATGCCCCATGACTGTGCAAGGGCCTCATAACAAGTAACTACTGCAACCAACTCTGCACTTGACATTCACACAGTTATCTGTCAGAACTGTCAGTATTTACTCTGGGGTAGGACTGTAGCAGAAGTCAATTATAGGCAGTTGCACAAAACACGCCAATTATAATATGCTCAAATAAACACCAGATACAACCAAAACATATGTGCAACTTTATAATCTGCAGCCGAGATCTATGCAAAATGTCACAGGCGATGTGCATGTGTAGATAAAGCGAAAATATCTCTCAAGTTGACTGTAAGCTTTAAAAGAGGAAGAAGTTACGTGACAGTCGGCGGGTCTGTACTAACCTTTAATATCTCTTGCCAATTTTTTGTAAGTGGTTGAAAACGCGATGCAATGTCCGCACCACGAAGCGTAAAACTCTACAACAATCGCCGCTGTGGAGTTGACCAAAACGGACTCGACTGTCTGTGGAGTTAGCAATATGATCTGATCAGTATCCGTGTACAGCCCAGCCTCCGAGCTCGAGGGGAAAAAAAGGCAAAACATTTTGAAAGCTGCCAACACTATCATTTTTGCATGTCCTTGCATTTGCCTATTTGACCGAGACGTGGCACGGCCGCTGCAGCGCGCCATCTTCCCCGTCCAAAGCAGCTGCGGCTACGCGCTAGCCCTGGCTCTCACCTCGGTCTGAACTGAACCAGGCAACTTTCAACCAAAACTTCTCTCAACTTTTTCCCTACCCCTCCTCCTCCTCCTCTTCCTCCTCCTCTTACTGCTGCTGCTCTACAGGCGGCTGAGGTACTCCCATAGAGGGGATATTATAGAAAGGTCCTCCCCCTCCACACAGCACTGCAGGAAGCCAAACACTGGACTACAGTCTGATCCTATGCATATTTTTGCTCTCTCAAAAGATAAAAATGACCAGCAACACAAAATGTACAAAA
This sequence comes from Boleophthalmus pectinirostris, assembly GCF_026225935.1. Taxonomy (NCBI): domain Eukaryota; kingdom Metazoa; phylum Chordata; class Actinopteri; order Gobiiformes; family Gobiidae; genus Boleophthalmus; species Boleophthalmus pectinirostris. The sequence goes on from NW_026571473.1 coordinate 17,702,132, forward strand.
TGGCCAGAGGGAAAAAAGTAGAAATGACTGAAAACAGAACTGAAAAGTTTGCATTAAAAGAAAGAAAAATAAAGCAATTAAGAAAAGTAGGCAAATTAAGATAAAAAAAAAGTATCTATAACAAAATACATTTAATTATAGATACTGGAGTTATTGACATTTTGTAACAGAAATTTAGCATAGGAAAAAGCTGAGAGCAGTAAAAAAAAAAAAAAAAAAAAACTGTTTAGGCCTATAACCAACATCACAGTTGATATTCAATTCTCTATTACGCTAAATTGTTTTGATTCATTCATAAATGTTTCATTAATTTTGCATTATCAGCCTGTCTCCAAAGCTCAAAATGTTCTGATCCATCTTGCAATGTCATGCAGTGATAGTTTTAAAGTTAACAGCTACCCTTTGCCCCTTTGCTCAGTAGAGACGAGCAATTCCAGGAATTAAATGATCCAAATTGTTCTAGTGAAGATGTATGGAGTTTAAAAACACAGTGGAGCACTTCCTGTATTACCACATGACATCACAAAGTGGAACACATGATTTCAGTCTGAGAACTCCTCAGCCTAAATATGCAGGGTTTGTGTGTTAAACATGTATGAATGAAACAAAACTCCTGGTATGTTTGAGGTGATGAGGCTGATGAGGAAACATTATAAAATAGATCAGTCACCCCACATACCCGCCTATCATATTACTGGCAACGAATAACAAACAAGAAACACTTTATTTACAAGTCCAAAGTTCATTTAGCAAACAAATATATACTTTGTACATATTTGCAAAAGACAAGTTGCCCAATTTATTCAAGATACAATATTGTGGGCCATAAGGGATCATGTTACAGTATATTTACATCCATACAAGAATATTACAAGTCTCCAAGTGCACTTTGCCAACAATGAGGCGCACACATTATAAATAATCAATTTCAAACAAGTTAAAATATTATGACCCGACAATTTATTCATCTTAAATCTTGGAGATTTTAACAACTACAAATATTTACATTACCGTTGTTATTTCTTTCTCATTAAAAACAGAAAAGGACAAAGAGTGACATAAAACCGTAAAAAGGACAAAAAAACCTTCACAGATGATCAAATCTACAGTCAAGTGTGAGTCAATTGGTCTGCATAGTTACACTGGGGGACCCCAAATCCTCCATGTTACAATCATCTTCGTACAACAGGCTACATGCCCCACAGACAAGCCCAGCAACCTAGAAATCTTGGTTTAGGGTTTTTTGGTATTTCAGAGGATACAGTTTGAAATTACATGTTAATACATGTTTAATAATTTACTTCTGCAGAATAACCCAGTCAAGGAACACATTTTAAGGTCACTTTGAGGTGCTCCTAAACTATTGGACTATTTAAGAATAATATACTAGCATTGCTAGAAAGATTACATACAGTTCGCTGGGTCAGAGAAATGCTGAAAAAGAAAGAAAAAAAAAAAAACTCTGGAGAGGCCCCAGCTTCTGTAGGTTACAACTTCCTCAGTGCAGGGCTAGCGGTATGTCAACATAGTTCCTGATTAAAATTGTCCATACAATGGCTCCACTGTGTTCACTATTTAAAGAGACAGAGGCAGGGTTGACCAGGGGGTAGTGATGGGAATAAGGATATCTATAGGTCTATATCTATATATTGCTGCTTACACAAAATGTTAAGGCAATGGGAAAAGCAGTAGCTATGAAGACATAATATATGGAGATTTTTAATGCTTCAAAAGGTAGAAGTCTGCAGTGGAAACTCTAATAGGCTTCTGAGTGACCGGTCACAATGCTGTGCTAGTAACATGTACTCAGTGTGCTAACTGAGGTCACACACATGACTATTATGCAACAATGTCCAGTCATAAGAAAATATATTGTGCTCCAATTATGATTATTTTCTTTAGTGAACATTTCAGGTCCATGTGGGATAAATATTATATCTACATTTTTAAATAAAGTTGATCTATTAATAAAATAGTCCAAAATATGTTCACAACCAGATTATATTATGAAGGGCCAAGCCTATGAATAAATATTAAATTTGCTCTCAATAACCGTGTTGGCTACATCATATTATTGCCACATTCGCATTAATCTTTGTGCTTTTCCAGTTACACAGTACTTTATAATTTTAAGATCAAGTTCAACACTAAATATTAAAATCTATACATCTGGAAAAAATATATTATTCTACAGACATTTGTTTACCTCTACTGTATACCGTAAATAGAGTGGCACAGGGCAGTTGACAAATAGTTTTTTTTCCTGTCCACTTACATTTTTTTTTATGATCATCTAACCTTTTAGAGACTGACAAAGACAACCAGTGTAAAAATTAAATTAACTTTTGAGATCATATTTATTTTCTGGACTTTCTTTATCCTTCCACTTAGCTGATCTTCCTAGTATCTATTATCAGAGTAAAGCCATTGACAAACTGTGATATTTCTTTACAGTAATAACACCAAAAATGGCATTATACATTTACACTGGTTGTCATTATGAAAAGTTAAGTTTTTTTTTTTTTCTTACATGTCTACAAAAGTTAAGTCGTAAATTATTGTGAAAAGTCTGAAATGTGAAACAGCAGCAACTTCATGAAAATAAAGGGATATTAAAAAGCTGAGTGGTGTGAGGTGATTGTGTTTAAAAATGCTCACATACTACAAGGGTTTTCCAGCAAAGATATCATAAAAACTACGTAGAGAGGTAACGCTGAGTCTAAAAGGCATCTGAGGGCTCACAATGGCACATAACAGCTGGAGAACAAAGCAGTTAAACTGCTTGTTCACTGGATTTAGGAAAGTATCATTATTGTTACACATTGTATTTTTGCAGTGAATGTTATCAGGAAACACTTTCTCTTCTGGCCCTTTTGTCATAAATCTGAGTGAGCACATTTGCTGTGTCCTTGAGCAAAGCGTCAAAGATGCTGTCTGCGAGCTGCATTTTGACAAACAGCTCATCTTCATCATAATTGACCCACTGGGACTCTTCCTCATGGAGCTCCTGCACCTGTGCAGCCAAAAACATATCTGTAAACAACTGTCTACATTAACACAGAAAGAAAATACTATAGTTAGCAGAACTTACCAGAATATTATCTACTCTGTCTCTCTTCTTTCGGCCAAATTTGAGCATTTTTGGCCAGTCGGTTCTTTGGTATTGATCCTTTGCGAGACCATACAACTTCAGTACTTCAGTAGTAACAAATTTCTGTAACAAACATATATTTCATATAATAATAACACTGCCATTTTATTAGATGTAGTAATCAAAAGGCAAAGGAGTCATTAGTGATACAATATTTAAATATTTCCATCCCCTGATCTGATCCGCCCTAATGCTTAAGATAAATTTAAAAAAATTCAGAGCATCCCAATTTTTCATCGCAATTAGTATAAAGGCACATTTTACAACTCTCAGAGGCCGTAGCTGACTTTTGCCATCACAGGAAAGCTAACAACAATTAGCAGTACACCTGCTTAACTCCATGGTTACAAATAACTGTTGGTTTACCTGGATTCTGCTGATTTCTCCTGCTGTTCTCACTTTGTGAAAAGATGAAGACTTGACTCTTTGCGGCTTAACCCACTGCGGTTGGTCAACATTGGGATCTTCAGCAAAGATGTCCTGAAGGATCTCCCATGTCAGATCAAACACAGCCTAGGCAACAAGGAGGACTTTAGTTGGCAAAGGTTCATGGCTGTGTGATTTAAGTAACATAGCTTAAAAAATAATCACCTTTTTATAGCTATGCAGACAGACAGCTTCCTGGTCCTCACTGCTGGGCTCTTCACCTATATATTCTTGGGAGGGGTTGGGCTTTTGCTGTTGTGTGAGGGCTGTAGCTCCCTCCTCCAGGCCACAGGTTTTCCAGATTTCCAAAGCTGCAGCATGGGTCATCTTCTCTATCTCTGCAGCCGAGTGGGGCACCACCATAGCAGGCTCCTCGGGCAGTTTGGGGGGCATGGGGTGAGGAAGCTCAGGTCTAGGGGGAGTCTTCACCTCCTGGTCTCCCGGTGAAGGGACAGTCTTTCCAAAATGACCCCCGAGCTTGACCTGCTCCTCTTCCTCCCTCTGTTTCTGTTTAAGCCTCTGTTGTTCTCGACGAGAGCTGAGGCCATAGTCCTCATCAAACCAGTCCTGATCATCACCAAACACGTCCAGCTCTCGACTCAGTTCCAGTTCGGCCAAACGCTTGGCCAGCTCCTCTTGCCCACTCAGTCCCAGTACAGGGCTTTCCTGGAGAACAGAGCAAAACAATTAACATTTGCCAACCATAGCCAATATATCAGATGCATGTGTTTTAACATTATTACCATTTCTATATTTTTCAAACCTGTACGTGTACATATTTTAAATAACAAAAAAATATATATATATATATTAAGAATTATAGCGTTTAATACAGGATGTAAAACTTACTGGACGATTGCACAGATCAGGAGAAGACATTTCCTCCTTTTCTTGAGTCAGAAAAAAAGGCAGGTCATCTTTCTGATCAACTGAGGAAGCCAAAGCTGCTTCAACTCCTTCAAACACATTTCCATTGGTTTGACAGGCATCATGTATCTTTTTGGCCTTTGATTTTTTTAGTTCTGCAAATTGCAGCACAGTGTCTTTTACAAAGTTATCCAGCATTTTATCCGCCAATGAGCCAAGTTTGTCCTTCAGCCCCTCATCACTCTTCAAGTCTGAAGACACCACGAGCTGATGGTTGAGCTCCACATCTAATTTCTCAACAAGGTTAGTAACCTCCTTCTTAGCTTGTGTGCTCAAGTGAACCTTTTCATTGTTCTCTATGAGGGGAGTGGGAGACACATCTTCGAAACCCCAGATGCTTGTTCCATTAAGTACAGGATGTTCATGTGGCTCAGAGTTATAGAGAGTGTTATCCAGCTGCTGTAAATCATGAGCGCTCTTTGTATCTCCTGATCCTAAGTCCCTCAAATACATCAGATTATTTCCAAAATGTTCAGTTTGAGATCTGGGTTCTTTTGTTTGATGTTGTTGGTTTTCTTCCTCTGACATGTCATCGTGAAATGAGTCATCGTCTTCAGTAGTGTCCATGTACATTTCAAACTTATCTGTGAGATGAGTGACTTTGTCAGGAGGAGCAAAAATGCCATGTTTTTCAGCACACTCAAAGTACAACACTCCATCGTAAGTGCCATTGTTGCTTCCTTCAGACTTGTCTAACTCCACACCGGCCCAAAAGCCATTAGCAAAGCTGGTCGAGCCTTTAAATCTTAAAGTACCAGGCTGAACTCCACTGACAACAACACGGTCCCCAATACAAAAGCATGGCATTTCATCTGTGACTACAGGAGTTACAGATGCTAAATGATTAGTGTCTTCTGTGTTTCTGCTATCAGCCTTAAGCTCTTCTTTTACCTGGGCATCCAACACATCTATAAACTGGTGACTATGATTACTCGCTACAGAAAGTCCACTGAGATCCTTGGGTATTTCCTCCTCTATCTCTTCTTCATGACTGTCATAACCTGCAGCCCTAGCAGGTACATCCTTCTTTAGAGAGGTTTGATCTGAATCCTTAAATGACTTTTCAGCAGCCGGCTGTACAGCTGAATTATTTTCCCTCAGCAATGTATCAACTGAGGACTCAAAGGTGTCATAACTGTTAGCTAGAGGATGTGAAAGCTTACTGTCCTTTTTGGAAGTTTCCTCATGGGAGAGTGGACTGGATGAGATGTGTGTTGGAAGGTCTGCTGCTACAAACCCATCTATAGGTGCAGGTGGAGGTCTGGAGGGTTCAAGTTCTTGGCTGAATGATGGAGACTGACGATTTATGAATTCAGATGCTGTGTTCATTTTGTTTTCCCTGTCTAGCTTAAGCAGATACTTGGAGTCTTGATCCTCAGATAATTTACTAATTTCTAATTTTAGTTCTTTCTGCATTTCAGATTCATGTTCAGAAGTGACACTGTGATGTAGTGATTCTTGTGCCTGTGCTTGGGTATTTTTTGGGGTAAGGGTGAGGTCAGGACTGTCAGGTCTCGGAGTTGATGTCACTGTTGGTGGTTCTTCATCTGAAATTGTTGAATTCATAGATGTAGATCTACTTTGATCAGATAGAGCTGCAACATTTGGCACAAGGGTTATTAAACAATATACAAATACATTAACACAAACTACACATCACTGAAAGGATACCCACCTTTATGGACAGATTCAGAGGTTTTTCTAGAAAACAGTACAAACATGTTAATATTCTAATATTATTTGACATCAGTAATAATACAGTGAAAAGCACCAGAAAGGACAAAAGGAGTTTCATTTAGCTCACTATTACCTGTGACGTGTCTTATCACTAGAATGCTCTGTATTATGGGAGACAACATCTGTGACTTGGGACGTGGTATCTGGTGTTGAGTATGGCTGTTTTTTAAGCTCTGCTTTGGTCTTCTCAATAAAGTCGTCGTAAGTCTAAAAATCAAGAAGACACAAAATGAGAATGTAATCACTTGTCTTTCCAGGACATCAAAGTACATTTCCAAAAATGTATATTAACCTCCAGCTGCTTCAGTAGGTTGGCCTCTTTTGCTTTCAGCCGCTCTTTGGTCCTCTTCTTTTGTTCTTTTTTCAGCTGGTAGGCAGTGAACTTTCGCTTTTTTAGTTCTTCCTTGAGGGCCCTTATGCGATTCTCTATGTCACTCTGGTCTGAAATGTGTTCTGCAAACAAATTTTGAAAAATGTGAAACTTGTACGAAGAATCTGATTAGCAAACTATAATCCAACTTGTGCACTGGAACTCCTCCCAGGTAATTACACAAGAATGTTCCCTAATACATATAAACATTATAATATTGTCTGCAAGTTACCAGTTTGTTTAGTGATAGCGCTGCCAGTGGTGTCTCTCTGTTTTGAAATATGGTCATGTTCTGATGGAGAAGCATCAACACTTCCTTTGACTGTTGACTTCTGGGCAGACTGGAGAGAAACAAGGATAGAAGTAACAGCATTAATGTAAGCACAGTGTATGTAAACCTAGAGAAACATGCATGAAATCACAGGAATAAATAAAAAAAAAAAACCAAGGAGACATGAAATCTTACTTGTCTGTTTGGTGAAGGGGATATTGAGGTAAAGTCATCAGTGTAGTTAGCTGGACTGCTTTGGATGGAGGTTTCCTCTTGTTGCGGGTCCACATCAGTGTGTATACTAGACTCTGGTGTGGCTGAGGAGAGATCAGCATCCCCTGTGATGGTGTTAAAAGAAAAAACTGTAGTCAAAACTGTATTTCTGTGAATTACATTTTTCACACAACACTGGAGGTTTTACCTTTTTGTTTTTGACTTGTGTTGAAGTCCTTTTCACTCTCTGACAAATCATGTCCTTTATTACTGGATGTTTTCTCATCCCATGCAGCTAGAGCCTTCTTCTCCATCTTACGAACTTCTGCTTCCTCCTGGTCCAGTCGCTGCTTCCATTGAAGGAGTTCTTCAGCATGGCGACGCCTCTGCATCAGCTGCTGCTCACGTTTGGTAAGGAACCTAGAAAAAGAAAAAAATAGATTTAACATAGACTCGCGGTTTATAGGCCATCAGTTTTACACAGCACCGCAACCTCTGTCCAAAACACACTCAGGCAAAGACACAGTTGCTTTGCTTGCTCCTGTATTCAGGCATAATTCAGGCACCCAAAGGGAAACAATAATGCAATGTCATTCAGAGGAAAAGGAAAAGTTGAAGCAACAGTGAAAATGTCACACATGCATCAGAAAGAGTCAGTCAAGTGAAATGTAGGTCACAAAAATAGAACTCAAGATTTTATGCAGATCACAGCTCATGTATAAGAGTCGTGTGCTTCATTACCTGAGAGATGGATGTGTTCATAGAGGGCAAGCACTCACCTCACCCTTTCAGGTTTAACTGTTACAATGTGGTTGCCCACAGCTTTAGGTGCCATTACAGTGCAGCCTTATTCAGCCTTAATTCAATAGAGGCTTTTTTGTTTGACCTAATGTATAATGATGAGGTCAGGTACTAGGGAACTAAGCTGATTTTCAGCTCTCAAATGCCATTAAGGCCAATTGCCATCTGTATTTATTCTTATTCTGCAATTCTATGCAACAGATTCCTAATAAAGACTGACAGTGAAGATTTACCCAGCTCATTAAAAAGAAGGAACACTTCATCTCTACTGTGTTGTCTACTTAAGCCAGAACATCTGACAATATGGACTGATTAGAAGGTTGTTTAAATACTAGAATGGCTATTTGTATTATATAAATGCCAACTCTACAGCTAGAGTTTCAAATCAAGAAGGGTCCTTCTGAAAAAATCCACAGAATGTTAAACAGAAACTTATCCATGAGTATTTCAGGAAGTGACCTTTGCTTGATTTCCCCAAAGGTTAAATCACACACCCAGAAACAAAATCACCTGACCCTCAACATACACATTGCACCCCTCACTATGCCCAGTGCCAGCGGATGAACACAAGCATGTTCCATGGGAGAGGGGCGAAGGGCTAAGGGGTGGAGAGCATTACATATAGACTGGTGTACAGTACCTGACCAACTGGTTGTAGATAAAAAGCTGGAATTTAGGGTGGAGGTTGGGTAGACAAAGACTTAACGAGGCCCAGTGTTGGGCAGTGAACATAGAGAAGAAGTAATGAACAGAAGAGCAGTGTCTAAAACACAGACACACAACAGTCACACAGGTATGAGAAAGAGACAAAGACATAAGCAGAAGGAAACACATGTACACAGGGAGAAGAGGAGAGAGAAGACTGACATGAGCGATGCATTGTATGGATTGTAAACAACAAGACTTAACAAATATACAGGGATACTTGTGAATTTGATAATGGTAACCTCTAAGTAAGTATGTTATTTTCTGTCAAGTAATATGCCTCTGATAAGGCATCTTATCGACATCTATGAACAATATACAGCAGCTAGAAGAGTTTGCTTAGTGGTGTATGAGAAAAAACATTTAAGATCCAGGTTTTTATGTATTTATCTTCTCACAAACATATCTGCACGCTGGATTGTTTTGGCTCATTTCATTAGCTTCATTGCTACTTAAATTGCTATTGGCTGTACAATTACAAAACTGTATAGTAAAACTGTATAGTAAAGAAATAAATATGACCCTATAAATGGGTGGAAGAAAATATACAAAGTAATTTACTTTTCATCCATTTGTGAGCGCATCTTCTTCAGCTTTTGCATGATGCTGCTTGTCTCACTTCCGGATACAGAAACAGAGGGAGAAGGACTCCGGACATTCAGATCTGTGTTTTCCAAGTTGGAAAATGCCACTTCGGACAAAGATGCCTCCTAAAAGACAGACAAAAACCTGCAGTCACATCAATAATCTGATACACAATATCAGGAGTTTCAGGAGTTTCAACTCACAGATGGTGCTTCAGTGGTGGCACTCCTCAGGCGTTCTTTGAGTTTGAGAGTGGATGACCTCATTCTCTCGATCTCCTCCTGTTGCTTCAGAAGAAGCTGCCTCTCCTTTCTTGCTGCTTTGTTGGCCTCCTGCAGCCGCTTGATCTCCGCCTAAGGCAAAAAAAATCAAAGAATTTTCACATATTGTCTATGAAGCCATGTTAAGTAATTTTTGTTATGTTGTTTTTTTGTAAGGTTTATTTTTTACTTACACTAGACTAGTCATTTTTTAATGTGGTCTAAATAAGAGAGCTGATACAAAGCTAACCTGTTCTTGCTGAAGTTTGAGTAGAAGGCCTCTCTGTTTCTTCTTTAAAGGAGGCATTTTATCATCCTCTCCTTTGTCTCTCAGCTTTCTCTTCTGATGTTCCAGCCAAGCCAGTTCAGTGCGTGTTTTTTCTTTGAGGGCTTTGTGGCGGAGACGCAGCAATGCACTTTGATGCTGCAGTCTGACTTCTTCATCCCTCATATGCTGACGGACCATTTCCATAGTGAAATGAGAGAAGCTGTCCTTTCCTCCGGAGAAGGCTGAAAATACCTCCTGGTGCTATAAAAAAAAATATATATATATTATTATTATTTTTTTTAGGAACAAATTGTAAACATAATTTATTCTATATGTGTATACTAATCAAAGGAAAATTAACATTATCAACATTAGGGTTGTGCAAAAATACAGAAATATCAATATATTGTATCATTTAATGATGACTGATCAGTTAATCATTTAATAATGATGATAGAGTACTGATATTGTGGGCTGCTGTATCGATACATCGCAAAGATAATTTTTTGGTGTATTTTACTTAATATATATATATTTTTTTGTTGCTTGTTTAGTGGAAGGAAACTCGTTTATGCAACACATTTGACATTTTCACTGTTTAGATGATTAAACTGGGTGCGTTTCATATTAACATTGATGAACAAGATGTGGCTAAACAAAGTCTTTTACAATCACAGCCATAATTTAGCCATTATTTTTTTATTGAACCGTATTAGAATCGATTTGAAATATATCGTATCGAACTGAAAGTGCACTGTATCGAGATATGTATCGTATTGTGACCTATGTATCAAGGTATATATCATATCAGCAACTTCTTAATGATACCCAGCCCTAATCAACATATAACCTGAAAAGCACTCAGAGAGCGCAGACCTCCGCCAAGGACTACAGTCCTCCTCATATTAATTGTGTTTTCCATAAATATTTGTCTCGTATCTTTCAATTTGGAATATGAAAGAGGATCCCATTGTCCATCCCTGAGTCAAATTTCATGGGGTTTGGTCAATAATTAACCGAGATATTGAGAAACCAAATTTTTGGCCCCATTTACCACAATGTTAACTAAAATTTCAAAGTGATCCAGAATCCAGGATTTCTTCTGGATCACCCCCAAAATGAAATCAGTTCTTCCTTTTCACATTTCCAACAAATCCTGAAAATTTCATCAAAATCGGTCCATAACTTTTTGAGTTATGTTGCTAACAGACAAACAAACAAACAAACAGACAAACGCCGGCAAAAACATAACCTCCTTGGCGGAGGTAACCAGCCAAGACATTTACCTTTAGCATATTGTGAGCCACCAAAGCTGGTGTACCATTATGGCATGCACCATCTTCCTCTGATTCATCATGGTGCTGCAATTTCTTGTCCAAACTCTCTCTGCGATGAGCCTCAGATGGTAACAAGGAGCGGAAGGAGCGTTCTTCAATCTCATCTTCAGTTATTGAATCCTCAAACTTGTGAGAATACTCTGTTGCAACTGATGTAGTGTCTCCTGGTGAAGCACATTGCAAAAACAAACACAAAACATTATCTGTTACTGGTATATGCAATCCTAATCCTGTACTTTTGTCAGTAGTACCTTTTTCTTCCACAGCAGATAGGATACCGTTACTGCAGAGTGATTCGTTTGCAGCTGCAGGAACCTCATCCTCAATGGAAATGCTGCCCTCTGCTCCATCAGACTTAGACTTTTTAGGTGGTTCATGCACCCTTTCCTTGTGCTCAGAAGATAAACTGTGGGGGTAGTTTGAGTCAGGTTCACTGATAAAATCCATTAAGGCAAGTGTTAGTTTCTGTAAGCTCTTCAAAAGTGAAATAATGTAACATAATGATCCATACCTGAGTCCAAGACTTCTGATGGATTCAGAGTCAGAATGATTGGAATGGTGATCATCTGTTAAGGTTCTACTTGATTCATAACTGTGCAAGGGAAAATAGAAGAGAGTAGAAGGAAGTATTCTTTACTTTGTATTTAAAAGGTGAATGAATTGGTTATTTACCTCAAATTGACTTTATCTTTGGTCCTTGAATGAGGTTTTTCCTTCAGTAGTTCTGATGTATGCACAGAAGCAGGGTTGTAAGTAATCAAATGTGCATGTGCCATTTCTGTCATCTGAAACAAAAACACATTTACAAACATGATGGTAGGTGATTTAGCCCATTTTACAATACTTTCCATCTTCCAAATTTACAGTTAGCTTTTTCTGTAAACTAGCAATCAATCAACTTTACTAAAAATGGGACCATGGGCTGTTTTCCAGACAGAGAAAAGGCAGTGATTGCTTACTTCTTTGATGTGCCGGGCAGTGTCAGCTGTGTACCGTGCTGCCTCAGCCTGTTGACTCATCATCTTTGTTGTTGCCTCCTGGAGGCCTTCCAGGGTCTCCTTGTGAGTTGCAGCCAAACCTTCCTGCAGTTCTATATGGGCCTGAAGAAATACATATTTACATGTACAAATATGGGGGGGAAGCAAAAAGCAAAAATAACACTACAGTATAACATGAAAAACCCAACACCATCATGGCATTTTATTCATACCTGGGCAACTCTTTGCCGGTTTTCTTCCATTTGCAGCCGTGTCTCAAGAGCCTCTCTCTCAGTCTTGATTTTTAACTCATACAATTCCTGTTCATGTTGTTGCTTGGCCTAGATGATCAAAGTTTCAAAGTAAGTTATTAAGTATTACAATGTTTTTAAAACTTATGGAACCCAAATAATATTCACCTTAAGCATTTGGGCCAAGGAAGCACTTTCATGTTGAGCGACAGACACACCCATCAGTCGCTCTATGTCACCCAGCTGCCGCACAGACTCTTCAATGGACTCCAGGTAATGGAGTTCTGCGGCCAGCCGCTGCTGTAGAACTGCAGGGGAATATTGTAATTGACCTGGAAAACATATAGAAAACATACATATAATGGATAGTCAGGAGGATAAGATGTGGTTACAACAATTCAGTTGGTGCTTGTTTAAATTACCTGATGCCTTGACTTCTGCCGAGCCAGAGTACGCTGCTGTATTTGTGTTGGCTGCCTTTTCTGGAGAGCTTCTCCTAAAGGGTTCACTAAAAGAGTCTGACTCCACAGAACTATGTTCCAGAGATCCAAGAGGGGATTGCCTAACTTTGGATGGCGGAGACATCTTCTTGACCACATCAGAACTAGAAAAACAGAGTTAAAAATGACAACATTACTTACTCTAAACACAAAGCTAGAGTTTAACGGTCTAGGCTGCAGCACAAAAAGCTGGGCTCTGTGCCGGACTAGCATTATGAGATTGGTTCATAGCTGTGTTACTAAATGTCCCTTGTTGCTTATATCTATTCTATCCAGAATGTGTAAAAGCCAGAAAAAAGTAAACAAAACAAATGTAAATTACTCACCTAGGTTTTTATTATGTGAATGTGACTGTGTCACAAAATTATTCAGAAACCTTTTGTTTTGTGTGAAATCTGTAAAATACATCCTATGCCGTGGAACTGAGGCCACGAATGCTTTCACTGTTCTCCCAAGTAGCAAAGGTCACTCACTACAGATCATGATACGCTTTTAAATTTAAAAACATTTGCAAATGTATTAATAATTATATAGAGATTTAAGGTGGTAAGCTGAGTTGCAGAGCAAGAATGTGTTGTAATCATGAAAATACTATTATATGGATTAAATTTCACTAGAGGGCAAAGGAATTTGTGAAAAAATAAAATAAAATCATTTGGCTGCAAGCCCAGGCTGACCCCAAAAGGCACCCCACTGGCCCTCAAAACAAAATACCCAGTGTCTCTGGGCTGAACCATAACCTCCTTGTGTTTCTAGAAACTACAAACCCTTGAAAAATTAAACCGTTTAACTTTGAAAAGTGCAGTAAGTTAGTGAAGGAATGTGCAATTTATATGACCATTTTAAATGCAATTGAGATTAACTTGAACATAGAAGTCTATTAAAATAATGATAACCAATCTGAAGACTCTGTGTCAAAACTAAAGAAGCTACCTGAATGAGGGGCAAAAAATTTTCAGTCTAAAATCTTTGTGTAGTCACCTTCTTGTGCCATGGAAACTGATCTACATGACTGATGGTTTACACAGACAACAAACTAAATGTTTCACACCTGTTTAAAAAAAAAAAAAAAAGATTTTACCTTTGGTGAGAAAGTCCAGAGATGTCATCTGAAGTCATTTGGCTGTGCTCAGAGCTTCTTTTGAAGTCCCTTTTTCTATATTCAGATGATAGTACTTCTGAAGGAGGAGAACTTCTGTGCTCCTCCATCAAAGTTGCATCACTCTGATCTGAAATCTTGCCTAAGAAAAAATAAATAAAATTTGTAACTGTATGCCCTGGATAAATATGAAATAATATGAATGCTAATATCACAAGAATAAATCATATGCACTTCTTATTTTGTTAGAATTCTTTGAACGAGGCGAAGACCCAGGTGTGGAGCAAGAGGAACGCTGTGGCGAATGTACAGATGAATTATGTGTACTGTCTCCTGTAGATCGCCTCAACAGCTCTTCATTATGGTTATTAGAACTGTTTAAGAATAAAATATTCAGTCATTTAGAGTGGATATCACTTGTTATTGACACTCATAATAACATTTGTGGTAATGATAGTAATAGTAACTTTGCGTTAGTTTGAGCCCTTGCACAGACATTAGGGGAGGTCACCATAGAATAAATTTTTAAAAATGAAATGAAAAATGGGTTTAACTTACCTCAATGCATTGACGTCCCTTTGGCCACTGGCTCCACTGCCTTGAGTTGACACAAAGTCATTCTCATAATGTAAATCTGTAACATGACTGCCTGAGGGCAGCAAATGTGCAGGAGAGTTCCTCTCTGAATATATGTCTCCAGCTATGAAAACAAAAATAAAGTACCGGTACAGATGATTATTCATTTTTTTATAGTTCTTTCTGACTAGCCCCTCTATAGCTCTGAGAAAGTGCAACTACAAACCTTTAACATTTCCTTGGAGGCTTTTGGTGAAAATATTAATGACACTTAAAGGGCTTCCTTTGTTAAATTCTTCCCAGGCAGGTTTTGAGTTTTCCTGATGAGCGAGTAGTGAGGTGAGAGCTGCACATTTCTCAGCATCCTTTTGGAACTCTGACAGATGTTGGTGACTTTTTCTTACAGAATGCTGCATTGCCCCCTGGTGGCCAATAGGCCTAAATGCATTTGCCAGCGGAGGAGGACTGTGGTTGCCATCAATGACACTCCCTTCACTTAAGGGACCCTCACTGATGGACCCTGAGCTATCATGGCCATCTGGGTGTTTGCCATCTATACACAGTGCTTCATACTGTTGTCTGTTTGTCTTTGGATTTTCCTCCACATCATTAGCCAACCACTTCGTGTCTTGAAAAAAAACATTATGTGGAACGGAGCTTGATTTTGGGCAAGTCCAGCTGTTGACCCTGCCATTCTTTTCTGTTGAAGCCTTAAAGAGAACAAAATCTTGTTCGGGAAAACCTGTCCAACTGTACATAGTTCTGGCTCCAGACATTCTTTCAGTACTGAAAGCCATGTTTTCACTTTCAATTGCACCACAAGTGTGCGAGGACCTTGGTGCCAGTATGGTGTCCATATCCACAGCGGTTGTTAATCCATAATTAAAACCCTCCCCAGCAAGCTTAGATGCTTCACTCTCTATACGGTTGGACAAGGACATGGCTGTGGCCTTCAGGGCTTCAATGCGAGACATCTTGTCTGGTGAATGAGTAGGTGCAGTGTTATGGCGTTTAGTCTGCTTTTCACTTGCAGCTATTGCACTCTCTAGTCTGAGAAGCTGAGAAAGAAGATGCTCATTACTGCACACAGGACCAGTCACGGGTTGAGTTGTAGGTATTAAATGTTCAAGGTGTGCTGATGAGGCTTCTTCAAAAGCAAAATCATTTCTAAAGGGAAAGTAAACAACATTTTAGCCTTAGATAGATAAAAAAGTATTTTTTTTAAAAACATTGTAAGTAGAAGGGCAAAACAAATGAGCCCTCCAAGGAATCACTAATGGCTTATGAGTTTAGAACATGGATTACGAAAAAAATAATCTTTGAACTATTAGAAACCAATCCAGTTTTTAGATGACAGAAACAGATACAAAGGAGTCATGTAAATGTATATTACCTGGAGACAGGGGGGTGATTTAAAGATCGGTCACTGCTCGATGGGCTTTGAGCTTGTTCCAATCTTATATTTTCTTTATCGGACTCTCCAGACGGTTGGTACATTGGTTTCTGTCAAAGCAAATATCGAGGAAAAAAAACAATTACAATTCTGACATGGTGGCTTACTTGCCCCAACTACATGTATCCAATTCTAACAAAAACAGCAACTGTACCATTTGTGCAGCCTCCTGCTTCAGTTGTGCTCCTTCCAGCAGCAGTTTGTTGAAGGTCTCTTGTAGTTGCATTTGAGCAGGAGCTGCAGTGCTAGTGGCCACTGTTTTGGCAACTTCTCTCTGCTTTCTGTACAGCTCCTGCAGTCTCTGTTGCCTCTTCTCTGCCTCCTGCCTCAGTGCGTTCCTTTCTTCCACCTGTTGCCTTTTTCTCTTTTCTTGTTGTTGGGCGATGTATTGACGAACTGTATCTGCATCATAGTGGCGCTTTTTCTGTCCTGCCTCCACTCGATTGACAGCTCTTGATTGATTGGATGGACTAGCACTACGACACACTCGTGTTGATGTAGTTGTCCATGTAGAGACAGAAGCCCTTGTTCTTGAGCCCGAACTCCCACGGCCTTGTCTGTGACTCGCCCCCCGTCGGGATGTGCCTCTGGCTCGCTCACTGCTTTCTGTAGTTTTGCACTCGAGCTGGAGGTCGTCCAGTATCCCCTTGATGTCTACTGACAACATGTCTGTACCCACACGTACAGGAGATGGTTCTTGCACTGCTGTAGAAGAGGTTTTTGCATTATTCTGAAATTCATTGCTCTCTTGTTTCTTTGCTGTATTTTGAGGACACTTTGGTCGATTTAGTTCTGCACATGGATCTGAACTGGATCTATAGTGGGGACCTGGACAAAAGCAGCAAAAATATTTTATCAGAAATATATTTGTATGTAGGCAAATATAATTAAGTAATTCTCTGATAACGGTATGTTACCCTTTTGATTTTTTCTCCTAGTCTTTTGGAACACCTCAGTTGTTACAGTGGGATCTTTGCCTAGTACCATCTTTACAAGCTTCTGGCCTTCTCGCCATGAAGCAGGACTTATTACTGCACACAAAGAACATGATCTGAATACAGGCGTGTACATAATATAGGAAGAAGCCAACCCAGAAATAAATAAGCCCACAGTGACCAAGAGTAAGATTTATTTACCATACAATTTAAACCTCTATACACAAGTTCTGAAATTTCTGGGATTCTTTTAAATGTTAATGCTCCTAGAATGCTAGATGTGCTTACAGTTTTGCATGGTGAACTAACTCTTGGTTGGAAAACATTAATTACAAATCTATTTAATCCAAATTCATGTCCCAAAGTTGTGTAGACTAGTGGAAATGCTATCCAGACAATTGTACACAGGTTAGGCAGCTAGACGCATTTCCTTTTGAAAGTGAAAAACTAGTCAACAGCTGTGCACTGGATGGACAAGTCAGCTGTACCAGCCAAACATTAAAGAGACTATTTATAGAAGTGCACAGGACAGCTCAACATGCAAGTACAAATAACAAAGCTTTGCAAACATCTAGATTTTTACAAAATCATCATTCAATCAAATGCAATTTTGTTTCTGGTTAATATAATGCTTATGCTAAATATAAGACCTTCTTAACCAAGACAAATTTTTTAAATATTAAATAACCTAAGGATCTACAACCAAGACAGCATTACTTAGTGCTAGTTACACAGCAAATGTCAGACATACTGGACATTTCAAAGAAGCTTTGAGTCTAACATTGAATCTTGGCAGCGCAAAGTTGCTCAATAAGATAGCCAAAGTGTAGCAGCAGGCAAATACTAGTCTGCAGCTAGCCCTTATCAACCTTATCAATAAGAACAAATAAGGAAATAGCAAATTCAATTAAATTTACAAATCAAATTTCATGCTCACACCTGATGAAACTATCATGTAAGAGAACATGTAAATATTACTGGTGGTTAAACTATAATACATAAACATATATATACATTTTACCTGGCTTTGCAAATTCAGAGGCAGGGGCAATTTTTTGCACTTTTCTCACAGGTTTATGAGGTTTTCTCTCTTTAGAAAGATCTCTCTGTCCTCTCTGAAGCTGTGATTTTGTGCTTTCTGTAAAAAATAAAAAAAATAAAAAAATCAGAAGCAGTGGACAAATAAAACAAAAAAGCAAACGCTTTTGGGACAACACAATAGGCACTATTCCATAGACTTTCGGATTCATATCTGCATAGCTCAGTGCGGAGTGGTCAAGTTAGGGTTCAGAGGGAGGTCCAGTGTACTGGGGTATGCAAAGCAAGGAACTGATATCACCCAGTGCAACAAACCTTTTATTACATAGTCTAAATTATATCTGAATTGTATTTTTTCATCTTCAAGCAGACTCTGAATTACTAACTGTCTTTTTATAATACACACTTGTGCAGTGAGATGTGGCTAAAGAGTGAACTGGAAACTATGTCCCATATATTGTTCAGAGCACTCCTGTTAAGTTATTCTTTCAGACTGATAACATTGAGAAAGAGTGCAGGTGTGGGACCTCAGACTTGTCAGAATTTAGAACTTTAGTACGAGTCTTTCAGTTCTTCAGTTGTTTGAAAAAGTGGGCATAAAATCCTTTTACCTTCAAACTGTCGAGACAGGTCTTTATAAATTTCTCTACTGAAGTTGTGAAAGTCCTCTTCATGCCAGATTTTTCCATCTGGAGTCTGTATTTTTGTTTCAGTACTATTGAAGCCTAAAAAACAATAAAATAAATAAATAAATAAATAAATAACAACACAAACCAGAGATTATGTAAATTGTTAAATAATTTCACATACAAGTGTAGACCCACATACCTTTATAAATAGGTGCAGATGGTGCAGTTGCTACTTTCCGTACTTTCACTGTCGGAATGGTGCAAGTACCACAGTTGCCATTTGTAATAAGTGGCTGTTCTAAATAACTACCAGACTTTTCTTTCTCAGCAGTCTCCTCGAGATGTTGTCTCTGCTTCCGAATCCGCTCTTTTAGTTTTTCCAGTTTATCATCAGGTTGATGACGTCTTAGGTTTTCCAAGCGTTGCGAAGCTGAACCAGGACTAGTGGATGGGGTACTTCCACTGTCTTTGCTGTCAGTGCTCTGTAGAAGTTGTGCTTTGAGAAAGCTGTTTGACTGTAGGGCTTCTCTAGTTAGTGCCCTGGAGTGGGGCAGATTAGTCCTTATTGTGTCCAGGGCTGGTAGGTCATTGAGGTAGCGGATCTCCATACGTTCCATAGTGGAGGAGTGTGTGCTGTCCAAGTCCCTGTCAGTCTGCTTGTCCCTGGTGTCTCTCTGGTAAACAAGATGACTCAGAGCAGAATTTGAATTAGATGGCTGGGATGAGTACGAAGACCCTGGTGCTGACTGCAGACTGGAGAGGTCAGGAGGAGAGGAGGGATGTGGCTGAGGGGTGGCCTCTCTATACACAAAACAGATTAAACAGGATTAGAAAGAAGCTCAGTATTCCCTCTTAATTTACCATTTGCTGTGGAGACTGTATATGACTCTACAGAATGTATATATTTTACTACTACTTGTAACTGTACCTTACAGCTCTCTACTCAAATGCCTCAGTATTGTCAACAAAAAATTATACATTTTACAAATGTAATCATATTGCAAAATATGAATTACACTTAAACACTTAAATCACCTGTAGGAGGCTAATGGCTCCCTGAATTCCACACTGTTGCGAGTTGTGTTCTCCTGCGTGGAGTTCTGAAGAGGGCCGCGAGTGTTGCACTTTTCTGGACTTTGTGAACTGCGACCTCTCATTTTTGTGTTTTTTTCTTTTTGATCACATTGTTGTCCATCTGTAGTGAACAAAACATTAATACAAAGAAATGTCAAATTTCTGAAATGCCTTTAATAGAGGTATACCTTTGCTCTGATCCTTTTTCAAGGATTTTTTTTTGGAGGGCACCTTAATAGATTCCAATAAAACCCCTGATCCCGGACCCGCTTCAAGTTTGTTCTCTATCTGCCGCAACTAAAGAGTACATACAAAGGATTACAGTGCTAATATGCTGCAAAGACTGTGAAGATTAACTTGAAATTAACAATGTTATGAACTTGTAAATTTGGCACTTGGTATTTTGTACTTACAGCAGCTTTGGACTGTGCCAAGCCTTTCCATGCAGATGTTAGCTCTATAAAAAAAAAGAATTGTCATGATAAGAATAACTAAACTCAGACAGATATTCTCATTAAAAATGACAAATATGCACATACCATCACTGACATCATTGGCTTTGAGATTTGGGCCAGACGACTGTATGACTGCTTCCACCCTCTGGCTTCTCCTCATCCTCTCCTGCAAGGAGATCTGAAATTAGACACATGCACAACCAATACACTGACTGAATCTATATGTCTGTGTAATTGCATCCATTACTATACAATTTATACAATTTCTTTGGACTAGTAGGAAGATTTCAGCAATTTTTATGTAAAAACACAAGATCTGTGCTGCAGAGGGTAGAACTCTGCTGTTTATTTGTTTTGGCTCAGGTCTTTTAATGACAAAATTGGTTTACTGGCATTACAACGCTTTGTGACAGTGGCATAAAGTAGTTTCAACATTATCATTTCTCTGTAGCGATATATCGTGCATTAAAATGTACTATCATGACAGGCCTCTCATTCCATTTAAAACAGGTTGTACCAGCTCGCATTCCTCAAAGCTTTCCATGCTGGTGTCAAATGTCACAATGTTTCTCTGAACACCTGTCCTACTTAACGGTGTATATGGTCACAAGACTATCTCAGTTAATTCCACAGCCCTAATAATCGATTAATCACAACTATTAAACCAACTACTAAAAAAATTGCATTGAGACCAAATAATTATAAACACTAACTGGATTCTGTGAGCATGCATGAATTAGACCTAGGAGTTATGAACTTCTTCTGACCAGATAGACAGACCAGACAAAGCAAGATCATGTAATTCAGAATGCATAGTTTATATGGGTTAAATGTTGCTTCTGTCTTAAAGTGCAACACCCCACCAGTGTTTTCCGTATCCATATCTTATGTTTTGTATAAGATTTACTATTAACCAGACCGTTCAATATGTGATGGAGGTTCAGCTTCAGCACCAGTGTCTCTCTGGTAGAAGCCAAGTAAAGTTAGTCAGTAGGAGCAGGTGAGTATTGTATTGTATTGTAGATGCAGACCGCTGACCATGTGACAAAGTACAAGAACATCCATGCAGTCACTGGGACTTGGATTATGAAAGGTGCTCATGAGAGGTTTTCTAACACTGGTGTCATGCTAACAACCGCGTCTTAACTGATTTCACTGTTGGTATAATTTATTATACGATAGTGGCATGGCATGTTAACTGCATGCTTTGCTTATGATAACTAAATAAATGACACAAAGGGGACAGGAGATTTTCATTGCTAATCTCAAGTCTGACACAGAAAGGACTCAACACCGATAATGACTGCCCCAGGCAGATGTATTTGACGTCGCAGCAAAGTCGACTCAGTTCATGTTAATGTTAGCTACTTGGACGCCTTTCACAAAAGCCAATACTGCGGACTTTTAAATGGTGATAGTATTTACCTTTTAGTTGGTACGATGAAGAATAAAGACGCCCATGTCCATTATAATCCCGTCATATTGGCGAAATCCAAACTTCTTCCGACTTGCTCAGCTGACTGTGCGCTAACGTTAGCAGCTAAATTAGCAAACCGATGTTAGCTAGTACTTATGCCAACTAGGCGAAGAACTTTTTCTAGTGACATGCACTCAATGTGATTTTTAAATTGGTCCACCGTAATTAAATATGACAGATGAGATGTTTTTCAAAAGACAGGCGTTAATAATCCATGTAATAATACCTTTCCCGGGTAACTGTGTTGATGTTTCGAGTGAAACTAGTATCCAAGCAGTTCGGGGTAAAATCACCGGAGCGGCATATCGCGAGACTTCCGGACTAGCCCCACCCCGCGCACGTATAAACAAACCCAGCAACAATAAGATGTTATGGAAATAAAGCGAAAATTAATGACTAACAATTATTCAAGATATTATTGAGACAGTAAAAAATGAACGTTTCAACCTTCAGCCAAGTAGCTACTAACTAAAACCATAGACAGACGATCAGTCACTGCCATCTAGTGGCTGACCACTCTCAGTTAACTAAAGTATAACGTTTGAAAAATAAATAAATAAAAACTAAAAAAAAACTAAATAAATAAATAAATAAATAATAATAAATAATATATATATATATATATATATATATATATATATATATATATATATATATATATATATATATATATATATATATATATATATATATATATATATATATATATAATATATAAGATAAAAAAAAATTCTACCAAAAAACAAGTAAAAAAAAAAATATATATATATATTTTTGCTGGAAAGTAAGAGGCTTTTTACAACGTTAATACAAAGATAAGACACAATTTAAACGAGATTCTATAAACTCGATTGGGCACTGGCCCTGACCATGGTGCAGCAGGCTTTTAGGCTATAGTTTATTTTTCAGGTTGAATCGCTCCCCATTTTATTACGGAAAATAACACAAAAAGGCAACATTTAAAAAAGATGTAAGCTAAAATTTGTGCCTACTTACTTTTCCTCCCCTCTCTCTCTCTCTCTCTCCTGCGCCCCGGTCTCTCTCTCCTCTGCACAGTGCTGAGTGGCTTCTGTGGCGGACGTAAGATGCAACATCTGGGAAAGCCACGCACCATGGAAAAGAGTTCTTCATTTTTGGGTAAGGCACTTGACGCATGCTTTTATCAGTCATCATGTTGATCATGTCAGTCAGAGGGATTTATGCCATTTAAAAAACAAAAATATCCGTTAGTGTAGACTAGGTTTTGCTGCAGATTTAAGCATCTGGGAGATTTGCTTTCTGACTTTTACTGTTACATGCAAGCTTTAATTTGAACAATATCTGTGTAAGATTCTTATTATTGTCAATTTCTCTGCAGGGCAAAAAAATTTGAAACGTACGATTGCATACAAATAAAACATGGATTGCTGGTCTACTAGATGCCTGAGTGTGGAATCTCCCGAAAGTACAAATACATTACCCTTTACTAATTACCAATCGGACACAAACCAGATAATGATCCAATTTCCACTAGAGGACACCAAGAAAATTCCCACCTCAATCTCTGAAGGTAGAGAACTCCAATCGTTAAACCGCCCTAGTAGGTATAATTCATCAGTGATGGTCACTTAGATGTATACAATGAAGGTTTAAATCAAGTGAATATGCCTTTTGTTTCTATGGGGTATGGTCTTAATGTAAGCCAGAGAAATGTACTTTACTGTCTAAACTGATCTTCAGAATGTGCATCAATGCCTGTTTTTACTGTTAGTTCTTTTATTTATTTATTTTAAGGTAGAGGCAGCTTGAATAATTTGTGTTTGCCTGTTTTATACAAGGCACGCTGTGAGCAGTCTGAGTCTGGTAAATTAAGCAGGTGGCCTCATAGTTTTGGTTAGATTACAAACAAACAACTAAAATATTATCCAATTCTGCATCTGTATTTTTGGCGTATGGCTCCTACTTATTCTGTCTCTCAGATTGTAACTATTGCCTAATGTAGTAGGCTTCATTTTCAATAATATGCATTCGAAACTGTATTATAAAATAGGATCTTCATTTGATTAGATACTATATTAGATATATTAGACAATAAAATATAACTTTACAAAGACATTAACAGCTAATAACTGTCATCGATCAATATTTGTTTTTCTTGAGGTATTTCATGAGCAACAGGTCACAGGGTGCTGGAAATGCTTGGATATAGAGATTGTTAGTATGTTCCAGAGCACACATAGGTCATTTAACCCCCAAACGACCAAGCTTGTCACAGTGTGCAGGTTCTAGCAGCATTCATCATTAACGATCTGACGTGTATCTGCTGTTATGTAACTTTTCTCAGAAGGTCAACCCAGCAGTGAGACCTCTTTGTGAAACATCTTTTCATTAAAACATGCATACAAATCCAGTTGGTGATTAACTGAATTAAGAGAATATCTGAAAGTTGAACCTGCATGATAAAATTTTGTCCAGAATCTGAGTGGTACTAAAACCAGTACAAACAAATCAAAATGTTAGTTAACTCAAAACTACAACATCTTTTGTTTATTGCTCTCAGTCACTAACATACTTTACCTCATTTATTTCAGTAACAATAAACTCACATGGTAGTGAGATCAAGAAGTATTACATACATTAAAGTATATAAAATCTATTGTAGGTTTGTTCCCTATAGTAGCCTACAATATTAAAATCACGTTAAGTCTCTTTTAATAGAGAATGCTCATAATTGTTTTAGGTTAATATTTAAGTAAAAAACATAAAAAATAACATGATAGCAGAACCAGAAATAAATCATAATATCTCCTTTATGTTTTATAAACATTTTCATTTTGTGCATTTTTCCTTGAGTCACATGCCCAGTTTTTCTGTTGCTCTCAGCAAATGCAACAGTGCAATAGAGAGCTGTAAATATGCAGGTTGGCACTGCCTCATGCACTCACTGTAAGTCATGGCAGTCAGTAATACAAAAAATGAATGTAGACTGAACGTGATTGAGATAACAGTCTTTTAACAGTTTTATCAGTTTAAATGAGCTGCTGTTTTTCAGATCAGACAAAAAAAATCACAGTATAATATATTTAGCTATCTTCCTTTTTGGTCATTAGTGCAGATTTAGGTGAAAGAACATTTCCTGGTTCTTTGTGTTCTGACCAAGTTCTAGTAGGAGGAGAGTGCAGGTTTGGGTGAAATATGAGGCGTGATGAGACAGCTGAGTGGTTCCCGGGGGCAGCAGGTGTGACAAGGTTGCCCGGCTGTCCAGACCTTTTCTTCATTTCTCATTATTAACCTCACAAACACCTGGCTGTCTTATGTGAATGTCACAACAATTTAGATGTGATATCACATTAGTCTAGGGTGCATTAGGATTATTTTAGATTCACTTGTATTTAAACTAATACCAAAATTATTTAGTCAAATAATTACATTTAAATGTTATAGGACTATTACTATTGCACAATATGTAGGCAAGAAGCATACTGGTGGGATTTATCTTTTTTAGTGGGGATATTTTAAACCTAGATGTGGTGAAAGCTGACTTACGGTTGTAATAATTATCCAGATAATAACAGGAGAAAGATATAGTATTTTTATTGGTGTAGTCTTTTACTGTTCTCTAAATCTATTAAGTTCTTGTTGCTACCATAACCCTGCATAGACTATAGTCTCAAGGCTGGGTAAGGTAAGAGTCTCATGTCGGAAAAACAACTGCCACAAACCTATACATTATTACTGTTTATATCTGTTGTAGTTTATTGTCAGAAGATATCATTGCAAAAAAAGGAAGGTGCACAGAGCTTCAGGTGTCTATGGTTGGATGACTTGGTGCCAGGATGATTTAAACTAATGCAAATTTCTCTCTCACTTTTGGGGATTTTTTGGCCCTCTACCAATTCAGTAATCGCAGTCTAATATATTTTGCTATGTTTAAGTTTTTCAGTTATTATTTTATACCAAAAATGCATTTAGCTAAAATGTGTTTCTTTTCTATTCTCACTATTTTGTTTGCTGTAATTATACCCTACCTCAATGCACAGATAATGGACTGCACAAATTATTGCATAATCTGTACCCATCGTAACACCTTATTTTAAACCACAAGAAATAATCAAGAGGGATTAACTCCCTGAAGAAACAATGTATAATTTCTAACCCTTTCAACCTGTTGCCACACAGCTAATGCCAATTAGCTTGGCCATTGACTTCATCAGTACTTGTATTTTCCTGCTGTCCTTCAGTGCAGCTCAATACAACACAGCTGTTTGTTTTAGGTAGATCATTGTGAATATGTGCTCTTACTGGGAGCCTGTAATGCACACATCAACTGGTAAACTGCCGTGGCCACCAAATGCCTCACTCACTTGATTAGCTTTAATGAACTCATTCATTTGGGTTGCTGGAAATGCTGTTGCTGTATTATGGACTGTTATGCGTTTTCCTCATTACCTTTTTTCCAAAGTTCACTCTTACACAATTCTACACCAAAGACAGACACCAAAGTCTAGTTATTATGGGATGGGATTTGTGCCACTGAAATTAATGTATTTTCAAATCTGTGTAGGTGTTATTCATTGTTATACTTTAAATCCACCTTTATAGATGTCTTCCTCATCATTAAGTCCCCTGCTTAATTGACTGTTCTCATGTTTGTGCTTTCGCATAGATTTGAATGCTCAGGCTTGGAATGCTGGAGAAACGTTATTGCTTTCAGCTCCTCCTGTAATGCCATCACTCTGTTCTGCAGCAATCCCAGTGAACCATGGCGCACAGGGAACTATAAACAAGAAATCATGCAGCTAACTAAAAGCCAAGAGCTCTATAAAACTGAAACAGAGGCGGCTGCCAAAGTTAATCAAGAATGTGTATTTAAACACTATAGTTTTCAATGTTCTAATTGTTGTTCTATTGTTCTATTATTATTATTATTATTATTATTATTATTATTATTATTATTATTATTATTATTATTATTATTATTATTATTATTATTATTATTATTCATAAACTGTTGCTGTCTGTCTCTATTCATGCAGTAAAGATATACATTTTAGAAAAACATGCTACAAATAAAAATGCTAGAAAATGTATGTGATTAATTTTCTTGACCTTTAGAGAAATATCTTGCTTTAACAGTATCTCTTATCTTTTTAGCACTATGCTGATATTCTCTGCGGCCTTCAGACCATGTTGGAATTGGGCTCCTGTACAGTCAGCACTCAGTCTGTGACCGGGGACCACAATGCACTGGGACTGCCTGGAGCTCCGGTGGGGGCGGAGTGTTGGGCGATGCGTGGGAACAGCACCCCCAGACACCACCTCCTTGCCCCCCCTGCTCTGGACTGTGAGAACTGGCAGAAGCACCGCACAGGACTGGCCTGTGGTTTCAGCCCACACTCCTCCTCCCACCTCCTGGAGCCCCCCAACCTCTCCACCAGCTACAACACCATCTACCTCCCACAAATGCCAGGACAAATGCCCCAGGTCCTTCACCCAAACAGGCTGGGGCTGGCACTGGACGTGACCCCCGCTTTCGATGGAGGGGGGACACTGGGGGCAGAGGGAGATCTGGCAGTTAGCCCCAATGTGATGAAGAGGCGAAGGGGGGGTCTTATTGAGCAGCGGGACATTGTCAAAGCCCACCAGGCTCACAAGATTCACAGCACACCACAGGCACGACGCAAGGAGTGGGAGTGAGTATACTGGCCACAATATTTGTTTTATTAATTTTCAAAGTTCACACCGACATCACTTTGTCATCGACTTCATTGTGTGTTTAAATTTATATAATCCAAGTGCTATATGTTCAGCATTAAGGTTTTTTCATTTAGTTTTTGTAAAAAACAAAACCAAAAAGACCAAACAAAAAACACCCCTCAGGGTAAAACAAGAACAGGCTGTAATGGATACTTCATTCACTTCTACACCTTTATAGAGAAAGATAAAAAAAAATATCTATGTGCAAAAGGTATTTCAATTATACGTTATTATAGGCAAGACAGGTTTTGTCTGTAGAGCACAATCCTTAATCAGTAAATATTGTTGTTGGAACAAAAATCCTGATCTAATACCTAATATTTTACTAACCTCATTATTGTATCTCTATATTTATTTATCAAATATGTATATGTACAAGTATGGTACTGCAAGTGTATTACTGGTCCATTCCCTGCAGCGCTGTGGAATTTCTAGCAGTTACCTCCCTCTGTTTCACTGCTGTGGCTTCACCTCTAGTGTCACAGCCTCCCCTTGTGCCCCCTCTGTGCCCTCACACCCCTCCCTTTTGCTAAACCCCAGGTACAGGATGCAGTCTTGAGTAGTCCCTGTCAATGAGAAGAAATAGACAAGGAAGCAATATGGTAATGAGAGAAATACCTGAATGATTTACTGCTTGAGATATAGTAAGTAACAGAAATGAGAGCACGCTGACCATATGAATTAGGGCAGACTTATTTGCCTCAGGGCCATTAAGCCACAGGTTCACTGACAGGAGGATGGAAATCAGATGTTGCACCTGAGCCAAAGTTTGCACCTGCTCCTGTTTTTCAAAGGAAATGAGTCCAGTTTTAGCATAAGCAGGTGCCTCAGGTTGGGGATAATATGGGCATGGTGTGTGCATGTGTGTGTGCTTTGCCAGATGGAATCAAAAAAGTTGCTGTATTAATAGTTTTAGGGCTTAACAATGTGGTTTGTATGTACCCATATGTTGGTCATTGATCAGGTCATCTAAATGTTCTTGAACTTTTATGTCCCAATTCATTATTTCATGTAAATTTTATGTTTAAACTACACTTTTCCTGTCATATGACACGTAAGAGCAGACAGGTTTTCTCTGCAAATGGAGGAGTGAATGCTGTTGGTAAATGCACCGGTTTGGAAATGCTTGTAGAAATAACTGTATTCTGATCTCCATAATTACAGTGATTATAAGGAATCAACATGTTATTTGAGTTGAAAGAGCAGTAACCTCAAACTGAATATTTTTTTTAATCACAGTTTGACTTTGTTTTCACCGTCAGATATGTAATTAATCTGTGAATGAAAATATCATATCACCCTAGTTATGCTTGCTAATTAAAACCTTTTATCGTGGTAAAATAAAAGTTTAAAATTATAAAATATGGAACCTTCTGTCTGTTCTCCAGGGTTATTATTTAGCATTGGGGGTAACCAGATGAGACTTTTTGAAAATACTTTTATTTGAAATTATGCAAGCAGCTGCCTTAGTACTGTATCATTAGCTGAGCAGTAAGCGTACGCTCTATTTAGATGAAGAAACATGATTTTGTACAATTTATCAGTAGAACCATTATTATAGCTACTACAGAACACCTGATGTGTCTTGTACAATCAATAACTTGAAATTGCAGGGTCTAATATAGAACTAGTAAAATTACTTTTTTGATTTCATATAAAATAAGACACAATTTCCAGTGACATTTGACCTATTTTGTTTATATAACACAAATTGTCAGGTTTTCCTTGGCAAGAACCTTGCCTAATAGCGGTGATTGATTGCTGCATAGATAGACATTTCCTTTCATTTCAGAAAGAATGCTTTTTTAAAACAGTTGTCAACTAAATACAACAAAACATGTCTGTATATTTTCGTCCCTCTTATGTCTTTTACATGTCGTATTAACTCCCACTCTGATTACTCTGCACTGACACTGCAACTATTTCTACACCAGAGACATTTCACCAGAGACAGGACACTGCACCATTGTGCAGAAAGGGAAACATGCACTTTCAAACATGTTATGGGAAATTGTCAGATCTATGGCGGCGGTAATTTTTCAGCGGCGTTGACACTGGCTCTGGAAACCCTCTGTCAGTAGTTGCAGATGACTCAAAGACAGATAGCTTGTCTGTGTGTACCATAAACAGTGTATGGTGTGTACATTGTGTTAGTGTTGTAGAGGATCACTGTTCCCAGCAGGGTGCCTGTGTAAGACTGATTGTGAGTAATCCTTATTTCTTCTGATCAGTACCTGAAAACACTAGCTGTGCCTCTGGCCAGTCATAAACCATCCGCCCGTGTCTTTACTCTCAGCAGCAGCTGCCAAATTGCCTGTTTTCTGTAGGGTCAGTGTGCTTAGATTCTGACACAACAGCACAGCTAGTATTCTGGGGTATTCTGTGTCATTATGAACCAAAAGGTGCTTCAGTGCAAACTTTATTCTTGTGCTCATCACTCTGCTCTGTTGTGCAAGGCCATTACCAGTGACAGTTAAAGCAGCATATGCTGCTATATAAGTCTGAAATGTGCAATTCTGCTCAGCATGCATTGTACATTTTTTACACCTAAAAATTAAAACATCAGTGCTGTAGAGATCTTGTACACTCAACAATCCAGTGATAGGAAACATTGAACTGGTTTATTGAAACATCCCTGCACTAATCTTTTTTTTTTCTGGAAGAGGAATTGGCAAATCAACCAGATGTAGAAAAATGCCAACTAAGTCCAGGGTTTAGCTTGGAGCGTGAGTTATTGTAATTAAACAGTTAGTCTTTCACACTCTGAATGTTCCCAGTTGATAGAAATAATAAATTCTGTTTATAGCTTTTTCTCATAACAGTTTGTGTCATCCTTATTGCAGCAGGTCAGTAAGTCATTTGACTTTCAATTCTGGGTCATGTGACACACTGTAGGTCATTCTTTGCATATTCACAGGAAGTATCAATATTTTCCTCCAGCAAAGTGCCACCACATGAGGCCTGTGCCCTGTCTAATTGCACCAGTGCACAGCTAAGAGGCTTTCCCCCCAATCTTATAGTTTCTTCGTTATTGTCTCACTGTCAGAGTCAGACAGACACCCAGCGCTGCGTAAATGTCAGGGCTGTTTGTCATAAGTAAATTATTAATGATAACATGCTGAAAAGCCATTTTCCTCCTCACCACAAACCTATGTCTCTGTCGAGCAATATGCAGAATGGAGAAGATGCAATATGTGAATGAGAGCAAAACTGTTGTACAACTGAATTGATTTAATGCTGTTATGAATTGAACACACCCATCATTATTTAAAATGTAATGACCGACTTTATTTACCCAGTTCAGCCCATTCCTTGTTTGTGTTTTTAATAGCTCACTGCTTCAACTTGACACTAATGATGACCGTCATGGTAGATAGAGTGAGACATGGATTACCAGGATGGGAACTGTCAGGTGTGTCTCAGTTTGACTAAGAGAGGCTGTTTAACTCACAGTGATCAAGTGTCTCCTCTTTTGAATAAGATTACTTCAGCTTCAGCAGATTGGATTATACTTCTTACACATTACAGTTTGTATTCATAATTTTCCCCTCAAAAGATGAAATGGTCTTACAACCCCAGACAATTAACCTAAAGAAAGATATCCTTAAGTCAAGTAGTACAGTAAAACAAGCTGTATCTGTGTAATCCCTCAGTCATCCAGGTATGTTCCATAGCAAATGGATTTTTTTGTTTTGATTTTATATACATTAATTATACACCATTTACAATTTAGAAACCTGGATCTTTTTTATGAAGTAGATTTTGTTATATTATTATGTAAAGCATATTTGATGTTTCTTAAAGCCATAGCAACAGAAAACTCTTGCAACTAAATAATGAGATAATGTGCACTGTTTGGGTGAGTATGAGTATGAGCATGAGTAATGCTGCAAAAATACCATCTTATTTTAATTATTATGCTAATTCAATTCAGATATTACCACAAGCATGAATAACAATATAAAGGTTTATTTTTGTTTTAGTGATTTGCTTGCGTTGCACAGCCACATCCAATGGCCTAATTTCCCTACACAGATGATCTAGATGCCCCCGTTGTTTTGGAGCAGTAAGTGTTAGTACCATGCATCTCTGGTTTGGCCTGCTTTACTCTGTCACCACCACCAGCCTGTTCTCTCCAGGGATGCCTGTATGAAATATGTTCTCTGCATCTCCCAGCCTGCCCCACCTGATATAGCATGCTCTATCACATTAAAAACCAACCCAAAGACCACAGTGTAATTTAGGTTTTTAGGTAGCAATATCATCATTTAGAATCTGGTTAATAATTGAAATCTGTAGATGTGGAAATAACTTATTTAAAACTAGTGGCAGGTTAAATAATGTTCATTCAGAACTGGGTCTCCCTTTACTGGCTTTTGTGTCTGCTTCCATCTTGCTTGAAGAAGGAAAACTGCTGGAATGACAAGTGAATGTAGAATGATTAAAAATATAAATCAGTAATAGATTTTGACTAGCCCCCGTTTTACGTTATGTGGGTTGTCTACTGTTAGTATAGTCTGTGCATTAGTACTATTATGTGCTGACGATGGTGGTTGCTCTGTGATATAAAACACAGGAAGTATTCTGTGACCTGACAACCAGTCCATCCAGTACATGTGCAAACACTTGGGTCTAATGATGTTGACATTGCTGCTGCATTTAACACACTAGCTGATAGTAGAAATGGAAATGTCATAGAAAAATTTAACTCTGAGGTGGACAATTGACCAGTCATATTTTAATGGTTATTTAAAGATTTCCAAATTTTGAATATTGGATTTAATGTTTACAATAAAGAACTATCTCAAAAGCTGCACAAATGGGACATATTTATGCTATCATCTTCCAGTTTGTGGGTAACTGTGCAGTCATTTCATATTTGTCTGATAGTTAAATTTGAATTAATATTGAATTTAATTCATTTACAGACATTACAGATCTTGTAATCTGACATGTATACTTACTAGGATATTGAAAATGATAGCAAGAGTTGTTTTTTTATTTTCATTATCTGCCACCCCTATGCATTTGATGTTATCTGGAAAGATACTTCTGGAAACAGGCTCTGTCTATAGATCCATGGGTTTTTGATCAGAGGCTTTGGAAAAAATGTAGTTAATTAAGTTGTTATTTTTGACTTATCCTGTTAACAATGTAAAGACATGTTGTGATTTTATAGACAGAAGTAGTGGACAATATAACAATATGAATTAATTCATATTAATTCATAAATTAATTAATTCTGACATTGCCATTGAGAGTCATTGTTCTTCTGTTGAAAGCAGCTCAGTGCTCTAACACAGTGCTTCTCAATTATTTTCTGTCATGCCCCCCCTAGGACGAATAAAACATCTCGCGCCCCCCCGCGTGACTATAGATAGTATCATTTGTCTATAAAATTGTTATAAGTACACCTGTGCGTAACACTGCCACCTTATATGACTGCGTTTTTGCGGCGCGTTTTCGGCGTCAGCGCGGCGCGAATCTGGCGTCAGCGCAGCGCGTCTTCAGCGTTTTGGCGTCAGCGGCCAAGACGCGCGTCAAGTTGAAAATGCTGAACTTTTCGCGTCAGTTGCGCCGCGTCAACCAATCAGGGACGAGTATCCAGAGACTCAGCGACGTTATTATCAGGAAGAAAGACCCGAGAACCAGAACGAGAACCACAAACATGAACGGAGAATAAATATATACGCCACAATCACCGAGCCGATCGCGAGGAATACACCAGGACCGGACCAGGACCAAACCAGGACTAGACCGAGACTAGACCGAGACTAGACCGAGACTAGACCGGGACTAGACCGGGACCAGACCGGGACTAGACCGTGATTAGACCAGGACTAGACCGGGACTAGACCGTGATTAGACCAGGACCAGACCGGTATTAGACCAGGACTAGACCGGGACTGATCCAGTGTCATTAGCGGAGTATAAATATATATACGCCCCAGTCGTCGACCCGATCTCCTCCTTTGATGTTTTATGTCATAAAAACACTCTCTCAGTCTGGTCTGACATTGTTTCGGGAAAAGAGCGGGACCGGGCTCTTGTTTCCAGGGCAACGGATGAGCGTCAAGTATTTTTGTCCCGTTCGTCCACGGCGTCAAAGATGCGCGTCGGGGGCGTCTAAACTCAAATGCAAAGGCGTCCAAATAGAGGCGTCAAGGCGTTTTTTGACGCTTTGGTGTGAACGGCCCTTAAGACAGTAAAAAAAATCTAAATAAAAAAGCATGCTCCCCGAGGTCAAACGCGCCCCCCTTGACGGAGCCTCGCGCCCCCCCAGGGGGCGCCCCACTATTTGAGAAGCACTGCTCTGACACAACATCTACTTTCTGCGCCTTCTCTCTCCTCACTTCTCCACTCAGCCTCCACTTGTGTGAACCCCTATGGTATGTAAATCCTGTGAAAAACAAAATTTTAACTACTATGAGAATTATGAGAATAAGGACATGATTTGCATTAAAGTGTGGTAGCTTGTAACATATCTGCCTGGATTCTTTGTTCATACAGGTAAAGCTCCCATATCACTCAAAATCTATAAACTATGTCAATGTTGTCACCTCATTAAAAACATACATGAAGTTGTGTTTTGTTTCATTCGCACCATATTTGAGTAACTTTGCATCATTAGTCTGTCTACATCTCCAAAGCTCAAAATACTCTGTTCTACCTTGTGATGTCATGAAGCGGTAGTAGTTTTCAAGTTAATGGCTACCTTTTACCTTTTGTTCAGTACAGATTGGTAATTATAGTGCTGAAATCATCCAAATGATTCTAGTGATACTGTATGGAGTTTAAAAACACAGTGGAGCCCTTCCAGTATTACCACATTAACAGAGTGTATTCTGTTTTAGAGCCTGTATAGAGCACTATGCTATTACAAACCCGACTAAAAATGTTAAATCAGACACAGACCTTAAATGCACTGCCAGATATTTATTCAAACTGTAGATTTAAATATCAAAGGTATAATTGTGCAGTACTGAGAGTTCAATGCTGTTAGCTTATTGGAGCAAATGATAGCTTTGTAGTGCAAGAGTATTTTTTTTCAGACTTGAATGCTTTCATGCTAAATTAGCGGGGTGCCCATATAGCTACGAAAGTGCCTAGTTTTTCTGATAATACATTTTGATGCATATAGTCAGCTAGAAAATGAACAGGAGACGAGTCGGGAGAGGGCGTAACAGAATTGATCACATGTCTGGGCTCCTAAACAGGAGGAGAGAAGTGAGATGTTGCACTCTGTGACTGATGCGAACGGGGAATAGGGTCCTTGATAAATCGGCCCAAGATGCTGGGTAAGCAGGCAGAGTCATCATCAACATTCCCTATAAACTACAACATAGCAGTGAGTCAAACCTCATATTTGTGACCCCTAGTGGATATCCGGAGAGCTGCCTTGTACACATGTGGTCATACATCATGGAAATACCAATGTTTACCCATGTTATAAGGCTGAGCAGTATTGCTAAAGAAATTATAATTTTTCTCATCAATTGATTTTTGATTCAATTTTATTTTTTTAAATAATAATAATAAGAGGCAGAATAAGAATAATAAGAATAATAAATTACTTTAATTTATTGCACATAAACAATTTCTAACCAGTGCAATTTAACTGAAAAAAAAAATGGCCCAATTTATACCACCAAAGTCTGAACACTGCTCATAACTCCAAACTGGCTGTTGGCATCCTGATTAAAATACCCAAAGATATCATTAACGATTCACGAGGCTGAATCTAGATCTCGATTAAAATTTGATTTATTTCCCAGCCCTACCGTGTAATATAATTTAGGGTAAAATTTAAAAATGAGTAATAGTATATATAATAAAAAAAAAATGTGTTTCTCATCTTCCACGGTGGTAGGTCTCTCTCACCCTCATTGAGCTCGGGTCCTCTACCAGAGGCCTGGGAGCTTGAGAGTTCTGCGCAGTATCTTTGCTGTTCCCAGTACTGCACTTTTCTGGACTGAGATGTCCGTTGTTTTTCCCGGTATCTGTTGTAGCCACTCTTCCAGTTTGGGGGTTACAGCCCCGAGTGCTCCGATCACCACAGGCACCACTGATGCCTTTACTTTCCAGGCTCTCTCCAGCTCTTCCTTGAGCCCCTGGTATTTCTCTAGCTTCTCGTGTTCCTTTTTCCTGATATTACCATCGCTTGGTATTGCGATGTCAACCACCACGGCTCTGCTCTGTTTCTTATCCACCACCACTATGTCTGGTTGGTTCGCCATCACCATTCTGTCAGTCTGTATCTGGAAGTCCCACAGGATCTTGGCTCGGTCATTCTCCACAACCTTTGGAGGTGTTTCCCACCTTGATCCTGGGGTTTCCAGCCCGTACTCTGCACAGATGTTTCTGTACACTATGCCCGCCACTTGGTTATGTCGCTCCATGTATGCTTTTCCCTGCCAGCATCTTACACCCCGCAGTTATATATATATATATATATATATATATATATATATATATATATATATATATATATATATATATATATATATGTGTGTGTATATATATATTTGCAAATAAATAATATTGGTTTCCTTGTGCAAACCATGCCATTAAACAAATTAGTCTCTGGCTAAGTTTCCAAACCAAAACTGATTCATCATTCCCTTGTTATTTATTACCAACCAACAATGTAATTAGATCCAGTCTCAGCTTTTAATCCTCCAAAGGAGAAAGGTTTAGCTCACTGCAATTTGTTTAAAATCTACAGATGTACAGTGGGATTGCCATGTTCTGCAAAATATGCCTTTCTCAAACTGGAAGCTGCTGCTCAAGCCATGTTAGTTAAAATGGGACAAAGTGGAAAAGCTTGGAACCAACTGCACTAGAACATGGCCTGGTGCCAAATATGGAAGGCACCGGAGAGCTATAGCAATATGAAATTATAGTGGCAAGGCAAGGCAAGTTTATTTGTATAGCACAATTCATAAACAAAGTAATTTGAAGTCCTTTACAGAATAAGAAAAGTGTAAAAATTATTGTGAAGAAGCACATCATGATTTAACATATATTCAAGATTATTGACAGATTAACCTTCCTCAAGTATGTGACCAGTTTATTCAGTTACACTAAATTTGTGTTTTTTGTTTGTTTTCATTTTGCACTATAGATTAGAAATGACTTGTTTTTGCTATTAGAACTCTCACATAAAAAAAGATTATATTATGTTCTGAATAATCATGAGTAACTGTATAATCTTGACATTTCAATTTTGGTCCATCGAAACAAATGCTTGTATAAAGTGCATAAAGATCACAAAACTGCTGCAGTTTCAGAACATAATACACTTTTTCCACAAAGAAGCAACAGAATGAAAGGGATACATTTTTCCTCACTACTAATTTTCCACATTAGATTGTTTTGGTGTGTTACAGGTAAAGTGAACACAGAATCCAGCGCCTACCATCTGCCTCTAATCTCCTCTCTCCTCTGAATTATGACCAAATGTGGAGAATATTGATCCATACCACTGCCAGTTTGAAGGCTGACGCTCTTTTCATTTACTCTCATTTCGATCTACTATATACTGTATTTACAAACTGATGGATGGTTTAATTTAGAGGGTAAGCGCCAGTGCTGTTGAGCTGGGTATTCCTTATTCATAGTTTTGTGAACATTTTGATGGATTTTTACACATAGGATTTAGAGTTTAATTATGTTGAAGTTAAGACGGTGCACTTCATCAAAGGGAACTGCTCTAGCATGATCCCAAGCATGCTATAGTCAAAATTTATGTTTTGGTTATGCTGATCATACAGTATGTGCAGGTTTATGTGAAGTGAAGCCAGTGAAGAACTATTGAGCTGGGCTGCTGTTGCTTGCTTTTTAACTTTTATAAATAGTAAAAAAAAACAACAAAAAAACCAAAGTACACCTCTTTAAAGGTGTCATATAAGCCTACTTTAGTTAGTTTTTAACCATGTAGCCCAGTCACATAGTCAGAGTTATATTTTGATTGATTCCTGCATGGTTAAGTAATCCTACATTGTGCTGCATTCAAGGCTTGACTGTTGTAATTATAGATAGGGAGTAGGTTTTCTCTTACCACCTATCTATAATTACAGTTTTGAACTCCATAGCTTGTTTGCTTCTATTATAAATCATTTTAGAAAATTGTTCCTTACAATGAAGAAAATATAATATTATGATTATGATACATGTAAGTTTAATGCTAAATGCTCCCCAAAAGCATAATATGTCTTCTTTAATGATAAAACTGAATAATGGTATATACTAGTACATTCTATGAATAAAACAAACTGTGACATTAAATATTCATGGGTGTCAACTTCCTGTTTATGGGTGACATTTTGTGGACATTGCACCATTCAAAAATATATTTTATTTAGAATTGTTTTCTCCTTTGGCAACTGTGCTATGCTGTGTTTTTCATCACTTTAAAACCTGTTTTTCAAGACAATGCAGTTCCTTTATTTGCCACTAGGTGGAAGTATTTCATCATGACTATTATTGCACTAGGCCTATATAGCCACCAGTTGCTTTTAGCTCGTAGGATTTACAGTTTTTGTTGCTACCAGTACAAATAGTTTCTTCATTTTAAAAACACATTAAGTCATTAATTTATTAATATTTTTCAACAATGATCTAACCATTGGCTTTTATGTCTAGTAAGTTTATGAATCAATCTTAGGTTTGTGAATCTCTAATATTCGCATGCATATTACATTCAATAAACCTATTAATTGTTTGTACACTTAATGTTTATTCAAATGTGTAAATATGAACTGCTCTCCCATTGACCTTGGCAGATCACTAGCCTGTGTGTATATGACATCATAGCATGAATAATGGCGCTGTCTCTCTCTGGATTGCAGTCTTTCTTATCTAGAAATAAAACAAAAAACAAAAAAACGCTCACACAGATATCTTACATTTTTTCCATAGAGCATCAGGGTTACTTATTGAGTGTAATGCTTAGTTTCCATTTTGATCATCACATTCTCTGAAGTTTTTATTTATTTTTTAATTTTTTTTATTTTCAAGGCTGCAGAAATACCAAGGTTTCTGAGTTTTTGCTGACCAACATCTCTCCATAGCATCAAAGTTGATCTTTATGCCAGATAAAGAGAAGCTCACAGATCATATTGTAGTACACTAGCAGATGACTGCAGCCATATAACTCTTAGAAACCCAGGGCTTAAATGCGTTATTCCATAAAATCTTGGGTTATGGCTGCAGATTCATGGGGCTGAGAATAAGAGGGCATATCAGTTCAGTTGCTAAGAAACCAGTGTGAGATAGACAACAGTGCAAGGAGGGTCTGGGCTGGGCTGGAGAGAGAGAGGGAGAGAGAGAGAGAGAGGTGGTGGTGGTGGGGGGGGATCGTGCCACAAGCTTACCGTGTTTCATCATTCTCCTCAAGGCCAAAGCTAAGAATCAACAGTGATGATATTTCCACAGTTTGTTATGGTCCACAGATGATTATTGATTCAATTCACTTGTAATACTTTCTGTTTTGAAATTGCAGGTTTGCAGGATTGTCCAGCCTTGTCATTAGCAAACACACATGCATGCTACGCTCCTCTCATGTCCGAAGCATTACCATCTCAATAATGCTAAATATAGGATCCTTCATCTCGCCACATCAATTGGTCTGGCTCCAGCGACTGTCTGTCCATATGTGTTTCTGTGTCACACTGAAATCTGGACTCTGACCCATAGTGCACTAACTAACATTGTGTGTATTTTAGAGTGAATTGAAATGTCTTTTGCATTATTGACATTATCATTACCTTGTGGAGTGGAAAATAGAGACAGAAGTATATGCTGTAATTATCAATGCTGTGGTTACAAGCTGATCTGTGTGAGTTTCCTAGACAAAATAAACTGACTGGGATTTGTCAGCAAGGGGCATCCAGTGTTAAGCATATGTAGATTGCATACATCGAACAGATTGTTTTTATGGAAATCCCCCAATAAGATATATTAACAATAAGGGTGACTATAGGGGCTAATAATACTGACATAGGCCTACTAAAGAATAAGCCTACATAGCCAGCCAATGACATTATGAGTTTGTTTCACTGGCAAGAGAGAAAATACTTCATCAATAAGCCTATAATTTTATAATTTTATAATTTAGGCCCACTTTAAATCATGATGTCTACACAGATGTCCTGTTGCTATGGAGACCAAGGTAGTCGTAACAGGCAACAAACAGTTGTGTTGAAGATTCACTGAGCTCTGTGAAGTTTGCTTCTAACTGATGAGATTTAATAACTGTAGATAGGTGGTGGTAAAGATGATTTCCTCTCATTTTAAAAACATGTCCTTAACTCCAGTTAGTAATGCCTCATAAAATACATAAAAAGTATTAGTTTGGTTGAATGATTCTTTGTCATTATGGATTCTGTCCATGTAGGCTATTCCAGCATTCCAACCCTGCAAATGTAATGAAAAATGTCAGCGTCTCTAAAAATGCATGAATTTAACTGTTAAAAAGAGACGAAGATACATATATTCATAATTATCGCCAAAAAAAGCCTTGTTTAATGCCACATAAGGGCATGCTCTTTTATACCTGTCCAGTGAAGCCCCGTCCACAGCTGTCAACATCCTTCGGCAGTGATGAAAATGTGATGACATGCTTTACTCACAACACAAATCCTATATTTTACTACTACAGCACGTTGCACTTTAGCAGTATTGTGCTCCTTTTCATCAGTTTCTTAAGTTCATCCCAAGCCCATGAGCACCATTAATTTTGTGTTTTTGTATATCTACTGTATTCTGCTCTCTGAAAGAATCACAGAGGAAAACATGCATTCAGGCATACTCAAACAACCAAACTAGGTGCATGTATACTTAGTCATTCTTGCTAATAGTTAAAGGTGAATCATTTTTTAATTGAAGACAAAAGTTTTTAATTGTTAACATTCAAAAGCCCACCACAATTTTGTTTAAGTGTGTAAACATTGCATGGCCAGCGTACAGATACTAGAAACATTTTGTACAGTTGATGATAACTCCACTTAACCTCCACATATGTGGATACGGTTGCACTCAGAATAATGTTCTTAATTCAAATGCAAGAGTGTCCAAAACATCATGCCCTGTTAACATAGCAAGGGAAGAAGATTGAAAAGAACAAAACAAAACAAAATAAACAAAAAAAACTAACTGTTCTCTCAAAAAATCAGCAGTCATTTTTAAGCAGAAGGAACCAAGCTACAGCTAGGACTTTTTAACATACAAAACTGCTGGCAGTGCAAAATTAAGACATTTACTAAACTGAACATTATGAATAAGGTTAGAAAAAAATGAAAAACTGTGTTTATCTTGCCTCAATACTGTAGTTTTATTTATGCATTAGGAACAGTAAATATTGTACTGTTTGCAGACAATATGAATTTAGAGCATACTGGAGTTTTTTCTTGAAATTCAAGACAATATATACCCAAACAGAAACTTCAGCCACTTTCTTTGTTTTTTCTCCACTGATTTCTTCCCTGGTCATTCCTCCCCAATCACTGCTGCTAACCCTTAATTACCACAGATAACCCCTCTCCTCTCAACCCACAGCTCCATCCTCCTCCTACCACACCACAGACCCAGCAAGAGACATGCACAAACATTTCCTGCATAAATAAAGCCGAAATGCCAACCAATGTGATATTCATTCCAACTCAAAGCTCCCTTGAGATAATCAGATGATGTTATTCTGTCTCCTGTGAGTCTATTTTAAAACACTTGATGCACAGGAGTGTTAATGAGGAAGATGCACTTGGGTGATCACAGCCTTCGTCATTGCTTCTTTAAAACTCAACTCTCTTTCATAATAATGATGCATTAGTCTTTTTTCAGAGGTGCTTTGCAATTTTGTGCCTTTTTTCAGTTCATGCTCAGTGGTGGTAAGCACCCACTGGAGCAACAGTTCTTCTGGGGCAAACTGACAGAAGCAAGGCTGCTAACCTGCAGGACTGGCCCCTCTGACCACTACAAATTACTTGCTTGCACAGTGGTCTCCTATCAAAGTACTTGGTTTGGTCTTATTCTAATCCTAGTTTAGTCCTGTCCTATCTTTTTTACCATTTCAGTCCCAGTTTAGTTTGATGCAAATGTGAACACACCCTCAATACCTAATTTTCAAAAGGGAACTGTTCAGTGCAGTTATTTATTAAACTAAAAACACTGATAGGCTAATCTTTTTCACAATACTGCATTTCATTACTTTCATGCCCCATACTTACAATACCAGTATGAGTTATCTGCCTGTGTCATTGTGTTCAGATGAGCTGCTTCCACTGTGTGTGTTGTTGAATATCTTGTCCATGTGGGAATATGCACTCACTTTCAGGCAGCACACAGCAGCATGACGCCCCCTCACTATCATGCCTTACAATGGCAGGCTCTGAACTCTGTAATTAAGCCTGGGCGCTCATCGCTGTCCTCCCTAATGTCTCCTGATAGGGGCTTTCACAGGTGTCCACAGGTGATGAAGATCAAATTCAATAAACAAAGAAATACAATTTAAAAAGCCAGGTATGGTTCTGAAGCAATTAACCTTAGTTAGGTGCACTGCAAAATGTTAACGTTTTATTTAAAAAAAATAAAATTAAATAAAATCATCAGAAAGCAGAACTAAAAGTAAATATGTCACAGCCTGTTTCATATTTCACTCTTGTGTTGTGTTGTTGTCGTCTTTTGATTGCACTGTTGATCGGGGGATTGGCTAAATGTTAGAGGAGGTGTGTTGATGCAGTTTCATCTCCACTCCCGCTGAACACACTGTACTTCTCAATCAGCTGCAGACGCGTTATTATTCTCCTTTTCAATTACGCAGCGTCGGTAGCGGCTCACAGTGCGTTTTTCTGGAAAATCTAACGGGGATCGACAAAGTTTATTTTGCTGGGGATGTGCTTTGAATCTGACAGCGGACTGTAGTTTCGTGTAGCGATGGACGAGACTCTGTTCGCTCCAGGGACTGAGGATGGATAAACCCGTAACCTGTTGCTGCTTCGCGCTACACTAGTTGCTTTGGAGTGGCACAAAGTTGCATTTTTTTCTTATTTTGTGTTTCATTTTATTTCAACAGCGATGTTGATATATGCTTTAATTGTACAACTTTTGGATGGGGGTTTTACGCAAGGCGCACCAGAATGTTGACGGCATAGTTTGATACCTTCATAAAAGACTACGCTATTATCGCTATTATCATTTTGGACACGCTTTAAGTTGCCTAATTTGGAAAATCATCTTTGTTTATAGCCTAACGAACAACATGGACTAAAAGTGGAGTGGCTGTCCTGCGCGTATCACATCGAGGGCAGCACCGCGCCCTGCTTTTGGAGCCTACAGTCTGCTCTGACTTCTCTTACACTGGTGTGTTTTTCTCCGTGTGCTTTGTGTCGCAGAATGGCCCGGTTTGGAGACGACATCCCGGGCTTATTGAGCTCAGGAGATGGAGGATCTGAGCGCAACCGGAACCGCGATGGAGCGGCAGTGTCTACTGGTGGCATCTCCCCAGCCTTCAAACAGACCAAAGCGCAGCGAGCTCGCACCATGGCCCTTTACAACCCTATTCCGGTCCGGGAGAACTGTTTCACCGTCAACCGGTCTCTCTTCATCTTTGGTGAGGACAACATGGTCAGGAAGTACGCAAAGAAAATCATTGAGTGGCCATATCCTTTGGTGTAAAGAAGTCAGGTGTGTTGAACATAATCACATATCTTATATAATAATCTGGCCCAGGGTCATGTTTCGGAGATGGTGGGTAAAGAAGTTTAATGTCTGATAATAGCGGGTTCTTAAAATCAGCACCATGGACAGTGCCCGCAGTGCAGCGCAACAAGTGCCTAATGCGTGAGAAAAGAAAGCTGCTGCGGTTAATTGCATAAACAACTATAACAACTAGACCTATAGGAATGAGTTATGATTTATTTTATTATTATTATTATATTTATCACAAGGTCTGGTTTTAAACACTTTAATTACCGTTAAGAGTTTACACAGTACACTGTTGCTGTGTGTGTGTGTGTGTGTGTGTGTGTGTGTGTGTGTGTGTGTGTGTGTGTGTGTGTGTGTGTGTGTGCGTGTGTGCATGCGTGCGTGCGTGCGTGTGTGTGCCCACTGCTGTGCACCTCAGCAGGTGGGGCCCCTTTACTATTGTTCTCAGTTTGATTACTTCCTGTCAGTGTCACAGCTGCCAGATTCTTTCTGTGCTGTTGCCATTGTTAAACCCTGCACATTGTTGATGAGTCCATTTATCACTATGCTCTAAAACCTCATATATAAATATGCTTTCCCAATTCATAAATGTGACATTATTAATAATTAATACTGGTGGCTAAAGAGAAAGTCATGAAAAGGAATGACCTGCAGATTAATGTAGCCCAGTGTAGGGAGTGTCTTGTTACATGTAATGAGTTTGATGCATCAGATTAACAGATGTTTACAAGGGCTGTGTTTGATCATGTCTGACTGTAGTGTCTCATGTTATTGCTATAAGTCATTATTCTTCAGGTCATCTTATTATAATGTCCTCTCATCAGGTATTACAGATGAGGGGGCTGGGCAAGGCCTGGCTTTGGGTAAATATTCTGCAAATAATCCTACAGAAACATTTGAAATTGTTAATTAATTGACCATTTTAATTATGCATTGATAACACATTTCATTTTAATTCACATTGCCTCATCAGTTTGTGTGAAGAAAATCGCACTCTTCAAATCACATCCAGTTTCTTAAAGGTCAGTTCATGTGGAGCACCGTTTGCTGCTGTTACCTCACTGTAACAGACTCTTCTCTCTAAGTGCTAAAGCGGTAGATAAAATTAGTAGAAATTACTTAAGAGGCCCTTTTCGTTTGAACTCAATTGAACTAACTTGTGTTGTAATAGTGCATTGGTGATAGTAGTAAAAACAGATTTAGATATTACTGATACTGATAATGACATAGATCTTGCTGCAGTAGCCTATCCAGTGGTGGTCAGAGGAGGTTGAAAGCGTCCTGGCAGGGAGGAGATTGGTTAATGAACTCTGAGCTCAGGTCAAACTGAAGTGGTGCCTGGTGAGGACTGGCAGCTGCTCCTCCTCTCTGATCCCTACTGGGAACTCCCACAGCAGGAAGTTTCCTATTGAGAAGGTACACCACTAAATAATTGATACTTGGATTAAAACCTTTTTTCATCAAAACTATTTTTAGAGGTTGTTTAGCAAGCAGTTGGATGCTGGTTGATAGTCACTGTGTATAAAGGTTTAAAAATAATAAGGGCATAACAGTTAAAGTGCAGTGGATGGATTAAAGTGAATGGATAGATGGACTGTGTAACTTTTTGGCTGGGGGTCCATCACCTGCTTGTTTCTATGAATATGTTATTGCTGTGCCTGGAATATTCTGCAGTATGGCATTAAACATCTTTACCTTACATTTGTTCAATTACAGGTGGTTTTATAACTCAAAGTCACTAGAAAAACAGATATTCTG
Organism: Boleophthalmus pectinirostris; assembly: GCF_026225935.1. Classification (NCBI taxonomy): domain Eukaryota; kingdom Metazoa; phylum Chordata; class Actinopteri; order Gobiiformes; family Gobiidae; genus Boleophthalmus; species Boleophthalmus pectinirostris. The sequence continues at coordinate 17,746,843 of NW_026571473.1, forward strand.
ACTGTGAGCGGTGTTGCCTCTCCAAAGATCTGACCTGTAACTTGGTCTGGTTTGGTCTGCATGAAGGTAGAAAGGTTCTATACCATAATGTGAAACCTTCCAGACAAACCAATAACATTTCTATGGAGAAAAGCATTTGATGGACCCTCCACCAGAAAAATTACACAATGCATCTTTAAGTCTACTAATATTACAATGGCCTTATAATGCCTTATAATGTCATGTCCTGGCCAAAGGCTTTTTTTTATTCTAAATGTCTAGCTGTCTAATCTATAAAGCAGAATATATGTTCCATAAAGTTTAGGCTTCTATGACCCACACTCACTTTTATTGCATATTTGCCTTTTAGTACGCTGTAAACAGCACTCTGCAATCTCTGTACATCTTGACACAAATGTAGCATTAATATACTGACACTGATCCCTCTGTGTCCAAAAAGATAGTTTAACTTAATTATAGTTGTTTTAAAGAAAGTGTATGTAAGATTTTTATTTTAAATTTCATAAACATGACCTATCTGTGTCTCCAGATATGAGATTAAACACTGCAACTGAATCTGAATCCTCACTACCTCACCCCAGCAGCCAATCATTAATCAGTACTAGTGCAGCCTCTGCAGTTCAGTTATGGAATTCTGGAGGTTTTGAGCTTTCATATGAAGCATGGCCTGTCCATATACTGAGAATGAGAAAAACTTGTATGTGTTCCCTATATGCAGGTTTAGGCACTGGCAACCCAGGTTCAGTTTCAGTTCAGATTGTAATACTATTTTAATACTCAAACACAGGCACAGGTACAGTTCCTAAGCATGGTCTACATACGTCAGTACAGACAATAGTGTCACTGTTATTTTATATATAGAAACACTTGATTTTTACACACGAAGACTGACATAATGATGGTTCCTTTTCACCCCCAAATGCTCCAGTCTGTTTGGAGCATAATCACAGATTCACAGGGCATCACACTATCTATTTTTACCCTTGTTTGAGGCACACAGGCAGAGTGCCAGCATCAGTGTGAGTCACACGACTGCTCACGAGACACTTCTCAAAACTCAGCTCCACACGTCATGTGCCGGCTGACTGTTTAACACATGCTGCAAAAGATGCTACGAAATCACTTGTTGATTCCAACTTAGAACTGCTCGTGGTTCCCATCCTTTTTTGTCTTGAGTGCTGTACTTCCTGAGCATCATCTCACACTGACTACCCCCATATTTGTTTATTGACAATTTTAACTATTATAATTTCTTGTTTTAATAATCCTTATGCCAAATGTATAATTATTTTGTGCCATTAGAATCTTTAGGTATGATGTACCCCCTGGCAAGTGCTCATGTACCCCCGGACCCCCGGTTGTGAACTTTATGCTTTATGCCAATGTCTGTTTTCTGTGTTGCAAAGATTAGAAGGTTACAGCTTAGAGAAGTTATTCGTTTAATTTTGTTTCAGCTTCATGTTATAGAGCCATTTGAGGATGATTGACCATTCAAAAGATATCATATTTTACTTTGCCTTGTTAATTGCTATTGTAACATTTTATTCTGAGACTCATGAATATTTTAAGGTACATAGTGTAACTTTTCTGGTTGAGGTTCTGTCAAATACTTTTCTCCATGCAGATGATTGCTTTGTCTGGAATGTTTCACAGTATGGTATTAGACGTTTCTATCTCCATGAAGACCAAACCAGGTGAAATTACAGGTCAGATCTGTAAAGAGGCAACCCAACTCTTGCTAGGTATTTTTGAGTCATAATATAAAATTAATAAATGTAAAGTAGAGATGTTTAATGTCATACTGTGGAACATTCCAGGCAGAGCAATACAGACATATCCATAGAAACAAGCAGGTGACGGACCCCCAACCAAAAAGTTACATAGTACACCTTTAAGGCAGTAGGTGAACTTCATGATTATTTTTAACCCTTACCTGCGGGACTTTCTAGCTTGTTCCACTTTTAGGTCCAGGTTAAAACTCTTGCAAAGTTTGAGCAGAGATATATTTGCCGGTCTCAGCGCAGGATGTCCATGAAGTTGTCAGGCAGTCTGTGCCTGGAGGCTTTCACAACACCACCTCTGCAGAGCTGCCACATCACTAATCTCTGGTTAAAATTAGCCTCATATACCTTACTGACTTAGACCCTATACGTATGTCACCGCGGCGATACTTGAGCCGCTGGTAACCATCTCCAACAACCAACTTTGGGAGAGAATCTGGTTGCCGTGGATACTTCTCTTGTCTCCCTCTCTATCTTCATTTTAGGCTCCTCTGTTTTCAGAGCACTCTGTCTTCATCTTGTCCAGTTATTTGCTGTGCGCCTAAGGGTAATAGAGCATGTGGAGATTGGCTAGGGCAGCAGTATAATATGTCATTACGTAGAACACTTGGGTCATGAAATTTGTTAAAATTCAGTATAAAAATCTAGTTATATTGCTTCATCAACTAATTAAAAAAGATTTAACAAAAACATAATTGATGCTTGTAAAGTCATTAGTGAGTCATTATTTACAGTTAAGTATCATAAGCTATTGAATAAAACTACTACACAACTATCAAGCTAAAAAGATCAGAGTAACCTTTGTGCTTAGTTACTTTAGTGATGTCAGATTAAAGTTGGACTATGTAACTTTTCGGGACATGCCTGGAAAGCCTCTCAGTGTAGCATGAAATGTTTCTTACTGTATTACAGGTGTTTTATTTTACAGAAATAGATTGCATTGAAGCATGCATTCTTACTCTGTAGGGATCACCTCCACACAGATCTGACCTGTAAAACTATGGAGTCTTCACAGAGGTGGCGAACACTACCGACCCTCCTCCAGAAAAGTTATATAGTGCAAGTTTAATTAAAACAAACACTAGAAGCCCATAAATGAGACCACTACAAAACATTTATGTTGATGGAATGAGATAAATACAGTTTTCAATATGTTGTAGATCTGTGGGTTGTGTATGTCTGCAGACCATTTTATTAATGTACTGTTGCCAACATGTCTCAATGTTAAGTTGAAGATTCTTGTGGGAGTTAGATTTGTTCCTCTTTTTTTAGCTTCCGTGTCCCTGAGTAACCCTGCTGTTTGCACCCACACCAGATCTGTCCACTGACTTATTTCACCCATTTGCCCCTAATTTACTTTTACTGTTTCAAAACTTCCTATCTCTTTCAGTATTTTTTTTTTCTCACTTTGCCTCTTTAATATTCTTTTTGTGGTAAATGCTGCTTCTGCTTTCATGCACAAAGAAAGGAACTGGAAAAAAAATCTTTGTATAACTCACTTTCAAGAAACAAATAATACAGCGTGGTGCAGCTTGTATTAGGTGTGACCATGTTTATTGAATTTTGTTTCATCCCCTCTCAGACCTTTTGTGTTGTGCCTCTGCATAAATTTTGCTTTGTACGTGTCTGCTGTGGCTCATCAGAAATCAGGTACAACCCAGGTCTGGTCCTAGAAAAATATATTAACCTGGGTACTGGTTCTCATTCAATATACTGTTATAATGTCAGTCTGCTGTTCCAAATGGTTTTAGTTTTTAAAGGGCCCGTATTACTCTATTGTCTTTTTATGGTATAATATGGTTTCCTCATCAAAACTATACCTGGAGTTGTGATTTGTTTAATTCACACATGTTTAACACACAAATCCTGCATATTTAGACTGAGTTCTTCTCTCAAACAAAAAACACTGTGCCACCTCATGATGTCATGTGGCAATACAGGAAGTCCTCCACTGTGTTTTTTAACTCCATACACCTTCACTAGAATCCTTTGAACTATTTCAACCCTGGAATTGTCAGTCTCTACAGAACAAAAGGTAAAAGGTTGTTAAATTGAGATGTAGACAGACTAATAATAAAGGATTTCTCAAACACAGCTTGAGGTATGTTTTTGATGAGGTAAAAACATTTTAACATGACCTAAAGCTCACAACTTAACTTTATATAGAGGTCAATAAAATGCAGTTACTTTCTATTGACATCAAATGTTTTAGCTTCCTTAACTCAAGTTCCCACTCCATTTGAGTACATGATTCTTGCCACCATCATCGCAAACTGCATCGTCTTGGCTTTGGAACAACACCTGCCTGGAGAGGACAAGACCCCCATGTCCAAAAGACTGGTGAGATAGGCTTTATTAAGAACTGGCATTTACAGTCTTTATTACAATATTTAATCACCATTTTTAATTTTCTTTTCTTTTTAAAATTTTTTTTTATTAGGAGAAAACAGAGCCATACTTCATTGGGATGTTTTGCTTCGAGGCTGGAATAAAGATCATTGCTTTGGGCTTTGTTTTCCATAAAGGCTCATACCTCAGGAACGGATGGAACGTCATGGATTTCATCGTGGTCTTCAGTGGGTAAGTTGACTAAACTCATGCTTGGAAGTACATTTGTATGGGAGTGGTGGAACTACTGATGTTTCTTTTGTAATTATAAAAGTTCTCTAAATGAATAATAAGAGAGTATAAGAGGTGTTTTTATGTTTTAGTAAAGTCAAGACAACAGCTTCAACCATTTTCCAAATCAAGCAGAATTGTCCTTTTGATTTATAATTATTGGAGGTTTAACTAGCAGATATACACAGATTCACTGTGTAACGTTTTGGTTGGGGGTTCGTCATCTTCTTCTTTCTAGTGATATGTCATTGCTCTGCTTACAATGTTCCACAATACAACATTAAATAGATCTACCTTACATTTATTCAATAACAAGTGGTTTGCCTCTCGACAAAGCAATAACATCTCCAATAAAAAAAGCAACTGGCCAATGCTCCACCAGAAAAGTTATAATTTAAAATAAAAGATTGCTATATCTATCTATTCTACATATTAATTATGTGTTTTTTATGATAAACTAAATATATTAAGAGTTTATTTTGAGAATGCATTTTTACTTTAAAAAGTGTGGCTATATTAAACCACTATAGTGTAGTACTTGCACTATGCTGTTCTCCATATGTTAGTGGAAAGAGGACATGACATTAAAGTGCTTTTTCAGCAGAAGGTTAGAGCATTGAGCAAGAGGAGAAATATTTACAGTATCAAAGACTTTACACAACATGATTCAGTTTTATACATTTCAAATTCATTTCTCGCACACATTGACACAGCTGAAATAATAATCGATTCACAACATAGCACTACAAAGGATGGCTTCTTAGAAAATTCGACGAGATCCTAGCTCTTTTATTATTGATGAGCGAGCTCCCTCACCCAGCGGGAAAGTGGAGAGAAGGGGAAGAGGAGCAATGGGAAAAGGACGATGTATTGACAATGACTGAGACCAGAACAACCCAACGGTGACAGTAGTGAGGAAAGAAAGGATCCTGTTAAACCTCTATTATGAAGTAAATACAGTTAGTGAGACACACTGTTGATCATTCTGCCTTTAGGGCAAATGTGTCTTGTGTAGGACTAAACCATTTCATCCAATTGCAATTTTCCTAACAACCATTATAATTGGATTTGGATTTTAATAAAAAAGTTTAAGTTATGTTAAGTCCACAAACCTAAAATACAATATCTTACAGTCATTCAAGTAATTGTGTTTTTATTACTCAAAAATACTATTCTTACTACACTATTCTTACTGAGAGTGGACTTGTCTTCTCCACAGATCTGGCCTGTAACATGGCCTGTTGGTGTCACCTGCTTATCTACATGGAGATCATTTCATTTTTGTTCTGATGTATCAAAGACATAGGGTTTTGAACAGTCAAGACATCTCCTCCCGTGTCACAGTCATATGCTTTGGTAGCTGAAAAAATAGACTTAGATTTTTTGGATAGCCAAGGTGAATTAAACTGCAGATATATCATTTCATGTTTTGTACAGTCCACGTAAAGTAGAATTTAATGAAAACCTTCCTTGTTCATGGAGCCTCATTTGGTCTCTCTCAGAGCTCACCTAAAGGCGGGATGTGAGGACTGTAACCCTGTTATAGTCTGAGTGAGGATGATGAGATGGCCTGATCATATTAGATGAGTAACCAGCTCTGTCTTTCACTTAGTAATTAAGAGATCACCGGGGTCACACAGAGTGCTAGCAGCAGGTAAACTCACTGGCACATCGAAAAAAACAAAAAACAACATGAAAAATACAGTGTAAAATACAATAAATAATATTATTTATTTATTTCAAAATATCTCTTGCCATGACAACAGTCCTCACTTTACACAGAGGCCTGGGGATTACAAAATTTTCCAGTTAGTGGTGTTGCATGAAAATGTGGAACAGAAAACCTCCATTCCTATCTTTAGTTTTCACTTTGGGGATGGTCAGTAAAAAGTAGAACAGCGAAAAGCTGTGTAGTCTTGCCAAGAAATAAAGCTGGTTTGCAATAAATGTTCATAGTAAATATTTAGCTTATTTTCTTTTTTTTTTTTTTTTTTTACAAAACTTATCTTGTGCAAAATTTGCTAGTGTTTATCTTATGAAAATGATGCTTTACCTGGAATGTTCTTTTGTTCGATTACAGGCATTTTACTGCCAAAAAAATAAATACTTGGTTTGGTCATCTGCTTGTCATAGATATGTCATTTTGGCAACCCAAAAATGTTCTGGAGCCTACACCTAAGAAAGGAAGTAAATAAGCAAGAGGGCTTTTTCATAATTCTCAGTTTCTCATTTTGATGTTTAATTGGTTCTGGTAGCTCTGATGGTTTTGGAATGTGCTCTCTTTGTGCACACACAAAAGCCACAGCCAGACACAAGACACAGGCACAGTTTTTGCTCATCCCTGTCCACACGTCGCTAAAGAATAGTGTGAGTGAAATAGTGTCAGTGTGTCTTCACCTCTTTGTCTGATACAACAATTTGCTCCAGTCAACAATATAATATAATCATTGGCTGTGGAAATGGGTGCCAGCCAGAATATAGATATATATGGACTAAAGAGAGAAGCACCACTGAGGAAATAAGGAACATGCCTGAAGCGTATTCGTACACACTAATTGGCACCATTTTACTGGCAAGCCCTTCATTAGACTGGCAACAGTTGGCAGCAGGCGACACCCACCAACTGCGTGTGTCACCATTATGTACACGACACTCAGAAAGGCAATGCATCCGAAAGGGCAGGGAAAAATCGAGTCTGTGGACACAAAAAGAAGTCCCCAAACCTTTCATTCTCAGCATGATTACTTGAGGGAAATTTGTGCTAAATGTGTTATCTGGATGCCAAAGCAGCTCCAACAGCAGGTGGTGTGAGTGGAATTGATCTAGAAAAAGTGTAGAGTGGCTATTGATTTAGTGGAGTGAAAAACATGGGGAGAAGTGTGGACCACAAACGAAAGCTTAGACAGAGTACATGCAAAAAGGTGCATTCTGTGAGTGCCTCAATAGAAATAACAGACTCACACTAACATTTCACTAACTGTGTCTGTGACTTTATAATAGTGTTGTATTCCCAGATTCAAATCACACAATTTAATACATATTTCATATCTCTACTGAGTGTTTGTAAGTCTTACTGATGTAGCATTGATGTAGCAATAGATTAGTATTACGAAAACATACACTTTGGCCAGCCACTGTTATGTTATATGATATGAATACTTTTTAGTTAGGCTTCGACCATAACATACCACTCATGATGATAGACTGGTTTGCTTTTGGATAAATATAAAATGTCATTATCATCATATAGTTGTATGTGCATAGTTGATTTTCCTTTCAGTTGCAAGGGGAGGTAGACAGAGATCGCCTCTAATTGCCACTACACTGAAGCCTAGAGCAGCTTAAACACCGTGAAGGCTCTACAAATGTAAAAAAAAATAACAGTGGTGAAAGGTTTTGAAGAGTGAAAACAGAAGTTCTAACTATATCTTAATTTGGTCTATTGTTATTTCTTCACTTACATAATTATTGCACATGTTCTCTTTTATATGATATCAGTTGTAGCATATATTGACATGCTATTGTTTGTTTTCAAGATAAAGCAAGTTCATTCTTCAACCTAACTGATGTGTTGAAAGAGCCACTTTCCAACTTTGCTACTCAGTGTGGAACCAGTTTACTTTGCTTTAATATTTCTTTTAAATTCATATTCATACACTGTATATACCCTACCCCAAAATGAGTTATAATGTTACATCATCCAGAGGCAGTTTATTCAATGCATGTTTTATGTATTTATCTTCATCATGTTTCTTTTTAAAGGGACCAGACAAATTACCAATTTACCATTAAACAGAAATTGAATAAAGACAAGTTCTGGTGCTTTCAGAAATATAAGAAAGACATTTTGAGTGATGTCTTTATAATATTGAACTAATCTTGATCTTATAACACAGACTAAACAGTCTCATCCACTTATAGTTTTCATCTGTCTTCAGATCGATTGATGAGTTCAGGCATGGCAGGAGGGCGCTGTCCCTCTGAGCTGTCGTCTTGACAACAGATAACCCTGCCCCCAGCCAGGCGTCTGTGCTCTGGTCCTGTAGACCTCTGGGTTAAAGCTCAAGTTCATTTTTGGATTAGATCACAAACTGTCAAAATTATTCATATTTAGATAAATGTGTCTGATATTTATGGTCACTTGTGAGCATGTAACATACTGTGAGAGGGGAGTAGCTGAATATAAAATTATTTAGCTTAATTGAAATGAAGAGAATATTGATAGTCTGACCAAAACACTGTATCACAATTTTTTCAGTCAAGACACATTTACCACAGCTCAAATTATTGTTGAGATGTTGAAATTACATGTTTCACTGTTGGAGGCTCAGCGGGTTGCAGTCAGGCTGTGCACAGCAGACTGTGTGTCAGACTTTATTTCATGAATTGAGTCATTAACACCAAAGATACTTATGGGCCCTGATGCTTTTGCTAGGGTTTTATGATACTTATTGTTTTGCCGAAACTTGCTTCATGCTTATGTAACTATAAACCACCCAAAATAGTTCTCCTTTTGGGTTACTAAATTTGGTTCATGAGATAAAACTCCCTTGCTCAACAGTGTCAAACCAGTCCCTTTAGCTGAATATTTTCCAATATTCCCCTGGGAATATTTCTCCTCTCACTTAACACAGTGATGTGCAGATGCCAGAGGACTTACCCAGGCATTCCAGTTTCTCTCTTCAGGTCGAGTGAATAGGTCAAAGGCTACTTCTTAAGATAAGCTTTTAACCCATCACACCTTCCAGTTCACCTGGTTCAGAGACTCTAGAGGCTCTAGGTCCACATTAAAGGTACCAGTCTAAATCTGGGCACAATGAATATTATATTGTTCCAGGGAAAGAGGCAAAGAATCAACACCTCTATTAACACCTCTATATATTTATACATGCATTTATTATAGAGTACCAAAGAAAAATGTTTACAGTTTGCAGATAGTAAAAAGTAACACATCTATTATCTCATCTAGGACCTTTCAGGTGTCCTGTAAAACCACAGACTGCCACAATGTCCTGTTATGTGTTATGTGCAGTAACAGGTTGATGTTGCATGACCTATTAGGACCACATGTTAACCACAAGGGGATTTTTCAAAACATCATTTACAAGTCTGTAGAGGCCTATGCAAGGTTTAAAATTTTTAGTTAACTTCAGATGCAACACAGTGCATTATTGCAATAAGCTATATGCAACGCAAAAAATTGCATTATTTTTTAAAGGAAGATATATAGAAGTGAGTCCAATAACTTCACTTATTATTATTATTTATCTATTTATTTATTTATTTTTCTAATACTGTGACAAACTTCTTTAATATTATGTAAAACAAGTTTGGACTAAGAAATTTCTTACTCTCTCCAACAAAATGTGTTAGCTCTTCAGCACCTGTTTATGGAAGAATGGACATTTGAATAATTCATGAATATAAAAGCAATGTCAAGCCAGCAGCCTTTTGAGTCCCTTTAAGGCTTTTCTAACACTGCAAAAAAATGACAAGATTTGTTTTTAAAATGTTACCTATGTTGTCAAAGTGTTGCCTCCAAGCATATGGTATTCCGTTTGTGAGTTTTCACAAAGTTTTTCAGATCATAATGCAGTTTACTGAAAATTATGCTGCAAAGTCACTGAATATTATCAATATTTTAACAAAGTCATATTTTAGGCAAACAATAAAGAAAACTCCGTAAACTGTGTGTTTTAACTGTAAAGGAATTTTAATTTTGATGGGTACATTTATATAGCCAGTAAAAATTATATAACCCAATAATCAGATACTGTAATCCAATAATTAGATCAAATTTTTGCTTTGTGTTTACATGCACATTAGAAATCCAATTATTTAAAACACCTGGTGATATGTGTCAGATATTCAATAAATGTTTAGAGTAACTGTTGACAACGTACAGTTATTTTTTAAATAACTCTTTCTATCTCTTTCTTAATTTGCCAATTTTTTCATAATTTTCCTTGTCAAATACTGTTCAAATGTGAACAAAGAAAGAAATTGGATGATGCAAATCTGCGCCCATAATGTGGACTGATGTGTGACTTGAGAAAGTGATGTTCTGGAGTGAATGATGTTTTTGATAATGGTTGGTGATTTTAAGGTGCTGAGAGAATTGAGTGTGAATGATGATACAGAGTTTTTATGATGATCTGGTCATTATAAAGACAGTCTCTTTGCATGCTTAATTTTATGAACTGTAACATCAGCCTGCCCAGGGACTACAGGTTGAAATTAGCACTAGTGCTACAACTGGTACAATACATCTCTCCTGTTAAGATTAATTGTGCACTGTCCCTGTCTCTGTAAAGACTAGACTATGCATTTTACCTGATATGTTTAAATGGAATTTCAATAACTCCAGAAATCAGATAATTACAAGATTTTTGTTGTGCATGTACACACTGGGCATATTATCTTCTTAGTATTATTTTTGTTTTGATATCATTGTTGATGAATTGTCTCAATATCAGCCGATATAAGGGCAGAGACTGGTTTATTAACTTTATTATTTATATAATTCAAATGTGTTTTCTAACTCATTTATCATATAAAGTAACACAGAACAGCTTTGAAAAAAAAATATTTATATATATATATAATATATATATATATATATATATATATATATATATATATATATATATATATATATATATATATATATATATATATATATACAAGTTCAATAATAGGGCCAACATTAGGCAGTAGATCATCTTATTACACCAATTTTTTAAAACAAAATAAGCTAATGACTTAAGATCATATCTTGGAACCGATATCCGATCTATCAGAATTTTCTATATAGGTGCCTATATCCAGTACCAGCATCTTATCGGTGCATCTCTTACCATTAATGGCCCAGAACAGTCAGGTCTGTATAGATGTTATTAATCTGTCTATGGTGATGTCAGTTACAGTGGTCAGGTGTGTGCGTTCATATCATATTATTGGATATGTGGCAGAGGCATGCAAAGGATGTCACAACATGAGCGTATGGTGCTGTTCGCGTTGTCATCACACATTTGTCACAGTGAGGCTGTCTCTGCTGTGGGGGTCTGTCAGTGTGTCACAGTTATATGGGCTGACAGCTGTGACTGGGGGCTTGGACTCACTCTACTGACACTGGACAGGATCTCACGGGTTTAAGTGGTCTGTTACAATCATTATGTTGTGAAGTCCAGTTCAATGGGAGACTCTGAATATAACCTGTTGGAATAATCCCTGTAATAAGGGTGCCTTTTTTACACAATGATCCTGCCAAATTAGCCATGTGTTTAGCTTCCCTTGCTTGAATAGCATCTGCTGCTTAATCTTGCCAGGGTCCTCCTTATTGATGCCAATATTCAGGCAGCAATAGTGGACTTATAAAAAGAAAGAGAGGATCTCCTTATGTTTTGTAGAAAGTCTGGAGTCAAGACTTAGATAGTACAGCAAAAACCCAAGACAGCTTTTTTAATCAGGAAGGGCATCCAGTGCAAATCTGTCACATTTGTGATCTCACCGCTCAGTAAAAAAGAGTCATATTCAAGACCCTGTTCTCATATGGTCTACAACTTAAGGCCGCCACACATTACAGGAGAATTTCCCCGATTTTGGCAACAATTTGCTTCTCCTCGAGTTTGGGGAGGCGTGACCCAACTTTTTGTCTTTGTTTGCGATTTTGAAGCTGCTGCAATCCTCGTGTGTGGTGTAAGTGTGACTCTGAGCTGCTCTGTCAGATTGTAACCACCAAACATCAGCAACGCTACGGTAACAGCCAATAAAACAGAGCATCGGGGCAGAGGAGTGACTGTCACAGAGGCGCCACATACAAACTCAGGAAATAGAGAAAGTAATAGTAATTATTATTCACCTTTCATGAAGTTGTACATTTAAAGTGCAGCATCTTATCCGCATTATCCATAGAATTTGTCCTCTGCAAATAATGACACCCAGTTTTAATCCAGTTTAAGCATTCTTTAAAAGTAAAAAGGCAAGTGTAGCTCCTAATGTATGTCTGTTTACATCCACGCAGCACACTTTATTACCAGCCTTCTGTGCATTAAAAATTATGTATCTGAAGTATTGCACCACATTTCACAAATAATAATAACTCAGTTTTGACTTGTATCTAAACTAGAAGTGCAGTGCTCTGATTGTTTGAACACTTAAGAATCTCATTGTGAGAGGTTGTACTGTATACAGGAAACAGCTAACACGAGGTGCTCTCACAACACAGCCATATCCTGCTACAGTCTTTGCGATCAGAGATTTTAGGTCTCATAAGATTCTACTTGTGTCTGTGGTGTGCACTTTTTGTTGCATGTTTAATAATTGTTTAAGACCAAAAAATTCTGTAGTGTGTGGCGGCCTTTAGACTTGCTAAATACATATAGTACTTAAAGGTGCATTCTTGGCTTTGGCATTCTGGCTGTCAAATGCTTTTTTTCTATTTCTATTGCTTTGTCTAGAATGTTTCTCAGTATGGTGTTAAACTTTTTTATCTTAATTGGAACCAAACCACACTAAGTTACAGGTCAGATCTGTGGAGATGCAACCTAACTCACAGTCACAATCCCTACTTTTCTAGATATTTTTGAGCTATCAAACCACCTGTAATTGAATAAATGTAAGGTAAGGCTATTAAACGTCACACTGTGGAACATTCCAGGTAGAGCAATAACATCCAGAGATAAAAGCAGGTGATGGATCCCCAACCAAAAACATATATAGTGTGCCTTTATGTATACTCACAGACTATTAAATGTAGACCTTTCTTCCACAAATCCAATTTGAAGTTTTAAACTCTTCTCTGAGCAGTGCATACTATTGTTGTGTCCTTGGGCAACACACTTGTCTATATGTAAGTCAGTGATTGGGGAATCTAAGTGCAACTTTACAGCAAATGCATAAAGCATGAAATTGAAAAGAGATATAATATAAGTCACTGGGTCATTTAAAAGCTTTCTAACCTCAAGTATTGACAACACTAACTTATTCAACTACAAATATAATGTATGATAACCAGACCCCTGACACCCCCTGGTCACGCACCAAACATAGACACCATTTTCCAGTCGCCATAACAACTGAAAACTGCCCATACAGGCTAATGGTCTGAAGAGAGATGGAGAGATGGAGGATGCAGAGGGTGACTTGGTACAGAAGGCAACAGGGACAAAAAGAAGGATGTGATGAGGTGATAAGAATCCACTGGGAATGAATAGTGCCGAGGTGAAAGGGGGAAATGGGAAAACACAAAAGGATAAACAGAATAGTTAAAGGTGTAAAGATCCTATCTGTGAGAAAAATGGCTAACTATTTCTGTCTTTCTCTGCCTCTTCCAGTGTTAATTAAATCAAATGACACGGCATTCAGCAATATATTCAGATATAGAAATTTTTTTCAGTTGTCCATTTTTGAAGACATTTAGTAGTTCTTCTTAAATACAGCCACATTTTGTGAAGCTATTACTAGTGTCTTTGGTTTTGAGTTATAACACTATTGTTGCTACCTGATATTAAAAAGGAATCCAGCAGTTTTTCATCCATACTGTAGGGTTGCCAAAATTCAATGATAAAACTAGATTCACTAGCAATGACCTCAACCTCTGAATTTAGTATAGGAACAGGGACAGGAAGAAGCATGTGAGAGAATTGAGGTTTGGTCCTATATATATCTATCTATATCTATATCTATATCTATATCTATATATATCTATATCTATATCTATATATATATATATATATATATATATATATATATATATATATATATATATATATATATATATATATATATATATATATATATATATATATATATATATATAGATAGATAGATAGATAGATAGATAGATATAGATATAGATATATAGATATATAGATATATATATATATATATATAGGGGAGACAGTTTACTTCATTTAAACATTTCTCTTGTTATCAGCAGTTTCTACTTTTGCATGCTCCTGAAACATTTTCCAAAGTATCTCCCACCTCTAATCGAGATCTGTCATGTCTTTTTCTAAATATCTGAATCAAGTTTGAAATTTTGGTGAGCACAACTGGGCACTGGAGTTTTCCTCGTTTCACAGGCCTAAGGGAGAGCTGCTGCTACCGCTGATGGAGACACTGCTGCATCTAAATAGCAGTTGTCACAGCCATCCTCCCACGCAGCCAAAACTCCCAAAGACATCCCTCTCTTCCTGATTAGAACGTATACCCCAAAATAACAAAACATCTCAGAACTGCATAAGACATATTTTATGTTTTTCTATTGGTAACCTATGGTAAATATTAGAGACTGACTGATATGTGTTTTTCATGGCTGATGTTGATTGTTTAGAATCCAGTGCAGCCGATGGCCGATATGTAGGGCCAATTTTGGATTGTTTTCCGCTAATTATTTAATTTAAAATAAAAACAAACTCCTCCCAGTCCCTTTTTACCACAAACCTGTAAGAGAGCTCTGTTGTCACATTTTGTGCAGTTATCTCATTATATAACAGTTAATATAAAGCTTTCTGACTTCCTTACTTATGTATTTTTTAGACAGCAGATTGACCAAAACAAAATATCAGCCTGTGTTGAAGATTTAATTCCCATAATGAATATGCTAAAAAGTCCAAATATCTGCGCGATATATTGACAAACCAATATATCGGTCTGTCACTAGCACATATTTATATTAGTTTTACATCAGTTTGTAAAAAAGAGATTGCTACAAAAATAGACTACGAGTACCTCCTCTACCCTATGTCACACAACACAGAAAATTACAACATGTTGGGACAATTTAGGCATAATGAACACTAACTGAACATTATTCTGTCAGTTTAAATAAAATAAAGATGTTTTCTTTTGTTTTTATTAATCTAATTATAACTATTTTACAATTTATACAGGTTTTGGCCCTTATGTTTGCTATAGTCAACAATTATGGAGTTACCTTTACACATTCCTGTGTCCAACTTTGCTAAAATAAAAGAAAAAAAGGAAAAAACCTAGGCATGATTTTTAGTAAAATCTTAAATATACTGTAATCATGTTTGATGTCTATATGCACTTTAAGTTATTTTTATGTGACTGACTTAATTTTTTTGTAGGATCCTTGCTGCCACCGGAGCTTACATGAACATTTCTGTAGACCTTCGGACACTGAGGGCTGTGCGTGTTCTCCGGCCTCTCAAGCTGGTTTCAGGCATTCCCAGTAAATATGTGTTCACTGTAGTATTTATCTGGATTAGTGATTGGTTAACTGTTAATTCATGTACAGTGTGGTGTTTTTATAGGTTTACAGATCGTCCTGAAGTCTATAATGAAGGCTATGATTCCGCTGCTGCAGATCGGACTGTTGCTGTTTTTTGCCATTTTAATGTTTGCGATCATCGGACTGGAGTTTTACAGTGGAAAACTACATTCCACTTGCGTGGCAGATGCAGGAATACAAGGTACTTAAGGCACCCTCTTAACTGTATTACTTTATTGCATTGTTAAAAACTATGTCAATTTCTTTTGTAACTGTCTTTTTATTGTCTCTTAAAATGGCCAGGTGTGTACAGAAATTTTAATTAAACTTAAGTTATTGTGAGAACATGTTTTCATAATTCTACTTCACATGCCCATAGTATAAAACTTATACAATCTCTACAATATAAAGTCCTAAAACCAAAATGTTTCTTCTGTTTGTTGTAATTGTAGTACTAATGCATAAAAGCAGCATTCTCTAGTATTAGAATTGATACCCACATAGTACTGATACTAAAGCTACTTTTAGTATGTATGATATTACATACACAATTACATATCAATCAATTACATAGTACAAGAACTATTATCATTTACACATTACAAGAACTATTATTTTGTGTTGAAAATTACATTCTCTTGTCTAAAAATCAAACTCGATCACTCTTGGTATCAGACTGGTATCACAATAGGATTTGAGACTTTTTTGGCTGATTGTTTTTTATGTGGTTGTGTCCATTCCCCTTATCTCTTTGTCCGTGCAGGATTTGCTAAAAAATGCAATGTTATAACAATGAGGAACAAAAAATAAATTATAAGCTATTCATATTTACACAGCTTTATAGATAGCAGTACAATTGAACACATACACACCTGCTTTGATTCACCCAACTGCACCTGGAGACTCCATCAAACCAGCGCTGTCCTGTATAATTAAAAACAACAATGTGTCTCAACGCCTCATTGTACATTCATAGCTGTCATTAACCTTCGAGCTATTCCCATCACAATCAAACAGAGCAGGTGCATTTAGCCATTAAAATCAGATTGAAATCCTCACAAATGAGTCAAGTTTAATTCAGCATCTCTTCTCAACTTGTGCAGAGAATGAGACAGTCGACCCATCGGAGGTTGACTTCCCATGTGGAGTTCGTCAGTGTCCCGCCAAATACAACTGCAGCAAAAACTGGATTGGCCCCAATGACGGAATCACTCAGTTTGACAACATCCTGTTCGCCGTGCTGACTGTCTTCCAGTGCATCACCATGGAGGGCTGGACCGCTGTGCTATATAACGTATGGCTATTTTGATAACGCATTTATCATTGACAAAACTTAAAGGTGCATTATGTAACTTCTAAGGTTTAATTACAGGTGTTTTATCACTCAAGAATGCCTTGAGCTTGTTTGCTTCTCCATAGGGCTGACCAGTAACTTGTCTCTATTGTGATGACCAAGTTTATTTCCATACTGTAGAAAATTCAAGGGAAAGCAATTACATCTCCATTGAGACAATCGGGTGGCGGACACTCCACCAGAAAAGTTACACAGTGCACATTTAAAGCATAACAATTTCCCAGTGTGTCATTATAAACACCCATAGATGCTTTCTTATTGAAGACTTAAAGGTGATGTACCTAATTTCTGCTGTGTTAAAACAATCTTGAACAACAGGACTAGTTAATTTTAAGCAGTTTGCAGTTATTCCTCTTACCTTCTTCTAACATTCCAAATATCCTAATTATCCACAGCAGTGAGGTTATAAAGGCTTTTCACAAATGAAAGAGGCCTATCTAATTATCAGACAATAAAACACAAACATATTTTGACCTTGAAAGCAGCTTAATATATCTGTACTGGGGTAAGACAAATTTTGCTTAAGTGCATGAAAAAACAATCTTGTACATTGCCTTTAATTGTTCATATTACTTGATCCTTTTCTCTGGACACACATACAGGCTGTTGAAAAAGCTATTATCTTATTAGTATGGTAGTATGGTTGCTTTATGTTTTATGATATGTAGTTTCACAAGTGAACTGTGATAAATTGTGCCACATCTTAAATTGTGATTATTGTGAGAGTTATTGACTTGCAGAGCTTTTGATACACAATTCATTTTTTAATTTTTATTTGTTTTATATTTCAGACTGATGATGCTTTGGGCCCAAGCTGGAACTGGCTCTACTTCATCCCACTGATCATCATCGGCTCTTTCTTTGTACTTAACCTGGTACTGGGAGTCCTCTCTGGGTAGGTTCACTTATTTGTGGGCTAAAAAATACTATAAAATATTATACTCAATAATGGACTCTGAGGATTGCATTTTGGCAGTACACAGATATTCTATTTATACACTTGTTTTCCACACATCCTGAAGAGAAAATATCATTTGTAGGGAAATGAGCCAGTAGCGTGCTGTTTTGGATTTACTGATTGCAAACACATACAGTGACGCACAAAGGCACTCCAACCACTCACTTCCTGTTCACTAAAGCAAAGGATATCAATATTTTAAATACTTTTTAGTGCGACTGAGGCTTCAGTAATAATAACATAGTGGAATACGGTTTCCAATGTCTGTAAGTCAGGATACATTTCACAAGTGTCAAAATCTATAACAAGTTAATTAGGTATACAGAAAGGTTAATTGGGGAACACTGGGAAGTCATTATCACAGAACCAGAGTGAGTGAAGTATTTATAGTCTCACACATAGAATAACACTGGCCATGTTTACATGCACAGAATGTCATGGAAACAGTTACATCACTGTTAATGAATATATATTTGTTTGTCATATTAGGAGGAAAATAATTAAAATTAATGAAAATAGATAAGTACTGATCAGCTTCCCAGTTACCCTATCAGAAAGCAGAGAATACAATTCCACATTTCATTGCTATGGTCAAATGGCATCACCAAACTGAGCATTTTGATTCCAACACAAGTTTCTTCATCTTCATTATTCAACTGTATCTCGAACTAAATGCCTTCACGCAACAGAGCTCATTGCCAAACTTAAATAACGATGAACTTCAAAACTTAGTCCTCATGGGATCAGTGCATTTCTGCCCTGCACGGAATGAACAGCTGCTTGAGAGACGCCAAGTCAGTTAGGCCTAATTCTATGAAGTCTAAAACGGCTCAAGACAGAAACTCCTGTCCTGAGTCCAATACAGGGAACCCAACCAAAACCAAATCAAACCAACCAAAACCAAGGAGAGCTGTTCCAGAAGGATGTTCTGGATTCACAATAGTCCATGTGGCCAAACCTGAACACAAAGTCCTGGAGACACAAGCACCCTTTGACCCTGAGTCTGACTTTCCTGCTTTCAAGAAGAGAAACCCAGCGGAGAAAAAGATACTAGACCTCTTCATTGCTAACCTAAAAAAAAAACTTTGCCTAGTCCACAGAGGCAACATCTCTAATGTGATCCACATTCAGCCTTCTACAGTGAAGTCTCCTAAGAGTCCTAAGGCTAAAGCTGCTGCAGCCGTGTGGCCCATTAGAGAGAAACACATCATTTTTATAAAAGAGAGCAAACCAACACCAGTCACTTTTGTTCAGGATGAGGAAGTGACTGTAGCTGCTGCACCTGTGTGGCCCAAGCTCATGTTTCCTCAAAGGAAGCTCTACACCATCTTTGAGGTGGAAAATGAGATGGACTACACCAGAGAGCAGGTCCTGGAGATGTTCAGTGGGAAAACCAAAGTGCCACAGTACTGTGCTTTGTTCAGGGAGGTAACATGGCCATCACAGACATGCTCTAGCCCTAGAACTCTGAGAAAACCCACTAAAGAGGGGTTCCATGACAACAGGACCCCTGGGCCGCTTGATGCCCAATTCTGTACAATAGTGTGTTAATAAAGTAGATTAGAAAACAGATTACCAAGGCCGTCAGCCTATTATTTATTTTAGTAATAATATGTGATATTAGTCTTTTACTAATACTTTAATTACTAACAAAAGAATCCTTATTGGTTAAGTCTAAAAGCAATCTGCAATTTTCAATTGTACCATTTTATTTTAAAGCTTTAGACACCGTTCCCCAAAATGAGTCTTGTATTCACAAATACATTTTCTTACCTGACCTTGTCTGATAATTTCATCAGAACCTGACAATCATTTTTTTCCCCTTTTGCAAAAATAGCAAAATACATAACAAATGCAAAAAAAAAACATGTTAGTAGATCTCTTGTAGATCTGTCTTATTTACTGTGAAAGCAGGGTAAATGGGTAACAATCTGAGCAAATATCAGAATAGCTCAATTCTGAGGGGTTAGGGCAACTTCGAAATTCAAGTGGGTTGCTCTTAATTGATCAAATAAAAAGTTAAAGGTGGGCCTCATTGAAATATGTCACCAAATAGAGTTAGATATTATGAACTATGTATTAGACAATCTGAAGTTTGTGAAAAAGATCACAAAAGCTGCAACAGCTAGGAATTCATCAGATTTTTTTCTGTGGAAGCTGGAATCACACCTCAAACCTGGGTTAGTGGATCTATCAATGAGTGGGGTTCGAACTGCCAACCTTGAGATCAGTGGAAAACACTCTACCAACTCTGTTGTCTTTAATATACTACAGTTACTTTGACACAATGTCCCCAGATTTTTGATGATCAGTTTTCTTTTGTGCCAACAAAAATATTATCTAATTATTGGGTAATCACTCTAATTATCAGATTTTCACTGGCCATAATTATACACACTATCTGAGGATGAATTAAGATATGTTTTGACTTGATTTGTCTCTGCAGGGAGTTTGCCAAGGAGAGGGAAAGAGTGGAGAACCGCCGGGCCTTCATGAAGCTGAGACGTCAGCAGCAGATTGAGAGGGAGCTCAACGGATACAGAGCCTGGATTGACAGAGCAGGTGGCTTCACTCTCCATCAACAAGCACATTTAGACACTGATAAGAAAAAGAAAATCAATATTAGACTTAAAGTATTAGGACTAATCTTTCCTATCTTGACTTTAAGGCTATTGTGTGGGGCTTTTGTCATTTAAATGAAACACGTATACTACAAATCTCAATTGTCTTTTTCTCTTTTGTAGAGGAGGTGATGCTTGCTGAAGAAAATAAGAATCCAGGACCTTCTGCCCTTGATGGTAAGTCTGTACCAAATGCTCAAATTACAGCTGTGCATATAGATATAGTCTTATAGAGTGTACATAAAGGGAAAGGTTTCTTCAACTGAAATGGAAGAAACATAAAAGTCCAGTAATTGACAAAACATATTATCATCAAATCATATTTTGTTTATTGGAATAAGTATATGTTTTGCATAAAAAATGCTGTATTAAAATGATAATTTAAATGTTTACACTTCCACTGAGAATAAGAACCTTCAATAAGAAGGTGCTAGTGTGATCGTGATATTCAGTAGTAATAGTGTTACATCAGCCTCTAGAGTGGTGCCCTGCAGACAGATAAGTGGCCATGCTGACCCTCTTTACTCACGCTGACCTGTACTTGCTGAAATAGCAGGCTTTTATTAAATGTGGACTGATTGGCAGCTCTCAGGATGCTCCCAGAGTGGAGTACAGGTGGTACTTACGGTGAGGATCGTCTCTGCTTTTCTCTGCACTCACTTCACCCTCATTCTTCACCTGCAACAACATACACCAGCATACACAGCATTAGAGTATTAGACCTGGAGACATTTAACAGTGCTTTCCATCTCTGACCACTCAAGTGTAAGGGGGATCTATGGGTGCATGAGTGTGTGCACAGCGGCTGGGATTTTGTGTATATTTGATTATGTAAATCATGCGATTGATTGCTAGTTAAATTGGTAATAATAATATCTTTGCACAAAAGATGCAGAATAGTAGATCAGTTGCTGATTGAGATGTTAATCAAGAGCTGTATTTATAAATTATTCTGATTACAGCTTGTAGCTACCCATCCAATTATTGTATCTTTAGTTCTAGTTGTTTGACAACTTAGGTAAACTTTATTTTATCAAACATATTTATGTATGTATGCATGTATTCTGTAATGTGTGTAGCATAGTTGTACAGGACTGCTGTACAAACATGTATCTGTTTGATTAGATATTCAGTATATTGTAAACAATCTCCAGCCTATATTGACAATTTGTCATTTTTAGAAGCATAATAATACTGTGGTTGAAGCGCTGGTGAAACTATAATGGGAAGTAAGACCATAAGACCTTGCACAAGGACACACACTCATCCTGCCCACTTGGACTTGTATGCACTGCACTGCCTGTTCCCTCACACATTGCATGGACCCCATGGTATGCTGTGGAAGAGACTGCATTTTGTAAACATAAAATATCTTTCAGTTATCTAATGCATTCATTTTGCACTAAATTATCATTTGCCATTTCAAACAGTGTTTGTTAACTTTCTCTTTCAGCCAGAACTGGTGGTTCATTAGCATGCGGAAGGTCACCACTGCACCTGCATAATTTGTTTTAGCTTTTTTTTTAACATAATACTCCATACTGCCTGAACATACTAATAAACTGAAGGGTGGTCATGCACAAGGCTTTTAATGGGCAATGGTGATATACGGATGAGCTAACACCAGTGGTTTGCACAGATTTGAAAGCAGAAAGGAGAATAAGGCGTGTTGCTCAGTCAACTTGCCCAGAAGTCAGCTCTGTGATTACCTTTACAGCATGTACCTGCTGATTTCACACACCATTACTCTGTGAAAACTCAACCTGCTGTGTGTGCAGTGCTGAAGAGAGCCACCACCATCAAGAAGAGAGGCATGGACATAGGACATCATGGGCAGATGGGAGACGAACAGTATGGGGACATGTCCTCAATGAGTGAGTGGACAGTCTTCAACACTGTACACAATACAAAACACTGTTGTTCAAGTTTGGACACATGTCACTTTTAGCACTGCCTGTGACAAGAGGAAGCATCCGGAGCTCAAAGCGAGGCCCAGCTGCATATTTCCGCAGAAAAGAGCGTCTCTTACGCATCTCCATCCGCCGCGTTGTGAAAACACACACATTTTACTGGACAGTGTTGGGATTGGTGGCTCTCAATACACTGTGTGTGGCTATTGTCCATCACAATCAGCCTCTTTGGCTGTCAGACTTTCTCTGTGAGTACAATGTTGAAAGCACATTTTTATTTTGAATGGTGTATGAATATATTTACATTGCCTCTGATGCATAACTCTGTGTTTGTAGACTATGCAGAGTTCCTGTTTCTTGCCCTTTTTCTCACTGAGATGTTTCTGAAGATGTACAGTTTGGGGCCCCGACTCTACTTTCACTCTTCCTTCAACTGCTTTGATTGCAGTGTGAGTAACACATAATGACATGTGCTTCAGTGCCTTTCTTAAGTAATCACATTTTATCTTTGCCCTCTGTTATTACTCTGTAGGTGATAGTTGGCAGTATCTTTGAGGTTCTATGGGGTTTCTTTAGGCCTGGCACTTCCTTTGGCATCAGTGTCCTACGCGCACTTCGTCTGCTCAGAATTTTCAAGATCACCAAGTACATTTTATTTTCAGTGTCTTTCAGCGTTTGAAGTTGTTTTACAGTGCCTTAACAGAAATCCTTTGTGTTTGCAGATACTGGGCCTCTCTGCGGAATCTGGTTGTGTCTTTAATGAATTCTATGAAGTCCATCATCTCCCTCATCTTCCTTCTCTTCCTCTTTATTGTCGTATTTGCCCTTCTCGGAATGCAGCTCTTTGGTGGCAGGTAAGACTCCACTAACATTTAAATTCAACATGGAAAAATCTAGATTACATATAGAAGTTTTCTTTATTGAAACACAGAAAGCACTTTGCTCCAGCTTACAGTTGTTTTAATTACAGTAAATAGATTGTGAGTGCCATTATAGTCTTCTTTTGTCTTTCACACAGCGATTAGTGCTCACTTATAAGATGTTTCCCTCTGGCTCTTGGTGTCAATTAAAGCTAGACACAGCCTCATAAACAGACTGTTTCACTCTCTTCTAGGTTCATCTTTGAAGACTACACACCAACTAACTTTGACACTTTCCCTGCTGCCATCATGACTGTATTTCAGGTGAGATAGTTTTATTCGCAGTAGACTTAGGCAAACTTTATTGATCCACAGAGGAAATTATTTGGATACAGTAGCTTACTCTGTTATAGCATCAGTATTGCAGTTAAAGGTTCTATTATGCTACAGTCACAAATGTATGTGAATGACGGAGGAAGGAAATAAGGAAATTTAAAAAAGGAAAACACATCAAAAAATAGTGTAATATTAGCCTTTTAAATTGTGTGGATGTTTTGTCAGATCCTGACTGGAGAAGACTGGAACGAGGTGATGTACAATGGTATTCGCTCTCAAGGGGGAGTGAAGTCAGGCATGTGGTCCTCCATTTACTTCATTGTCCTCACTCTCTTTGGAAACTGTATTCTTTTTATTCACCTGTCTTAAAGGTCTAGGGGTCTATCCAAAGGCCTGTTCTATCCAAAATAATGATGAGTCTTTCTTTGTTTATCACTTTATTTATCACTGCGTATGTGTTAAAGCAGCAAAAATGCATATAGACAAACATTGCACCTGCACATTGCTGTTATTTTTTTATGATTTTTAATGTGTTTTTTTTTATGTAATTGTGATTTTTAATTGAATTCTATGAGAGGTGTCAATACAGTTTTTTCTTTTGCAAACAAAACTAAACGATTCAATTTTAAGATTCAGTTTTGCAACTAACTAGGTGCTATAAAAAAGTACATATTGCAAAGTACTGCCATTTAAAATTTTGTTAAAACCTTCTGAATTGAAGTCTTGTTTTAAGTTTGTTAAACAACACAGAAGAGTTAGAAAGTTAGAGGTGATTAGGTTTAAATAATATATCCGTGATTGAATATAAAGGAATTTTCTCCCTAACTAAACTGTGACTAGATACACTGCTCAATGTCTTTCTGGCCATTGCTGTGGACAACCTTGCTAATGCCCAAGAACTTACCAAGGTAATTCATTTAACAAAGTAAAATCCTTCAAAAATACCATAAAACAAGCTTCAAAAATACCATAAAACAAGTTTTGTCTACAGAATACCTCAAATGGAAATGTTAAGAAGTGTTCATATTTTGTTCAGGATGAAGAAGAAGCAGAGGCTGCCTTTAACCAAAAACATGCTCTCCAAAAAGCAAAGGAAGTGGGACCACTGTCTTCTTTCATGTCTTCGGAGTAAGTAATGCATGGGGCTGCCTGAAACGTTTTTTTCATTACCCTTTTTGAAAAAAAGGCTCTAACTTAATTTTTACTGCATGTATGACATGCCTTGATTCCTTATTAGAGCGCAGTGATGTGGTTCACATTATGGTCTATATCTCCATGGTTACATGTTCCAGTTGTTGAAAAGGGACACGTGGTCGTCCTGGAGACTAGACTGTCATGACATTAGTCAATTACCATAATACATAAAACAAAGGTCATTATACAGTTTACTAGTGTTTCCAAAAGCCTGTGTGTGCTCACTGCTTATGAGAAACAGTGTTTTGTTTGGTATTGATCAGACAGGGGCGGGCATGTGCATGCACATGAGTGAACCCTAATGCCTGGGTGTTGTTTGCATGTGGAAGATTCCTCCACTATCATGGCATCATGTATGTATCATTCAGTCTGGTTCTAGCTTTCAGGCATTATCATTGGTAAATTACTAAAAATATATGAAATGCATCCAAAAGAATGTTCTGTTGAGGTTCTGCTTTGGGGAGTCCATGCACATGAGCTAAATGTGGTAGGTCACGTGGGCTATCGTCTGCATTAGTGCACTTTGGTTTTCTTCTCTCACACAAAAGGAAGCAGCATGTTGGAGGCATGCAATGATGTCTACTCTGGAAAGGAAGAAAATCTGAATAGTTAAACTTTATATACTGTGTAATGTAAGTGTATAATATATTTAACTTGCAACATTACGCAGGTTTTCTTCCAATTAACAAAACTATAAAAATCTTAATATAATAAAAATATATTTTGAGCATTTCCAGTTGTTTCTGCATTGGCATGATCCTAAGAATGCTAATGTGTGCTTGGAGGTGTGGTGTCAGCGCTGCATCCCTGAGTGCTCTTCGTGTTGTGGTTTCTTGAGTATTTATTGTTTGCTGATATTTCTCACATATCTGTCCTCTACCTGTGCCACACTGTGCTCAGACTCATTTTATCAATGTGATGATTGGATTTATATGTGTTGTTTTAATGTGTCTTTAACTGCCATCTTGTTTGTCAATGTGCTTAGTCTGTAGGAGACACATATCAAACACAAATGTGAATGCAAAAATGTCAAAAATTAAAGTCTCTCAAAACTATATTGTAGCCATTATTTGGAGCCTGTGAGCCATGACATTATGTAAACAGCTTGTGGCAGATTTTGGTGTGTGTCTCCCGATCTGTTTTGTCTCTGCTCCCAAAAGCACTAATGTCTTGTTTTCAACAAATCGCTCATTGATAACACGGACCTCACTAGAGTCCACGCTACAGTAAGTAACTCTGTCGTTAAGCTTTCTCTGTCTCTCACCATTCCTCAATTTTCTTAAACCGGGTCCCTCCTCATTTTGCTAAATATTCAGTTCATGCTCGTCTCTTTCCACAAAATCAATCTTTATTCATTTTATGCTCCTGCTTTCACGGATTGTTTTCCTGCAAATCTTTTTCACAGTTGTCCCCTGAGTCATCACATAACACATGTTAACTATTTACTATTATAAAACAAGATCTACCTCTGTAATTATTTCCATTGCTTACATATAGTTCTCTCTAGTTAAGTTATTCAAATTGCATTTTGCTCATCCAGTTCCTCTCTCAGAATGAGCAAATACATTTACTATAAGATGTTCTAAGCTATCTATCTCTCTCTCTCTCCACAGGGGGAGCCGGAGAAGGCGGCCCTATCTGTACAGAAAGAGAGCCATCCACCGCAGTCACCCAACATACTCCCTGGAAGAGGCCCAGGGCAGCGTCAGGGAAAGCCGCCCTAAACTCAACCCCTCTCACTCTTTCATGTCCAGGAGAGAGAGGAGGAAGAGGATGACCATGTCCGTATGGGAGCAGAGGACCAGCCAGCTCCGGAGACACCGCCAAATGTCCAGCAGGGAAATCCTCTACAACAACCCCAGTGAGGAGCGGGATGGCCCTGCACAAAGCCAACACGGGCGTCCACTGTCCCTGCAACGGAAAGTAATGCAAAATACACCTCCATCAAGCATCAAATGCCCAAATGACCCCTTAGCTTCTCCTGTTAAGAGCAAAGACTTACCCGATGACCCTTCTTTAGCCCTGTCCACTAACACCCCAGACCCACAGACTGTCCCCGAAGTGTCTATGACTTTACCAGAGCCCCCTGAATCTGAGCCTGTACCAGAGAGCGGAGGAGCAAACAGCTCTGTGCATGAAAGGAAGAACAGGTTAAATGGGGACAGACAGCACAGGCCAGTAAAAAAATTTCGGCCTCCAGATAACTTAAATGTACTGACTCCAGAGATGAGAGGGCGTGGGAGATACAGAGGGAGGAGGTCTCCCCATCGCTGTGACCAGTCAGTGGAGGACAAAAGACAGGAATCATCACCTGGACACCAAAACAATGACTATATGGAAAGTGAGGAGAGGAGGGAAGAGAGAGATGAGGGGAACGGGACAGAGAAGAAGGAAGGAGATATGAACCACACTGAAGACAGGTACAATAATCTCTAATGCGGTTTGTATGTACTGTATGTCAAACCTTAGAAACTCAAGGTATTTATAATGTTTTAAAAGTGCACTTTGTAATATAAACTTTTCTTGTGCCACCTGCTTGTCTGTACGGAGATGTTATTATTTTTCTTTGAGTTTTTAAAGATTTCTTATGTAACACTGTTACGAAATATACATCCATCCATCCATTTTCTTCTGCTTATTCGGGGCTGGGACGCGACATATCATTAAACATATCAATGGATATAAGCAGGTAATGCCACCAGTCAGTCCAGTCAGACAGAGGCTGAAGAATGCACATTTAAATATAATTATTTGTGAGAAATACACATGAAATTTGTAACATGTAAAATGCAAGCTGGATGAGTATAATGTTATACTGTGTAGTATTCTAGACAAATAAAAATGTTCTAAGCAAATAAAACAGAGTCAATAGGTGATGGATCACCCACAAGAAAAGTTACATAGTGCACCTTTAAAAGCCACTGTAGTAAATAACAATTTTAATCAAATTGTCACACACACTTTCACTTCACACATTTCTTGCAAATACTTTAGTCCACACTATTGTGTAAACAGCTACTTTTGTATTCACAGACAGAATGAGGACGTGCACCCAGATCTCACTGACAGCACTGATGCCAAAAAGCCAGAGGATCCAACAGAACCATCTGACCTGCCTCCACCTGTTGATATTGAAATGAAAAAAAGTATTACACCAGATGTGTGCCAGGACAAAGCCCAACTCAGCTCCAGTGTTATAATAGATGTTTGTAAAGAACCAGCCTCTATGGAGCTCTCAACTATTTCAGGTACAGTCAACTTTTTGAACTTTTTGATTTTGCAATATTGCACAATATATTTTTTTTACTTATTTCTTATACATTATTCACTGTGATGCTTTACTTCACTTAACTTTGATAAACAATGCAGCCATTGGAGTTATTAAAAGTTAAATCCAAAAAAAGCTCAGGGTGTATTCTGACTCACAGGTTAAATTGGCCTCTGAATAAATTTGCAATGAAAAATTGTCCTTGCACTTGCAGAGTCATGCTTCATTTCTTATCTATTACTCCTGGTTTGGAGTCAGTGAGTCGTGCAGTTGTGTTGCCTGTTCCCATAGTTCAGTGCTTCAGTTTATCACCACTGGGTTCAATTTGTCTTCACTTTCGAGAGTTGGAGTTCACATTAAAAATCATGGTCACTAAAATGTCTTCAAATTTGCCAAGCCATCTTGGTCACTCTGTGGTATAGATAACTGTAGTTTGTCCAACTTTGCACAGTGAAAAACAAGCATCCTGAAGCCTCCAAGTCAGACAATGAGGAGACAGAGGACACAAGGCCCATCAACATTACCGTTCCCAACAGCATGTTCATCTTTAAACCAGAAAACCTGTAAGTAACACAATACTTTTTAATATCTGTGTCCCTTTAGAAAGAAAAGATAGAAATGAAATGAACAAGTACAATAATAATAGTTAATTGTGTTGTATGTCACTTTTCTGGTGGGGGTTCAACACTGGCTTATCTCCAGATTTTATTGCTTTGCCTGGAATATTTCACAATATGGCAATAAACTATCTTGCAATTGTTTCATTTCTAAAAATACCTTGAAAAATACACATCTCTGTAACTTTTGCATGGAGATTAGGGAATTTCCTAGGCAAAACAATCAACCCCATAGAAACAAGCAAGTGGACCCTGCCCCTGAAAGGTTTCATAGAGCTCATTTCCTCTTGCTATAGTTCAGACATTTTATTTTTTACTAATACAGTACATCTAGTCAAGTTCATACATGGTTTCCTATAAATGGTGTATATTTCTTCTATTATGTCTTTTTGCTAAGGGTTAGGCGAGCCTGTCACTATGTGGTAAACTTCAGGTATTTTGAAATGACCATCTTATTGGTGATTGCTGCCAGCAGCATCGCCCTGGCAGCTGAGGACCCAGTTGATACAACTTCTGACTGGAATAAGGTACGAATATTAGGTCTTGCATGTTTAATCCAAATCAGTGTTTAACAATGTTTTAGGTGTCAACCATAGACTATGTATATAAATTGGCATAGCTAACGTGCTAGCTGCAGCAGCAAATAGGAAGTTTGCATGCAGGCTCTTTTGGCTCCTACTGACCCTAGTTCCCATATGACTTACACTGGAATATTGTGACCGCTCTCTCTATTACTGCTGCTGTAAGCCTAATAATTTGTTCTTAAAATGTTCATACTCTACATGATCCTAGTGTATTTTTTCACTATTTCATCCATCACAAAAAA
The DNA here is from genome assembly GCF_026225935.1 of Boleophthalmus pectinirostris. Taxonomy (NCBI): domain Eukaryota; kingdom Metazoa; phylum Chordata; class Actinopteri; order Gobiiformes; family Gobiidae; genus Boleophthalmus; species Boleophthalmus pectinirostris. Next base: position 17,776,426 of record NW_026571473.1, read on the forward strand.
ATCCTATTCGTAATATAGAGCCTGGCTCCGAATTCCAAAAAAAATGAGCATCGGGAGCTTCATTCATGTCACTCTGTGTGACATCACACTCACTTAGACCACTTTTTTATACACTCAATGGTGTCAATGTGCTTGGTAAGGTAACAATGTGCAAAAGCATTTATTTTAAAGCTACCAGTCCTACTGGTAAAAAGATAATCAGATAAACTTACTGACAGTAGCTTTAAATTATTAAGTAATATGAGACAGTAGAAAAGAAAATTACATAGATTATATTTGTTACTAGCTATCATCCATCATCTGAGACAGTATAGTAATTTGAAAATTGTTTGACTAGTTAGAAGAGACAGAGTTGATATATGTACCAAATAGGACTGATTTTCTTTGTTACATTTTAACTTTCTAGGTCTTGCGCTATTTTGATTATGTTTTCACTGGAGTTTTTACATTTGAGATGATTATCAAGGTAAGCTATAGAAGTGACTGCCAATAAACTGAGCAAATGTGATGTTATGATATAATATGCTTTGTTTTGTGTCATGCTCAGATGATTGACCAGGGTCTGATCCTCCATGATGGCTCCTACTTCAGAGACCTGTGGAACATCCTTGACTTTATTGTGGTCTTTGGAGCTCTAGTGGCATTTGCACTTACGTAAGTCTTTTAGATACTCCGATCACGTAACAGTCTCTTTTGAAATATTTATGTTTTTCTATAATTCTGCTTTGTGGCTGCACTACAGAAATGTGATGGGGTAAGTCTTTTTTACATGTATGCACTGTACACTAAACTATGGCAATGAATCATATTTCAGTTGATACAGAGATTCAGTCATTTCTAATTGTTATTTAAATAGAGGAAGAAATTTAAACATTAAATCATTAATTTGGACACAGGACCTATGTTAGGCTATCAGACATTTTATATTGAAAGCTATTTTTATTTGGTTTTATTAAGTCAGAAATAAAATCTAATTGAAAATAGCGAATGATCATATGAGGGGGGAAAGAGGGAAAAAACTGCATGAATAAAATGTACTAAACATATTTGTTTGATGTGTAGCAAAACCTATACTATGCCCAACTTGAAATATTTTGTGTTGACAGAAATAACAAAGGCCGTGACATTAAAACCATCAAATCATTGAGAGTTTTGAGAGTGCTCAGACCACTGAAGACCATCAAGAGACTACCTAAGCTCAAAGTCAGACTCACCTGTTTTTCCAAATATGACTTAATGTATTTAACCTTAAAATTATCAAAAACTGACCAGCATACTACATTTCTCCCATGCTCTTGCCCCACAGGCTGTCTTTGATTGTGTGGTGACGTCTCTAAAAAATGTCTTTAACATTTTGATCGTCTATAAACTCTTCATGTTCATCTTCGCTGTGATCGCAGTGCAGCTTTTCAAGGGAAAGTTCTTTTACTGCACAGACAGTTCCAAGGCCACAGAAAAGGACTGCCAGTAAGTGTTGTTGAGCTACCTCTTCTTATTACCTCCGCCAAGGAGGTTATGTTTTTGCCGGCGTTTGTCTGTTTGTTTGTTTGTTTGTTTGTTTGTCTGTTAGCAACATAACTCAAAAAGTTATGGACCGATTTTGATGAAATTTTCAGAATTTGTTGGAAATGTGAAAAGGAAGAACTGATTTCATTTTGGGGGTGATCCAGAAGAAATCCTGGATTCTGGATCACTTTGAAATTTTAGTGAACATTGTGGTAAATGGGGCCAAAAATTTTGTTTCTCAATATCTCGGTTAATTATTGACCAAACCCCATGAAATTTGACTCAGGGATGGACAATGGGATCCTCTTTCATATTCCAAAGGCTGATCCGCATCTGATCCAGAAGACTGATTTTATCGCAATTTATATAAAAAATGGGGGTAGTCCTTGGCGGAGGTCTGGGCTCTCTGAGTGCTTTTCTAGTTCTTATTATTATTTTCACCCTCTTATTAAAAACTTTGTGCACTTTTTATCTTGTAGGGGTTACTACATTGACTATGGTAGAGATAAGAAGGAGGTAAAGGAGCGAGACTGGAGAAGACATGATTTTCATTATGACAATGTGATCTCGGCTCTGCTCACACTCTTCACTGTTTCCACTGGAGAGGGATGGCCTCAGTGAGTCTGATAAGAAAAATATAACACAAGTCCCACCCCCTACAGACATGCATATGTTTGGTGAATTAGTTGCTACTTAATTAACAAAATATTTGTTTATTGGTATAATCCTTATTACACTGGATATTGTGATATAATATTTTAGTGTTACAATTATTGTGAGAAGAAATGTTTTTGTTTGATATTTGATCCCATGACCAAAAAAGTGAAATTCTTAATTCACATTGCCTATGTGTTGAGACTAATGTGATCAGTACAAAAAAAAAACTAACAAAAAAAAAAAACTTCTACAAAGTCTCATAATAACTTATATAATAGCTTAATACATTTATTTGGACACAGTGACTCACACATCACAATATATTATAATACCAAAGAGCAAAAATATAAATAAATTCTATAGTAAGTAACCAAAATAGCAAAACACTGGTGTCAAATAATGTAATAATTGCACAAGTAAAAATAAAAATACAGAAATACAGTGAGTACAAAATATATATCAACATACAAGAAGGTGGGTAGGGAGAAAGAGTGCAAAGATGAAATAGTGAAGTATACTTGATATGTCATGGGCAGATAAAAAAAAAAGCTTTATATACATTTAATTTTTAGATTTTTCATTGACTAGAAATTTTTAATTCTTACAATTATGGCCCTAACTTGACATCTCTACAAAATAGCAATATCCACAGTACACTCTAAATAAGTCCCAAAGTTTGTGCGATTGCCTTCAAATTGGAACAGTAAAATCTTAATATGTTTGTTGCCATACTTGGATGTACAATGAACAGGTATATACAGTGTAGATTAAACAAAGTAAATGATTACCATTTTGTATATAATATTGTTTAAAACTCTCAAAGCTTTACATCTCTTATCTACCAGGGTGCTGCAACACTCAGTGGATGTGACAGAGGAAGACAGGGGTCCCAGTCACAGCAACAGAATGGAAATGTCCATATTCTACGTCATCTACTTTGTTGTCTTTCCATTCTTCTTTGTCAACATCTTTGTGGCTCTCATCATCATCACCTTCCAGGAGCAGGGGGACAAGATGATGGAGGAGTGCACCCTGGAAAAGAATGAGGTAAAAATATACCAATGGTTAGACAAGGGAGGAGTTAAAAGAACACGTGGATTAGTTTTGGTTTAGTGACTGCAATTGTGCTAAATTTGAGACAAATATATTCTCATTGATAAATATATATATACATATATCATACATATATTATAATAAATAGCAATTTTCTTTTCTACAGAGAGCCTGCATTGACTTTGCTATCAGTGCCAAACCTCTGACCCGTTACATGCCTCAGAATCGTCATACTTTCCAGTACCGCCTTTGGCATTTTGTGGTTTCGCCATCTTTTGAGTACACTGTTCTGGCTATGATCGCTCTAAACACCATTGTTCTCATGATGAAGGTAAAATGTGAATGGCATTTTTTTTGCTCATGTTTATTCTTTCACTTTATACAAATACTTAAAAGTCCTATATTACATAATTGATTCTTGTGTGCTAATCAAAAACTTACTTGAAGTTGTGTTTTATGTTATTCACACGTTTGACTAACCCTTTATTATTAGTCTGTCTACATCACTTACTCAAAATGATCTGTTCCTTTATAAAACACTGGGTCAGAAAATTGCATAATATGGGCCCTTTAAACCTCTTCCCATGATCTGCTCTGATCACAGTGTTAACACAGTGAGATTAAAATAGCAGAAGATGCTTCACTTCCAACAATCAACACACATGTGCAGGGACTAACATGTCTGAAGCTTGTGTTTGATTTCTCTGTTTTCCCTTTGAGGCGACATTTTTCCATCCTTCTCTCATCACCATAAGTTTCCAGTGGCCTTTTCTCACTCACTTGATCAGTCCGTCAGGCGTTCACACAGGCGTAGTGACTCAGCCTGTATTAAATATTGATCTATAAAGTCCAGGGGCTGCTATTTAGCATGACCTCATTAACTGCAGCTGCCGCCCCCAGAGGGATGACTCCGTTTATAGTGCCACGGATGAAAGGTGTGCAGACTGAGGCGCTATTTATGGCTCTGGAGGAATCTTCCATCAAGATGAAGACACTAGAGTTTTCACAATGCTGGATTATGTCCAGACGGGAAAGGCCAATCTCATCACCTGTACATTTAAAAGGCCTGCTCAAAAAAACGTGTTTTAGAATTAACCGCAGGGACTGACTGGGGGGTTAAAGCATACTGTTTACATAGGACCCAGAGCAGGAAGGGTCCCCTCACAAAGTCTATAATGTGTATTTTTATTTAGACAACATGTAGTGCAAGCCAACAAGATGATTTGTACGCAGGGCCAAAAATTTGGTGCTGTACCCCTGACACCCCACCTAGTCCCCCACCCTCACTCCATCATAGAGAGACAACTGTTTGAGATAGTTACATATTGTACCTTTTATAATTGTTTATCAAGGCCTTTTTGGCCTTTTTTCCTAATTTGAATGCATGCCCTTGTTTTTGTTATTCATTTTCTTATGTTGCAGCATAATGCCGAAGCAAGTTCCTAGTTTGTGAATTTTGAGGATGGCAATAAAACTTTTTCTGATTCTGGCATAGTTGTAGTTGTTTCCATATGGCTTGCATCCAACACTGTGTCTTATTGTATAACATAGGCGATTTTTCCCTGGCCAGCAACAAAATACCTTTTAATATTATTCAGTTTCTCCCTCGAATGTCTGCTTTTTCAATATGTTTTAAACTGTATATTACTTTTATAGAATTCTGTATCTAGTAAAAAGTGCAAGGTAACAGTCAGGTGCAAGCCTTTTAACTTGTAATGTTTTCCAGTATTATTCTGCTCCACCTGCATATGAGGCTGTCCTGAAGCACTTAAACACAGCCTTCACTGTGCTCTTCTCTGTGGAGTGTGTGCTCAAGATCCTGGCCTTTGGTTTTCTGGTGAGACATTGGAATTATTCTAAATATACTATTTTGCTTGAGTTTTGAAATGACTGAAATTGTGCTTTGCGTTTGAACAGAACTACTTTAAAGACACTTGGAACATCTTTGACTTTATTACCGTCCTGGGCAGCATCACAGAAATCATCATAGACTTTCAGGTAAACATATGTTTAAACTCAAACTTCATATTAATGGATTAATGATAAAACTCCACTGTTACGTCATATGATTTATGTTGATCTCTGGTTCCTCAAATGACAAATGCAATAACACCCATGATTGAATAGGAATTATAAGTGTAAATCATTCCACAAGAACAATGCCTTAACCATTAACCATTACACAGTCAAGATGGTTGGCTGTGACCAGTGCAAACTGTTTGTTGTGTCAATGGGCAAGACACTGTACACCTTATAGTATATGTATGGATGTGTATGCACCATTTTGTGATGCAATTTTGAGCATGTAAGCAAGCTTTTTAAGGCTAATGCATTTTATTTTTTACATTGTTCTGATTTTCCCAGTTTGAGGATTCGCTCAACATGAGTTTCCTGAAGCTGTTTCGTGCAGCTCGCCTCATTAAATTGTTGAGACAAGGCTACACCATTCGTATTCTGCTCTGGACCTTTGTGCAGTCATTCAAAGCTCTGCCCTATGTGTGTCTGCTCATTGCCATGCTCTTCTTCATCTATGCTATTATTGGGATGCAGGTGAGAATAGCACACACACCCCTGAGGCGAGGTGCAGGCCAATAATTTTTAACAAAATGTATTCACAATAAAGTGATTCATGCGTTATGCTCAGGTGTTTGGAAACATAAAATTAAATGAAAAGACCCACATTAACCGGCACAACAATTTTAAGACTTTCTCCAGTGCTCTGATGCTGCTTTTCAGGTAGGAAACACAAATTAGATTGCTTTTATATTCAGCATTTGACAATGAAATATTGAAAAGGCATTTTAACTTAAATATGTAATAACACTGTGTACAGAAGTGCTACAGGGGAGTCCTGGCAGGAGATCATGTTGTCTTGTCTCTCCGGTCAGCAGTGTGAGGTGGACCCCTCTCTGAAAGACTGTGGCTCAGACTTTGCATATTTCTATTTTGTCTCCTTCATCTTCTTTAGCTCCTTTTTGGTATTTAAAACAACACAAAACACAAACCTGCTGCTGGTATAATAACTTAATAAACCTAATGTTGTGTTGTGCAGATGTTGAATCTGTTTGTGGCAGTCATCATGGATAACTTTGAATACCTCACGAGAGACTCCTCCATCCTGGGCCCTCACCACTTGGATGAGTTTGTTCGTATATGGGGGGAGTATGACCGTGCTGCCTGGTCAGTGACTTTAAACAGTATTACTGTATAATAGTGTTTCACAATATAATAATGTTTTACAAAAGGCTACTCACAAATAATACTCACACAAAAGAGACAGGAATGATACCTTCTGCTTTTCTTAGAATTGTTTTTGTTTATGCCAATGCATCAATTTCTTTGTCCATATAATGAAACTTTGTAATCCATGACCAAAAAAAAAACACCATAAGTTCAACTTTAAATATATACCAGACTCAACATACACTACAACTAAGTAGTGTATGCAAGTGCAGGAAACTAAAACCATGTATGTTCTTTCCAGTGGAAGGATCCACTATAAGGAGATGTACAAAGTTGTACGCACTATCTCGCCTCCTCTGGGCTTTGGAAAGAACTGCCCCCACAGGGTGGCATGCAAGGTTTGGTTCCCCCAAATGCAACCAAAAGCCCTCCTTGCCCCTATTTCCATGTGGGATCCTTCCTAATCTTGTCCTTGTCCTTGGCTTCATGCACACTCACTGCCCTGTTTGATCATAGGGTCTGTTAGTCAAATCAGGCCTTCAAAGACTGAAGACTCTCAATGCTGAAACAGATGTATAACATGAAATGTAAAATTTCTGGGTTATTTCTGAAAATGTTGTGAAGAATTAAGTATATTTTGTTAGTTAGATAACTAACTAACTTAGTTAATTACTTTCAAGATGAGTTTCAATTGATCCTTTCATATTGTCACATTATACAAACAAAAATAATTTCGCTATTTCCAAATTTACTCAGAGAGTCTCTCAGTTCTTTGCTTCTATTGTCCAAAGAGTTTTCCATTCCTGATTTCTATGCGGTGTCTAAAGCATAGAAATAATATTGCCTGTTTTTGACCCTTTTCTCTCCTTTGTCTGCATTGAAATAAATAACTGTGTTCCTCTTTTTACCCCCCTGCCCTGTGTGGTCAACTGCCTCTCATGGGAAACTACCCCTACTCTTCATTATTCCCCTTTGAACTCTGGCACTCTTCCCTCCCTTCTCCCTTCTTTTCTCCATATTCTGATCTTTATGGCACGGTGGCACGCCCAGTGGTCGTATTCATTACACTGACATGTATGAGATGTTGACCAACATGTCACCACCTCTAGGCCTGGGCAAGAAATGCCCCTCCAAGGTGGCATATAAGGTAGACCTGATGAACAGCTCACATCTTAAAGTTGAAAGGAGATTATAGGTTCTCATAATGCAGTTTTGCTTGTTGAAACAATATATGTTTCAGTATTTTACAAGTGCTTCAGCAGTGGTTGGCCTTGTTTTGCTCTGAATGAAGGCATCACTTCCAGAGTTTGTGTTTTTGCACCAAAATTAAAAGAATTGTAATTAAACATCTACATGTTCAAAACTCCAATCTGCTTTGCATGTGCCTCCATGTTTTATTCAATCAATGTTCTATTTGTGGGTTTGTCAGTCTGCAAGCGTGCTCCATCACATATGATTGCAATTCTCTTTCTGCTCAGTGGGCTGTGTGACTTTTTCTTATTATTTGGACTAGATATTATGTTGATATGCATATGTCTGAAGTAGAAATTAAACTCAGTGCTTGTTTGCTCATGTTTGGGATTTATTATGCTGCTGTTGGATAAAAAATTTCCTTTTGTTGTTGCAGAGATTAGTCCTGATGAACATGCCTGTGGATGATGACATGACAGTTCACTTCACTTCCACACTCATGGCTCTCATCCGCACTGCTCTGGACATTAAAATTGCTAGAGGTGAGACCATAGACTGTGTGCAGTTTATGGGTAAGACACATCAAAGTAATGTGTTTTGAGCTGAACCAGACAGATCTGACTTTGTTGTGAATTTGTAGGAGGTGAAGACCGAACCCAGATGGACCTGGACCTCCAGAAAGAGATTGGTGTCATCTGGCCTCATTTATCTCAGAAAACAGTAGATCTACTGGTTCCCATTCACAAAGGTGACCACTCATTCATCGGTGGCTTTAAAACTACAGAAAGACAAATTAAACTGCTCTTGCTTTTCCAGCCAGTGACATGACAATTGGAAAGATCTATGCTGCCATGATGATTATGGACTACTACAAGCAAAACAAAGCCAAGAAGCTCCGGCAGCAGCTGGAGGAGCAGGTTCACTCTTTTTTCGTGGTTTCGTTTGCATTGTACTGTAAATTTGCTTCTGCAGCCCCTGCTATGTATGATATGTCACGATACTGTCTTCTTTGTGTCTATAGAAACATGCTCCAATGTTCCAGCGTATGGATGCCTCCTCTCTGCCTCAAGAAATCCTATGCAATGCCAGGTCCCTGTCATTCATGCATCATAGTGCAGGATCTGCTCTGTAAATATGAATACTGTGTATATTATAGGTATATTGATTAAACAGGCAGAGAAATGTTTTACAGTGCCAATTTGTATTTTGTTCCCCTCAGCACTAGAGGAGGCTTTGTAGCTCTCAGTCCAGTCTCTCCTCAAGAGATGTTCCTTCAGCCACTGTCCTGTTCCAGAGAGCTGAAGAAAGAGGAAGAGGGGGACGAGTACCACTCCCCTTATCATCCATATCCACGCCTGCACTATCACCACCATTTACACACACTGGTAATCTTCTGTCCATCGAGTAGCTAGTACTGCAATTGTTACCTAAACTAAAGTTTCCTCTTTTGTTTTTATCTGTAGGTACCTGATGTTGTAGAATACAACAATGCAATGCAACAGGCCAAACAGGACCCAGGAGGTTTGAGATCCCCTCAGCGCACAGCCTCCATAAGAGCATCGTCAATGCCTAGACTGGCTGTGGAGCCACAGGTATGACCAGAGGATATCATGGAGATATTCTGAATCTCTGAAATTGTGTTCTTCTCTTCTCTGTAGCCTGGGATAGCTGCAGACAGTAAGCTGATGAAGCGTTCCTTTTCCACCATTGGCGATCAGTGTGTGAATGGTCTGTGGCAAGAACAGTATTCTCTAGAGAGAGTTAGTCCTGACAGCACGTACAAGCCACGCCAAAGAAGTTACAGAGGTCTACAAGACAACATTTTTGTGATTGTGTAATTTTCTCAGCATTTTCTTCATTTATCTTAACGTTAAGTGTCTTTAGGCCCTAGAATCAACCACAAAGAAGCCATGAGTACTGAGAGGGGCCGATCCAGGGAGCGGAGACACCTACTGTCCCCTGATGTTTCACGGTGCAACTCTGAAGAGCGAAGTCGGGACCCTTCAAGTGAAGGTCCACCATCTCGCTCCCCAAGTGAGGGGCGTGCCAGCACCACACAGAAACAGGTTTGTAGACAATGTCGCTTACCTTGTACACTGTAACTATACTACACTAACTTCTTAAAAGTAACTTGTAACTGTGGTGTAAAGGTAAACCCCACTGGCAGTCCTGCCCATTCTGCCTCAGAGTCCAGCACTCCTCGAAATCGCCGACAGCTTCCCCAGACTCCGTCTCGCCCACGGCCTTATATCAACTACTCCCCTCTGGTCTGTCGGCCCACACCCTCTCCTGCACCAGCACCCACCTCCGAGGGGCCCAGCCAGCCTCAGGATGCCCTTACAGACATCTCTGTACAGAAAGAGTCCCGTGCCCTGGGACCAAGTGGGGATCAGGTTTCAGGACCAAGTCACCCCTCTCCTCACCGCTACATCTCCGAGCCGTATCTCCCACTGCACCAGGACCTCAGCAGGGGTGAGGCAGTGGACAAAGAGGACACACTCACATTTGAGACTGCAGTAGCTACCAGCTTGGGCCGGGCCAATGCTATAAGCTCAGCGCCACAGCTCAGACACTCGTGGCAGGTCCCAAATGGTCATTTCAGGAAGCACTTGGGACCAGCTGGACCAGCCAGTGCTACGGAGCTGCTCAGTGACACAGATGAAGACGACCGCTGCTAAAATCCTAAGAGGGGTAAAATGCATGAAGTGCTCAGCAGCCGCAGTGGACCATGGCTCTGAGAAGGATTCACAGAAGCATCATGGACAGGGTCAAATACCTCTGTCTGCGTACTGGTGTCTGTCTGCCACAGGTCTTGTCATTGTGGACATACAGTAAATGTGCATTCATCCGTGAGGGTCCTTATGGAGAAATTTTGCCAAATACGACTACATCTGATTCATGAGTAGCTCAATGTAGGCATTTCACCTCACCAAGTTGTCATATGACCAACATATGGTGAGATGATTCAAGGTGTCTTGACTCTGACTAAAATTTGTGGATAGAGGTAGCATGTGAACATTTTCTGATGAATGTAGTGGAAGTCCTGGTCTTGTCTGGGTAACTTTAGATGCTCTTTGTAAGTCTTGTACATAGACAATGAAGTAGCAATGAAGATAATTTGGCCATATTTTCTGGCTTAAACCAATAATAGCCATTACAAGCATTTCCTGTTTACAAAAGAACATGGCTTAAGGGCATTAAACTAATGTACTCAGAGGTATGCTAAATCTATAGAATAAATTATTCTGGTTATAAGATTTAGATACAAAATCAAACACATTAAACAACTACAGTGTCACATTAGTCACGTCACATATGAAAAGAAGAGACCAATACTCAGGATGAGTTTATGTGTGATTCCTGATGTTAGATGTGACGTGATGTGCATACAGAAAAATATGAAGGTCACCTATTCAATAAGGAACTACAGGTCTGGCAGAGAAAAGACTGTAACATCTCTACTGCACATGGTACAACAATAAATGAAGAAAACAGGTAACAGTTATTCCTCCATTATTAGTGTCAGCTGATTAAAGCCATTTTCTTTGTGTACATAGAGCTGGGTCCTCTCCAGGTCATGTTGCCTTCTCTAAAGTGGTGGAGTAAAATGTCCTTTAATCGTGATGCAAGTGAATTTAAAGATAACAGAAGCTTTCTTCTGAGTGGAAGTACAAAGACACTATTGATCAGACTCAGTATTTTCTCCATGCATGGTGTTCATCCTCATTATTTCAGATGTGAAGGGAACGTGTGTGCCATTTGACTCAATGTCTAGTACATGATCATGATCAGACACAGAGAACCCACTGAACATTCAGTAAGTGTTCATTTTAATCGATTTGTACTGTGTTACATTTGTCCTACATTTTCAGCAAGACTTTTGAAAACCTATATTTAAAGATGTAATTAATTTGATAATGGTTAGAATATAGTCCAATGACCCATCAAACAGCCCTAGTGCCATTCTCTTTATGCTGCCTACATTTGTCCAAAGAGGTTAAATCCAAGATTACATTTTTGTTCAAAGAATAGGTATTTGCTAAATACATCTTGAATCTGTGCATCTGTGACAGAATAATGTTTACATACTGTATTTGTTGAAAGAATAATTAAAGGTTAATCTTTTGTGTTTGGGGTATTGATGTTCCAACTCATATTTCACCAAAACAGCTGATAAAAATGTCCTTGTATTTAAATGAAGCATGTACTCTATAGTCACTCTTTTCCTATGAACTTGTTTTCTGGTCACCTCTTGGTGTCTGGTTAACCTTGACTTTGGCTGTTGACACAATGATCTAATGCTGTATGAATGTGTCAGCTTTGTGAAACAGTTTACATCAAAGTGTTAAGTGTCACTGTGAGGGAAAGTTTACTTGCCTTCTGAAGCTAAGCAATGTTTGAAGGTCCTCCCTCACCTCTGGAGCATGTGTATGTATATGCTGAAATGGAATGGTCATGACAATATAATTATTGGACCACAGGGAGAATACCTGTTGTTTTAAAACTGTAAGATCACTGCACAAAAAAGCAATTATGAAGTATACGTGTTACAGGCACAGTTTATAATCAAGCATTCTATAAGCAAGGTTGGAAATCAACTTTAGGCACACTGTGCCTAAAGAACATCAGGCATATTCTATTGAATGCCTGAATTATCAAAATTGCCAGTAATACATGCACTTATCAGAGCCATGTTTGTGCATAAAATCTTAAATAAAGTTTTAAGGGCAAGCTTGCTAAAAAGAACAGTGTGCCTATGTCCCCACAGCCCTGTTTTTTTTCACACTTAAAAGATATTTTAAAACAATTTTAAGTGAATCTATAACCCACACCCTCATCTTGGCCCCAGTCATAACCACAATCTCAAAACCAGGTCCTAACCTTAACCATAACCATACAATCCAACAAATTAGGACATAGCTCTGTGGGAACATAGATCTGACCCTGTTGTTCCTTTCAATAAATGAAGAATAAAGACCCACACCCCTTCTGACATTCACTACATAAAGTTCAGCTCAGACAGTAGCCTCCGCTCCTCTCATTCTTGTCACATTCCTCAGCAAGGTTTCAGTTTTTACAGGGGAATGAAAGCCTTGTGTGAAGTTCAATACCAAATAAAAGTTTACAAATGTATAGCTTATGTTGTCTCCACTGGAAACCACTAAACAAAGAATTATATTCAAATCACATGAGACAGTTTGGAAAGGCAAGTGTACTGTGTCTTTACCCAAGGAAAATACTGAAATAAATTAATTGTGCTACCTTTTTTCAAACCCTGGCCTGTTCAGAGGTGGGCTGGTGTTGGTCACGTGCTACGGCTCCTTTAGGAGGAGTGAGTGAGGTGAACCACGGACACAAACAAACTATCCCAGAACAGAACCATGCGGGGCTCTGCTTTGGTCTTCCTCTTCTGTGTAAGTTTCTTCATGTTATATCTATACAGCTGGAGTAATAGACTTTTAAAGATCTGTGTAAATAATTGTCACTATTAACTAATTGTTATCATTTACGTGTATTTATAAAGGCTATTGGAAATTAATAATATAATTAAATATTTTCTCACGTCGTCCTACATTTTAGCAATTTGTTTTGGTGTTTATGAAATGTAAATTATATTCAGTTGCTTAAATTGATTAATTGGTGACTTTATTGCCTTATAATCGAGTCACAGTTTAGGTAATAGCCAACATAAAAAGAGGCATTATCAACAAATTATTGGCTTACGTGGATACACTTGCATGTGCATGGTAGGGTTGCAGTAGTTTAAGTACATTTTTTTAAACTACCATTGACTTAAATGTGACAAATCGAGTAGTCTGTGTAATTGCTGGAAAAGATTTGGAGCAATTGCAATACAATTACTTTGGCGCCCCCGTTTGGTAAATTGAGGCACCACAACTGCCCAAATCTAAATCTTTTTTATTATGAATGCCTTTGTTTGATCATTATTATTTTGTTTAGGGCACTTTGCACCAGATGACCTTCATTTCTGGAGAGTACAAAGCTTCCGAAAGTTACAATGAGGACGTCTCTGCCCCCAGTGACAAGAATATGGTATGAGCGAGATGATGAAACCTGTTTTGGGCAGTTAGGCAATATAAATTTAGGCTATTGGTTTCCATGTGCTTTTGTTAATTGTTATATCTCAATATTTATTTGACTGTGACGTAGCGTAAATATTTAGTTCAAAAGTATGATTTCAATGTTTGACTGTTGTTTAAGTGATTTTTATTGATTGTTCCCAGGTTATTGAGGATCAGCCAACCGTTGGATCTAACACTGAAAGCCCCTCAGGCAGTTTACGTCAAGTCAGTTCTTCTGAGCAAATATTTTTAGGATCTGATGAAGAACCAACAAATCGCATTTCTGAAACTGAGGACAAATTTAATGAAATCCCCGTCGACCCAGAGACAGGCCTAAATCACAGAGCACATGAAAAACCAACAAATCCCAGCCAATATTTATTTGAGAAGAACTCACCTGAAATGTTTGGACTGATTGAAAAACCTTGGAGTACAAAAGCTACCAACTCTACTTTTTCAGACATAATTACACCTACTGAAACTGTGAGACAAGTGGACAAACTTTTTGAGGAAACAATAGGAACCACTACACCATTGAAAGGAAATGTTGTGACCAGGGCTCCAGCACCAGTCCAAGTAAATCCAAGTTTGATCAAAGGAGCTGCCTTAGATTCGTCTAGTGTTACCACCTTTTCTGCAGCAGGAAAAACAAACATCCCACCTCCAAGCAAAGGACTAAATAAGGATAATATTGTTGAGTTTGATGAACAATCAAAAAGTGACTTTTCAGACACAAAGCCTACATCTTTATTAGAGCTTCCTACTAAAGGGCAAAACGCAACTAAGCAAGAAAGTGAAGCTGAGATGGAGCAACAGCATGAGTCTGCTTCATCTGTAGAGACAGTGAATAAATGGCTCGATATAGACAAACATCAAAGCTCAAGAGTAGGGCTCCGAGGTCCACAGGTGAGCTGCTTTTCATTCACAATATTCTTGCAGCTAAACACAAACATATAGAGAAGAAAATAAGTTAAGACTGGGACAGTGGACTGAATACTAAATAAGTGGGGTAATTGAGGTTGAAGCAATGATGGAGCCAAAATTCAGTACCTAGTACCTGATGAGCAGCCATAAGTTTATCTCAGGAGAAAATTAAGGTGTCTTTAATTTGAAGTCATTTAGATGCCTATTGCATTTTCAGGGATCTAAAATAATTTTTTCGATTGGGACAAAATTGACACTACTGGGACTGTAAAATGGTTGCAGTAAGCAAATTACTAACACTTATTTTTTGCAGTTATTAAAGTATAATTCTAATACTAAGTTTTATAAGTCATGTAATTTCCTCTTCAAATAAACAAGTTGAGCAGGAAGTGTATCGAATATTTCAAATGCATGCATTTGCACTTGTATTCTCTCAAATGTGGGTGTGTTTACATAAAAACATAAAATTGCTAATCTCTTTGCAATAGCAATACTTTTTTAAGAAAAATAACAATTAGAACATTTTGTAATACCGATATTGTTCAGTTTAGTGATGAAAGATGAAACCCCAAAAGTTTGAGAATACAGTTGTCTGTAATAATCAAGTTTTCAAGCTAAAACTGTAAGATTGTAAAGATGTGAGAATTCCAACTAGTCCCATCTGTTGTCCATAGACCCATGTGTTAAACTGAAAGTATCAAAATAATTAGTAAATCAAAATAACAGCTAGCTAGCTATTTATTTTACTGCTGTATTTCAGTTTACTTGTAATACTTTTAATACAAACCAATAACACCAACGAATCCAGTAATTTTTCAGTTTTTTGTATGTTTTAAACCTGTATGTTAATATTGTCACTCTTGTCACTGTTTTGTGCACATTTATGTTATTGAATTGTCTGTTGGCCGTTGAACTTTAGCACAGCTGATGGAGTGTAGCTATGCTGTGGTAAGTGATGACACAATACACAATACACAATACACAGTCACCCTCTGCTGGTCAGAATGCAGACCATGCAGTATGCTGTGTATTTGTTAGAAGTTGATTTGATGATTTCAAATTGTCTTTAAAAAAAAATAAATAAAAAATCTTATTTTGTGTTTTCTTAGGGTCCTCCAGGATTTCCTGGATTACCAGGAGATCCTGGATTAAAGGGTGAAAAGGTTTGTTACATTTAATTTTATTTTTGTCACTGATGATGCTATACATACAGACTATTAAAGTGGTAATATTGGCCAATGCTAGAAAACCAATAAGTACATGTACATAGGTACATGTATTTTTTTGGCCACCATAGTTGTTCCAAGTATAAAACACCAGTAGTAACAAAACCCAAATATCAACATACATGTGTAAGTACCAAAATACAAATATAAAAAAAAATTATAATAATTAAACACAGTAAACTAGGACAGGCGATGTGAATGAGAGATCATTTTCTCGATAATTCCAGGACATTTGTGAGGCCATTATTCAGTTTTTCTCTGCTTAATACGGCTCTGTGCTCACTTTTACCCACCAACTAATTCACTGGTGTGAGAGTGGAAGAAGCCTCTTAATCCTTATAAAGTCCAGGCTCTAAGAAATGTGTTATATTCATCTTTTGACATTTCAGTAACCCCTTTTCTGTAGCTCTAATAGTCATTCTTGGCCGAAACCTGGTGAAATTTAGGACCATGTAACAGATTTTATTTTAGTAAATTTTAATGAAATATAAAGTGATCAATGTTATTTTTAGGGTTATGAAGGCATCATGGGCAGGACAGGCCGGACAGGATACAGAGGTCCTATTGGTCCTTCTGGAATGCCTGCTATAGTTGTGGTTAAAACCTCTGAAGAAGAATGGGAAACTTTTAAGGTATGTGCAATACATAATCAACATTATAACATTATATTTACATTATATAATACAACATTATATTTACAAAATTACATATTTTTGTATGCCAATATATTATTTAATTTTAAATAGTATATAAATGTAGATGTTATTTACAGAAAACAGAATTCTACAATAAATTTGTTTCATCATGGCCGGTAGGTGACTATACAGTTTTTAACTTCACCAATGACTAATGACTAATAAACATTTTTACTTCCTGTAAAGAAAGTCAAAGGTTCTCAGGGGATGCCTGGTCCTCCTGGGGATGATGGACCAGAAGTAAGTCAAACCTGCACAATACAAGGCTGTTACAAAAAAAGTCATTGCCCTGAAAGAAATATCTTTTTATATTTAGGGACCTCCTGGAATCACTGGCAAACAAGGAAAAAAAGGCATTCAAGGAGTTATTGTAAGCCGGGTTAATTAAATTAGTCTACACTTGATCAAACTACACTGACCGAAGTTTACATTGTACCTCAGGGTAAAATAGGTCCATCTGGATTTCCCGGTCCTCAAGGGCATCCAGGAGCTGAAGGGACTCTGGGATCTATTGGTGACCCAGGTCCTGCAGGCTTACCAGGGGAGAAGGTGCGTTTATGTTGTATTACTACATTATTCCCATAATAAGCATATAATAAACGTATATGCGGTTGTGTATCTGCAGGGAGCCAAAGGTTTCAGTGGAGAACCAGGCTTTAAAGGGGATCTGGGTGAATGGGTAAGACCGGCCTGGGTTTTAATACTATATACACTGAAGTGAGGCTCTTACATTGCATTAGTGTTGACCTTTTGTTTGGAATTATTTCCATGTTTTTGTTTGAGGGTTATCAAGGAGAAGTGGGACTTCAAGGAAATAAAGGAGTAAAAGGCCAAAAGGTTTAATTTCCTGTTTAGAGATTACATCTCATTTATTATAAGTATTAATAATACATTTGTTACTAATAGGGATATAAAGGGAGACTTGGCATCACTGGCATTCCAGGTTATATGGTAAGTAAGAATGACTTCATAATGACATTTCAAAAATAATGAGTAATTTCAGCTTCTCATAGGGTTTTCCTGGACCCAGGGGCCCTCCTGGTTTTCCTGGTCCACCAGGACCTGTTGTAAGTGTAGTTCAAATAAAAATGTACAGATCTACTGAATAGATTGAACTTCATGCAGCTCTCTGTTTTAGGGTGGCATTGGATCTCCAGGTGATGTTGGATTCGCTGGCTTACCTGTAAGTTCACTTTAGCACACTTTCACACTTTAGCTGTAGGTTGGTAAAATAATAACTAACCAACAATGTTTTAGGGAGAAATGGGCCAAAAAGGACAAAAGGGTGTTACCGGTGTGAAGGGAACAAGAGTAAGTATATATCACATACACACATACACACACACAAACTTGCTAATTTTCCAATTGAAATTGCCAGGGTCAACAGGGTGCATTGGGTCTTGGTGGAACTCTTGGACCAAAGGTGATACTGTTTACAAATCTCTCTAACACATGATAAAACAGAACACCAGTGTTTAGATTGTGTATCCTAACTAATGCTCTCTTAGGGGGACGTGGGTCCTGATGGGGTCATTGGCATTCCTGGGATACGTGGTCCACAGGTACACAGTTTATGATACATTTGATTTTACATGAATGTTGTCTGACGCACACAGTTACTGTATGAATAGGATACATAACTATACATTTGATTTTGAAACTCTTTTGAAAACAGGGGCCACCAGGGCCTACTGGACTAGCTGGGACCAAAGGAGACCCAGTGAGTGCATCATGATAAACAGCAACATAAAAAGAAATCACCAAATAGTCACTACATATGATGTTGTGTGCTTTAGGGCGTTTTAGGTGATGAAGGGGACATTGGTGAACCAGGATCTCCAGGGCTGATTGTAAGAAGCTGCATCAAAATAGGATAAAACTAATTCAGTCCGATGTTGGTCTGTGCAGTTTGATGATTCATTTCTGTCTCACTTCAGGGAGCAGAAGGAAATCCTGGGAAACAGGGACCCTCAGGTGATCCCGTAAGATTAATGACAATATTATTTTGAAGAACTCAGATTAATGTTGTGTGCATACTCTAGATCTGTAATGTGCACTGTACACTGTACAAAGTATCAAGGATTTTGCATATTTTCCTTTCAGGGGCCTGATGCCACAAAAGGGGAAAAGGGCAGTCTAGGTTTGAAGGGTGACATGGTTAGTTTCCTTGCATATCTGTAACAAATACATAATCAGTCAACAGTGTTGTGAATCTTGAACATGTATGTATATCTCAAATAACTACAGGGGCCTCTGGGGCCTCCAGGGAAAGTCGGGCAAAAAGGAGCTCGAGGACCCCCAGGACTCGAGGGTCTTCAGGGGCCAGTTGGACCACCAGGACTTCCTGGATCCAGTGTAAGATAAAGTTTTATATAGCCTTTTTATATAGCCTATACTGACCAATCCTCCTTTATTAGGGGATTGATGGAGGTACTGGAGAGCAAGGAAAACAAGGGGCTGATGGACCAAAGGTAAATCAGATTGAGTCATTAGAGTAACATGTTTATTGCAAATACATTTTGGAATATGCTTTTACAGGGAGACAGAGGGCTGACAGGTTTTCAAGGATTGACTGGGCCTCGAGGTGATAAGGTAAATGCCCTGTATGTCTGATACTAATCTGTTGTTCATTATTGTATGATCTCTGTGGTGTTTGCCTGTTGCCTTTTGCACATAAATGTACAGGGAATTTCCCTTTAAAGAAGGAAGTACCATATCCTGTATTGCCTTCCACTCCTGGTGAAATTTAAATGTAAAGGTGCACTATGTTACTTTTCTGATGGAGAGTCATGTGCTTGTCTCCGTGGAGGTCATATTGCTTTACATTAAATGATCCACAGTATGGCATTAAAATATCTCCATGGACATAAGCAGGTGACACCACCAGGCCAAGTCACAGGTCAGATCAGTGGAGAGGCAACACCGCTCACAGTATGAATTCATGTTCTTTTTTTTTAAAGTATTTTTGAACCATAGAAATGCATAGATGAATAAATGCAAGATAGATCATCCATTAATACCTTACTGTGCAGCATTTAAGGTAAAGCAATAGCATAAAAATATGGATACAGGCAGGTGACAGTACCAAACCACATAGTGCACCTTTAAGCAACAAACATTTTATAATAACAGTTTTTTTTATTGTAAAGGGAAGAGAGGGACGATTAGGGTTCACTGGAGTGCCTGGTCCACTTGTGAGTAAAATAATATTAAATTTAATATTACAGTTTTTATGTGATCCAAACCTATTACAAGCAGTGCTGTTCTGTCTGCTTCAGGGAGAGATGGGAAAATCTGGAGACCGAGGTCCTGAAGGAGAGCCTGGTATTAAGGTTTCTGTCTATATTGTACATACTGTATTTTATAAGTATAATTGTTATTGAATCAAAAATATTTAAAAAATATTTTTTCACATCAACTCAACATCAGCCAAGCTTGTTGTAGAACTATTTGTATATGTTTTAATGAGCAAAATATAACAAAATATTATATTATGTAGGGGAAATCTGGTCTTAGGGGAGAGACTGGACCTAAAGGCCTAAAGGTTTGTATGCAATTTATTTAGGTTTTATTATATTATTTTGTATTCTTAATTTTTTAAATAAACATTTTAAATTATTATGTATATTAATGCATTGTATTTATTTGTCTATATTTATTATTTTTCAGGGCAAAGAAGGCCACCCAGGAAACAAAGGGCTGGAAGGGACTATTGGATCCCAAGTAGGTATCAGGTATCTAAGTATCGGAACAATGAATACACTTTGGTGTGCATAAAGTTTTTGTTCAAATTAATCATGTCGTTTATGCTGTCTGTGTAAATAAATACCTGCTGTCTTGTTACGGAGGGCTTCCCTGGTACTAACGGTTTAAATGGGGACCATGGACCACCAGGTGCAAAAGTAGGTCCATCTAATTGAAGCCTTTTTACTTAGTCTTCCCTGTCTGTAACCTATTCAATTCTTTCAGGGGATTGCAGGAAAAACAGGATCTTCTGGTCTTCAGGGGTCTGTTGGAAGCAGTGTGAGTACATGTTTATTATTTCATTTATAGATAAGCACATTAAGCATGGTTGCAAAACGTATGGTTATTGTGATACAATTAAAAACATTACACCTTTGACCAATAGGGTGAATCTGGCAGTAGAGGAAATAAAGGGGCTCTTGGACTACCAGGTGTCAGAGTAAGTAATGGGTGTAAAGGTGTAATGTGTAATGCTGTATGTAACAGTAAGACTGTTACATACAACATTACACCTGGAGAAACAGCAAAGGTGATTGGTGTGATTTTGTTTTAGGGAATTAAAGGCAAAGCAGGGTCCAGAGGACTCAAAGGAACTGATGGACTGAAGGTGAATTTTACAGATTTGTATTTGTTTATACATGAAAACTGAGCATTCATTTGTCAAGGGCACAAAAGGTGAAAAGGGTTCAACAGGAAAAGAAGGTTCTTCTGTGAGTAACATGTTATTATTGTATATCTGTCCCTTTATGTGCACTTACATGCAGCATACTGTGTATTCATGTCATACATGCCTTTATGTGTTATAGGGGAAGATGGGCGTGCCTGGCCCTCAGGGATTACAAGGACCTAATGTAAGAATGTGCGCATTGTGCTTATTATTCAGATGTAGATAAACATTCATTGAAGTCACTGATACTTGTAGGGACCGCTGGGGAATACTGGAGTGATGGGTGAGGTTGGGCCCCGAGGTGCCTCAGGGGACCAGGGCCTGAAAGGTCAAGCAGGGCCCACTGGGATTAAAGGGGATCCAGTAAGTCTGTTGTAAATAAAATAGTATAATGTATTGTCAAATACAAACAAATTAAACATGTATATTTAGGGAAAAGACGGACCTCAGGGGTTACCTGGACCATCGGGTGAGAAAGGAGATAAGGTATGAAACTTCAGCTTGTTTATTACACAAAATATTGTACATTTACACACACCACCTTCAACAACTAAATATAGTTTTGCTTTGTCCACTTACTCAGGGATCCATAGGAGCTGTTGGACAAAAGGGAGTTTCTGGTGTCGATGGTGAGGAGGTAGATTAATTAGTGATGATAACAAGCATGCATTTAATTTAATATTCATGCTTTCATAATACTCATTCTATTGTTGCTTTATTGTTGTTGTTTTATTGTATGGAACTGGAACACTTTAAACATTTCAGGGTCTACCTGGATTGAATGGACAAGAGGGACCAACAGGACTAAAAGGAGAGTTTGTAAGCATCTGATGCTTTTTTCAATACTTGGCTTTGAGTTCCATTACTAAGTGTATTTTTTAAATGCAATTTTGAGGGTATTAAAGGAAATATTGGCCCCAAAGGACAAAAGGGGTCAAAAGGATCAGAGGGAGAGAGAGGAAACCAAGGTCCATTAGGCATGGGAGGATTCCCAGGAAAACAGGTGTGAAAAAGTGTACTGGTGTCACTAAATATTATACTGTATACTTTTGATTATAATGACTTCACAATAACAATCAATGGTGATGTGATCAACAGGGTCATACAGGTATACCAGGTGAAAGAGGGAATCACGGAGTAATTGGATTGAAGGTGAAATTTACAAAATAAATACAATAGTGGTAATTTGAGTACAAATTCTTGTCATGTTATGGTTTTGGTTTACATAGGGAGAGAAGGGTCAAAGAGGTTCTCCTGGGAAGTCTGGGATCTTTGGCCCAGGGGGCAATACTGGATCACCTGGTGTGAAAGGACAAAAAGGTCCCATCGGTATTACTGTGAGCAACTGTACTTAAACTGTTATTATTTACTTTGACCAAATCTTTCAAGTAAAGCTGTCCATGAAAAAAATAAAATATTTAATTTGACTCAGGGTCCTATTGGAACAAGGGGACCTACTGGACAAATTGGACCATCACCACCAGTATGACTTATTAGAACAAGTGGTTTGTATCAAAATGAAACTATAACTATGTTATGTTTTGTAGGCATTACCTGGAGAAAGAGGTATTAATGGTAAAAAGGGTTTGTCTGGACCAAAGGTAAGTATTGTTTTATCTTTATGCAGCTGCAGTTGTATTAACTTGTATTTAATCTGTTTAGGTGCTAAATGTTCTCTGTCCTTTCATTTCACTCTTCAGGGAAGTAAAGGGGAGAAGGGTAAACCAGGATTGTTTGGCAGAAAAGGCAACATGGTTGTAAAATATAAGCACTCCAGGGTTATCTGATATACTTAATAATAATCAGAAGATGTAACAACTCTGTGTATGGCTTTTGGTTTGTCTAGGATGTTAAAGGGGAAAAGGGAGCAAAAGGAGAGTTTGGGAAACAAGGCACTTTGGTAATACAAGAAATAAGACACTTACACAGTATTAACTGGTTTAGTTTGTTTGATTTACTTTCTGTTCAGGTAACTTGTTTCTATAAAACTTTGTAGTGTCATCTGATGTTTGTTTCTTAATAGGGTAAATATGGGATATTGGGATTGAAAGGCCCTACAGGTGTTAAGGGGCATACTGGACCCAGAGGCCCTCCCGGACAATCAGGAATCACAGGATCTCAGGGATCAAAGGTAGGACAAATATTGTATTTAATTAATTATGAAAATACATTGCATTGCACAATTTACATATTCTGTAAGATACTCAAAACTTTCTGTCTTCCAAAGGGGAATAGTGGGCTGCCTGGAAGGAAAGGAAAGAAAGGGTTTCAAGGAAAAGTTGTGAGTAAAACATGTAAAAAAATAAAATAAAATCTGATGTATACGTGAAATGGATATTGTATGATACGCCATGGTTTATGAAAGCATGTATTTATTATTAATACTGTGGTTTTAATTTCTTTACTAAATATACAAAAAGTTGAATTAAAATATGACAGATATTAAAATACGAATAGTCCTAGTATGTGGCCATACCAGCTTGTCAAACCTGATCCCGTCAAATCTCAGAAGCTAAGCAGGGCTTGGCCTGGGTAGTACTTGGATGGGAGACCACTGGGAATTCCAGGTGCCACAGTGGGGCGTTAGTCACAAAAACTGTTATTGTGTCCTTTGGCAAGACACTTCACCCATATTATTGGTAGCCTTTCTTTTGACAGTCTGCCCCAGGGCAGCTGAGGCTACAATAGAAGCTTACCACCACTTAGTGTCGAGTGAATGAATAATGAAATGTAAAGCGCATTGTGTATCTTGAAAGGCCCTGTATAAATGCAATGATTAATGAATTAATTAATTACTCCTATGACCACCGGACAGTTTAGCCCCCCTAGGAACAATTTATCCATGATCTTTGTAGTCAGGTGCTCCTTAAATTCATCAGTTTTTCTACAATTGTAATCTATCTAGCTATTGTAATCTATTGTCACTTAAATGTACAACATCTATTTGATATTTCATATTGTTTTCCAGGGACCTGCAGGGCCACAGGGAAAATGGGGATCAACTGGACAGCGAGGGAAACCAGCAAGTATCTTATTGTCTGTTGAAGTTGTCCAGCCGGAATCAATGTTAATACTATTTTTGACATTATAATGTTCGTGCTCCCAGGGTCTGGCTGGTATGGATGGTTTACTTGGTGTTGAGGGTAATGAAGGTGATCCTGTAAGAAAGGACTGAAACCTTAATGTTTTGGTTGTACAGACACTCTTATAATCCTTGCATCTTTTTAGGGTGACATTGGCTTCAAAGGTCCTCGTGGGGCAATTGGCGTGCCTGGAATAATGGTGAGCTCCATTCTCTATAATAAAATAAATTTTATTGAAAGGAGGAAAGCCGGTTTGTCTGTGCAGTCTCATATGGATTTTTTGGTTTTTCATAAGTGCGTTTGAGTCACTAAAGCAGGGGTGCCCAAAAAGTGTCCCACCATGGGGTTTAATTTAGTCTGTGAAGGGATCCTGAGATTTCTATTCCCATAAAACCACAAGAATTAATAACAATTTCATCATAAATCTCATTACAGATAAACGTTATATGCAAATATAATTAGATTGGGCCCTCGGCACACTAATCCAAATTTTGGCCTAATACTTTTTGTGATTTCAGGGCAAACCTGGATCACCTGGAATTTCTGGAAACATTGGTGTTCAAGGATTTAAGGTGGAAAATGAGTCAGAATCTTCATGGAAGGAGAGGGAAAAAAACTTGTACATGTATGATTAAATATGTTGTTCAGGGTCAAGATGGACAAGTTGGAGACCAAGGACCTCCAGGACCAGTTGGCCCAAAAGTATGTTTTCATGTTATAGTGCATGATTTGCATATTGTTTGTGCATCCTAATCCTGACGCAAACTAATTTGATTATAGGGCCTCCCTGGACTTAGAGGTGAAAAAGGAAAAATTAAAGTGAAAGGTGCAAAGGTAAGAAAATAAAATACTACTGTAAATAGAAGCACAACTCCTTCAGTTTTTCATCCTGCTCTTGTAACTAGCAATTATATAATGTATGTGTGTAATTGTTATGAAGAATGGGTTGGGTAGCATCTTTTATCCTGTCCTCCCTAAGCCCCCTCTTCTTTGTTTGCCCACAGGGCAGAACCGGTGGCACTGGGTTACCAGGCTCCATTGGTCCTCAGGGGCTTAAAGTAAGTGAAATCAGTATGGCTGTATCTCCTGCTAAAATATTCTACTAATATTTACTAATATCTACTATCTATACTACAGGGAAATTCCGGTACTGAGGGGGTAAAGGGTCCAAAGGGTCAAAAAGGAAAAAAGGTAGTTTCTGTGTTTATTTATTCATAGTGGTGGTGTATAAGTCAGAAGGCATTCAGAGTCTCCTATGCTCACAGGGGGACATAGGGCCACGCGGTCCACCAGGACGACCAGGGCTCCTAGGGCATCCTGTATGTTTCATTTCAATTTCTTAGATACAGTATGCGTGTCATGTATAATATAGCGTTCATTTTGTCTTCATTTCTTTTATCAATTAAGGGACAATGTGGAAACAAGGTCAGACCTCATTGTTGTGCTTCTAGTGTTTAATTCTACATAATAAGCATTAATTTGAAAATACACGTTTTTTTTTTTTTTTTATTTTACATACTGGTGCCTGTTACAGGGACTAAAGGGTACTGAAGGGAACAAAGGACCAAAAGGTTTAAAGGGAATGCGTGGACCTCCTGTAAGATGTGGCACAATTAAAACTGGTCTTTTCTGTGTACTTTATAATTGGCTTAGAGCAACTGAGAAAAATCTTAATTATGTCAAATGCTTAAAAGGGAAAACCCGGAGCTCGTGGAAAACACAAGTTCACTCAAAAAACCCTGAAAAAGCCTAAACCAAAACAAGGACTTGGAATGAGTCCCAAAACAAGATCCACAGAGGGCTCTGTGACTGAAGGTCCGAAAAAGGTTGGTACATGTGGTGCTGTCGTTCCATTAGTACTGCCTTTACTCTTTCTTCATCTTTGAAGACTCACAGGCGACGACCCAAGAGGTCACAGATAAACGATCAATCCCTCATCTGGCCACTGGGCACTGAAGAGAATCCAGCTGCAACCTGCCTTGAATTAGAACTCGTGCAGCCCCATCTAACTGATGGTGAAAATGAGTCATACTTTTCAGAACATACTAGGATAGCAGATAAATAATGCATTTATTTTTTAGGTTACTATTTCATAGACCCAAACCATGGCTGTCCATATGATGCTTTGAAGGTGTTCTGCAACTTTACAGCTGGAGGAACAACATGCTTAGACCCTTTACGGACACAGGTTAAATACTGTAAGCTTTTGTACTTTTCAGAGTTTTAACAAAATGTATTATTTTTCTTGGTTTGTTGGATTTTCAGAAAAACATGCAATGGAGGCCAGAAAAGGTGTCTATAAATAGATCTGTCAGCTGGTTGAGTCAGCAACATGGTGGAATCAAAGTAACTTAGAATCATTATCATTTTGCTAAATTACATATCTTTGTATCTAGCATAATATATTTGTGTTAATAGTTTGATTATGCAGGACTGGATGTTGTGCAGTTAAGATTTCTGCGGTTGCACAGCCACACATCATTTCAGCACATGACCATCAGCTGTATCACAAATCTGCCGTCCTCTGGTGGCAAGACTAATTCATTAAACGGGGTCTTTCACATCCTCGGAAACACTGACCAAGAAATAAGTTCACACTTTATCACTGAGAATAGCAGAGGCTGTGAGGTAAGACATACTTGTATAATACTTAAATAATAATTTATTGTGTTTTAAATATTTTCTTTTCTTTTTAGGTTGAGTTAGCTGTGAGGATGGTGGGGAGCACCGAGCCTCATCACGGTGACATGGAGTTACTTCCTGTCAGAGATGTTGGTTTTGAAATAAGTGAAGCACTATTTAATGTTACTGATGTTACTGTTCTTTTAGGTCCTCTGTGTTTTCTGTGATCATTGTCCTGTTTCTATTTATAGTTTATTTATTTATTCAATAATATGCATCCAAAAGGTTTTGCTGTTTTTGTATAAAATATCATTCATTAATCATACACATACATTCATACAACATGTTATTTCTAGCCATTTAGATATTTAATTAATATATGCCACATTATACCTCATTATTAGGTCACGTGATTGGTGTTATTATATCAGATGCAATAAAATGAAATAAAACATTTTACAGCGCTTCGATTTCATTGACTCTGGTAAGCAAACATACATAAAAACTGTATCTAGAACAAGACACGACCGAAATTAAAGGTACTTTGCTAGGCCCACAAAGTGTGTTCCCAAGTTTGCATGGCTCTTATTATAAATAAAAGAAGTCCCCTATGACATCAACATGAAGGAAACGGGCAGAGTCAAATGTACAAAGCTCTCCAAAGTCCTCAGAGTAAATGACTGAAGCAAAGCTAATCAAACAGCCTGCGGAATTTGTGGTAATATCCAAGGCACCAGCATCATGAAAACTCCTCAGTGCCCCATTTGTGGACTGAATGGCTCCTGTACAGCGCAAAGAAAAAACAAATCCGTGACAATAAATAGTTTCTATTTGTTAACAATAAGACTAAGTAAAATACCTATTATAAAATATACAATAGCCTTTACTCCTTTATTGACCTTCTCGAGGACTAGACACAATAGATCAAAGTTGATGAGTGAGTCTTGAGCTGTTATTTTAATAGCTCCATGGTCTTGAGTCCAACGCTCTCCAGTGACGTCAAAAGGAGGAGAGACACGAGGCCAATCAGCGCGAGGCGCGTGCTCTCCTCAGTTTTATACAATGGAGAAGGTGTGCAGCCTTACAGTCTATATGTGCTGCTCTCAAACTCACATTGATGTCGCTGCTGCACATTTTAGGCACGCATCGCACACGATCACCCAGGACAGACGCACTTTTTAGTCCAGACAACAACGACGAATAAAATCCGAGGAAGGAAGTAAGCTACGTGTTATAAATTGTGTAGGCTACCAGCGCCAGTCTGTTCGCGTGAAGGCTATTGAGAGACGCAAACAAGTTGTTTATTTGTTAAGATGGCTCTAGAACTAGTCACTAAGAATCTGTGGAATGTAAGCGGCAGAATCGGGTAATCAGAGTGATTTAGAGGACAGCATGTCAAAATCCTAGTTTCAGATGGTATGGCAGCGGCTAGCAGAGAAGTGACAGCTACAGGCAGCATCCTGCTCATGTCATGTGAGCCTCATTTAACTGGCAGTGTTTGCATTGTGTATCACTGAGATCCCTCTTCTTTATTCTCAGTCAAAATAACAGCTGCCTTTACCTATCATTTATTTATTTCCAGACACGGGGTTTTTGTAAATGTCTAATGCTGCCGACTCTCAGTTTTTGGACTTCACATTTGTTTGTTTTGGGTCTGACATAGGATGGACACTGAGGAAGAAAGTGTCCTTCGGTCCCGCTGTCGTGCCATTCCTAAAATGCCAGTTCTCCTGACCTCAACAACACCATGGATGGTGGATCTCAAACAGAACACCCACAAAATGGTGAAAACTACTTGAAAACAAATGGTAAGAACATCTATTTATAGTTTAGATTTACCTGATAAACTTGCTTTATTGAAGTATAAACCTTAAGACTAGCCAAGTGTCTTACTGTAGGCCTAGTAATTAATGGTGCTGTTTCTCAAGTCATTATATAAATATGGGTGTGCCATATCATGTCAAACCACTATTGTTACTACTAACTATTAACCTTTTATGTGTTTTTTTCTTTTTTGATTTTGCACATAGGAAAAATTGAAGTGGAACACGTAATAAGCAAAAAACTACAGCTAAAAAGAAGGGCTGAGGTAGGAGGTTTTTTTTGTTTGTTTGTTTTTAACAACAATGAGTTTTTATTTTATTTTATTTATTTGGGAACTGTTATCTTGTGTGTTGTATATGCCTCTCTGCACTTTCTGTATTAATGATGAAATAAACAAAATTAAAAAGATGGCATTTGCTAGTTTTATAAATTTTTTATTTTTGCTTATCTCATTTTGTTTCTTGTTTATCTTTGTGATCTGTAAATATTTTATTTCTGTGTCCCTAAGTTCCTGAAAAGTGACCTGATGCGTCAGTTTGACAGCCACGTCAATGACTTTATGGACAGTCTCATTGAGGAATCTGCTAGTCTAGAGCCTGCACCAGTATCTGCTGTCTTCTCCCCGCCCCTATCAGACAAGGAGAGGAACAAACTCCGGTACCACCAAAACTCATGTGTATATCACTTTATCTTTATATTAATTATGATTATTTTATTCTATTGCTTTTAGGCATTTTCGTCCCCCTCATGGACAAGGAAAACAATTTGTGAGTCGGCGGTCTCTCTTAGAGTAAGTTTGGTTGAACAATTTTCATCCAATAATATGCCACCATATGCTGCTTGCTTGTCTTTCCATGGAGAGGTTTGCCTGGAATGTTCCACAGTATGGCATTAAATCTGTCTGCCTCCACAGAGGCAAGCAGGTGAATCCAAGATGCAAGGTCATTTCTAGTAATAAAACACCAACAATGCAAAAATAAATGAGTTTCAAGTTATACCATGAAATATACAAGACAAAGCAATAGCATGTCCATGGATCAGAAAAAAAAGCAGACTGCCGGAAAAGTTACATTGTGCAACTTTAACTTCTGATTTAGGGAGATTAAAACAGAATATGTGTTCTTTGTTCATTTATTTTTCAGTGAATTGTTTGAAGTCAATCACATTAGGACCATTTACCACATGTTCATTGCCCTGCTCATTCTCTTCATCCTCAGTACTTTAGTGGTGGATTTCTTGGATAAAGGCAGGTGCGGTTGAGTCAACTTTTGAACTTCCTCGCCTTAATGCTACAAATACTGTGTTCTGAGTGTCTTTTCTTCCCCTAGACTTGTTCTGGATTTTGACCTACTTGTTTATGCGTTCGGACAGTTTCCTTTGGTGGTCTGCACATGGATTTGCATGTTTTTGTCTGTCCTTGTGGTGCCGTACACACTGTTCTATTTTTGGTCCCAGAGTCAAACTGGTTCTTACAGTTATCCCAAGCTCTGTACTGTGCTGTTTGGTTTTGTGTACTTGCTGTACCAGGCTCTGGGTCTGGGACTTTTGCCTGCTTATGTTGTTGTGATCAACAATTTGCCTCCTGCGTCCCGCTTCATCATTATCTTAGAACAGGTAGTTCACTTTTTATCAACCATCATTAAACAACAAAATACTGTATTGTACTTTTAAATGTGTCTGAATTGCAGGTCCGCTTGAGTATGAAAGTCCATTCTTTTGTTAGAGAAAATGTGCCAAAAGTGTTATCTTGGACCAAAGATAAAGGGAGTATGTTAATTGATTGTTACATTAATGATAAACCTTGCACCTTTTATACTAACTAATTCCAAATGTGCATTTTCTTAGGCCCCATCCCACAGGTCCCTCAGGTTTCTCATTATCTGTATTTCTTATTTGCTCCAACTCTTATTTATCGAGACAAATATCCGAGGTAAATCTAACTGTAACATTGCTATTGATACCACTGATAAAATACTGTTTAAATCCAACCACATTTCTCCAAAGGAACCCAGTGACAAGATGGGGCTATGTGGCCACAAAGTTTCTTCAGGTACAACATAACATTATCCCTCATATATATGGTATAATGGTATAATATTAATTTGTTTATCAACAGGTTCTAGGCAGTCTGTTTTATGCCTATTATGTGTTTGTACGGCTGTGCATTCCTCAATTTCGCAGCATCAGTCTACAGTTCTTTGACCTACGGGCCATGGTTCTATGCGTCTTCAATTCAATACTACCAGGTATAATTATCTGGAGTGGTATTTATATGCATTTTTATGTTTTATAAATAAAATAAACTTAACTTGTGGAGGTATTCTTTTGCAGGAGTATTAGTTCTGTTCTTGGGATTTTTTGCCTTCCTTCATTGCTGGCTGAATGCTTTCGCTGAAATGCTTTGTTTTGCTGACAGAATGTTTTACAAGGTGTATATTGCCAATCAGGAAATATGTTCACACTTTTATGTTTATAATTTTGTATAATCCCCTTTGCTTTGTGTCCTAGGACTGGTGGAATTCAACCTCTTTTGCCAATTACTATCGCACATGGAACGTGGTGGTTCATGATTGGCTTTACTACTATGTGTATCGTGACTTTCTGTGGGTCAGTAAAATATTTGTTTCTATATTTGGGTCACAGTATTGATTTTAATTCCAAAATATTTGCTATCCTTACAAAAAATTTTTTTGCACTTTTGCTAAATATTTAAGCATGCAATGTTCAAAGGTACTCTATGTAACGTTTCTGGTGGAGGATCTGCCACCTGTCTTTATGGAGATGTCAGTGGTTTGCCTGGGATGTTTCACAGGATGGTGTTATATTTTTGTTGTTGTTGCTGTTACATTTATTCAATTACCGGTAGATATTTTTATTCCTAAAAAAAATCTGTTCTGGTGCGTCTTGCATGTCTTCGTGGAGGGATGTAGAGCTTTAATGGCATATTGTGAAATACTTTTCTTGTTTGTTTTAAAGATTTGAATGGACTTGCCACACAACGTATTTTGAATCTCATTCAGATTTACAATCCCTTGCGTCACATGCTTTAAGGTCTGAGGGCCAAAGACTTAACACTGGGGGGACCCTTCTGTGGCTAGCCTTAGGCTCAGGAACACTCTGCCCCCCCAAATCGGAACAGCCCCGACAGTGGAGTTTTGTAATTCTTGTTTTAAGACCAACTTTTATCCTCTGGCTTTTAACACAGTGTGAGTTGTATGGTTCCCTGTGTCTATTAATTTTATTATTTTTTTACTTTATTATTTATTACTTTTTTCTGTGCAGAACTTTGGAAACGTTGTTTTTTTTAAATGTGCTATACAAAAAAAGTGGATTGGTTTGGACTGAAACATAGCAAAGAAATAACATCCATAGAAGACAAGCAGCCTCAAAATCTAGAGGATCAAACTTTCTATTATGTTTTGTGTGTGTGTTTTTTTTTTTTTTTTTTCCAGATATCACAGAAACGTTTTCGAGCAGGAGCCATGCTTTTTGTATTCACAGTGTCCGCTGTGGTCCATGAGTACATCCTCGCAGTCTGCTTTGGCTTCTTCTACCCTGTACTGTTTTGCCTCTTCATGTGTTTTGGAAGTAAGAAATAGAATGATAATCTTAAACATTATAATATTCAGTAAAAGTAATCACTTGCGTTGTTCTTTTCTTTCATGTTATTTTATAGTGATGTTTAACTTTATTCTACATGACCAAAGAAAAGGACCCATCTGGAACATCATCATGTGGACTTCCTTGTTTTTGGGCCAGGGTGTCATTATCTGTCTGTACTCTCAGGAGTGGTACGCCCAAATCTACTGCCCTTTGAAAGAGGTCAGTTGCCTTTTTGTCATGCATGTAATCTAACAGTAATACAATGATTTACCCTGGTAATTGTTTTGTCTCACAGCCCGCCTTCTTTGAGTTATTAAAGCCGCGATCCTGGAGCTGTGAGAGAGGTACAATTGCAGACTAAAACCTGTGTTTGGATTGCTACCCCTGAGGATTCTTGAGTAAATGCCAGCCAGCCTTTCTTACTCTTACATGGTTGTTTTATTATAATGCACAAGAAATTAATGAATGTATGAATAGACACCTACCAATCAAGTGTATCAAAAGTTTAACTAAAACATCAACAGCTTTACTTTGTTTTAAGTTACAGTTACACAAAAATCTAGCTAGGTCTCTTTATTTTATTTATGCATATTATGGGTTTCTAACACTTAAACACATAAATGGGGCTACTTATTCTTGTCTTTGCAATAATGAAAAGGCAGCTAAATACAAATATTAATTTCAAGTACTATTCAGAAAATTATTATTTACAGTGAAAAGACTGTAATGGTATTGGCTTTAATATTGACTACATTTGGTGAAAGAATTTTTTCGAACTAATGCTGTATGGATTACCATGCACATGGAACTTGCTTTCCATATAATGGTAAAATAATGTGTCAATATAAAGTTTGTCTGAAATAAATTGTTGTCTTAAGATGTTACCTGACGCGTGACAAAAAGACCTTCACCCACATTTTCTTCTTGCTCAAAATACATATGACCACACGGTGGCAGTGTATTAACTACCAATGGACCACATATGCACAAATGTCAAGACATATCAGAATTTTGATTAAACGATCTCATTACGTTTTGTTGTGAGCTATATGTATTAGTTTATTATGTCTTAATGAGAACGTTCATAATGATGTATACTGCAGATCTACATACTTTGTATTTTTGAAGTTACTATTTATTTATCTGTTCAGCCATGAAGTTATTTAAATTAACTGTGGATTAATATTACTATGAAAAATAAATGTTGTCAAACAATGCTGATTTTCATTGGTTCTAAATGTCAGTTTTAACAAAATATTCTCTAATGTGTAGCGGTAGTTAGGTCCCTTCCTTGCATGGATAGATCCATGTGCATAGAGTACCGAGCGGTGGAGGAGGAGGATGTGGAGCCCCCTCTTGTGTGCAACACATCTCCTGCTCTGCGGTAAAGATGGCGGCGGCAGAGGGGGCGCGTAGTGGCCGGACAACGCCAAAACCCTGCTAAAGGTTTGCTTTAGTGGGAACAGGATTCGCGTGGCACCGTTCAGAAATTCTCCAGTAGCGTTGGGAGTATACAAATTGAATCAACAAGAGTCCCACGAAAACTTTGTGCTTTTATTGTCCGGGGAAGGGTGGGTGGGTTTCACTCTGAACTGCTAACAGGCTAATAGGCTAACGAGGTAGTAGCACTGGTTAGCCCTGTGAAGAGACTGGGGAGGGGATCATCGCCAAGACTGTTTGGGCCAGGCCGCTTTACTTTTGGGGAATGTGAAGCAGAGGCAGAACGGGTATTTGCATTTTGGTTTTACATTATCTGTCGGGATGGGACAGCAGGTAGGCCGGGTCGGCGAGAGCACCTCGACCGGATTGCCACCGCAGCCCCACACGTCCCAGCCGCACCAGGGGAGAGGGAGTCGGAGTAGTGGTGTCGGGAGGAGACCCAGAGATCCCGGCAGTAACACCGTGACACCCCCGGGCAGGTCAGCCGTGGGCACTGTACTAGATCCGGGGATCAATGTCTTCAC
Organism: Boleophthalmus pectinirostris; assembly: GCF_026225935.1. NCBI lineage: Eukaryota > Metazoa > Chordata > Actinopteri > Gobiiformes > Gobiidae > Boleophthalmus > Boleophthalmus pectinirostris. The sequence goes on from NW_026571473.1 coordinate 17,810,451, forward strand.
ATTTCATTCAGGTAAGTGAGCCACCGTGATTTGTCGATTTGGAGTCTCTGCTATTTTGATGTGTGTTTACCCTGGTGTTTACTGCTGATTAGCAGCTGCTAACACAGTCCTCTTCTCTTGACAACTTGCCCGGAAAGGACAACCACATTTAAAGTTACATCCTATGATTTATCAGTTTTCAAATTTGGGTCAATTATAACATCTTCCGTTCTCTTTGTTCTAATTTGATAAGAATTGTGTTAGATGCTCCAAAATGGATGACAGGGATTTTTAAAGGAAGGAAGTCATAGTTCCGTTTGTATTATAGCCTACATGCTTTGGTAAGCAGCAACACTTGCCTTGGGTCATTAGATAGCATTTCCACCCTATTAAGTCACTATAGAATCAAATGCTCACATTACAATATCTAGAGGTTTTTACATGCCCACTTGCATCCTCTGTCTGACAGTGTGTGCACTCCTAAAGCCCAAGGCTGCACTGTGGCAAAGGAAATGTTACTGTTGCTTTGCTGTTGTGTTTCTGGTATTGCCTTTGCATTCCTGTTATCGGCTCAACTCTGCAAAACATCTTCAATAGATGACAGAGATGGTGAGATGTCTGCCCGCACATGCCTGCTTTTTTTTTTTGTCTGTTTTTACATGCTGCTTTGACAGGCTTGCTATGGGTATTCATGGATTTCACTTCCTCTTTTATGCAGCATTTGGAGAACTTTTCCCCATTCAAAATATATAATATTAAAAATGTATTCTTGGATGTTTGTTTTAAATTTTGTTTTAAATTGGCTGACAACTGTCCTAGTTTTTCCTCATTCTGAAACCCAGAGATACCATTAATAGTATTTACACAATTTGAGTTAATGAACTTCTGTGATTTATAAATCTCGGTAGTTCTATTTGAGGGGTTTTGTCTCAGTAAATGTCTGAACAACATTAATAATGACTTATTTCAGCTCTTTTTGATGGAGAACATGGAATATAATTGTAAGGGAAATGTTAATTTGCTTTGCTTTGGTATACTTTGGTTGAGTATATGATTGTTAATATTACCAAATATTGTATTCACCCTTAAATTTGGGAATTCCTTCATAACTGCCACTGTTACTGCTGAATTCTTTATTCCAAGACAAAGAAAAATCACAACAAGTCAGCTCTAGTTTGCTGTGGCAACACTTGTCTTCCTCTTTTCTGTACTTTGGAGTCTGAATATTTATCCCGCTACCAATACTATTCAGAAAGAACAGAGTTGTAAATAAAATTTAAGCTAACCTGAAAATATGCAGAAACCTCAGTTCAACACAGATGGTCACCCATAAAATGGTTTCTTTTGTGACTAGTTGGTACAGCAGGTATCTTGTCAAATTGGCAACCGTTTTATCATTTTAGACCTACTGATTTTTGCAGTATTCTTCTTTTATAGAGTTGTAACAATAACCGAAATATTGTCATATTATATCGTCAAAGTTCTCACAATAATATCATGGACCATCACAATATATGGAATTACAAGTCTCTTTGCTTAAATTAGGAGTTATAGTACAGCAATAAAAAAATAAAATAAAAAAAAACACACAGGGAGCTACATACACCATGATCCTTTGCTCCATTTCAGAGTAGACTACAAGAAGAAATAGCAGTTCTAAGCACTTTTAAGTCTTAGTTCTTTGGATTAAGTCTTGTCAAGGCATTTTAAGAGGAAAAAGTAACATAGCAACAGTTTTGTTAGCCTCCATAAAATATCGCAATAAATATCATACCGTGAAGTTCATACCGTGACAATATCGTATCGTAAGACTTGGATATTGTTACACCACTATTCTTTTACCTTTTAAAATGTGAGAACCTATCACTACAGAGATAGTGACACACAGGCTATTTTTAAGATAATCAGATGATCATTGAAATTGGGGCAGATCATAAGATTAGCCAGATTTTGGCAACAGTAGTCAGTCGTACACTCATAGATGTTGAAGCTGTTAATGTTGCTTAAAATGAGACACTCATCTAACATCATAAGCTGATTTGCATCTTCAGGTAAATGAGATTAAAGACACATCCACTTATCTGTGCCCTGTGTTTGATAATACAAGCTATGGAGGCTGTGTCGTGTGATCAAACCTAGCACCATTTATCCAGATTTTGATGCTTACTGTGGTGATAATGGTCAACAGGATGCAGTCAGTTATCCCAGTGACTGCACCTAACCACCAGGAGGAGCCATGGCACAGCTCCTGTGCCATGAATCTAGACATAAAACCCCGAGTGCCATATTAAATGAACAAATCCTATTTTTCACATCAAAAGTAATCCCATCAGGCAAATGTTTCATAATTTTCTCAGCCATTATGTATTGTAGGAAATATAATTATGTATTTTACACATATAAATCACGATTTTTACATAAAATGTTATCACATTTTTACAAAGGCAATATAAAATGTTATCAATTAAAGTGCCTCCTCCCACTGACATGAAAATTCCTTAAATTGACGTTCCAATGGCAGGACTATGGCCTGGGCTTTTCCTTCATTAAAGGCTAGGATTAATGTATACCCTCAGTGATTGGCTGTGCAGATGGATGCATTGTCTGCTGCCCTCACCCTTAAAATGTGCTCAGCCAAAAGCTCCTGTGATGGCACCACATGTGGTGCAGTAAGAGCAGAATGATGCCAGTGCCAGACTTGTGTGGCATTGGGTTGTTTCCAGGATCCACTCTGTGCTGCTTGCATTTCCACTGCAAAGTTGACTTTGTTGATTGGACTCAATTGCATATTATCTGTAAATTACAAAAGCCTCCCTTGTTGGTCATCTTTGTTTGTGTAGAAAGTCAGGAGACAGCGGCCCAGTTTTTTAGTATCTTCACCAGGATGAGGCACCCTGTAGTGCTGATGTCTCTACAAAGGACTTAGTGTATTTCTTACTAATTAAATCTCTATTCTAGTTGTCTATATTAGTCTAATGACTAATAAACCAAATATTACAGTTTATATACAATAGATAATATAACTTAAATACAAAATTGAATACCCTAATGTTCTGCCTGGTTATCTAGGACATTATCGAGATAAAATCTTTTGGCTTCAGTCTGATGATTACACTGAGTCATTGTAAAGCAGCTTAAATTTACACCCCAGGGCAGCTTAACCACCCCGTTGCTGACATACAAACACACATACACACACATACAAGTATACACATACACACACACATACAAGTATACACATACCCACACATGTACACATATAAGTATATACATAGAATTAAAAGCCTTTATTGTCATTATACAATAGTATAATGAAATTCAGAATATATATATATATATAAACACATACACACACACCAGCTCATCAGACAGCAGGATTAGCCTTAGGCTTTAATCTAAAGTAAACCAGCTCTTGTGTTGAGGAGTGTCTCATCATTCACCTGCACGTCTTCTGCTCTGTAGCATTCCTTTGAGCAGCGGTCAGTTTCCTCGTCTCTTGTGCCATGACAAGCTTTCATTGTGAAATCCTCAGGGATCTTTGGGTCTTGCATTAGGTGCTATTCATTGTCTGTTTTCTAAGTAATGGTGTTTTCAGCCTCTTTCTCTGTTTACTTGGGGTGGGTTATTATTTGATGAAAGTAAATATTTTTGTTGGGAATTATTCTGTTGACAGTTTTATTTAAAAAAAATAGTGGGAGAGAAATGTTAGATTTAAAAAAAATCTCTTGCTATTTTTTATGTTATGTTCGACCGATTTTACATGTCTCCTAAGCAAGAATGTATTTTTTAAAAATATATCTCTCCCCTCTAAGAGTTAAGCAGTTCTAAACATTGTTATATATTTTTCCCTCTGTGTCAATTTTCAAAGTGTGTTTAGGGATTACCATTATTACTGCATTCAGTTAGTAAAACTGAGTAACTGAAAATGCTATGAATTTACCTCTTCTAAATGATATGCGCACTCCTTATGCCCCTCAAAATCTGGAACAAAGCCTCTTCTCAAATCTGCAATGGATTTAACATGATTCACAAAAAAATTACAAAGAACAACAATGACACAAAATTTCTGCCTCTACAGGTTAACTATTGATGTTACATAATAACCAAGATTAAATTTCTCCAAGCAGCCGTACTGGAAGCCTTCACTGACTTAACACTTGATTGACACAGTAGCATTGATTTTGGCACAACTTAAGATGGCAGAAGTGCAGAAGCACTTAAGAGAGCCCATTACCAGCATTAACTGTCAAGAGGTGGGGCAGAGGCCATTCACAAGCTTTTCCATCAGTTTGTGTCTATGGAATGTCTTAGTCATACAGGGTTGCCTCGGTCATGACGCGGAGCCTTAATTATGTTTACTTTGGCGTGAATGAACAGGTGATGCTCTCGCAAGAAGAATTATCTATTCCATTTCACCACCACTTTGCGTTCTTTATATGTTGCAGAAATGTTGTAATTAAATAAATCTAATGAAGAAATTCTGCTTAAGCCAAAAGCCTTGTCTATGTAACAATTAGACAAATTAGTCTCATCATCTTCTACATGCTGTCTTCTGACAGCACATGGATAATAGTTTCCAATAATACTAAACCCGAACCCAAGCACCAGCAACCAATCATTAGTAGCACAGCTCAGTAATATAATTCTGAAATTTCTGAGCTTTCACATGAAACCTGTCCCTATACTGAGAAAGTGGGCAAAAGCAGTTGTGGGATTTTTTAAAACCGTAAGAGAAGGTTGCAGGCTGCATACTGTTCCTTAATGTGATCTCATAAGTGCGGTCAATTCACATGTACATGTTTCCTTGAGATGAAAAGTTGCTCACAGATTGTAATTGTAATTTAATCTTGCTTTACTTTCTACATACACTTGTGTATGTTTAGCTCATTATTTCACTTCTCTTCAAGCAGCCTTAGTTGAACCTCACTTTATTATTATGTAATAAAGCAAACCCTGTACAGTTAAGCCACTTTTGTTGTAGAAGTTAACAGGTCACCCATGAACATCATATCTTCAGTTCATCTTGCTCCGCCTGGTGTGTCTGCTGCCTCGTCCTGAGACTTGTATGTTGTAGTGATCAGTACACTTTGCCTGACAGAATCTCCTGATGACAGCTGCAGTAGTTTGGCATCAGCATGTGCCACGGTCACCTTTGCCCAACTGTTGTGGGGTTGAGCGTAGCATGCCCTCCATCTCCAAGGAACAAAGGCCCAGTTTCTTCCTCACACATGTGCTGCACTGTCACAGTGCACAGACTGGAGGCAGCATACGACATGCCTCATGCAGACCAACTGCTCCCTCAATCAAAGCTTTCAGCACACAAGCCTCACCAAGACTTCTCAACTAATGATTGGCCATTAGGTTTGGGGTTGTACACAGTGGCTCAGTTAGAGCATTTGCCCACTAACCTAAAGTTCAGCTCAGAGCGTTGCACACGACTGTCATTGAATACACTGACTGTGTGCACTTGTCCAAGCGGGACTCAAACCTCCTCCAAATTTTCAGTTGGTGGATGAGCTCTCTAACCCCCTATAAAATAGGGACTGTTTTATAAAAAAAAACTTTGCAATAAAAGATTTTCTGTCATCAGGCGACATGTTTTTGACTTCTCAATTATTAGCTAAAATAGTTGCCTGTAATTTCACAATTATTCAGTAAAAAAAATCAAGTGCCTTATTACAATGGTTTAAACTAATTTTAATTTTCACAAGAACCTGAGACCTCTGGCATAAAATCACTGCCACATTGTGACATTCCCCTGACGTGGGTGTGATATGCAGAAATGTGATCTGAGCTGCTCAGGCAGTTGGCTCAAACAGTTGTAGCCTGATTACAAGAAAACGATGGTCAATAAGACCTGTCCTCCCTAAGGACTGCCATCTGCTGTGGCCCACAACCACACATTTACATTCATCTCATCTTTCACCAGACTGTGTCCCTGCTGTCCTTAGGCTTATGTCAGGTCTCCTCCCCTTTCACACATGTACTTTGGGACTCCTGCTTTCAGAAGGGGCTCATTTCATACATACTACATACAACTACAAGTCGCTTGGACCATTGCATGGGATTTTTAAATTCTTGTCTGAGGAAATTCAGGGTTCAGGAAGGTTTTCATGTCAACGTTTATTTTTGGTTTAAAAAAAAAAAATTCAACACTTTATCTACTAAATAGACAGAGCAGACTAACATGGGAGATTTTAAAAAGCTTTTCCATACATAGTTGGATAGTAGTTTGTCAGAGGATGTATTGGGAACTGTGGCTTAGCCAGGTCACGGCCAGTGCTGCTATGCAGTGCATGCTACTCCAAAACAAAGGTGAGGACGTTTTATGTATTTACGCAAGAGTGAATCATGACTCCCCAAATTCAGCTTGTTTATGTTTAATGTTGGGGCAATTTTAATGGAGCTCCTTTTGTAGTTCAACATTTTAGTATTTTACATTGTACAATCTGAGTTTTGTTCTCCTTTTCTAATGCTGTTTCCCACTCGACTACAGTTGTTCAGACATGCAATCAGTGTCTATGGCAGCAGCTGGCGCATGTCCATTATGTAGTGTGGGTGTGTGTAGTTACCACAATGTTTGGGGAGCGTTTCACTCATTGTTGTCATATTTTAGCCCCTCCTCCTTGTAGCCATTACTCTATAAGTCATTTGCTCTCCGCTTCCAAAGTGCATTGACCTGGAGTCTAGGCCCATCTGATCTGTGTAGCTGTACCGCTAACCACGTTAGAACGTTGAAGTAATGCTTTTAAGGTGCCTACAGGCCAATAGTTTTGAGGAAGACTGGGCTGCTTTGAGTGCCCATAATCTAAAAACTGGATTCAGTCTGAACAATGTAGCTGGAGAAACAGGTACATAGGGTTTTTTGACCTCCGCTGTAACACTCTTGCAAACTACATTTGTGACAGTCAGTCACAAGAGGTGTTATGTATTTTTTATCTTGCTTTCTTTCCAGAAGTGCTCCACCGACCGTTTGGCCTTGACTCTGCGGCTCTGACTGAAGCTGTGCGATGGAGCTCCAAGGAGAACCTCCTGGGGGCAGCGGAGAGCGACCCCAATCTCTTTGTAGCACTCTATGACTTTGTCGCCAGCGGAGACAACACGCTGAGCATCACTAAAGGTAAGATACCCTTTTGGTACATCACAGTCATTTAAAATATGTCTCCAATATCTGCAACAAATTTTACAAACATAATCATTACACAATAGTCTCTAATCTTACAGTTTTGTTTACAGTTAATCATTTTAAGTTTGTGGAACCATTTTCCATTGTGCATTTACCATTGTTTTTAATGCATTGCCTTGTTTCATGATACAGCTTTTAGATATTGTTTAGTTACCTGAATATGCTATTAAGGTGTGAGGCATTTTTAGACTGTTAAATGCACTTGAATATCCATTGATTGCTAACTACATAACTACCTAACTTACAGGGTCTAATGTAATTGTAGAGATCCACCTTCCCTCACCACTCCTCTCTTACTCATTGTGTTGCTGCTTATCTTTGACGTCAGACAGTTAAGATACTAGTCACTACTTGCCTGGATTGGCCCTTCTTATCCCGGTTCATCCAACTCCTTCATTGTTGAAATGCTTTTCATGTAGTTTCAGTGGATCATGTCTAAACCATGACTCACTGAGCTTTCCTACTGTGAGTTTGGTTTCTTTTATTTAATGCACTGTGACAGTGTAATGTTTACAGGTTTAACACTGTTATGCTGCAGAAGCGCATTTGAGCACACAGGTGACACAATCCTTTGATTTTCTGTCTGTGCTCAGGTGAGAAGCTGCGAGTGCTGGGCTACAACCAGAATGGTGAATGGAGTGAAGTGCGCTCAAAGAATGGCCAAGGCTGGGTGCCATCCAACTATATCACCCCCGTCAACAGCCTGGAGAAGCACAGCTGGTACCATGGGCCTGTGTCTCGCAGTGCAGCCGAGTATCTTCTATCATCACTAATCAATGGCAGTTTCCTTGTCCGAGAAAGTGAAAGCAGTCCTGGACAGCTCTCCATTTCTCTTCGTTATGAGGGAAGAGTCTACCACTATCGCATCAACACCGCATCTGATGGAAAGGTGAAACTCTCAGACTTTGTGGGGACTCTGTTGACTAACTTTCTTGTTAAATATTGTTTCATATGCTCCAATTGTAGGTGTATGTGACATCTGAGAGCCGCTTTGCCACCCTGGCTGAACTTGTCCATCATCACTCCACTGTAGCTGATGGCCTGGTCACCACACTGCACTACCCTGCACCCAAATGTAACAAGCCTACTGTGTATGGAGTGTCTCCCATTCATGATAAATGGGAGATGGAGCGAACAGACATCACCATGAAGCACAAGCTGGGCGGAGGCCAGTATGGAGAAGTGTATGTCGGTGTGTGGAAGAAATACAACCTCACAGTTGCAGTCAAAACGCTGAAGGTTTGCATCTCTTTTTTTTTTTTCTTGGTCCCTAGTGAAAATTCTACTCTTAATCATCTGTTTCCCCCCTCTCTGAAATTATTCATATTTATTGGTAGTATATTGCCACCTACAGGCAGGCAGTAACTTTACAGGTTTAAATGACGGTAGAAAAAATACACATCGTTATCCTGGACTTGATTTTATTCATTTTTCCGTGACAGGAAGACACCATGGAAGTTGAAGAGTTTCTCAAAGAAGCAGCTGTTATGAAGGAGGTTAAACATCCAAACCTTGTTCAACTTCTTGGTCAGTATTCAAAAAGATTACGGTTTACAATCATTGTTTATTGACAAATGGAATAATATTTTAACACCTGTGTATTTTTGAGCAGGAGTGTGTACTTTGGAGCCTCCATTCTACATTGTCACAGAGTACATGCCACATGGGAATCTGCTTGACTACTTAAGAGAATGTGACAAGGACGAAGTGAATGCTGTGGTGCTGCTTTACATGGCTACACAGATCTCCTCTGCCATGGAGTACCTGGAAAAGAAGAACTTTATTCACAGGTACATGGCTTCTATGTGTTTTACCCAATATGTCTTACTTTTCCTTTTAACTTTTTTTCTGAATTTTCCAGAGATCTTGCTGCAAGAAACTGCCTGGTGGGTGAGAATCACATTGTAAAGGTTGCAGACTTTGGCCTGAGCAGATTGATGACTGGTGACACTTACACTGCTCATGCTGGGGCAAAGTTTCCAATTAAATGGACTGCACCGGAAAGCTTGGCCTACAACACCTTCTCCATCAAATCGGATGTCTGGGGTTAGTTTTTTTTTTTTCTAATTAAGGCACAAATAATGGTCTAACTAGGTAATTTTTATTAACATATGTTTTATTCCTTTATAGCATTCGGTGTGCTACTTTGGGAAATTGCGACTTACGGCATGTCACCATACCCTGGGATTGACCTGTCTCAGGTGTATGATCTCCTGGAGAAAGGTTATCGCATGGAACAGCCAGAAGGATGCCCACCTAAAGTCTATGAACTGATGCGAGCTTGTAAGTCCATTCTATCATTTGTTTAAGTAAAGAAAACTTTAATGTTATGACATGGTTTAATAGAACATTTTCTATTCACAGGCTGGCAGTGGAGTCCATTGGACAGGCCATCTTTTGCAGAAACCCATCAGGCTTTTGAAACAATGTTTCACGATTCTAGCATCTCAGAAGGTAGAGTTTTGTGTGATGGTGCTATTGCAGTTTCACACAGTAATTTATCACAACTGTATTACTTACATTTCTAAAAAATGTGTCTGTTGTAGAAGTTGCAGAGGAGCTCTGTAAAACTGCTTCCTCTGGTCATTGTGGACCATTACAAACATTTGGTCACAACATGCCATTGCTACCATCCAAATCTCGAACACTGCTCAAACATGCAGAGAACAAAGAAAACATAGAGAGTGGACTTGATGGGCGACCTGACCTCAGCATCCAAGGCCACTCAGGTACAGAAAAACACATGGTCTCCCCCAGCCTCTATGAGTCTACATGCATATCAGATTCAGAGTCAACTCTGCAGCGTCGGCAAGCTCGCCGTTTGAAGAGAAGAGCCATGATTTTCCCTTAATTCCCCAAATAGTTTTGACATAATAGATTTATAAATTTAAATGATCCCAAATATTACTTTTCACTCCATCAAAGAAAATGTAAAAACAAATAATATTTAAAGGAATGTAAAGTTATTTATTAAAATTATTTAATTCGGGTCAGATTTGTCTTTGTATGTGTTTTATATTTTTCCTTGACTAATGAACACTTGAATAACCACACTATTAAATTTGAACTTTGTTTTGTTTGTGTTTATTGTCTGTGTGTGTACATATTTGTATATTAGTTTTTTCTCTTTGAATGTGTTAAATTAACCTGTTAATCTGTATGTAATTTCTCATAACTTAACATGTCTATAGGTTTCAGAAAAACATATTACAATAAAAATGAAAAATTTGCAGTGTTGCCATAAAAATGAACAATTCAAAAATAAATATTTCATTTTGAACAATCGAAAGTCTTCAAAAGGTCACCAATAAAAAGGAAGCTGAAAACCCATGAATATAAACTATTATCTATAAATGGATCTCCAATTAAGCAAATTTACTCTTACATTAAAAGATATACTTTCAGTAAACAAGAAAACAAAGAAATATATGTTTATTATTTTCAAAACATCTTCATGATTCGTTTAAAAGATACACCATGAAATGGAAATATGATTTTTCTAAAATAATGTCCACCAAATAGTTATTTAGTGTCAAGTTTTTATTTACACATGTCAGGAAGCACCTGTGTGTCCATTTTAAGATATAAATATATGATAAAGCATGTAGCAATTCTGTATTTATAGATAGTTCTTTTTTACTTTTATTTGTCAACACCCATTAAATGTTATTTTGAAGAGCTTTCCGATTACTAAAACAAGTCCATGCTTTGTGTTACAGGCTGGGCTTCTGCCATTTTGGGAAGTGACGGTAGAGGAAGCAGCTCTCCCGCGTTACCAAGAAAACAGCAGCCTAGGGACAAATCTCCCAACAACCTCTTGGAGGATGGACCAGAAATTGGCACATTTACTCGGGATCGCAAGGGAGGATTTTTTAGCTCCTTCATCAGGAAAAAAACTGTCTCCTCCTCCCCTTCATCTCAGCTACAACAGAACCTTCCCACCCCACCTAAAAGGAGCAGTTCTTTCAGAGAAATGGAGACTCAGCCTCATAAGAAGTATGAGCCCACAGCTGATTTTAGTGCTCCTCCTCCCCTGCCCCAGTCGGACAGTCTCAGTGGCTTCTCGGCCTCTCCTTCTCACTCCCATGTTGAACCAACACAGTCCCGCTGCTGTGGCGCTGCTTTTGGACAAAAACCCTCTGGAGCAGGGCTTAATTCACACATTTCCAGTGTTAGCAGTTGGAGTGGTTTAGCAGGATTTTTTACTCCTAGACTTATTAAAAAGACCCTGGGTTTAAGGACAGGGAAGCCCACATCATCAGAAGAGGGGACTAGTCTAGTAGGAGGGCCTAAACCCTTTCCTAGGTCCAATTCTACGTCCTCTATGTCAGCTGGGCTGCCTGATTTGGAGCGAATGGCCTTGACTTTACCTAGGAACCGCAGTGCAAAACCACCTCTGGAAAGAACTGCCTCGACAACGTCTCAGCCTGAGAATGGTGCTGCACGGCCATCAGAAACTTTGCTGAAGAGACTAGATGAGGGCACCGCTCAAATCAGAGATAGGCCCAAAGCCAAGCTACTACCAAGGAGTACTGCAATAGGACTAAGAGCACCTGCAGCCGGAGGGGAGGTGGGCGACTCTGATACTTTGTCCAGGGTTAGAGAGGGAAGAGAGAACATTGGAGCAGGGGTAGATCGGCAGCAGAGCTGGTCATCTCCTTCTAAGGCTTCTAATTTAAGTTCTTTATCAAACTCAACAAGTGCACCTACTCACAATCACAAAGTACCAGTATTAATATCCCCCACACTGAAGCACAGCCCGGCAGATGTGCACCTTGTCGGTCTAGACTCTCAGGGGAACCGTTTCAAACTGCTGTCTGAGCAGGCAGAAAGAGACAGACCTCGGCTGGTCAAACCCAAGTGTGCTCCCCCTCCACCCCCCACTCTGCGCAGTTTGCAGCACTCCAACAGCGCAGAGGGGGAAGAGCAGATGGGGGCAGCTCCTGTTGAAATGAATGGAGACACCTTAAAAAGTCAAAGATCAGTCCGAACTTCTGGAGGAGCAACGACGGGTAGACCGTCAGTGCCACCACCACAAGTGCCAAGTACCACCAACACTACCCCCACCAAAATGGCAAATGGAGCTACCACCACAGCCTCATCCAAAGTAGCACTGCGACGAACCAGGCAACAAGCAGAGAGGGTCCCACCGGAGCGGGTCAGCCGCGAGGCACTACTGGAGTGTGCAGAGTGTCTGAGCAGCGCCTTGAATGCCAGCTCTGAAAGCCCCTCTAGTGGCCAGGTGCTGGATGCTGGTCATCAGCTGCTAGACTACTGCTCAGGTTATGTAGACTGCATTCCTCAAATGAGAAACAAATTTGCCTTTCGAGAGGCAGTGGGCAAGCTAGAGCTTAGCCTGCAAGAACTGAGGGCCTCTTCGTCTGGATGTGGAGGTTTGAATAACGTAGGGCCCAACACTGTACTGGACAACCTGCACAGCTGTATTAAAGAGATTAGTGATGTGGTACAGAGGTAGTCACAAGGACTGTAATGTAATCAGCTCATACAAGCCAACAGACAACATTTGAAAACACACAATGTACCTCTGGGAAATCAGTACAACATTTTTCTTTCTATTTGTTTACAGTAATCTGCTTTAAATGCCAGTAATAACACTTGGTTTGTACATACTACAGTGATACTTGTCTCACCATTAAGTAATTGTCAACTGTTGCTTGAAATCTCACATTCTCTTTCAATGTTGTCAACACTTGGGGAAAAAAGCTATGTCCACACAATAAGAGCTGCTCTGTGAGAAAGGTTTGACAGATCTCATGTGTTTTGGTGTGACTGAATGTCAGAGTACAGTGTCTTACCCAGATTATGAGGAAACTGGTTTTCACTTAGAGTTAATTTCCTTTGATTTGGAGCAGATCATATTTAAAATGTTCACAGAGAAGTTTTTGTGCGCTTGATTAGAAACATGACATCCAGTCAGCCAGAGGACAATATGGAGAATGTATTATGAAAATCATCCAGTTTCAAGTGCCACATAAATGGGTAAAATTCTGTACTGTAAGAAAACTCATCTGTCTACTAATACTTGCACTCAGCATTTACTTTGTCTAATGGGACCTATAGTCATTTTGGGGCAAAAGAGCACAGGGTTCTGTGGGAGGTTTATCCATTAAGTGTCCTTTTTATATGGACAATTTGTCTGTGGCCTTGTTATGGCCTCAGTGCCTCATTCTCTAATTAGAACCACAGACAGAGACCTATCTCACAGTACTGATTTCTCCACAAATTAACTGCAGTATGTCTTCAGCACATGAGCAAAATGTATATTGTTGTGGTTCCAAGAAATTCTTGGATAATGTGTATGTATGAACTTGAATTTTAAATTATTATTTTAAATTTACAGATTTATTTGAAAGAAATTGGTTTATGATTTATTTCATATGGATGAAAAAGTTTAATGTATGGTTATACCGATGAGAGCTTAATGTAGTACAAGACTAAGGCCCACACATCCAGATCTAAATATGCTTTATGAATGTATTTTCCAGGTCAGTTCTTCATGTGCATGTGTCTTTAATATAAATTATAAGATTGACTTTTATTTATTTTATTGGCCTAATGTCACCTTACATAACTCTGCGAAAGTTTTTTAATGCATAAAAAAATACACATGTACAGTTATGGCTATCTGTGCACACAAACCACACCTCCCATCAAATTAATGTTATCTATGTTGGAGCTCTTGTTTTGATGTACACTGGAAAAGTCTTCGAATAGACCATGACACATATTGCATCTGAATAGTTCTATTTAAACAATGCAGGTCCACACATTCTCATGTGAATGAGTCTTCTAATCTCAATATACTGATTTTCTTCACTGTGATGGTCAATTTACAATAGAATTCATGGTGCCTTTTCAAATTGTTAATTTGTGTACCAAACACAATCACAGCAAAAAAATGTACACTATTTTCAGCATTCATAGTAACTTTTGCCCTGAGATTGTGATCTAAAGACCAAGAACATTTCTGTACAGCTGCCAACTTGAAACCCAATGGTGCACTTTGTCTACAAATGTTGAGTTTCTAGTTTCTAAAGCCATTTTCCCATTTTTATTGTGGCCTTCGATGTTTTCTGTTCAAACACTAAATCTAAGCTGCTCGTTTATTACTACATCATTTTATTCTTGTCGAAAGTGTACGTTGTTACTTGTTTTTGTTTCAGATTTTCTTTTATTTTACAATTAAAATACATTTCAGAATCACATTTTGTTAAAACATACCATCAAGATCTTGTATAAGAAACTAGAAGAAATTATCTGAGATTTTATTTCCAGTTTATTTTCATGTGCATGCCTTTGTTCTGAGAGGATATCTGGAGAATGTGTGTACAAATCATTATACCAAAGGCCACTTCTTCAGATTTATGAGTGCAATGTAATCCAAGACGGACACACACAATGTGACATGTGAATCTCAACAGGGATAAAATGGCAGATTTTCACAAATTTTGTATTGTACAGATTATATTTTTTGTGTTTTTATTTAAAGCTCACATTACTGTGAAGTTCTGTTTATAAGTGTGAAGCTTATTGTAAATAATAAAACTATTGATTATGATTGTGTCGTTTTGCCATTTTTATTATTAAAAAATCCTGAAATCAAAAGGGAACTAGACTACATAGTACACACATCAAATTTAATAAATAAATCAAAGAAGAATTAATAACGGGAAATTGCTATAAAAATCACAATTTTATAAATATTAACTTACACATTAACCTTCACATGTTCAGTTTAGTGAACTGATTTGCGTTTACCATGTGAATTTGTGTCTAAAATGAAAACGTATTGATTTTATTACGTGTTTGACGTAGGACCAGCCCATATCCGACTCCGCCCACTCTTGGCTGTGGTAAAGATGGCGTCCATCATGGAGGGGCCGCTTAGCAAGTGGACTAACGTTATGAAAGGCTGGCAATACCGTTGGTTTGTTTTAGACTACAATGCTGGGCTGCTCTCATACTATACGGTATGTTTCCCTCTGTTTTGTTGATAATAAACTGTAAAGCTAGAAGTGAGATGTACTTGTCCAGCGCTAACAGGATCGGCCTTGAATTTGTCAGGAGTTGGGAGTCTCAGCTGGCACACAAGGGCGTGTCTTTGCGCAAATGTTTCACAGCTCCACCAATAACTGCAGCCCTTGGAGACAGTTAAGCCAATCAAATGTATCTAATTAGGTTTACTTCCGCTATGTTAGCCTGTTAGCTATAAAAACAGTCAATACAGATGATTCAGTGGCGACTTTATGAAAATTACGAATTAATGTTGGTATTTTTGCATAAACATTGCCAGAGTAATATAGAACCATACTCTCCTCAACATCACTTGTTAACTAAATGCTAAATGACTACACAAACTAATACCCGGTGCTATATGACGATCTGTGTTTTATTTTTAGCATTCACACAAAAAAGTATAATAAGTACATTTTACGAACATCTAACAAACAAGTTATAGTGTTCAAGTGTCAAGTGTCAAGATGTTGGGGAGCGGGGTGATCGTTTTTGCCTGAAATGTTTCTTAGTGCGATACTCGACTTTTCTACCTTGCACTTGACCATTTACAGGTGTTTTTTTCCTTTAAAAAAAAGCCCTGAAAAAGCCCTCAAACATGTATTCTTACTATGAGGTGGGGTCACCTCTCTACAGATCTGACCCTGGAACTTGTCTTGGTGGTGGTGCTTGTCTCTTTGCTATGGAGATGTTTAATGGCATTGAACAAAGCAGTGGAGCAGGTTAAAAATACAAAAAAATATATATAGTATTGTAATCGAGGCTAAACTTACGCACTCGGAAACATGCATGAAGTACAAATCTTTTCAATCGACAATGCTGGTCAAAATTTGCTATTAGGTATTTTTCATTGTTTCAATTGCCTTTGCACAATGTTTAGATCAGGTGTGCCCTTTTTCCTGGAGTTGAGGCCGAACCTAATGTTTTTCTGCAATGAAATGTATGATTCAAGTAACTTTAAATATTAGGAAATAGATAGGACTGTCCTCCTTCTGACAGTCTTTTCCATACAAAATTGAATCAAAATCTCACAGCCCCTTTATCGGCCAAATTAAACACACTGGAGGGCCAAGCTTGACCCACGGGCTCTACTGTGGGCACCAAAGATTTAGATAAACAATTAATTTTTAGGTTTCTAGAATGTTTTCAGAAATTAGAACACAAAAACACACCAATTTAGTTTTGTGAAAGTCATTCTTTTTGCACATAGGCTACACTGGGTTTAATGTCAGAGTGAAGATTTCTTGGGTGTGAATAAACAGATCACTGACTATAACTGTTTTTGTTTTACAGTCAAAAGATAAGATGATGCGAGGATCCAGAAGAGGCTGTGTACGACTCCGGGTAAGCTTTATTTTTGCTTGTAAACTGTAGTGGATTGATTCTAAATCCTTTAACACACCATGGATGGCATCTCTGTACTTTGTATTTCCAGTGTGCTATAATGATCACTAGATGGCAGCATTATAACCTGTTTTATTCAAAATCCAAGTTAAACTGAACTTTCATAGAAACCACTTTCATACTGTCTGTTTTATATAATGTAAAGATCATACTGCATATAGGATATGTATTTTTCAAACTGTAGTACATCATACATGCACCACTGTGTAGGTGGGCTGCCTCATGTGGTATATGGGGCCCATCTGCAGTTTGAGCTCATTCAGCCTCTGATTGGATCAGCAGCTTCAGAATCAAAAAGTAAATAAAGAGAAACTATTTTTACATCTTGTAACATGTATTTTTGATTGTGAATAAGTCGTTATTACACTTACCACTAAAATCAACACATTGTTCGAACATGTTTACTTCATGGAACACAAAGTATTTCAGAAAATGAACACATTCTTATATACCTTATCAATGCCAGACAGCAGGAGACAAAGAGAATGCCTTTTATGGACTAATAACTAAGAAACATGTAGTAAACCTTTTTAAAATGTTGTTATTCCACAAGAAGTAGTATAGGCACTTTCTCTGGTAGCTTCTAGTTGCTTGTGTGCACATCTCCACCCATCCTGCTTTTTTCCTCCTCCTTTTCCCCAAACCCCACCCCCTGGACCTGCCTATGTCTGTCCTGTGCTCCAAAAGCCTGCACATATACTGCATGTGCTTGAGAGGCCACCTGGATATCTTCATTGGAGAGTCTTTTGAGAGGGGGAGTGTGAGGCTGAGATAAGCTTCAGTATTGGTATTTGTTATAGTGTACAGTGAGTTGGTGTTGGGCAGAGGCAGTGTAGAATGACGTGTCTCACCACCTCATCCCCTGTTCTTCTCCCCAGGGTGCTGTCATTGGCATTGATGACGAGGACGACAGCACATTCACTATCACTGTGGACCAAAAGACCTTCCATTTTCAAGGTAAAATCCCCAACTTGTTTTATTTTTGCTGGTTGGCCTCTTGCTGCAGGCTTTCTTTCTACCATCCATCTCTTTCTCTCACTCCCTCTCTCACTCTCTCTACATCCATCCCTCCCTCCCTTGCTGACTCTTCCTCCCGCCTTTTAAGTCCCGGATTGGTCTGCTCCAATGCCAGGAAGCGCATGAACATTTACACAATGCTGTAGTATGCTGTTTTGCCTTCGAGTGTTTTCTGCTTTCCTCTGGACCTTTTCCAAGCTCCATGAAGTTGGACCGGGGGATGTTTTTGTAGATTAATTTATACTGGCTGTTTTAAAAGGACCATGTAAGATTTTCCCCTGACTGTGGCTAAGCAGGAAGATTGCTGCTGTTTGTGTGTGTCTGCACTAGAGCCTCTGGGAATAATAAAGAAATAGTGCTGAGCTGGAGGCTGAGCTCAGGTCTCTTCTGCCATTCGTCTTTCGCTACACGCTGCCGCTTGCACAACCACTCACTCTATGGGGACTGGTTGTTCCATGGCTTCTACCTCCAGCTTCACCCCCCTCCCGCCCTGCCACCCCTTCTTCCTCGCTGACAAGGAGCTGCTCAGTCCACTCCGCTGACATCCTTTTTTATTCTAGCGCTACATCAGGTCTTGACTCTTTACCAAGCATCTATTTGTCTTTATTCCATGTCTGTCCTTGCGTTTGTGTCCATTTCCCCTTAACACCATCGAGCTTTACCCCTTTTTGGGGGGTCACCAACCACAGTCCATGGGCCCCTGGCTCCTCTCACCTCTTCCATGCCTTGTCCCATGTCTGTGTTCCGAAGCTGTATGCTGTGGTTCTACAAACGCAAGGGTAAGGAGAAAGCGCATGTCCTGCAGTCCGCATGTGTGCCCGCTCTGGACTGGGCAGCTGAGTGTGGTAGTGTTTATCTTCTGGGATGTGCGATTTGGGTGGAGCTGGATGCGGTGTGCAGATCTCCAGATATAGTGGTTTGTTGAGGGTCACAGCTGGTTCACAATTGTAAATAGGATGTGTAGGTCTTAGGTTTGCTTCCTTTCTCACAATGTATACTCAGACCAAAGTGCTAATATTAGTATTTATTTCTGTGACTTTTGACTATAGTTTAAAACCGTATACAATTGCAGTAATGTATTTGTCATACAAATTTTTTCTTATTTTATGAGTGACTTGCATTTTCAGCTGCAGTATATTAGCAGTAATTTATGCTGAACAAGAGATTTGAGCTACTGCAGCTGCTAGCTTGGATTTCTGATGATGCATGGGATGTTGAGACACAGATTTAGGTGTTCCAGTAAAATTATCCCTCTTTGATTGTGTTATCCTGGTCTCTGGGAAATTATCATGATTTTGGGGTCATTTGGTAGTGGAAAAAAATGTTGTACATTTTAGTTAAAGAATCCTTTGAAACAGCTATGACCTTTACTGCTTATTGCTTGGATTTTGTGAGAACAGATTAAACCGTTGTGAAAGCCATAGTTATGCTTTTTACATTCAGTTTCTGCTGAAGGATAGTTTAACTGTATTTTGAACTGTACTGCTAACTGCTAACAGTTCCGTGTGTCTAGTGCATATCTGTGCTTTCTTTTCTATTTAGAGAAGCATCTATTATTCATCGTAGCCTCTCCCCCGGCGGTGCATCAGAGCAGCCTGATAGCCCTTTAGCTTCCCTCTTTTGCTTGTTCTTCTCTGCTCTCTCCATCAGTGTTTTGACTCCTATCCTGTCGACTGGCCAGCAGCATTGGACAGGCTCATGCTCCCGCCGTTGCCATATTTGTAGACATTTTTCCAATATGTGACTTTATAAAAATCATATATATTAAGTGACCATTATTAAAATTTTGTTTACCATTAGAGCACATTGGGGTACACCCAAGAGATTACATTTGTAGTAGAAAAACCCAAATGGTATGCAGTAACTTATAAAACAGTCCTTGGATCAGACTGACTTGTGACACTTTTGATAAAACAAAATCTCAACCAACTAGAAAGTCATGAGGGACAGTTACAGCTCCACATGTTTCTAATTGGGTTACTGCAAAGTTCTCCACAACTGTTGACCGAGTTGACAACTAAGTTTCGACTTCAGATACAGAAGATATCAAATGCCTCCTTAGTTATTTAGTGTTTTTTTTCACCAGTATATAAATGTGTGTGTGTTGTTGTTGTTGTTTTTTTTATGGGAGATGCCTTTCATTGATATCTGTTATATCAGCTAAGATACGACTTTAAACGACAGTTTTATGTTCAAGGTCAGTACACTCTCTGTTGTAACTGTTTTATCTTTTACTGTTCAAGACAACCAGTTATATTTCTTATATTTTAAGGTTGTAATTGTTACCAGTTTATGAGGTGGCCGATATCTAAAAAAAATATAATATTGCGATTATTGTTTTGGAGCTAAATTAGAATATTGAGATAAAGCTCTCTTTTTTTATTGCATTATTTTTGTATTTATCGGCCATCCCTACCAGTCTACTTACTGTTAGTGAGAAAAACCTTTTAACATAATTTCACCTGGACCTGTTAAGTTAAGTAGCTCTAAAGCAGCCTCTGTCTCCATTCATGACACAACAAACAGCATTAGCTGCAGTAATCTGGCCTGTCCTGTCTGTTCTTCAGTGGGAAGTGAGAGAGAGCAGCTGAGTGGTTTGGCCTTTGCTTGGGCTCTTTTAAAAAGTTTTGTACTGTAGCTCTGGTTTGCATCTACTACTAAAGATTAACCCAATATAAACATTAATTTGTTATTATATTGTTAAGAAAATATAATGATGAATGATGATGATATAGATGGCCTTAACCAGGATTATTCAATTCAACTTTTTTAAATTAACAATATCATTATAAACAGCTTCAATAAATAAAAATGGCACTAACACTCGCATTGTTACTATAATTAATGAGTTGTAGATGTTATAATAGATACAGTAGAATTTACGTTACTGATCAAAGATGTAAAATGTCTTTAGAGATAACCTGGCAAAACAATATAAAATGGTAAACAAACAGCTACACTATATTTTTGAGAGTACTCTTGAATGAGTGCTGTATTTAGCATTTAGCATCTTAAACTCCTCTGACCTGAAAGTTCTCTGAGATGTGATGACACACAGCTCAAATGTTCAGCTACAGAAAATCAAGAAAAGGTGCATACATTAAATATTAACCCCCAAAATGTTCCAGATTTCATTTATTGGATGGCTTGAACTCCACTAAAACTGCTCTAAACCAAGTGATGAAACAATACAAGACACCAGCTGTACTTTATATATTTATTCAAGTCTATTTACTGCTACTGGTATAACACAAATTATATTCTTAGAGTGGGCAATTACTGTTTTGTTTAAAAGTATACGTAGGTTGCTTATGCGGTTTGCTAGTGGACTTGCAGTTTTTGTTGGGTAATTTCCTCAGCCAGGTGTCTTTCCATTGTACCCTGTCAGTTTATTGTCATTTTATGTAAGCACTTTGTTATAGATGGTGTTTGTGTAGAAAGCTCGTCTCACGGGTGTGGTTCTGTGCTTGTGTCCCCAGCTCGAGATGCAGATGAGCGGGAAAAGTGGATCCACGCCTTAGAGGGAACGATCCTCCGTCACACCCTCCAGCTCCGGGTAGGTCATCACACACATGCCTTTTTCAGTTTGGTTAACTCTAGTTTGTCCCCACTTATTTTCATATCAAGTTTTGATGTTAAGAAGCAGTTTACCAGGTGACAAGGATAAGATGAGTAAAACTGATGTGTTTAATTGGGGCTATGGCTGTTATTTATGTAACTTTTCTCCATAGAAATGCTATTGCGTCACTTCTAATGTTCCACAGTAACATATTAAACTTGTCTATCCTGCATATATTTCATTTGGGTGTTTCTATTGCTCAAAATTACCCTGAAAAACATATATTTTTTGTAACTTTACCGGCTTGTCTCCTTGGACATGGATACGTTTAATCCCATAATGTGGAACATTCCAGGCAAAGCAATAATATTTATGTGGAGAAAAGTAAGTAGTGGACCCTTTACAAGAAAAGTTACATAGTGCACCTTTAAATAACAGTCATAATATACAACAGCATTATAGTATCATTAATACTTTATTTATAAACTTGACAAAAATGTATTGGATCGTATTCACCCCACTAGACATCTACCTTTACTTTTTAGCGATGAATCGACATAATTACGCTAACCTGAACTGATTGGTAGGGTGAAGTTTTTGCTGTAATACAGCACAGTCTGAGGACCTTTTTCCAGCCTTTTCCTGCATCTAGTATTTTCTTGGACCAGTCTTTGCACCCCTCCCTCCTGTGTTAAAAAGCCTGTGGCCTCTCCCCCTCCTACCACTCACTCACACGTCTCGCCACCAACAACAGCCTTGACGCCCCTGCCCCTCCCGTTTTTCCTCTTAGCTCTCCGCACGTTGCTAACAAATCCCGTTAGACTCTGTTCCCTCATAATCACAGTATAGCCTTCTCTGGTCATTATGTCATGTGATGTGGCTCCAGCCAATGAAAAAACATCTTGCTGGAACAACCAAACATCTGCTTGTGCCGCTTCAGCCAGTCACTTAAGCCATTATTGCCTCCTCCTCCTCCTGCTGCTTTGTGTTTTTTGCGCTGTGCCTGCATGAGAGGAAGTGTGATTTTCCTATCAGGGGAGGGTCCTGAATTAACTCTTAGCTGTGTCTGCCTCCTACCAAATGCTCATCTGATAACTGCTGCTAAAGGCTTTCCACATTCATAGCTGAAGATTTGAAACAATTTACAAATTTAAATAAGTAGATTTTTTGGGTGAGAAAAATGCTGACTTGACTAGCGGTGGTAGATAGTCACAGAAGAGAGAGGCTGACTCCATGGGCTTACTGGGGACATGTGCGGACTTTAATGCAGCATGTACATTGGAGCGGCGCGAGCAGTGAGTACATCTCTCACTCTCAAACAAATGCTTGATTGCACCACAGGGACACAAAAAAGACTGCTGTTTGTTGTCAGGGCCACAGCATTTTAAAACTGGGTCACACGACAAGGAGAGACAAAAAGGGTGGGGGTGCTTTGTGGTTGCCCATATGTGAGAATTTACAAGCTGATCTGAAATATTCCTACTATGTATAAGATGTATGGTAACAGTGCTGGCCACAGAATAATATTAACAATACACTTGTACTAAGAGATGTGTTAAACCAAGCTACTTCTGACTTTGTACATATCTGCTCCACATTTCTCTATCAAGTGTTGCCATAACATGAGGTGATCTTTGCAGAGAAAAAAAACAGCCTCTTGTCACACGTTGGTTTCATGTTTCGGTCATATGTTCCAACATGTAAGGGAAGATCATCATAGAAGTTGTTTTTTTAAACAGGCTGCAATCTGGTCACCCATAGACTGTTGGCTTGCTAAATGTGAAACCACCTTTGGTCCTTTGAGGAAGCTTACTTATAACTGTAACTAAATACTTGCTGAGTTAACACAGACTTTGTTCTCTGTAAAGTTAGCAGGTTTATAAGAGCAAAAAAAAGGGGCAGCTGCTGATAGTGTGTGAATGTTGATGGCTTTCCTGCACTTTCCTCTGAGAATGTCTGTTAGCCGAACAAAACAGCCTAAAACCTCGAAGCTTCAAATCGGGACCCAGGGCAGCAAAACAAAAACGCTCAATACGGTCTGGTTTACTAATTTCTGTATCATTTAATAATTGTGTTTTCAGTTTAGCTTTACTGAAGGCTGACTGTTAAATGTGATGATTCAAACACTGCACGTCTTTATCATGCATTCAAGATTGTTGTTGTACGTTCGAGGAAGTCTTGCTGTGGAAACAATGCCTGTTCCTCTTTCTGATTTATTTCACAGCCAAAGTTGATTGTTCTGGCAATTTGGCTGAACACAGACAGCTGAGATCAAAGCTTGCCGTGTCGATTCAACTGTTGCCTTTTAATAGACATTATGTAATGAAAAGATTGTTACAGACTGTTCCTGCTTTGTTGTGTTAAGTAAAATGACCAGTTAATAGAGAGTTGACTGAGAGTTCTTTAAAAAATAGTCAGGATTGTTGCTTGTTTAGTCCGTTAAACCCTATATAAACCACCTCATTATTATCTGTCAAGCATTGCTCTATTGACCTGTATTGTCTATTTTGTCACATACAGGAGGCAGAGACAGGATTTGTTCCCAGTGTCCAGGACTTTGACAAGAAGCTAGCTGAAGCCGATGCCTATCTCCAAATTTTGATTGACCAGTTAAAGGTATTGACGTCACTGGTGTTGTTAGTGTTTCATCTGCTAAATTTAAATCGCTTCATGAGATTCAAAAGGTTTTATTTCAGTGTTGCTATTTATCCATGTTGTCATCCTTTTTCTGATGTAATGTTGAGTGAACACAGAGTGGTCCATTTCATTGTATCTGCTGTTCTGTCGTGTCCACACAGCTGTTTGATGAGAAGATCAAGGACTGCAAAGAGGATGAATCACGCAGAGTGAGTAGCGGCAGCAGGGCCCTGTCCTTGAGTCTCTGCTCTCTGTCCACCACATTTACTGTCATTTGAGCTAAATACAGAGCATTGATAATAGCTGTGAAAAAGTTACATTAGTCATAGGGGTCAGATGACAAAACATATATAAAGACACTTTTTCCCTTATTATGATCAGTCACAATTTTTCAATTTTCAATTTTACTTTTACTTTTTAAGAAAAAAATTATGAGAAATATCCTTTAACCTGTCTAACACAAAGAGACAGATTTATTCCTCTGATGAAGCCTGCTCCGAACCACATTCTTTTTAATGAACAGCATAATAATAAACAACAACTTTATGCAGAATTTGTATCACACTTTTTTATCTTTGTATTAGATTTTAAATTAACAATTAACTGTGCTTTTTTCTTTTTTTTTCTAGAAAATAGAAAATTTAAAGGAAACTACGTGTGTAAGTAAAATCTTGGAAGTACATTGAAATATGCCTATTATTATGAGGAATTTGTTTTGTATGTTTTAACTCTTTCTCTCTTCCTCTTTCAGAGTATGGTAGAATCCATCAAGCACTGTATAGTATTGCTGCAAATTGCCAAGGTAATGCTGTGTAGTGTAGTCTTTTCATATTCTATCTTTCATTTCACTATTGCCCTTGTTCTTGAGGACCAGAGCACTGTGTGTTTCTGGGTGGTACATTGCTCGCAGCTTCTGGCAGGGTTGGTGGTTGATAAGGGTGTAGTCCTGTTCTCATTTCATCACATGATCCAATTTGTCTGTGAAAATATGTGAGCAATCACCTTCCTGTGTTTGCCAAGGTGAGAGTTTCAGTAAATTTGAGTTTAATAGAAATTGCACACATTAGCCAACAGTGTTTACATTTGACTAATCAAAACTGAACCTTAATGTTACCTCCTAAATTATGATAAATATCGCACTGTGATGTGATGACAGGACAAGTGCATGCTGAAGAACTGGAACTGATTACAGTTACATTTCTAAATGTCCAGTTTGCTCTGCACCAGTGGCTTTGATCTTTTTTATCTTTAGTACAAATACTACACAGGTAGTCTAACATTGTCTTCTTAAAATTTTAAGGACCAAAGTAACGAACAACAACACGCAAACGGACTTATAGTAAGTTTGACATCCTCTGTCCATCACAAAAATGTAATCAAACAAACTGCTAACTTTCTTTTCCTGCTTAATTTACTCCTTACTGTAGTGAAGTACAAATCTCTAGTGCATGCTATAAAATACATTCAAGCTTTATGCAGGCTCTTTCTCTATGCTCTATGCTCTTTCTTACTCAGGTCTGCAATGGTCTGTCTATGAACACCTTTTTCTTACTTGGGTTGGTCAGGGACTATCTTCTCCTTTTTGTCAGAGACTTTTGTACAGTTTACTAACAATTTATTCTGTGTTGCTTGCATGCTTAAATTAACAATGCATTGTCTTTCTTTCAGTTATTAGAATAATATTTTGTGTACACAAAAAGCCCCACGCTTCAGTTCAATTCACTTCCATTCAAACCCAGAGCACTAATGGAAAAGGGGCCCCTGAGACCATTATACTAGGTTAGGAGTGGTATGATACTTAGGCTGCATAGTTGAATGAAGCACGTGTGTCACTCCGCCACTGAAACATAATATTTGAATTGGTACCAGCCAAATAGTCGTGCTTGTATCATCGTCACGTGTGTGGCACATGGCCTATAAAATGCTATGCGCTATGAAGCCAGAGAATGCCATTGGCAAGACGGTCTTTAACAGCTTGTGGATCTGAAGTGGCGGTGACTTAATCTCATCATCATTACCTACAGTATTATGTTTATTCTACAACCTAAGCTCTGTATGTACATTTAATGGTGCATGCTTTTATAAGCTTTATGTTGCTTATAATGTCCTCTTGGCTTAGAAATGCCCTTATGCTGTAGCATCTGCGACTAGTGTAAGTGCAGCTCCCTGCTTTGAAAGTCTAGCAGTGTGTTTGATTGACTCTGTCAAACCTTTTGGTGATTGCTGTATTTTCTGTACAACAATCATGTACACTACAAATCTGTAGTATCTCCTGAAAGATCTTGTGCCATGATTGGTTTGCTCCTTTGTTGCTGCATGTAAAAAGTCTGTATATTTATTGGTAAATGAACAATCAATATTGGTAAATGAATATTTTTTTTCCCTTCTGCTCTTTCCACTGTGTGACCTATTCATGACTGTATTTTCTGCAAAAGGCTGTGGTTAGGGCCTTGTGTCATATGTAGATGAAACTGGCATCTGATTGAACAGGAAAGATATAAGATCTCATACATGTGCATTGTGGGGACATTATCAGTTATAATCTAGTGGTTCATATATATCCTTGTGGCAGAGTCGCTACATACAACTAAATATAAACATTATCAGGTCATATGAGGAGGCTCCATTCAATGTGGCATTGGAGAGAAATATAAGATCTGGAAGTGAGAAGCAGAATCAATACTGACATAAACTGAGCCAGTGAGGATGCTTGGAAATGGGTTTGTATTCAGTTACACAATGAATTTCGGATAAGGTTAAATTTATGAGACACACAGGCGAAAATGTAAACACAGAATGTTGTTACAGGATGCTGCTTTTGGACAGAGGAAGCCAAGTCATATGTATGGCCTAAGTTCCTACTATGGTAGATTATAGCTTCAACAAAATGTGTCAAGCCCTAGTCCTCCAGGTAGGGTCCATGGCAAAGAAACTAGAAACATTCACTCTTCAAGCTTCAGTTTACCATTTGACAAATCTCATAATAGCATAAACAAAGGTAAACTTCTGCAGACTTTAAAGGAAAACCTAAATGGACTCATAGTTTGTCTATTCCTGTTTTGGGTGATGTAAATTGACACATTCTACCATTTTCCAGAAGACTAGCCCCTATAAGGCTGGTTTAAAGTGCATCATATCGACACATCTAATTTCAGATGGGACTAAAACCCCAGGGCATGTTGTTGGCTAAGAGGTCGATGGATTTTCCTTTAGTTTGTATTGTTGGCTGCTTTCCCTTTCACTGGGTCATTGGTGCCACTAACCTCATTATACTGTGCCTAAAGGCCGTCCTGTGTGAGTCTCTGAATGCAAATGTACACTGGCTCAAAATGCTAGAGAAGCTGGTTAGAGCTGACAATGGCCAAGTCCCTGTAGGTGTTGTCTGCAGAGAAATCAAGGGTCGAACAATATCAGTGCATTTCCAATTTAGCCTGCCACCCACTGCAGTTAATAAAATAAAACTTCAATGCTTGATGCGGTTGATGCAGTGGCATTTATGGCATATTAATTAACCCAATAATATCAGATAATCCTACAGTAAAAAAATTGGTCTTCCATATGTGTGGTGCATATATCCTGTTATAGTGTCCTTGTTGTAAGATGATCTATAATCGAAACTGTGCGGTATATTAGTGTAGGTCAGTTTGAGTTTAGAGACGCTTGTGTTGTGCTCTGCCACTTCATTAATAGCACTGTTATTTCTGTTCTCTCTTTAGAGCACCATCAACCCTGTGGATGGGATCTACCAGCCTCCTCTGGACGCCCCTGTAGTCAACACCACAATGCCAACACAGGCAGCGCTCCCCTCTGGTACCCTCCTCTGCTCACTTACAAAACACGATAGTGCATTTATGCTTATTCATGGGATTCAGCTTCCTGTTATAGGTGATATTTTGAGGGCTTTTCACAATTCAAAAGATATAATATTTTACTATGGCAATAAGGTCCTGATGTTTCATCATTCTAAAACCTATGGATAGACCACTGTTTATGTGTCCTGAAAGCCAACAGTTGCTCCCCCTAGTGTTTAATCTTTGCAATGCACATAATACAGAATATAGAATAAAGAGAATGAGTAGTTTTTGTCTGTCCATCTGTTAAAAAAAACAACAAGCGGACAAAGAAAGTAGATGACTATGTTTTACAGTCTCACCTGCGCATATGTGAAACTTGACCGTAGGCTAATAATATATAAGCCGTGGTGAAGATTACGCATTAAGGGTCTGCTGTCTGTGTCAAAAACAGTTCAGTCTGACTCAGCATTTCTTTGTGCTGTACTTTTAATGGTGCTGACTTGTTTTGCAGCTTCAGTGCTTACTCACACACTTTTCCTTTTTGCTCAAGATGCTCAGGTGTGTAAATCAGACCAACGACCCTCAACGTTACCTGTTGGATCCGTTACAGTGATGGGCAGTTTGCAGACGCCTACTCCTAACAGCACAGGTTAAAGCTCCTTATATTTAGCTTTTAAACACATTTTTATTATTATTGATCATATTTGCTTTTAATGTTTATTACATCTAAAATCTTAAAGAAACTAGCTAGGATTATTTTTTGAGCTTTCCACATGAGCTTTATTATATTATCTTGCAAGCTGGATTTTATAGTGCACTGCAAAAGTAATACCTCTTTTACTGTCTACACTGCAATATTTATTCTGTTATTTATTAACACAAAATGAATTACATAGCAGAGTTTAAAAGCAAGTGAAAGCTGAGTGACTAAAGGCCCTTCTCTGTCAGTGCTGATTCAGCAGGATTAAAATGCTGCACTTTGCACATAGAGGCCTGCAGCACACTCAAGTATACAGTCAATATGTTCTGCAGAAGAGGCCATCACTGTGACAGCTTAATGCGTCTGTACGCAGTCACACTAAAACATGCACTTAAACACCATAGTATTTCAATGCCTTTCCTAAAAGTTTATAGTCTGCATGCATATTTTTCCTACAACTTTATCAAAATGTATGTGTGTTTGTTTAGGGAGTGGCCCTTCAGTCCCAAGCAGCGGCGTTACCTCCCCGGCTCACATCCCTTTACCCTCACATTCAGTGCCAGACTTCTCCTATTCTTCTAGTGAAGACGAGTTTTATGATGCTGACGAGTTTTATCAGAGCAGCACCTCACCAAAACACTGCATAGAGTAAGTAAAACTTTGAAAACCATGCGCACACTCAGTGAATGCTTTGGCCCAAAACCTAGACCTGTTAGGAGAATTACTATATCCACTTACTGTTCAGTATGTGTCATGTGTACAATTTCTTTGCAATAGTGGGGAGATTTTGCCATTTTTATGTATTAATGTAAGACTTAATGTAAGACTAACTTCTATGGCTACTTATTACAGTCACTGACAAAAGTCTTGTCGCTTATCCATTTTGTAGAAACAAAAGCTTATAACCTGACTTTAAATTAATCGATTGGTTTTAGAAATGTCTCATATGAAAGCTATAACCCTCTCAAATTATGCTCAATATACTAAAATAAATTCGCTTCACTGAAGAAAGATTGATCATTCAATGAACTCAGAAAGGTCAGATTTTGGCAAGACAAAAGTCTTGTCGCCTTGTCATATGATGCACCCAATCCTAGATTACAGCCTCACCTGTGATCAGTTACTGATCAGTCAATTAGTGGGTGTTATGTATAAAAAGAACCCCAACACACCAGACCTTCACATGAACTGCAACTTGACCTCTGACAACATGTCTAAGATCCACCCTGAGACCAAAGCGTTAATTATCAAGAGGCTGAAGACCAGATCCACTGCTGAGGTGGCTGACACCTTCAATGTGTCTCAGCGTCAAGTACAAAGAATAAGAAAAAGATCTGAAATGACTGGAGATGTTTTTGACAAGCCCAGGTCCGGCAGACCCCGCAAGACAACTGCTCGGGAGGACCGTATGTTGATTCGAAAATCCAAAGCCAGCCCCTTTTCCACTGCAGCAGAGCTTCACCAGGCCTGGTCACCTCAAGTCCCTGTGTCAACCAGAACAGTTTGTAGAATTCTGTCTCGAAATGGCCTCCATGGTCAAATCAGTGCACAGAAACCAGCACTAAACAAAAGGCAATTAAAAAACCTTGTGGCATTTGCCAAGGCCCACAGCCTGCTAAAAGGATGGACACTGGAAAAGTGGCAGAAGGTGGATTTCTCAGATGAATCCTCGGTTGAATTACATCACAGCTGCCGCAAATATTGCAGGAGACCTACTGGAGCCCGCATGGATCCAAGATTCATCCAGAAAACAGTTAAGTTTGGTGGCGGAAAAAATCATAGTCTGGGGTTACATCAGTATGGGGGTGTGCGAGACATTTGCAGGGTGGAAGGCAATATCAATAGCCTAAAATATCAAGAAGTATTAGCTACCTCTTACATTCCCAACCATAAAAGGGGTCAAATTTTGCAGCAGGATGGTGCTCCATCGCATACTTCTATCTCTACATCAAAGTTTCTCAAGGCGAAGAAGATCAAGGTGCTCCAGGACTGGCCAGTCCAGTCACCAGACATGAACATTATTGAGCATGTCTGGGGTAGAATGAAAGAGGAAGCATGGAAGGCAAAACCAAAGAATCTTGATGAACTCTGGGAGGCATGTAAGACGCTTTCTTTGCTATTCCTGATGACTTCATCAACAAATTGTATGAATCATTGTCAAAATGCGTGGATGCAGTCCTTCAAGCTCATGGAAGTCATACAAGATATTAAATATGGATCTCACAGCACCACTACTTAATTCACTGACGTTATGCAACATATTTTTGTATTTGAAGTAAATTATTTGTTCAATTTTATGTAGGCGACAAAACTTTTGTCTTGCCAAAATCTGGCCTTTCTGTGTTCATCCATCCATCCATCCATTTTCGTCCGCTTATCCGAGGCCGGGTCGCGGGGGGAGCAGCCTAAGCAGGGACTCCCAGACTTCCTTCACCCCAGACACGTCCTCCAGCTCCTCCGGGGGGACCCCGAGGCGTTCCCAGGCCAGCCGAGAGACATAGTCCCTCCAGCGTGTCCTGGGTCTTCCCCGGGGCCTCCTCCCGGCGGGACATGCCCGGAACACCTCCCGAGGGAGGCGCCCAGGAGGCATCCGGAACAGATGCCCGAGCCACCTCAACTGGCTCCTCTCGACGTGAAGGAGCAGCGGCTCTACTCCGAGCTCCTCCCGTGTGACTGAGCTCCTCACCCTATCTCTAAGGGAGCGCCCAGCCACCCTGCGGAGGAAACTCATTTCGAACGCTTGTATCCGCGATCTCGTCCTTTCGGTCACTACCCAGAGCTCATGACCATAGGTGAGAGTAGGAACGAAGACTGACCGGTAAATCGAGAGCTTCGCCTTTCGACTCAGCTCCCTCTTCACCACAACGGTCCGATACAGCGACCGCATCACTGCCGAAGCTGCACCGATCCGCCTGTCAATCTCACGTTCCGTCCTTCCCTCACTCGTGAACAAGACCCCGAGATACTTGAACTCCTCCACTTGAGGCAAAGACTCCCCACCCACCCGGAGAGGGCAAACCACCTTTTTCCGGTCGAGAACCATGGCCTCGGACTTGGAAGAGCTGATCTTCATCCCAGCCGCTTCACACTCGGCTGCAAACCGCCCCAGTGCACATTGCAGGTCCTGGTTCGATGAAGCCAACAGGACAACATCGTCCGCAAACAGCAGAGATGAAATCCTGTGGTCCCCAAACCGGACCCCCTCCGGCCCCTGACTGCGCCTAGAAATTCTGTCCATAAATACAATGAACAGAACCGGTGACAAAGGGCAGCCCTGGCGGAGTCCAACATGCACCGGGAACAGGTCTGACTTACTGCCGGCAATGCGAACACAGCTCCTGCTCCGGTCATACAGGGACCGGACAGCCTTTAGCAAAGGGCCCCGGACCCCATACTCCCAGAGCACCCCCCACAGGACACCACGAGGGACACGGTCGAATGCCTTCTCCAGATCCACAAAACACATGTGGACTGGTTGGGCAAACTCCCATGAACCCTCGAGCACCCTATGGAGAGTGTAGAGCTGGTCCAGTGTTCCACGGCCAGGACGAAAACCACACTGCTCCTCCTGAATCCGAGGTTCGACTATCGGCCGGATTCTCCTCTCCAGTACCCTGGCATAGACCTTACCGGGAAGGCTGAGAAGTGTGATCCCCCTATAGTTGGAACACACCCTCCGGTCCCCCTTCTTATACAGAGGGACCACCACCCCGGTTTGCCAGTCCAGAGGTACTGTCCCCGACCGCCACGCGATGTTGAAGAGGCGTGTCAGCCAAGACAGCCCCACAACATCCAGAGACTTCAGGTACTCAGGACGGATCTCATCCAACCCCGGAGCCTTGCCACCAAGGAGCTTGCCAACCACCTCAGTGACTTCGGCCAGGGTGATGGACGAGTCCGCCTCCGAGTCCCCAGCCTCGGCCTCCTCCTCGGAGGACGTGACGGTGGGATTGAGGAGATCCTCAAAGTATTCCTTCCACCGCCGGACAACGTCCCCAGTCGAGGTCAACAGCTCTCCCCCCGCACTGTAAACAGTGTTGGTGAAGAACTGCTTTCCCCTCCTGAGGCGCCGGACGGTTTGCCAGAATCTCTTTGAGGCCGTCCGATAGTCCTTCTCCATGGCCTCCCCGAACTCCTCCCAGCTCCGAGTTTTTGCCTCCGCGACCACACGGGCTGCAGCACGCTTGGCCCGCCGGTACCCGTCAGCTGCCTCAGGAGTCCCCCGAGCCAGCAAGGCCCGATAGGACTCCTTCAGCTTGACAGCATCCCTTACTTCCGGTGTCCACCACCGGGTTCTGGGGTTGCCGCCGCGACAGGCACCACAGACCTTACGCCCACAGCTCCGAGCAGCTGCATTGACAATAGAGGCCGAGAATGAAGCCCACTCGGACTCCATATCTCCAGCCTCCCCCGGAATCCGGGAGAAGTCCTCCCGGAGGTGCGAGTTGAAGGTCCCTCTGACAGAGGGCTCCGCCAGACGTTCCCAACAGACCCTCACTACACGCTTGGGCCTGCCAGGTCTTTCCGGCTTCCTCCTCCGCCAGCGAACCCAACTCACGACCAGGTGGTGATCAGTTGACAGCTCAGCCCCTCTCTTCACCCGAGTGTCCAAGACACGCGGCCGGAGATCAGATGACACGACGACAAAGTCGATCATCGACCTCCGGCCTAGGGTGTCCTGGTGCCACGTGCACTTATGGACACCCTTGTGCTCGAACATGGTGTTCGTTATGGACAAACTGTGACTAGCACAGAAGTCCAATAACAAAACACCACTCGGGGAGGCCGTTCCTCCCAATCACCCCTCTCCAAGTGTCACTGTCGTTGCCCACGTGGGCGTTGAAGTCCCCCAGGAGAACAACGGAGTCCCCGGTCGGTGCACTGTCTAGTACCCCTCCCAAGGACTCCAAGAAGGCCGGGTACTCAGCACTGCTGTTCGGCCCGTAGGCCGACACCACAGTGAGAGACCTGTCCCCGACCCGAAGGCGCAGGGACGCGACCCTCTCGTTCACCGGGGTGAACTCCAACACACAGCGACTGAGCTGTGGGGCAATGAGCAGGCCCACACCAGCCCGCCGCCGCTCCCCGCGGCCAACGCCAGAGAAATGGAGAGTCCAGCCCCTCTCAAGGAGTTGGGTTCCAGAGCCCAAACTGTGCGTGGAGGTGAGGCCGACTATATCTAGTCGGTAACGCTCAACCTCCCGCACAAGCTCAGGCTCCTTCCCCCCCAGCGAGGTGACATTCCATGTCCCCAGAGCTAGTCTCCATGTCCGGAGATCCGGTCGCCGAGGCCCCCCGCCGTCGATCTCTCTGCACCGGCCCCATATGGATCCTCCTGCGGGTGGTGGGCCCACGTGAGGACGGCCCCACGTCGCTCCTTCGGGCTGAGCCCGGCCGAGCCCCGTGGGGGGAGGCTCGGCCACCAGGCGCTCGCTGGCGAGCACCCACCCCAGGCCTGGCTCCAGGGTGAGGCCCCGGTGACGCCAATCCGGGCGACGTAACTGGCCTTGCTCGTACACTCATCATAGGGGCTTCTGAACCGTTCTTCGTCTGACCCGTCCCCCCGGACCTGTTTGCCTTGGGTGACCCTACCAGGGGCATGAAGCCCCCGACAACATAGCTCCCGGGATCATTCGGGCACTCAAACCCCTCCACCACGATAAGGTGACGGTTCATTAAATGATCAATCTTTCTTCAGTGAAGCAAATTTATTTTAGTATATTGAGCATAATTTGGGAGGGTTTTAGCTTTCATATGAGACATTTCTAAAACCAGTCGATTAATATAAAGTCAGGTTATAAGCTATTGTTTCTACAAAATGGATAAGCGACAAGACTTTTGTCAGGGACTGTAGTTAATTCTGCTATTTATTTGTGGCAGCTCATGGCTTTTAATGATACTGTATTTTTTAAAAGTTAGTTTACTGGGATTAGCCTGTTTTTTGTCAGTGGCATAAAGTAATTTCAGTATTATTGTTTAACACAGTATATCTCTAGGAATATATCATGCTTCAAAATTTGCTCTCGTGACAGGCTTACCAAAGCTTAGCCTTTCGCATAAAACATAGAAAGATGGTCCGTGACTTGTTTTCCTTTTACTTGGTTTTGTCCCCAGTCCCTCAGGGCCTCAAGCTGCTTCTCCCAATACCAATGAAGACACAGCATTAAAACGACCCAACACCACAGAGTCCCTCAACTCATCAATGTCCAATGGCACCACAGAAGCAGGTTAATGAGCACTTAACAAACCTCTTTACTGACATAAAAGTCAGCATCTTAATGGCCTAGCCTTCAACACTGGCTGTGTTTACATGCACACCTAAACTCTGATTCTTATCTGGACTTCAACTCAGATTGTTTAAATGTCACGTAAACAGTTTCATTTGATATGAGTAATCCGAATTCTTTCCGATCATTTACACACTGACAAGAGTAATTGTGCAAAAAAGACAAAAATTAAACGGAAAATGTTAAAGATTGAAAAATGAATTGTGTTTTATCGTCCAAATACTACTATATCCACTCATTAATAGAAACATGCCACAAAGTCGTTTTGATTATCAGTTGTATTTTGTTTATAATAATCTTTATTTCAAGCTATGTCATGGCAGAACAGACAAAGTGGTACACAGATTAATGCAATCGGTACTATTTGATTCTAAGACTCAATTAAATGAATACAAATGAAAGGTTGATGCACAAAATGGAGTGGGAAGAAGTAAGATTTATTGTGTGCATGTAAACACACAACTCAGATCTAATTATTTGGTTGTGTGACTATTCTTTGTGTCTGATGTGTTTTTGGCCATGTAAATGTACCTGCAGTGTAGTCAAAACAGCCTTTGAAGCTGTTTATGTTCTGTCTTCAGACCAGTTTGATAGCCACGATGATCGCGATGATGATGGTGAGGGTGAGTCTGTGGAGGAGCACAAGAGTGTCATTATGCACTTGCTTTCTCAAGTTCGACTGGGCATGGACCTCACAAAGGTATCTCGTCTGAAGATATGCAAGATTAAACTACAGTAGATTTTGCAGAGCCCTCATATTTGCTTCCGTTTTGTTTTATAGGTAGTCTTGCCTACCTTTATTCTAGAAAGGAGATCTTTATTAGAAATGTATGCAGACTTTTTTGCACATCCTGACCTGTTTGTAAGGTAAAATCATGAAATTCTCAATCATTTATCAAGTTTAAACAAGGAAATACATTAAATACATAAAGTATATTCATATTTGTTTTAGTATTGCTGAGCAGCCAGAACCCAGAGAGCGCATGGTTCAAGTTGTAAAATGGTACCTGTCAGCATTCCATGCAGGAAGGAAAGGCTCAGTGGCCAAAAAACCTTACAATCCAATTTTAGGAGAGGTCTTCTATTGCCATTGGGATCTGCCAAATGAGACAACTGAAGAGATTTCCACACAAATGGTAGGGAAAAAATACAATGGTGCTTTCAGTTTAAATTCTTCAATATTCTGGTAAATACCTTCTCTTCTTTCTTTTTGCAGGAGACTGTCTCAGATGGGCCTGTCCCATGGGCTTCCTCTAACAGTGTGTGTTTTGTAGCAGAGCAGGTCTCTCACCACCCTCCTAGTGAGTGCTCTTTGTGTTTTTGACCATTTTTGGAGCTTTAAATTCACTGTTGATTGGTAACGTACAGTACACTAATATTTGTTTTTCCTCTCTTTTAGTTTCTGCTTTTTATGCCGAGTGTTTAAATAGGCAGATCCAGTTCAATGCTCACATCTGGACCAAATCTAAGTTCCTTGGCATGTCCATTGGTGTTCACAATATTGGTCAAGGTGTGTAAAATGTTTATTTATTATTTAAAGTTGTATGGCATATGTTTTTCTAATTAATTTTATCATTCTAGGTTGTGTTTCATGTTTGGAGCATGATGAACATTACATTCTTACCTTTCCAAATGGATATGGCAGGTGTGTAACTTGGATTAATTTGTTCCGTGACTTTCTTAACACTTTGATTAACATAACATTTGTGTCCAGATCAATCTTGACAGTGCCTTGGGTGGAGCTGGGTGGAGAGTGCAACATCTCATGCTCTAAATCAGGATACAGTGCCAACATTGTATTTCACACAAAACCATTCTACGGAGGCAAAAAGCACAGGATCACGGCTGAGATCTTGTAAAATAATGAAATATCAAGTGTAAGGAAATATCTAGATGTGATAACTACATTATAACACGGTGTCTGTTTGCAGCCCACCAAATGATAAGAAGTCTTTCTGTTCCATTGAAGGGGAATGGAATGGAGTCATGTATGCCAAGTGGGCAACTGGAGTATGTATTTTGTGATCTCAAAATCTAAAAAATTAAATTTATTCCTAGTTAAATAAAAGTCAAATGTGTTGCTGGTTCTTATACAGTATATGTTAACTTCAAATGGCCTTTATTATAGCACCTGTTCTGTTCATGTTTAACCACTTTATTTAATTTTAAAGGAGAACACTGTTTTTATTGACACCAAAAAGATGGGTATAATCAAGAAGAAAGTCAGAAAGCTAGAAGATCAGCTAGAGTATGAATCGAGAAAGTGAGTCATTTTTAAAAATACCAAATTTTATTGTGATATTTTCAGTTTGTTAAGATTAATTGTTTTTATATCTTAATCTTTGTCAGACTGTGGAAAGATGTGACTCAAAACTTGAAGCTGAAAGACATCGATGCAGCGACAGAAGCTAAACATCGTTTGGAGGAGAAACAAAGAGCAGAAGCCAGAGAACGAAAAGAGAATGAGCAACAATGGGAGACCAGAGTAAGTGTGTTGAAAATATATTTTAAAAAATAAACTCCTATTAACCTTTTATTATATGTCTTTAGTTATTCCATGAAGACGGGGAGTGCTGGGTCTACGATGAGCCTCTACTGAAGAGAATAACTGATCAGAGGCATTAAAGACTCTCCTGTACTTATGCATACATTGATGCACATATAGCAGAGGCTTCATAAGAACTCTGGCATAAAAAACTATTGTTTTCTAAACCTTGGACAAAACTGACGATAAAATGTATACAGTTTTGCATTTGACTGTAAAACGTATGGAGGTGAATGACATGGATGCAACCATAATATTAGTAATAAGCCTCTTTTGGCAATCTCAGTTCACCATCAGAGAGACCGGTCAACATCACGACTGCAGCAGAGATGGAGCAACATAACAGCTCTCATTCTTCAACTTCACAGCCCCTCTCAGCTTCATGGGACAAACCTGCAGGTCCTATTTTCCTGCACTTTTAAAGAAGCGGGACAGAGGTGTGGTTGGTAATATTCAGATGAAATAAACCTTAAATAAATCCGTGATCTACATCTCAGGGAATATGGTGACTGGAGAGAAAGCTGCTGGTCCCTCAAAATTTCTGATGGCCTTATAACATTGGAACTGACTGAATCTTAAAGGGCCTGGAGAATGTCACTACTTGCCTGCAACCAGTTACAGCTGTTATATAGATAAATATTGATGGATATATAGTATAAATATATATTATTTTTTATTTTCATTGCTTTTGGGCAGTAGTGTAACAAACAATGACATCGACGTGGCTTTGCATCTTTATAAATCATTCCAGTTTTTCATCTTGTGTTTCAGTTTTATTTAATTTTTGCCTTTACCACATAAAACTTTGTGTTGATTCCAAAGCTAGAGCATGCTGTTATGGAGATGAGGGCTAGATGCAATTACATTGTGTCAAACAAGTGTAGTGTCAACTATGCCAAAAAAAATAATAAAATAAAATAAAGGCCAATCCAAAGACACAGAGAAAGGAAGCCCATTTTCTCTTATTAATTTGGAGGCAGACTGACCTATGTCAGTCACACTCATGTGAGTGTAGAATCTCCCATAATCCCTGGCAGTTTTGAAAGATGACATCTTCAGAAGCACTGTGGTGTTTTAAAAGTGCTGCTCAACAACTCTCACTACAGTCTACAATTATTTTAATGACTTTTTGTTTTTATCATTGATTGGCATTGTTCTACATGCTTATTGCAATACTTTATCCTCAATTGACCCATTATTCATTCTTTTATACACATGTTTCAATACAAATGCAATTATATGTGGATGAGAAACAAAAATAAATCATTTTCAGCAAAATTGTAATTATGTTGTAGTCTTGACGTATTTTTATGTCACAATTTCAATTATATGTACGGTGGCCTTTCATATTTTATTTCACACTTTTTTCATAACTTATATCTAATATTTTTTATATTCTTCTA
Source organism: Boleophthalmus pectinirostris (assembly GCF_026225935.1). NCBI lineage: Eukaryota > Metazoa > Chordata > Actinopteri > Gobiiformes > Gobiidae > Boleophthalmus > Boleophthalmus pectinirostris. The sequence continues at coordinate 17,848,996 of NW_026571473.1, forward strand.
GTTGTTGATTCTGCTTTATTTTAAATTGAGACATGGCTATTTCAATAATGTGATTTTTGTTTTTAGATATTGAAAAATCACAATTTGTTCCGAGTCTCGGAGACTTTTAATCTAACCGCTGTGCACTACTTTGTTTGTGCAGGAGGGGCGCTAGTGACACATGTCCCACAAACCAATGCGCCATTTCGGTATAAATAGGCTGAGCGTCGACTGATCTGCCTCATTCACTCCCGAAATACATGGAGTTATGAAGGCCAGCGTCATACAACTTTTTTGGTGGAGTATTTAAATGTCTGTTTTTTTTCTGTCACTTTAGTAACTTAACGTTATTTGTTTTCTGTACTGCTCTGTTGACCTAAACCTTGCTTCTTGTAATGTAGCTGTTATTGCAAAAAGCAGGCCCAGCACCACGTGTTGCTGCTGCTAGCTTTAGCTGCTAGCTTTAGCTGCTAGTTAGCCACACCAAGTCAGTTAGACTTCTGTATTCTTAAACAATGTTTATCTTCTCAGGCTGTAACGTCATCGTTTTAAAGCTGTTTTTAAATGATCGGCATTTAAACCTCGTTGTTAATGATGAAATTTCATAGGGACATCTGAGTAACTGTGATGTGATCATTTCTGATACACGAGGCTTTACATGCATCCAATTTTGATCTTAAATATTGCGCGAACCGTAGTGACAAATCTCTTTTCCTTTCAGGCTGCAGTGGGGACGGAATACTCAACAGACTGTCAGCAGGTGGGTGCGTTTTACAACTGCACATTTTTCTTCAGTCGATGATGTAATATTAAGAGTAGTGGACAGAAGAGATTTCTGACAACTTTACCCACTGAGACATGTATCTACATACTGCATTTTTATTTTAGTGGAGCTATGCTTAATAATGATTGTGTTTAGGGTCGAGATGCCAGCTGATGAATCATTGATTTTTGAGATGAATGAACAGATCTTTACACAGGTAAATAATTTGTGGGCAAATTGTCAAGACTGGTGCTGTTAAAGTGTCAAGGTTCATAAAATTGACTTTGACATTGACCGCAGTATTGACTTTTTGCTTGCCTCTGATGACCCTATTTGCTACTCTTGACACAATGGATGACGAATCTGACAACCACCATTGTCAAATCTGAGGCTTCTCTGCTAGTTACTTTCTAAAATGATCTTTACAATGCATGTTTAATGGGTGACTGCTGTTTCAGGCTGCTGGGGGTGGATGAAATGCCTTTTAAATCCAAACTCTACGATGCGCCCCCTGAGGTAAGGAAACTGCAGTTTTCCACAAAACTAATAATAATGCTGAGTATGATGATTGTTTATCATTGGGAATCTCTCTGAAAATATGTGAAAGAGGATTTTTCTTTCTGAGCCATTAAACTTTATTTGACTCAAATGATCAAATTTGAATTTGTACTAATTTATTCTCCTCTTGCAGGTCAAATGCAATGCTTTCCTTGAAGGTAAGGTCATTGTATTTTATTTTTTTTTTTTTTTTTTTTGGTCATGTAGTGATGACTGCATAGTTCAGCAGATTTTCTATGAAGAACAATATCTTTCGCTCCTATCTGATGCATGTACTTAATGGTAAATTGTCAGTGCTCTTACTAGAGTATCCTTATTTTTAATGCAAGCTTTTGCTTTTTTTTTTTTTTTTTTTAGGATTTGATTGATACCTGATTTGGTTCTGGTGAGTAGCTCTGCTATGAAGGGCCATCATATGCTTTGTAGTGATGTGAAGATTCTGCCAGAGGAATTGCGTTTGATTATACACTTTACTGTTCCAACTTGTCTGAGGTCATGTTAATTCTGGCATGTTATAAAGTTTACTTTTTCCCAGATGTCAAAAGCACAAGTCTGTCCAGATTGGCGGTTTTGGGTTTGTACTAATTTGTCCTCTTTTGCAGGTTGACTGCGTTGTGGCTTTGAAGGTAAGTTTATTGCCATATTGGGATGTATTTTTGGCCTGCTGCAGTGATGACTGCATAGTTCAGCAGATTTTCTGTGAAGAACAATGTCTTTCGCTCCTATCTGATGCATGAACATTATGGTACTTGTGAACTAAAACCTTGGAAAGAGTTGAACTGATTTGTTTTTGTTTTTTTTCCCCCAGAACCTGCCTCTGGCATTTGTCTTGGTTAGTACTTTATTTATTTTCCCATACCCCTGCTCGTCTCAAACTGATACAATGATGACTGCATAGTTCAGCAGACCTTCTGTGAAGAACGATGTCTTTCGCTCCTATCTGATGTATTTTAGTTTTTTACTGTTAAATTATATAGATATAAATGTGGGTGTCAACTTCATTATTATTATTTCAGATGGTGTCTAGGAATGACTGGCTCTTGATGTAAGTTTAGTTTAAATTCCCCTCTCAAATACAGTTGATGCAGTGATGACTGCATAGTTCAGCAGATTTTCTGTGAAGAACGATGTCTTTCGCTCTTATCTGATGCATTAACTATAATTTGTCTTTCAGTGTTCATTCTGGAGTGTGCTAATAGTTTCCAATTTTACCACAGGTTCCAGCCCTTGGTCCCAAGCAATCTGGATGTACTGTTGGCTTGAGTCGCTGTGGTACAGGTGAGTGCTAAATTTATCCTGGGATGCTTGATCCTGTACAACCTTGTGATGATAAAATGGTAAAGCCTGACACAACGATGGAGTGTTTATTAGCTCTAGCTGACTTGGTCATGAATTGAAACTTAAGGTTTTTAAAGTGCACATGAAAAAAACTGAAGTATTGTGTTTTGTCAGGCCTTGAAGCATGTCTTTATCCACCAGAAGATCAACTCTGGTAAGAATCATATGGAATTATCCTACTTTTTTATTTGAGAGCTGATGATTATGAATCAGGTCGCTGATCTGGTTGAGGAGACTTGTGGTTTCTGATCTCTTGGTGGTTTTAGAACTTAAACCATGTTTGGTGATTGGTATTAATTTATATTTCTTTCGCAGTGCTGCTGCCAAGGCCCTCCTTTAATGGTAAGTTTCAATGTGAACATTTCAATATGAAAGTGTAAAGTTGTGGGTTCAGTGATGTATGACAAATGTCTGACCTGAAAGCTACTGTGGACAAGTTTACTCACTGAGCAACCCATTAATATTATAGAAATTTGTTTGAAATCTATCTGTTCCATACTCACAGGGTTTGTCTTTTTCAGTTGGTACCTACTCAGGTTAATTCTGGTACGTATTCTGGCTTGAAAGGCCGTCATACATGTTTGACCAGTGATGTTACGATTCTGCCAGATGAATTGCTTTGATTATGCACTTCCAACTTGTCTGAGGTCATGTACTCTACTCAAGGGGACAATTTGGTTGGTTCTGTTTTTAAAATGTTTTCTTAATTCTACAGATGGTGGATTCCTGTCCAGAAACCTGTCTTTATTGAAGTGGAAACTGTCAAATTACTATTTAAAAAATAAATGTTTGATCAATATAGTTGCTATTCAATAAAGTGGTTAATGTAACTGTTTCAATTGCATTTATTTCATTAAAAGCGCTGTGAGTTTAACTTTTGTGTCCTTAAAGTGAACTCCCTTTGGTTTCAATAACTGACTTGCTTCTTTGGTGTAGAGAAACTACTACACGTTGCATTAATAAAAAACAAGGAGGTGTCAATGAACTGATTAGTTGAGCCACCAGTTATTTTAATCTATATATATATACTGTAAAATGGTAATATTTTACACAAGTCTTCGAAGCGCTCCGCTACCGGAAGTGATGTGTCCTTTCCCCCCCTCCCCCTCCTCCTTGAACGAGCGAAACTGCACACAAATGAATACGGCTTTAAACTCGAATATGTGGTTTGTGTGTTTAATGTAATATATTATCCATTCTCCGCCTCGAATTATGAAATGCCGATCATGAAAGCGGGTGTGCGATGGCCGGGGCAGACTAGTGCCTAAATGAGGAGACACCGGACGCTGTTTAGTAGCATCGGGACCGTGTCAGACCACTTGCTCTCATGAATTTGGTACTTCTGTTGCATTTGGTCTGTATTCGGACTGCAAATGCGGACTTCTTCAATTTTGATAGCATTTCTAATGTTTCCACTTATTATTTTAATTATTTTTATTGCAATATATGGGAGGGGGAGTGTCAGCCAAATCAAGATGATGCTACACAGCAAGGTAAGACTGCTAAATTGTATCGCTTGCACTTTTTTAGGATTACTACCCCATATTTTAGAGTAGCCCACCTGGCTAACGTTACAATCTCGCTATCTTTGTATATGTATTTTTTCGCAGTGCCATCAAGGGACCTGTGGGCAAGTTTCCCCCAGGACTACGTCAACCTGCTTCATCAGTGGTACTGTAGCTTGGGGCAGTGCTGTGAATCTGGAGACTGCAGGATAACTAACAATGTAACAGGTACGGTCCTCTAACATTTGACGTGCACGCTTCATACATAAAAATTATACTATACTATATAATTTGAAATTAATGTAACAGGAAAGACAAAACAATGCACAGCATATTGTATTAGGTATATATATATATATATATATATATATATATATATATATATATATATATATATATATATATATATATATATATGCTTTTGCAACTTACAGAATTCATTACAGTGAGAAGAGCACTCAAACTACTGTTACACTGTCAAATGTATTACACAAGTAAAAGTTTGGCATTTGACTATTACTCAGAAGTTCTTTTAATTACTTTTAAATTAGTAAATTAGTACAACGCATCTCTGTCCACATGTAAGCATAATTACTACTGGCTTTCTAAGAATTCTTTTCTTCACACAGGTTTGTCTAAAGACCTTCAAACTCAGCTTCATGGACAACATCTGGCCCAGTCAGTGGTTCTTAAAGCCATCCAAGGATTTATCAACAATCCAGACTCCAATAAGCCACTCACTCTTTCATTCCATGGCTGGTCTGGTACAGGCAAGAACTTTGTGGCTAGAATGATTGCAGACAACCTTTACCGGGATGGGGTGAAGAGTGAGTGTGTCCGACTGTTCATCGCCCCATTCCACTTTCCCCATGCTAGACTCGTGGACACGTACAAGGTAGGACTTGGCCAGGATCATGCTCCTACTGAACTGCAACATCACATATTTGGCTTGGACTTAGTTTATTGGACTTGCCAACTATGTCTTTTTTTCTTATTTAACTACTTTACCCATTTGCAATTCAGGTTAAAGGTTATAGTGGTTTTGCAATGCAATTTTCAATGATTGTTTAGATTTCAACAGTGTTGACTATTTTATTACACAAATGAGACTAGACTTTAACTACTGTGGCATAACCTCCAACTGATAAGATATAGACTGCTGGCATCACATAAAATACCCATCGATTTGTAATTTGCTACAGTGTTTAAGAGTATTTCAAATATTAATTTAAAGAAATTAAAACAATGCCAATAAAACAGAGTAAAATTTTCTTGGCACTTTCTTTCTAGGGCCAACTGCGAGAGGCGATAAGAGACATGGTGCTCCGCTGTCCTCAAACTTTGTTTATCTTTGATGAAGCCGAGAAACTTCATCCGGGGTTGATTGATGCCATTAAACCCTTTATGGATCATTATGACAATGTGGATGGCGTGAGTTACCGCAGAGCGATATTCCTCTTTCTCAGGTTGGTTTGTCTTTTAAAAGTAATATTTTATTATATATAATGGGCAACGTCCAATTAACCGCAGCATAACCTATTCAAGAATTGATTGTGGACAATTTCTGTACTTTATTCAGACTACTACACATTCAGTCTTAACTTCCTTGCAAAGAGGGTTGCCATTTTTGATTTGTCACCCAGCACTTGTCATAACTTCATACGAAACAAGTAAAAGTCTCTTGCTGAAATGATAGATTGATGTCTTCACAGTAATATCGGTGGTGCAGCAATAAATGATGTTGCTCTGGACTTTTGGCATTCTGGACAAAATCGAGAAGACATTGGGATGGAAGACCTGGAGCACCGGCTTCGAGCTGAAACAATAGAGTCTGAGGGTACGTACATGACAACCAGATCTAATCCTTTTCATTCTTTATTACTAATTACTAACTGTCTTCCTTTTAGGTGGTTTTGCTCAGAGCGAGCTAATGTCTGGGCATTTGATTGATTTCTATGTGCCGTTCCTTCCTTTGGAGTATCGCCACATCAAGCTTTGTGCAAGGGATGCCTTTGCAGCTCGAGGCCTTGACGCTGATGAAGACACACTGGATGAAGTTGCTAAAGCCATGTTATATGTACCAAAGGAAGAGAGACTTTTTTCAGCACAGGGTTGCAAATCTATACCGCAGCGAATTAACTTTTTTCTACCATAGAAAAAGGCATGGTGTTAAAAAGCAGAGAGGAGACTTACCTGCTGTCAAAGGAAGGTATGTCCTCTTGTGTTTGTGCATTATATAATACCTCTATGACACCACTGGTGTCTACGATTCAGGTCCTACTAAGAGTGGAATACACACAGTATGTGTGTTAAGAAGAAAATCACTCATTGTGCAATAATGAGTGTAGGCAAAAAGAGAATATCCCTTGAGGAGTAGGCCTAGACAGAAAGACAGAGCGGCGTGCTGCAAGGTTTTGGAAGGAGAATTTTTGATTGCTTTTGTATTGCCACATTATTGTTATTTTATTTTATTTTATTTTTTGTTTCTCATTGCTCATTACAGAATATAAAACACAAACAAATTCCTGTTACATTGTAATTATTTATATTGTGTAAAATATTTGACATATCTAAAATGTTCTAAGGTCATACTAGAAACTTCATGACCCAAGATGGCTTAGATGCTTTTAACCTCCGTTAAGTATTTTGATTGTATTTTGTTTGAAGACTTTATTGTCGAGGGAACCTTTCTTGTGTCATACAGCATGTTACATGTCTTTGTTTTGAGTTAATATAATTGACATATTTGTACCATATTTTTTTCACAAACACTGTTATTAGTACATAGAAATTGTGTGTGAACGTGTTTTATGTTCTTGTACTGATTCTATTTATTTTAAAGGTAAGAGTTGGCTTTTATTTTATTTTGTGTATGGACTGTGTCAAGATACTCAGTTAGAAAGAATTAATTTTGTCAAGAGTGAATGGAAATAAAGAAAAAAACTTTTTTTTTTCACCGTAAGCGCTTTGAAAACACATCAAAATACATGAAGATCTCCTTACTGCTTCGCTACGAAAGATCTTTTGTGATTGGCCCTAGAAAGTGCTTGTCTCCAGATCTTGCATTTGATTGGCTAACATGTGCTGCGCTTCCGTATTACACTGTAGGGCCGTGAGCCAATCAAAATCAGACATCTGTTCTGAGCCGACAGGAGAGCAGTGGCGGTGTCTCAGCATCTCCGCTACTGTAAAAGAAAGGCGCTTCCAGTCAACACCACTCCTTTATGAGTACTGTTATTAAACCTGCCTGCCCTTTTGTGAGGAGTAGTTTTTTGTTTTTTTTTCAGTCGTTAGGGTACTCCAATTTATTCCGATGACGACCCTGTCGCTAATTTTGCTGGCCGTGTCGGCCGCATCTGTTCTATCTGAATCCACCGTCTATTTCCGAGAGCAATTTGAGGATGGGGGTAAGTTCCTTGCACCAAAAATATAGCTATACATCAATGTGCATCAATGTGTGTTTTAGTATCAACCATTGTTTCAATGAATGTGCATTGATCAATAAGCCACAGCTTACATCTGTCGTGTTGGTCTTTGATTAAAACATGGGATCCCGAAGGTGTAAATGATTATTATGTTTTGCTGTTATATATAATTTATCTAGTACATTTCAACAGTTCTCTCTTTTTATATACATGAGAGCTCTTCAGCTCTCATGCCATGTCTAGCACCCCATCCCCCTACTCTTTTTTTTTTTTTTTTTCTTTTTCTCCCCCTTCGGTCATTTATATCAAACCCAGAGAAACCCCCACCAAAATACATGATGTCTTTAGCCTCCTCTTAAGGGCTTGCTTCTGCAGCTCGACCTAAACCATCTGTGCTGAACTGCAAGAACCTTGAAAAGCAGCAGTAGCGGCAGTAGCAGCAGCAGCATGTGTCCTGTGATTAAACTGTGGATCTAACTCAATCTTGCTGTGTAGATGCTTGGAAGAGTCGCTGGGTGGAATCCAAACACAAGAGTGACTATGGGAAGTTTGTACTGACTGCAGGGAAATTTTATGGTGATGCAGAGAAGGATAAGGGTGAGCATCATCTTAAAATTCAAGTTACACGCCTCATTCTAGTGTTCTTCGATGTCCATTTTCACAAGAAAATCAGTTATAAACTGCTAATAACTCATGAAAGCTTTGAAATTAAGAATAATAAACGTATATATATATATATATATATATATATATATATATATATATATATATGTGTGTGTGTATATTATATTATATTATATTATATATACATTAAAAAATATAAAATTATGATTTTCTTCTCTGTCCTTATTCCATAGGTTTACAGACAAGCCAGGACGCTCGGTTTTATGCCTTGTCATCACGTTTCGATGACTTCAGTAACAAGGGCCAGCCTCTTGTCATTCAATTCACTGTAAAACACGAGCAGAGCATTGACTGTGGTGGAGGCTACATCAAACTGTTCCCCTCTGGCCTTAACCAGGAGGAAATGCATGGAGACTCTACTTACAACATCATGTTTGGTAAGATGTAATTGCAATTGCTATTAATAATAAAGTACTGTATTATGATAGTCATATACATTGTTTGTACAAATGCTGTTTTGTGGCTTATCAAATAAACTTTCATTACCTTTACTTAGGTCCTGATATTTGTGGTCCTGGTACAAAGAAAGTGCATGTCATATTCAACTACAAAGGGAAGAATCATCTCATAAACAAAGATATCAGATGTAAGGTAATGTGCTAAATCCAAAACCAAGTAATCAACATTCTGTTTGCCAAAGCATACAAAGATAAATATTTTATAATCTGTATGTTTTCAATGAACATATGGTTGCTGATACCTCCAAACCTAATTTCTAATGGATTAATTATACTGTCTTAAAATATTGTTATATACTACAATTGTAGCACAAGAACTAGAAAGAATATTCTTCCTTAAGAGTACCATTTTCTTTCTCCTAGGATGATGAATATACCCACCTTTATACACTGATCGTAAACCCTGACAACACCTATGTGATCAAAATTGACAATAAGAAGGCAGAGTCTGGCAGTCTTGAGGATGACTGGGACTTCCTGCCTCCCAAAAAGATCAAGGATCCTGACGCCAAGAAACCTGAGGACTGGGATGACAGGGAAAAGATTCCCGACCCTGATGATAAGAAACCTGAGGTTAGTAAATGTGGAACTTTCAATTTGTGCAACTGCCAGGATACTGTCCATTCTTTAAATATATAAATGGTCACATTTTTCTAAGGCACTCAAAGCACTTTACAACAAGGAACCACTCACCCATTCACACACACGTGTACGCAGACACTGTGGGCAAAGTGGGTTAAGTGTCTTGCCCAAGGACACAACAGCAGCATTCATCTGTGGGAGCTGGAATCACACCAGCCAACCTGTGGGTCAGTGGATCTGACCGCTCAACCTGTGATGTTCATGTCGAGAGCTGGAATCAAACCACCAGATCAGTGGGCGAATGCTCTACCAACTGAGCTACTGCCGCCCCTCACATCACCTGTTTTTGTTACATTTGTCAGGATTGGGACAAACCTGAGAATATCCCTGACCCAGATGCCAAAAAACCTGATGACTGGGATGATGAAATGGATGGAGAATGGGAGCCACCTATGGTCACCAACCCTGATTATAAAGTAAATGATTAACTTGTATTGATTAAGGCATCCATTTTCAAATGATTTATTGATTAACTGAGCAGTTTGCTTTAATTAATTCCTTGGTCTTCGGTGGCTGTCTGTAGGGTGAGTGGAAACCCAGGGAGATTGACAACCCAGCATACAAGGGCAAATGGATTCACCCAGAGGTTGACAACCCAGAGTATACAGCTGACCCTGAGATCTACAAGTATGACAGCATTGGTGTGATTGGACTTGACTTATGGCAGGTATAAAACAATGCTGTCAAAAATGCATTAAAAACTATACATTTATTAGCTGTTGATTTTTTTCATTGTTAATAAAATGAATACATTTAGTGTGATATTTTTTATACAAGATTGAATAATGTTTTGCAGGTTAAGTCGGGGACCATCTTTGACAACTTTCTGATTACTAATGATCCTAAACTGGCAGAGGAAGTGGGCACTGAAACATGGGATAAAACAAGGGTAAGTCAAGTCTTTGCATATACAGCTTTACTGTTTTTAAATTACACATATCTATGTGTTTCATAGTCATGACAATTTAGCAGTGTTGCCATAGCAATTAAGAATTAAATACAAAATAAGTATTCTGAAAGGTGAAATGTTGCCCATAAACGGGAAGTTAAATTCCATATTTTTAATTTTCAATAATTTGAAAGTATGCATAATTGCCTTTTTTGGTCTTAGGATGCAGAGAAGAAAATGAAGGAAAAACAGGAGGAGGAAGAGAGGAAGATGCGTGAAGAGGAGGATAAGAAGAAGCGTGAAGAGGCAAAGGAGGCAGCAGAGGAAGATGAGGAGAAGGAGGAAGAGGAGGAGGAAGAGGAAGAAGAAGAGGAGGAGAGGGATGAAGATGAAGATGAGGAAGAGGAGGAAGACAGCACAGATTCTCCACTCAAAGATGAATTATAAACTGTAGGAACTACTGCAGAGAGAACCTAATTGCCTGTGTCACGTAGCCATTCTGCAGGTGCAGGTGGGACAATTGTGATGGACCCCTGATGTGGGTGGGATTTGATTTTTTTAGTTGTTTACAATGCCAGGGAAGTTGAAAAAGGATTATTATTATTATTATTATTATTATTATTATTGACTTCAAGGATGAATTGGCTGGCTGAAAATGTTATATCTATCAGATTTATTTTGTATGTATGGTGACATACACATCTGTGAAATGCACATGTTTTTTTGTTTTTGTTTTATACCTCATGTGTTTGCTTTTTTTCTATTTGCCTTGTATTTTAATTTTGTCTCAAATCCGTTCATGTTTTTGTTTTTAAATTATACTTTGTGGCATGGTAACACTGTTGTAAAACCATGCTGTTTATACTGTTTTCTTTGTGATTCTGTGGTAATACATTACTGAGGGTGAATTTATTTGCTAGTTTGTTTGTACTGTCTAGTTACCACTACTCCACTTTGTATTGTGTGTTTTAAAATAATGTACTCAAGCTAAAATGCAAGTTCACCCCAGTAGCAGCAAAGCTTCCATCCATGTACTTGATTTCTTGTCCTCACTCTATCACTGTTGCATAACATAGATTTTTTGTAAATCCACATTTTGTACTAATAGTAATTGAAGGGGTAATTTCAGACTGCTGTGTACTAAAAGACTCAATAAAAACAACCGGAAAGATGTCATTTGAGGTGTTGTATTTTGCGGACCAGCTAATCTTCAGAGTAAACGATACGGGTTACTGTGAACTACTTTACAGCACTATTTTATGTTGTAAGTCTGCACGATGTGACCCCTGTGGTGTAGTTTTCGTGGTGTGGTTTGGGATCACACAGCAGTAGTTCGTTCCTGCTGGGCTGAGTCCAGGTCAGATCCAGTGCCGTGTTTCGGAACGGCCTCTGTGTGCAGCAGCAGCGGCGCAGCCTGGAGCCAGTGGGAAACAGAAACACTATGGCTGCCGCTCTGTCTCTTACTCAGGTAACACTGGCTTATAACTCAAATCTAACCATTTCACGAGCTCTGTACTGCTAGTCTGTGTAGCGTGAAGTTATTTTTAATGTTGGATGGACAGGGCCTAAGCGCACGGGGCCTACCCCTGCTCTCTGTCCCCTTTTCACTCAAGTCCTTCTGTGACTGGGAAAAGTTTCTGTCTAATCTCTTCGGACTGCGTAAGGGCGTAGCTAGCTAGCATGCTAGCTAACAGCTAGTTTGTGTGGGACATTAGCCTGTTTCAGACACACTATTATACACTATATTTTGACAAGTGACCACTGTTTAAAGCCGTGGAGTTCCTCTCGCCGGCGGTCTGGTTTAGTGTCTGTTCCGTGCCTTGCCGTGTGCTCCTCGTTTGCTGTGTAGTGAAATGGTAATAAGAGATCCCATGTGTGATTATGTTATGGCTCTGCTGTCATGTCTACGCTGGTGATCTGTGCCAACATTTCACCTGTATTCATTCAGTGAATTTGAGTTTATTAGTGCAACACTGCGGTGGAAATGCCTCTGTTGCTTTTCAGCTTGTTGTTTGCCAGTGTTTGGTCACTAACATTTGGCGCTATTGCTCGACACAAACAAGTGACAGTGCCTCTGACCTTTAAAGATGCTGTCTGTTTTTGTTTTTTGCACGGAGCATAGCAAATCTATCTAATGATTTGCAACTTTATTGGACAGTTAGAAGAGGAAGTGGAAGACGGACAGAAACTGTGTACTTGTAACTTCCTTCACCATAGCAGCTGCATGTGTGTGTTTGCAAAATAAATGAGTGATTTAGTGGTATTAAGCAACTTTAGTCAGAGACCTGTTACCTGAGCCACTGTTGCCTATAACAACAGAAGTGAGCTGTCCAGCAGCAGCAGTAGCACACATTGACATCATAACCTTATACTATATGAATCCATGTTGCTCGGGACACTGCCCTGTCAGGCGTTATAGTTTCACAGTACAATGAGCACTGTGCTGGGGTGAACCACCAACTGCCATAGTCACAATAGTCCACTCTGTGAGATAAGTGTTTGTGCAGTTATCTTCCTATAAATTGACAGTTGACAGAGTTGGCCGTTAGACCAATACTATCTCTCCTTTTAGTTTGTTTAAAAATGAAATTAAAGTTGTGACTATTACTACACCAAGGACTGCTGTATCCAAACTAGCAGAAAGTTTTGTTTTTCTCTGTGTAATTATTTTCAGGTTGACATAACAATACGGCATTACACATTGCTCAATAGCTGCCCTCTATAATTCACTGTGCAAATAATAGTGTCCACTCCTATTCTTATTCAGTGTATCTGTGCTGTTAAATCTATAGCTCAAGAACATACTACAGGAAATGCTGATTTATTTCCTGTTTAGTCAACTGAGATGTTCTTTAAAGAGGAAACAGGATAGTGACTGGGTAGCGTCCGGGTAATGAAATGCAGCTGTGAACCAAACCTTTATGGTTATTAAAGTTAAATAAGTTTTTTCTTTACACTTGAAAAAATTATAAAAATATTATTGACCAAGTGTTTATTTTCCAATATATAAGAATTTCTTGTTTCCTACAGCTCTCCAGTGGCAATCCCATCTATGACAAATATTACAGACAGGTATGTATGTCTTACTAACTCTGTATCCAGTGCATAGCCTATGACAATTTTCTCTTCATGACAGTGAACACAATGCCAACAAAACTAACTGTTTATATCATTGTAAATCCCCTGTTTGTACTCGTATGTGGTAAACATTACTGAGTGTAAAATTGATAATTTAGAGCCTGTTACTGCCTGTAGAGTTGTTGAGATCTGTTTTCTCTCCTGCAGTTCATGTCCTGTAAAGCAAGTAGTACCTCCATGAATTAATAATACTAGCCTTTACAGTTAAAATGGATTGTTTTTCCTGAGCTCATCAAACCTATCCAGGAAAAAAAACCTTCATAACTACTGGTCAGTCCAAGTCGCCCACAGCACTAAAATGGCTTTGTGTGGTAGTCGGTGCACTCTCGAAGAGATCTACTTGCATGTTTTCTCAGGTGATGGCCCTTAACATGGTTTCCTGGAGTCCTAAAACACTTAATACGGCCAATTTGAGTTTACATTTTGTTTATTAGGAAATAATCATCTGGACTTTTTATATTTAGTGGGTGTATTTGGGAACACATCAGTGGAGATTTGTGAATTTTTTTTACTTTTCACATGATAGAAGACATTGTTCATATAAGGTGCTATGGAATAGATTTAACACATTTACATGGTGCTTGTGTGCAGGTGGATCCAACAAACAGTGGCCGAGTGGTAGCACCTGATGCTGCTGTTTTCCTGAAGAGGTCAGGCTTAGCAGACCTAGTTTTAGGGAAGGTGAGCATATAAACTCATTACTATTTATTATATCTCATTTAGTGTCTTAATCTGTGTTTGTCTCATTAGATTTGGGATTTGGCAGACTCTGAACGCAAGGGGGCCCTTAATAAACAGGTATCTTTAGATTACATGCTCAAAGACACAGACACTTTGCGGTTTCTTGTAATTCTGTGTGTTCTTTCTGTTCTAGCAATTCTTTGTAGCTTTACGCTTAGTAGCCTGTGCCCAGAATGGCCTGGAGGTGGCACTCAAGAGCCTTAATGTGGCTGTTCCTCCCCCTAAATTTGTGAGTACATTTGAATAATGAAACTGAGATGCTAATGGCTAAGTGTTGACAAATTTTGAGGCAAAGTATAAATATATTTTTATGTTTAGCACGACACAAGTAGCCCACTGTTAGCTGGAGGAGTGCCTGGTGATTATCCCTGGGTAGTGAAGGTGAGCCACTTCAAAAATTCAATACGTTTTTTTGTTAAATAAATATAAATATATAAAATATATACACAAATATATTAGACACACTCCTCTTTTAATGGAAATGAACAACAGGTGCACTAGAGTGGCAACAATGAGACAACACATAAAACTGGTTTTGGATATGGAGGCCATTTTAAGTTTCTCCCTCTTGGTCTTTGTTGGCTGGTTTTTGGCTAGAATGATTATCACTACTGGGAGTACGAGGCGATTCCCTAACTTCACAGAAGTTGCACAGATTGTGCTACTTCTCAAGGATGGCACATCCAGATGTGACATTGCAAAGAGATTTAATCTCCAGAATCTCATAATCTCCAGAACATGGAGGAGATACTTTCGGAGAGCTGGAAAGGGCAGTAGAAGGTCCTCAAACAACCAGCATTACCCATATCTGCTCCTTTGTGCAAGGAGGAACAGCTCGAGCACTGCTTTAGAGAATAACCTCCAGCAGACCACTGGTGTGAATGTCTCTGTCAATCAATCAGAGGGTGGCTTGAGACTGACGCCCTGTAGTGGGCCCTGTACTCACCACCCAGCACCACGGAGGTTGGTTGGCATTTGCTAGACAACACCATAATTGGCAAGTCTGCCACTGGTGGCCTGTCCTTTTCACAGATGAGAGCATTTTCACCCTGGGCACCTGTGATAGACATGAAAGAGTCTAGAAGAAGAAGACAAGGAGGACACTATGCTGCCTCTAACATGGTTCAGCATGAGCGGTTTGGTGGTGGGTCACTAATGGTCTGGGGAGGCATATCCATGGAGGGACACACAGACCTCTACCGGCTAGAAAACGGCAGTCCTTCAACCCATTGTCAAACCCTGTGCTGGTGCAGTAGGTCCTGAGTTCCTACTGATGCACAACAATGCCTGGCCTCATGTGACAAGAGCATGCAGGCAGTAGCTTGAGGATGAAGGAATTGATACAGTTCAATGGCCCTCACGATCACCTAATCCGAGAGAACACCTCTGGGATATTATGTTTGCCTCTGGGACATTATGACACCGCGAGGTTGCTCCTCAGACCCTACACGAGCTCAGTGACGCCCTTACACAGATCTGGGAGGACATCCCATAAGACACCATCCGTCATCTCATCAGGAGTGTGCTATAACATTGTCAAACATGCATACAAGCAGGTGGGGGCCACAGAAGATACTGAGAAGCATTTTGAGTTGCAGGAATTAAATTTTGGCAAAATGGACTAGCCTGCCACATCATTATATCAGTTTTATTTTCAGGGTGTCTATAAAATAAAGCCCTCTGTAGATGTAGACTTTTTAATTTTATTTCAATTAAAGGAGGTGGCATCGTTTTGTTGGTAAGATATTGCCCTGTCCATATGGGTATAGATAGCTAACATATTTTTTTTCTCACATTAAGATCTGATGTGTTTTCAAAGTGTTCCTTTAATTTTTTTTTTTTAGCAGTATATATATTCTTGTTGTTATTCTATAATGTCTAGTGGACATTTCCAACTTTCTTCAATCCTATTACAATGTATTTATTTTTGGTAGCCTGAGGAGAAGATGAAGTTTGACGCCATCTTCGACAGCCTCGGCCCTGTATCAGGGATGCTAACTGGAGATAAAGTGAAGCCTGTGCTGCTTAACTCCAAACTGCCTGTAGACATCCTGGGAAGGGTGAGTCTCCGTTCAACATAGAATTAAGGATTTACAGCAAAATCAGAAGAACAAAAATTCTACTCTATGAAACTTTGAATGCTTGACTGTAGGGTTGGGTGGTAATACGGTATTACAGTATATTGCGGTATCAAAAATAGCAACAGTATCAGTTTCATTATGTCATAAAAAAAATCTGCAGCCCACAAGGACCTAATATAATCTTATAATTTACTGATATCTAAATTTGTTTACTCAGCACAAATTAATATGTGGTTGTATTTTCAATTTAATGTGATCACGATTTAAATCTATTAGTGTCTATAATGGTTCTTGGGGAGATGACGTTCAATTAGTTTTGTTCCGCTGTCACGTGACGCTCAAAAGGGAGACCAAGACAAGATGGCAAGTCTGGCTGCAAGAGAGTTGGTCCCTCCCAAAAATACTAGAACTTCTGCAGTTTGGCAACATTTTAGCTTCAGGTGCACATTTCTTTACGTTTTACAGAAATGAAACTTATAACCACATGGCTAATTTGCATGATCTGTTAGCGCTGATAAAAACAGCTCCCTTCTTGTGCTGCTGATGCAGTTCAACTTTTGTCGGACCAAAGGACACGACTCAGTGGAATATATGTTTTTTCAGGGGAATATATGTTTTTTTTTTTTCTGACAGAGGATGTTGCGGCTGACTGTGAGTCCAGGTCCAGAAATACTGTTAATTAGTGCTTTAAAATGTACTTTTGAAATCTTGGCGTTTGCCATGGTCAGCCTGTGCAGAAGGTAAATATAAGTCTGTTCAGCTGTTAGTTTCACTGTGGACCTGATACGAGCGGCTAAACATGCTCAGTCAAGTTTGATCGTCTTTCCCATTGACAAACACAGAGGCAGTGCTGCGCATGTACGTCCTGCTGCAGCTCCCGGTGGAGCCGCTCTCGCTTTGATGCGCGGCTGTGGTTTTGCGAGGTTACACACGTAAACGCTGATGTTTTGGTAATACGCTAATACCGTATACCCTGGTAAAATCCTGAGATGGTATCACGGTATCAAAATTTGGATACCGCCCAACCCTGCTTGACTGTGTTATATCTACTGTTTGATAGGTTTGGGAGCTTAGTGACATCGACAGAGACGGCATGTTGGACAGGGATGAATTTTCTGTGGTAAGAATGACTTGTTTTGGTATTTCATTAATCACCATGCACTGTTTGTTTTAATTTAAATTTTGGACCTACAATGTATTCTTCACACTTCCTTTTATGTGTCAGATATTTGCAAAGCTCTTTCGAAGTTGACCACAGGATACTTTGCTGGTAACTTTTTTTTGTTTGTTTTTTGTTATTTTGTTGTCTTGTGCCCTCCTCCAGGCAATGTATCTAGTGTACAGAGCGTTAGAAGGCGAGCCAGTTCCTATGTCCCTCCCACCTCCCCTAGTACCACCCTCAAAGAGAAAAAAGCCCTCTGTGCCCCCTGTGATGCCTCTGCTGCCATCACCGCCCTCGGCTAAAGACAGAAGCTCCTCCCATTCCAAGACTCTGCCCCACCCCCCTAAACCTGTCCCAGTGTCAGCTCCTGCCCCATCTCCTGTCCAAACTCCAGCAGCCGCTCCTGTGAGTACAGCTCTGCACCATTTGGGATTACTTTAAATAGAGCTGCACAACTTTATAATGATTGCAAATTTACGAGTTCCTTGTGTGTTTAAAAAAAAGAAGGGACGAGGAATTGGGAAGGTAGGTGAATTGGTGGGCTTCCATGTTTGATTCAGTAACTAATCTAAACTTTTCCTCTTTCAGTGGGTGGTGTCTCCAGCAGACAAAGCAAAGTACGATGAACTGTTCACAAAAACAGATTCTGATATGGATGGACTAGTGTCTGGACCGGAAGTTAGAGATATATTTTTGAAGACAGGGCTGCCATCTGCCACACTGGCTCGAATTTGGTATGTTTTGTCATTATACATATCTTATAATATCAGATGCTCTTATTGTTTTACCTGCAAGGTCATATTAGGTAAACACTTCATAAAATGTATTAATAAATTCATGCATTGTTGTTGTTGACAGAGATTTGAATACCCCTCCAACGCAGCCTCCAAAGCAATCAAACAGTATTGACTATTGGCCATTGCATGGGTGTTAAGCTGATGCTTGCTCTTCAATAATGACTGAGCTTATGCCCAGTGCAGTCAACAACAGGGACTGCCTGAGGTGAAAATCATTGCTCTTATGTAAAGCTGATGTCTGTCTGTGTTCACAGGGAACTGTGCGACATTGGCGATGTAGGAAAACTGACGCGAGAACAGTTTGCATTGGCGCTTCATCTGATCAACCAGAAACTGACAAAAGGTTTGGAGCCTCCCCAGAGTCTGTCTCCAGAGATGATCCCTCCCTCAGACAGGCAGAATATAAAACAGGTACTACTGGTTTAGTCCTTTAATTTGTTTACAAATTTATTTCATTAGGGTTATAAGGATTTATTTACATAGATCAGCAGAAAGGAGAATCCACAGTAAGCTTTTGCAAGCACTAAGCCACATCCGCTTTTAGTCAATCAGTGCTCAGTGCATGTCAGTATTTGACCAGCAATTTATTTAATCGACTATAGCCGTTGTAGATAGACTCAAGAAGTCCCTTATTATGCTCTTCATGCTTAAATGTTTATTCACCATTTTCAAATGTCACCACATTTTTTTATATCCTTTTATTTCAGAATAATTTGGCAGCTGACTTCTCCGCTATCAAAGAGTTGGATTCTCTCAGTAATGAGATTGTTGAATTACAAAGGTATGGACTTACTAACTTTCAAATTTCTAATATCCTTAAGATTCTTATGGATGTCACACACACACACACACACACACACATATACACACACACAAAAATTATAGTTTGAAATCCTGCATAGTTTTTAAGTTCTTGAAGTATCACCAGACTCATTCAGAACATTTCTGTTTCATGTTGCTTCAGTGACTGTTTTTCCCATTGCTGCTAAGATCCAAGTCCAAGTAAGGGGAGTGAAACTGGAACATATAGTGTTTTCTATAAATGTGCATTATTTTAATTTCAAAAAGGAGAGGGAGCTGTGACTTGTTCAGGGATGTTAGGTTAGGATTACTAGCTTTGCCTTTGCTGCCTGAATTGGCTAAATACACCTGTCTTTTTTGTTGGACATTCAGAGAGAAGAGCACAGTGGAGGAGGAAATCAAGGAAAAAGAGGAAGCTATCAGACAGCGAACAAGTGAGGTTCAGGTAAGATTTTATTTTTTTAAATGTATCTTTATTAAAAATAAATTTATATTTCATTATAATGTGAAACTTGTGTTAATTGCTGCTTCTATCTAAATACAGAGTGCAGTTGTGATTTGTATTAAAAAACATTGGAGGAAAAATCTAATAAGCAGATGGTTAAGTCATCGGCCATTACAAATTTTGCTTTGGGTGTGTAGGACTTACAAGATGAGATTGCCAAGGAGACAGAAGAATTGACACGACTCCAAACACAGCGGCAGAAGGTCCAAGAGGCACTGGAGGAGCTAGACCAGCAGAAGTTGTCCCTGGAGGAGCAGTTGTCTCATATTCGCCAGCAAACAAGCCAGGAGCACCAATTGGTATTTGTCTCTATTCTCTCTTACTTAAGCCCTTACCAAGTATCTATTGGCCGCATTGAAATTTCATTTTTCTAGATCTCTTCACTGCAGTCTGAGCATGAGGAGCAGGAGCTGAGGATCTGCCAGTTTGAAGAGGAGCTGGTTCAGGCTAGAGAGGAACTTCTTGCTCTGCAGGAAGAAAGTCGAAAGCTACAGGAGAAGGTCCAGGCAGCTAAAGAGCAGCTGACGCCTTTGCAGGAGTCTGTGAGGGACTCTTTCACACAAGTGGGACAGGTCCGTTTGTGTCTGAAGATTAAAATCTGTGCATAAGTTTAGCCATCTCAATTGGTATCATTTGTTAGGTTCAGCAGAAACTGAATGACCTTCAGATGGAGGAGCGCTCAGTCACTGCTCAGCTCAGTTGGAAGAGAGCTCTTGAAGATAGCTCTCCAGTGCCAGTGTTGGTGAATGGAGCTGGCCCCACAGCAGACATGCATCAGGCAGATCCTTTTCACAAGGACCTACTGGAGGATGACCAGCCCAAGGACCTGAAGGTGGAGTCACCAGTGGTTAACTCTAATATTATGGCAGATCCAACTGAAGTCAGTGAAGCAGTGGAAGAAGAAAGTAAAGAGGAATCTAGTCCAGAAGAAGAAAAGAGTAAACCAGATCCATTAGATGATCTCTACACCAGTCTAGCCTCATCAGATATATACAATAATTTTTCAAGTCTCGCAAGCCTTGCAAAACCCTGGGATACAGAAAAGGTAACACTATACATGTATATAAAAGCTGTTTTTTAAACTATGGATTAAACACACGTTTAAATGTTCAGGAACAAAGTAGTTCTACGCCTGAGGTCTCACTTGAAGTAGTTGAAGATGATGATTTGCCCAAAGCCAGTTCACCAACAGTAACAACAAATGTACATGTTATATTATACAATACTTTTTACATAACATTTGCTTGTATTGAATCTCATTTTAAAGATTACATTTTTTCCCTAGGATGAACCCTCTGAGCCAGAGAGCAAAGAAGATTCAGATGCTCCAGAGACTGTACCAACAGCCTCTTCACCACTGCCCACCAGCACTGCCCCCCCACCACAGGCCACATCCCCTCCTCTGCCCGAGAGTACAGCTCCACCCCAGACCACGCCCCCTCCACTGCCCCAGGGTACTGCACCACCACAAACTAACCCACCTCCTCTGCCTGAGATGGACTTCTTTGGATCAGACCCCTTTACTGACCGTTGGTGTCATTTTTTTTGTGTGTAGTTCTTTTTACATTATCCAACATTCAAATTTGTTTCATTTTTCTGTAGATGATCCTTTCAAAGATGATCCATTTGGAAAAGCAGATGTTGCAGGTAATTTGGTATTTGTAGGAAAGGCCCTTTAAAATCCCAAGGCATCAGAATTTTCTAAATTCTAGAACTGAGGCAACTGGAGGCAAAATAAAGTAGATCATAATATATTTTGAAATGATTAACTGACATCAGATAGGATTAGGCTGCTGCCCTCATGACCCAGCCCCGGATGAATGGAAGAAAATGGATGGATGGATAGATGTTGCACTTTACATTTGAAAAAACAAATCTCTAAGTGCTCCAGTCAGTTTAAAATCACATAAAATAATAAAAACACAGATCACCAATTATATATATGCTTTTTGAAACAAAAATGTTTTTAACTGTTCATCATCTTCTCATCATCTCCTTCTTGTTTAAATGTAGATCCGTTTGGAGGAGACCCGTTTAAAGGCACGGATCCTTTTGCTGCAGACTCATTCTTTACTCAGTCCTCAAGTGTCCCATTTGCCTCGGGAGACCCTTTCTCTGGATCAGCTGACCCATTTACGTCTGATACCAATGCACCAGAACCAGACCTGTTTGCTGCAAAGAAAAGTGATGTACCAGTCCCCCCTCCTGCTAGTTCAGACCCCTTCAGCTCAAAACCGACAAATCCAACCATGACAACCCCAGATCCATTTAGCTCCACAGAGAACAGTGACCCTGACCCCGACCTGTTTGGAGGGAAAGTGAACGCCCTTAAAGACGCAGATCCTTTTGGGTCTCACGACGGCAAGTCTGACCCCTTCAGCTCTTCCCCACGTACTTCTGATTTGACTGTGGTAAGTGGATATGTATGAGATGGTGATGACATGTAATAATGAGGTAACGTTACTTCAGATTTAACTGGAGGCCTTAATCTGGTGCACTAGTTGTGTTGTTGATTTATATTCTTACATATTTCAGAAGGATACTGCGACAGCCAATGACCCCTTTGCTCCAGGTGGTACTTCAGTAAGCACTTGTTCTGACCCAGGTATGATTTGGTACCACCTGTTGACCATAATGCATATTACACTTGGTCATTTCTTGTAATTTGTCTGTTTACAGATCCTTTTGCAGCTGTATTTGGTAATGAGTCTTTTGGAGGTGGTTTTGCAGACTTTAGTGCCTTGGCCAAGGTATAATTTGAAATTCAGTTGCTCATTTGTCTGTCTGTAATTTCGGTATTATAGTACTGTTATATTTTCTTTAGTCTAACGGTGAAGATTTTGGCATTAACAACAAGAATATATTCCAAGAGGACAGCACCGATGTGCCCCCAGCTCTTCCTCCTAAAACTGGCACACCAACGCGACCTCCTCCCCCGCCCCCAGGTCAGTATAGATGAGATCTTTATTTCATACATTCACAGCAGGTCTGTGTAATGTACTTGAATTTCACATCCTGGTGCTTGTGCTCAGGTAAGAGATCTTCCATCTCCAGAACAGAGTCTTCAGACTCTTTCCATCGACGAGGGCATTTCCTCCCACAGTCTTCGAGCGACTTCTCCTCTTCCTCCTCCTCCTCTTCCCTGCCTGCCAAGGATCCGTTAGCTGACCCCTTCGCCCCCTCTTCCCCTCCTCGTCACAACGTTCGAGACGCTGACCGTTTTGCCAGCTTTGATAAAGTGAGCACCTCCCACTCCCCTACTTCCTCAGCATCACTTGACTCAGAGTAATCACGCCCTCTCCTCTACATTTCTTTACCAAACACCAAACTCACAGTTTTCATATATAGCTCTCAATTTACTGCCATCCGTTGAAAGCCGAAACTACTCACTTCTCACAATGAACTAAACTAGCCTTTTGTAACTTTATATTTTTCCATGTACTGTTTGTGTATCTATTACTTGGAACAAAGTACAATTTTCCAGAATGATATTTAATCAACCCTGTATCTTTTTAAGAAATTACACAAATTATGAATTATCAAGTTTGAGATGCAGTATACCCTTGGCAGTAAATGTAAATGAAAACAGCTTATATTTTGGTATTATTCAACCACACAATTGTAACAAATATGTACTGTATTTGCAGCTGGGATAAAATATTTTTAAGCAGCTTTAATAGGGACATATTCAATATTATTTGACTTGCATGTGCATGTCCTTGTTTTGTTGAAGCTGCTGCTCATTACCACATGCAGTACTATACTCTGTCTACATTCTGTCATGCTGATTCATTTTTCTCCATATGAACTCCTGTATCGCTGTCCATCTGTCTGCCTTTTCCATCATCACCATCATCACCAGTCTTAGCCCTTGTCTTGTCATGTGTGTTACTGAGAAACCTGTACCCTCTCTTGTCTCCACCTCTCTGTCAAGTCTCAATAAAGAGTTAAATCAAGGGCTCTTTCTCCGGCTTCTATATTTTTGCTTTTGAAAGAGCAGATTTACAGTTTTATGTGTTCGTTCTTTTAGTCATGGCATGTTTTCGCAGTGCTGTTATTAGCTTTCCTATTTCACTTACTTCTATAAGCATTTAGATGTTTCCCTGTAGTTAGGAGTGCATGTCCTTTCCCGTCGCAGATTGTGTGGTCATTATGCATGCTGTTGTAGATACGGCTAGCTATGCTCTAATTTCCATTGTGAATTTTATGTCTACAATATAATTTACTCTTTTCAGATTTTGGGGCATGTCATTGGTCTCCAACTGCTTACATCCTGCTGGTGGCATACACTTAATCAAAACAACAACAAAAAAAATCATAAATTTCTTAAAATAACAAAGCCTGTGTTACATTCTTATTAATCATATTCATTTTTAAATTTATCTGGAATTGATTTAATCTCGAATCTTGTAACTATATATGTCTTCTATTTGTGTTGTCTCTTTTCTCCCTTGCCTTTCATATGCCTGTGCCTTGATCTCTCTGGATCTATAAAATCACTGGGCAGTATCCAACAGAAGAAGACATGATCGAGTGGGCAAAGCGCGAGAGCGAAAGGGAGGAAAAGGAGCGTCTCGCAAGGCTAACACAACAGGAACAAGAAGACCTGGAACTAGCCATCGCACTCAGCAAGTCTGAACTGTCGTGAGTATCCCATCGTCCCTCTCCAGAACCCCACTCCTCTTCACTGTCCCAGGAGGGCACAGCACAGCACAGCCCGGCCCTGAGCAGAAAGCACCAAAGCAAAGTGGGGATTATATAATGGACTAATTCAACAGCGGACCCCATGAAGAGACTGTATGGGAACAAATGCATCATCTATCTTCCATGACTGTTGTCTGTCCAGTTTCAACGCAGTATTGTTTTTCAACGCTTTTCATCCAGAGCAGCAGACCACAGTGGTGTATTTGGTTTTAAAGGATGGGTAGTTGAAAAGCCATGCAGTGAATATGGATTTGGAGAGGTTGCATTGTTTCCTCATTACTTTGTCCGAATGTATTTATTTAAACATTTAAATGGCCTTTATCACAAGCCTCTCTAGTTTTACACTAATCTTAATGCTACACTTTATTAAAATATTTTTTCTACCTTATTTCTAGTCTACTATGTACATTTGACCTCTAGACAAAATAAGAGTTAGAAATGTTACATAACTTTTTTCATTCGGTCATTAAAAAACAACCTGTACAGATTTAAGTCCTACATGCAACTAAAGAATGTGTATGTTCATTTTTACACCTTTAACTAGAGGGCCTTTTCTATGTAAATTGCATGTAATATTTCAAATATGGACAAGGCTTCAAAGTATGTCATTTATATTTTGCATTTTTTTATATTTTGTGCTGCCACGTGTTGGTAAATGCAGATCATTTTTTAATTTGTTTATCTATTGTGGAATACTGCAGTCCCTTTTAACATACAGATATGATACCGCAGTTATGACATTCTTGTGGGGTAGTTCACAGATTTCAGTCACGTATTCTGGTTAAGGTATAATTTTTCTTATAAATTATATTTTACTCTACAATAGTCAGCATTAAGCCAAATGTTCAACCTTGGAATTCATTTGCACAACTTTAAGGTTACCAATGTATGTCTAGTGCTGCACTGTGAAAGTTTTTGAAGGGAATGCCTTGGCCCCATTTTTCTGATGAAATGATGCATGCCTGTCCATGACTCTTTTCATACTGCATTTTATGGCCTTTCTGCTTTTATTTCTTTTGTAGATTGTCTTAATAGAAATCAGAACCACTTAAATTTAGGCTTATCCATAAAGGCTTTTTAAAATTGTTTTATTTTGTATTTTCTAACATGTAAGAGAAATGATCAAATTTCGTCAGATTATGTAATGCTAAATGACAGTAAATAAATATTAAACCAATAGTTTGCAACAGGTCTCAACTCTGTTTTTATTATCTTATTTTGTGTTAACTAACTTGTGTTAGCTTTGTATCCTGAGGCATGAAATACAAAAACACTCTAAGGCTACGTCCACACGACAACGCTCCTGGATTTTTTTTTTTGCGGGTTGAAAAAGATTTGCCTCCACACACATGCCAGATCAGTAAATATTCAGGTCCACACAACAACGGAGCACATCTGCCACACCTGTATGTGGCGCTGTTGATGATAGTAATATTTAATAATGCATATCTCATCACCATTAAACTTTAAGGTAATTTAGCCTATTTTAGATGTATCCCAGAAATATAGCCGTTTTGTTTTGCAAAAGTTAAACAAGTCACAGAAAGAACCCATATATTCCACTGCCATATATTCCACTGAGTAGTGTCCTTTAGTCCGACAGAAGCTGAACCGCATCAGCGCACAACAGCAAGCTGTTTTTGAGCGCATAGTTGATGCTAATTAGCCATGCGGTTTTAAGTTTCGTTTCTGTAAAACGTAAACAAATATGTACAAAGCTGGGTGGACAGGGCAGGCTTGCGGATACAGAAACAACTGTCTGGATGGACGCAGATTGTTTCTGATACGGTGATACGCGGATTCCTTTCAGTATAAACGTAGTCTTTGCTACTGATCCGTATTCGCATTAGTGCGTGTCTCGGTTGCTGGGTGATAGGAGCAGCTCCATAGGCTACACCTGTCCCATTTTGGCAACGCTCTTGCGGTCTGTGGAGGCTGGTTCGAGGGCTGCAGCCTTCGCTGGACCCTGGCGATGACGGGATCGTGAACCCGTGATCGTGATCGAGAACCAGAGTGGAGAAAACTAAGAACGCCGGCGTCGCGTTTTCGTGTGGAAGAGCAAACCGCAGCTTTTGAAAAACGATGACGTCACGATCCCGTCATCGCCAGGGTCCTCTGATGCAGCGAAGTCTGTAGCCCCTTGAACTAGCCTCCACAGACCACAAAAGCGTTGCCAAAATGGGACAGGTGTAACCTACGGAGCCGCTCCTGCTGTTAGCGCTACAAATCCGCATATTGCCGTATCAGAAACGATCTGCGTCCATCCAGACACGTTGTTTCAGTATCAGCAAGCCTTCCCTATCCACACAGCTTTGTACATATTTGTTTACGTTTTACAGAAACGAAACTTAAAACCGTATGGCTAATTAGCATAAACTACGTGTTTATAAAACAGCTCGCTATTGTGCACTGATTTGGTTCAGCTGATGTGCTTCAGCTTCTGTCGGACTAAAGGACATGAATCAATGGAATATATGGGTTTTTCTGTGACTTACGTTTAACTTTTGCAAAACGAAACGGCAATATTTCTGGGATACATCTAAAATAGGCTAAATTACCTTAAAGTTTAATGGTGATGAGATATGCATCATTAAAATTATTATCATTGTTAACAGTGCCATATACAGGTGTGGCAGATGTATTACATCGTTTTCACTCAGTGCTCCTTTGTCGTGTGGACTGAATATTTACTGATCCGGCACTTATGTGGACGCGATTTTTTTTTTCAACCAGCAAAGAAAAAAATCCAGGAGCGTTGTCGTGTGGACGTAGCCTTGGAGGTGTACGTATCAGTTGGCTCTTGTAATCTGAATTGTCGGGCTTTAGGGCCTTGTAGAAGTCGCACACAGCGTCTACATTCCTGTACATTTAAATTGGAAAGTCATTGTTATGGAGATGAGCGCAACACACCTTCGCGCGTCAGGAAGGAGGAAGGACCGGCTCTTTCTGCTTATTCGTCTCAATGTAATCTTAGTTTGTGCTGCTAGTTTGACTGACTGTCTTTTTCTATGCCCGTGGTGTAAAGTGACAGTCTCTAACCGGGTTTTTGCGCCTTTTTACCCGAGAACAACGCGGTGGAATGAGTTTTATCAACTGGAGACGTAGCGTAAAGAAAAGAGACGCGAACAAGTAAGTACTTGACAGCCATTAAAATCAGCGCTGGACTGTCAACCAGTGTTGCGCTATACTTATATACTAGTGTAATTACTAGTATAATTACTAGTGTAATTACTTGCAATAACAGGTCTAATGTAGCCTCATAATCAGCACATTATTAGTACATCATGGGTCTTCAATTTTTATCATTCTATTTTGAATTCTATTTCCACATTATTTTATCTTCTTTTTCTTCCTCTCCTATTTTTCTTCCTATTTTTAACTACTGAATTATATAAATGTTAATGTCCGCTGCCCATTTTCCACTGTCTTCTTCTCACCTTCATGAGATGTGTCTTTACATTAACTTGTCACAATGACCTCTGACCTCTTATTAGGGATGCCAAAGAAGCTCAAGACATCACTGAAGGCCGTAACTCCCCGAGCCGGTATGATAGCATTGTGCCTTGTACACTTTTTACTCTTTTTTTAAATAGTCTACAGAGAAAACAAAATAATTTTCACATTTATACTTGTAATGACGCGTGCACAAGTTGCTGTGTCATGTGACTTCTGTTCTCTTTTACTTTCTGGTTCAGGTTGGCAGTTATAAACAGTCCAGATATGGATCCTATCATCACAGACTTCAGGTATATGTTTTTGTATTTAATTTCTCATACAAAAAAAGTGATTGTTATCTGCAAAAATAATGTCAGCATTATCAATGGGAGTCTCCACTATATATTGTGTAAGTTTGTATGGCTCTCACGATCATGTTCCTCTAACAATAGCTGTGCTTTCAGCTGTTTGGTGCCTCCTGAGATGGGCCTTTTCTTTTAACAGACCCATATTTTGTCTCTGTGTTTCAGGTTACAGCTCCCGGATAATCAAGATGCTCTGGTATCAACCAATACAGTCAATGGGTAAGACACTATGTTCCCTCACTCTGTACATATCTAAAAGTCATGTTAACATCACTAAAATAATAAGAGGACATCAACTTCTTTTATTTAGTTATTTATTTGTAACTCCCATAATGGGAAGTTATGTGTTATTAGACATTATACAGGTACTGATTTATTGTCCACCTACATAGTAGGGTTGCAGAAACTATGATGATGGTTGTCTATGTGTCTTTGGGCAAGACCCTTTACCCTTCTTGTAAATGTGCATGACAATTAGTGATAATGGTTCTAGATTTTGTATACATAGAATGAAAATGAAAATATATTCTATACATTTAGACTAGCAAAATGTTAAACCTCATATAATTTGTCTGTTTTTAGAGACATATGTACAATTGACTTGTATGAGCTTATAGCACCATTTTATATTAACAGTGTAAATGAGGGTAATAAATAGCTCTGAATTTTTTTACTTTGACGATTAATAAACTGTACAGTCATTCTCTCTACACAGACAAGAAAAAAGTAATGTCTTTAACACTTCAGAAAGCATTTTGATTAACCACAGCTCAGTGTTAAAAATGACTGCCTTATTTCTCATTGTGTTTGTTATACTAAAGAGATTAAAGAGTGTTTTCTAGGATATGACGAGTTGCTGTATCTGATGACTCAAACAAAATTATCCCCAACAAGGACAGCAGTGTACCAAATTGGATTATGCTTCTCCTCCCACTGTGTCCCACAGAAAAAATATCCTTACAAATACAAGAGTCTGGAGCTTGAATTAAACTTTACAGTGACTCTAATATTTAACTTAACTGTCATATGGCCTGTCCCAAATAAACCTATAAGTTACAGGATTATCTAAGTCCTTGTTTTGTATACGGTCAGTCACATGATGGTACTAGCACTGTAACTAACAGTGTTTGTGACTCTGTGTATGCATGACACTTTGAAACATTCACAATAAACAAATGTGTCCCTAATTGGAAAACTGACTAGAGTGTGTTTGCCTTTTAGAACAGCACGCTATAAATAAAAAAAATGTAATTTCTACTTTGTATTACATGCTATTATCATATATGTATCTCTTACACAGCCTCATGTTTACCGTTACTGTCTGATATTGTATTAAACTATAGCATTATGTAGATGATTATTTTACATTTTGTTAATTGTGAAGTATGAATATAAATCATCAAAAACAAAACAAAAACAAAAAACAGCCCATTGACTCAAAAGTGCACAACTGAAATACTCTGTCTAGTAGTATTTCACCAGAGCATGCAGTGGATTTTTATTCGTTTTTTTGTTTTTTTAAAATCTTTTTAAAACTCAATATGTAAGATCTTGAGCCTGGATGCTTTGAATAATCGCACTCATGCAAGTAGAGCAGTGGTTGGAGGTAGGGGGTGGGCAAAAACAAATATTTTCTGAGCACTCAAACCACAAGAGGACAATACAGGAGGCCAATGCAGGATTACTCAATCCTACATGAATACTCAAAATACAACTATGAGTAAACCATTTCTATACTCTTTTATATTGACTGAATTCCATGTGTACTATTTGTGTCTAAGGTATAATACAAGACTTAGACTTAGATAAACTTTATTGATGCACAAGGGAAATTATTTAGACATAGTGGCTAACACATCACAATATATTATAATAAAGAGCAAAAATATGAATTATAATAATAAATTCAAAATAAGTAGCAAAAATAGCAAGAGACTGGTGTCAAACAAGGCATAATTATATAAAATGTATATGTACATGAAAAATAAGATATAGAAATACAGTAATCCAAATATATCTCAGCTAAATAAAAAATCTGTGAGGAGAAACAAAGATGATATATGTCTTTCCCAGACTTATTTTTGGCTTATTACTTTCTAACCTCAGGGCATATGTGATGATTTAAGCCCCGCCTATGGCTTTTTGGGAGGCGGGCTTGAGTTTATGGTTTGAGGGGCTGATGATCGGAAGAGGTGGGACACAGAGACTCTTATGTGTTTCCCCACCCATGTGTGATAGTCATCCCGATCTTATTAAGACACGATGTATTTGCTGCTACCTCCTCCTCTCCCTCTCTCTCTCCCTCACTCTTGCTTCTTGCTGCTGCTGCTGTAGTTGCTGCTGCTACATAGACAGAGATCCGGATCATTACACTGCGCTGTTAAAAGAAAGGCTGCATTAACTTCTGCTATTTTCTCCTTATCTTTACTGTGTTTCTCTCTGTGTCACACTTGCACATCACCACACTAGCCAGATGAAAATGTCAGGAGAGGAAGAGACTCTAACCAATGGGTAAGACACCTAACTACTGTATATATGCCTTTGTTTATTCCAGCATGCTCAGTTTGTTATGGATTCATTGTATTCCTGCCTTGCTATTACTGACACTTAAGGCATGTGGACAAACTTGTTCAGGCCCATTATGAACATGTTTGCTATTATAGCTAAATCTTGTTACATCATTGACTCAAAGCTGTGTACGGAAGTGTGCGTAAACTAATGCTTCGTCACCCGTGAGCCCTACAGTGGGTCCATTTACATGGCCAGTAAAAAGCAGATAACTGGAATAATCAGATTACCCAAAAATTAGATATGATCTTTGTTCTTTGCTTATAAGCGCAAGAAACACATATCAGTTAATTAATGGATTATGTACAAAGAATTTTAAATTTTAACTCTTTCAATCTTTAATAATACTATTTTGCATTCTTTGCCCTTGTCAAAACCTGTGAGCAATCAGAAAGACATTAGACTACTCACATCAAATATAACTATATAACAATAATCAGAGAACTCCAGAAATCAGATAAAGTTCAGGTTTTCATGTGCATGTAAACATAGCTAATGGTCCATATATCTGTGCTGGTTGTGTGCTCTCTAAGGCTTTATGCATCTCTGTGTGTGTGTGCATTTGCTTCAGTGACAATACTCATCTCTGTGGAGTATCTCTTGTGTGAAACCAATGCCACAATTCAGACTTGCTGACTTTAAATTAAGTAGCTTGGCTTGACAATTTGTGGTATGTGCATCCTGACCCTAATAGACAACCTCCATTGTTGCTTTTAATTCCCCTTCATTATAGATCACAATTCAATACAGTTCTCCTCTCCTGATCTGTAATAGGCACTGTTACTTTCTTACGTTCTTACTCTTCTTAGATATCTTTTAAGATTATAGGTTAGAAAAGCTTCTATAATGTGCCAAAGATGTGATTAATTAATAAATAGTGTTATAAGCCAATCCAGTTAATTATTTGTTTAATAGTTGGTGATATAAATCGCTCCATTGGTCTCTTGAAAAACAGAGTCTCAAGAGTGGTCAGATTCCCTCCCTAACCACTGAGGGACTGCTGTACATGTGACTTCGCTGCAATATCCTTGAAATCAATGACATTAACATTTGCAGAACTAGACATACCATTTGTTATGTTTTACATCTGAAAACATACTCAATTTAATGTGCTTTATTTTACCTTTTATAGATCTTAGTCTGAACAAAAGTGGTTTAGCACAATTAGTTGTAGTCATGACACGGCATGATTAGTGTGTGAAGAGCTCTTCTTTAGTGGTTTGCCCAGTGGACTGACAGTGGCCTGAGTCCCTGTTGTTATCAGGAAGCAGAACTGGCTGCAGGTCATATGGTGAACACAGCAGTCACCCGCATGTCATTAGCTGGAGCTGCGTCAGCGTGGGTGGACATTTATAACATTGTGGGGACTAACACTCTGTTCACGTGGACCTGTCTCACTATGAGGATAAAAATCAGGCCATATGACGTAAATCCTTTATCATTAGATCAATAGCAGTTCAGATATGGGTTATGTTACGATTAGGAAAGCAGTGACTATGGTTAAGGTTAGAATCAGTCTACAGGGAAATAAATAATAAATAAGTCAATGTAATGTCCCCAAGAAGCATAGAAAGCCAGTGTGTGTGCGTGTGTGCATGGGTGTGTGTGTGCATGTATGCGTGCGTGTGTGTGTGTAATGATGTCTACCTACTGTGTTTCCAAATGTCAAGTGAATATTATACCGTGTATATGTCACAACAACATGAGTTGGGTACTAGTGAATTACATCAACCTGAGTGCTTGGTTGAAGAAATGTAGCCTACTACTATTAGACTATTAGACTATTAGTATTTTTTCACACCATACTTTTTACTTAGTTAATATCCTTGCTTGGGTAAAACCTTTTGGCCATTTGTCTATCATTCCTGGAGTTGTATTTTGTTTCATTCACACATGTTCACACAAATCATGCATATTTAAGTTTAGTTCTTCCCTCAAAATGAAGACACTCTGTTCAACCTTGTGATGTCATGTGGTCATACAGGAAATGCCCCAATGCATTTTTAAACTCCATACACCTTCACTAGAATCATTTGGATGATTTCAATCCTGTAATTGCCCATTTCTACTGGACTAAAGGTAAAAAGTAACGGTTAACTTGAAAACTAGCGGTTTATGACATCACATGGTGAAATAGAGCATTCTGAGCTTTAGAGATGTAGAAAGACTAGTAATAAAGAGTTACTCAAACGTGTGAATGATCAAAACGCAACTCTAAGTTTGTAACATGGCTTACAGCTCAGTAGAGTCAATTTTATTTTGCACAATATAGGCTTGAGAGAATGAGAGCCTCGCACATCAACTACTAGAGACGGGTGCGTTGGAGGAGAGGGAGCAGCCCCAGAACATACAGAAAAATCCCGCACACCGTCTTACTTGCAAACTGTGAAATTTATTAGGACAAACTGTGCAACGTTTCGGCACTAGGCCTTCGTCAGGCAAACAATATAGGCTTAAAATAGACTTAAAAATAATAATGATAAAAAAGAAATACTTGATTACTCCATCCATTCCTTTATTTTTATTTGACTACAGCTGAAATATACATGGACCAGGCAGTGATGGATTTTAATGTCTTCCATAATTTATTTATTTTTTAATCAATTTATCATTATAAACATGGAATAAACAAGGCCAGTGTTTCTCAAACTGTGGTTCAGGTGTTACTTGGACTCTTCAGTATGTGGGTTAGCCTAATTTAGACCACTGTTTTATCCTCCTTTGGTTTATTTTTTGTTTAGACCTACAATGGAAAGGACATAGTCCAATTTTTGAAATGGTTAAGCCCTAGTTTACACCCGGGGTTGTCCTGTTATATGACACTTGGAGAGCCAGCTCTTTTCTTTAGTGATACACAGATTTAGGCTAGACTTTTGTTGTTTATTTGGTTAGATTAGTAGCAACAGGAAATGAAGAGCTTGTATGTCCATACATTTTTAACAAGCACAATTGCACAAACAATGACTGAATAAAAATAAGTCAGTTAATGTGAAAATATACCCCAATGTCTGTCTTTAGTATCTGACTATCAACCAAATCTATTCTTTACCCCATTAATCTTATTGAGAACATTGAGTTTCTCAAATTGTTGCACCAAAAAGCAAAACAGGCTTACAAAACAAAAGCTTGTCATCCAGGGGAGTGATGAGAACACAAGGACTGGCACGTATACCCTGTCACGTGAGGGTCATATGGCTTGAAGAGGGCAAAACAACAAAGTGGGTTTTTTTTTGTTTTTTTGGGAGTTTTTTTCCAATAGAATAATTAAACTTGTGTTGTCAGTTTGTATTTATTATAGTATGGATAGTATGATCTGGCTTTCTTGCAGGCTGTAGTGAATTTTAATTGTTATGTGTCAGCTTTTTAGCTTATTCTTGAGAGAGGTGTAACAGAGAACGCTATTAAATAGACTGTATAGACATTGACCTGTTGTTTTCCTGTGTGTGCAGGTGTTCTCGGTCAGACCTTTCTCTGGCGCTGGAGGACTGCATGGCTGCCCTGGATCTATTCCTTAGAAATGAATTTGAGGAGGCCCAGGAAAGACTCCGATCCAGGTACAAGTGGGCCCATCAATTTCATGCATCAAAAAAAGCAAAACATTAATACAAGATATTTATTATTATATTTAATGCTGTATTCTCATTTGTCTGAAAAAGCTACTGACTTTTTTGTTGTTGTTATTGTTAAATGAATTTAAATAGCGTCAGTTTGGAAAGGTAAAAACTCCTATTGACTTTTCCTCCAGTTTGATATTAAACCCTGCCTCCACACGTTAATACTTTTCTTTATTCTTTCTTCTTTGAAACAAATACGTGATGATAATGCTGCATGTTGGCATTGTATCATGTTATTTTTTATCTGATAAATCAAATCAATATCTCAAGTTATCTCAAGTTAGAGTTGTATGAATTGGTTCTAGATGTGCCAGTCTAGGTCAATTCAAAGTGAATTTTACAATGACAATGGCATGTACAGTTCACACACAGTGAAACTCACTGTATCTTCACATATAATATAGTTAGCCTTAGGCTTTATATTATTATGTAATAAACTGTGAGCTATAGTGTCATCTTTGCTCCCAGTGCCTGAGCTTGAGTAACTGTTTGTGACGTTGTTCTGGACAAAGCCTTTTCACTTTACTCCACAAACTTGCTTCATGGAAATGAGTTTCTTAGTCGTACCTAATAGGCGTAGTTTTATATACCAGCCCTTTGTTCAAACATGATGCCTTCATCAAGTAATCCTCTATTATTCTCACTGTAATAAGTGTAATATATGTGTGTATGTATGTTCAGGTAATGCAAATTAAGATTGTTTTGATTAAATATACTTCCCAGGGCTCATGAATCATTTCTATGATTAGCTGTATTTTATTTTTTATATTTTTTTCTTTTTTTTGTGTGTGTGTGTGAGTGTAGGTGAAGAGGTGAGGGCAGGTGTGTTTAAACATGTGCATATAACTCCACCCCTGCATCATGGAAAATCCTGTCAAGACCACATACTGAAGTCAGAAAGTGTAGAACTCTATTTTATGTTATTTCTTGAGCACACAGCGTACAGACACCCAACCCAAAGCATAGACAGAGAAATCTGTGTTTCATATTTCTTTTATAGTTTCTCCTTGTGGGTCACTGTACAAATTAAAAGCAGTTTTATTATGTTGTAAAATTACCACATTTTAAGGAGTTTTCCAAATCCAGATTTTACAAATCTGAGGTGTACATCTGTGTTTGTGGTGTTTATTTCTCTTTTAAAAATAGCATGAAGCTTTAATAATGTTGTGTAACCAGAAGAACATGTTTATTAAGTATGAGAACAAGTGAGCACAATCTGGGACACCAAGTCAGGACGCTG
This sequence comes from Boleophthalmus pectinirostris, assembly GCF_026225935.1. Classification (NCBI taxonomy): domain Eukaryota; kingdom Metazoa; phylum Chordata; class Actinopteri; order Gobiiformes; family Gobiidae; genus Boleophthalmus; species Boleophthalmus pectinirostris. Next base: position 17,884,388 of record NW_026571473.1, read on the forward strand.
CTTTTGAAACTTTCAGAAAATACTTATGAAACACACCTACTGAGTTATTAGTCAACTGTAGAGGAGTGGTTTTGCTTTCAAGTTCAAAGTCACACCTGCTTAGTCCTGATGTAAAGGTCTATTGTTATTGGGACAATGTTTACAAGGTCATTTGTTGGCATTGTATTCCTCATATATGTCTGCAGCAATGCATACCATATTATATTCTAACTAATTGTGGTTTTCATTTATGCAGAACCAAAGACAGCATGTACCACTCTCTGACCTATGCCACAATCCTAGAAATGCAAGCCATGATGACATTTGACCCTCAGCACATCCTTACTGCTGGAAACACCATGAAGGAGGCTCAGGCTATCTGCCAAAGGTGACATCTTAAACCTTTCTGTGCATTTTCAGTTGTCCCATAGTAAAAGGGGCCCATTTTACGCTGTTTTCGGATCACCGTTATAATGTTATTTCCTCATCAGAAACATACCAGGTGCTGTGTATTGTTTCATTCATACATGTTTAACCACAAATCCTGCATATTTAGGCATATTAGAGTTATTTTCTCAATCAGAAAACACTCGGTTCCACCTTGTAATGTCATGTGGTAATACAGGGAGTGCTCCAATGTGTTTTTAAACTCCATGCACCTTCATTAGAATGATTTGGTAAAAGGAGTTGTTAACTTGAAAACTGCCGCTTTATAGCATCACAAGGTGGAAAAAAGCATTTTGAATTTTGGAGATGGACAGCCCAATAATTCAGAGTTACTCAAAAATGTGTGAATGAAACAAACCACCTCCCCAGGTGTTGGTTTTTGAGGTGTATGTTTTTGAGGAGTTAACAACATTATAATGTGGCTTAAAGCTCAGAAGAGTCATTTTTACATAATATAGGACCTTTAATGTACAGTAATCCAATTAGTATTTTCACCATAATAAGAATACACAATTAAAATTAATTTGCCAAATGAAATTTGCAAAAGGGAATACTGAGACATTGATAAAAACTGTTAATCCAATTATTTAATGCACACTCATCATTTGTCAGTAGCATTATGCTAAAGCTGCATGTTACCAAAAAAAGGAAATGGTATAGAAATATTGACTGATGCACTGCCGACCATTAGTCATAAATTCTTTTATATTATTTACGTATTTATTTATTGTTTTGTATTTTAGGCATCGCAAAAAATCTAGTTTTTCTAAGACCTTCACAGAGGGTAAGTAAAGGTATTTCCTCTGTACATAATCTGTAAGTGGCGATGTTGAACAGTGTGAACAGCAGAGGTTGTGTATCCCTGTTTTTTAAATGTGTGACCATTGTGTATAATTTCAATCATAGAGGAACTCCATGCAGAGGTGTGCTATGCTGAATGTCTCCTCCAGAGGGCAGCACTCACCTTTCTTCAGGTCAGTAACAATTCACAGCTTTTACATTAGGAAAAAACATGAAATTAATAATAATCATATTCACTGTTATTGTGTAGGATGAAAACATGATCAGTTTTATTAAAGGTGGAATTAAAGTGAGAAACAGCTACCAGACATACAAGTAAGACTCTGACCTCTTGCTGTAAAGTACTTGACTTTTTAGAGCAATTTTGTGTGATTTATTTTGTGTTTATTTGTGTTGATTTATTATTATTATTATTATTATTATTATTGTTTTTTGTTTTTTTTTTCTCAGGGAGCTTCATACAGTCCTGCAATCCACTGGATACACTCAGGCAGACAACCACGGCCATTTTGAGGGAGGTGTTAAACTTGGTGTTGGGGCATTTAACTTGGTAAGTTAAATGCTGGCTATATTTCATTCTATAATATAGTGAGTAAATATATATTTTCAAATTCCCATAGAAAGGCACATTAATGTTACAATTGTCAAGATTTGATCTGTTCTTTGAATGCAAGCTAAGTTCTGTTTATCTCAAGTTAGGTTTCATTTTGACTGGGTTTCACTTTTTTACAGATGATTTCTATGTTACCCACACGGACTCTAAAGCTTTTGGAGTTTGTTGGTTTTTCAGGTAACAAGGTGAGAAGAAATATGGTACCAGAAATATGTGATTTTAACTTTGATAATGCAAATACTCCTCAATTATTCTCATAGTAATAGGTGTATTATATGTGTATTTACATTTTTAGGTAAATTAAGATTGTTTTGATTAAATACACCTCCCAGGGCTCATCATTAGCTTCTGTGATTAGCTGTATTTTATTTATTTATTCAGAAATATGTTTTATATGATTTAAACTTTCATATTGAAATATTCAAAGACATTAGTAATAGTAGTTTTAATAGGTGTATATTGTGACTACACACTATCAAAAGCAGTGATGTACTTCTAAGACCTTATTAGTCCAAACTGTCCAGTGAGTTGCTACAATCATTGAGGAGTTGAGTGATTGTTATTTGGATATAACATTGGAAGACTGAAATGAATCTCTTTGAACTTGTGTAATTGTTGTCCTATAAACATGCTTGGTGTCTTCATGCAGGAGTTTGGTCTCCAACAGCTTCAGGAAGGCTCTTCAGAAAACACCTTTAGGTCTTTCTTGTGCAACATGCTGCTTCTCTGCTATCACACCTTTATGAGCTTCATATTAGGTGGGAAATGTCACACTTCATGGCAGTCAATACAGTCAGCCACAACAGCTAATATTATTATCCTTTTTAGGAACTGGAGAAGGGGATGTTGAAGATGCAGAAAAACTGTTGCAGCCATATCTTGAAAAATATCCAAAGGTATGTACACTTAAATATTTAACATTTTAAATTATTTTTTCAATATGGCTGAGGTTTATACTTTTCTTTTACTGTATACAGTTCTTTTGCTGTACTGTTTCTCCTTATGACCACTTATTTATAGCTGAGATTTATTTGTATGACTATATTTCTAGATTTTATTTTTACTTGTACATATGAATTTATATAATTATGCCTTATTTGACATCAGTCTCTTGCTATTTTTGCTACTTACTTTGAATTTATTATTGCCATTTACATTTTTTGTGTATCAATAAAGTATTAATATAAAAAGTGTGTGTTTTTTTTATAGGGGTCAATATTCTGTTCTTTGCTGGTCGAATAGAGGAGATTAAAGGCAACCTGGATGCTGTAAGTAAAAACAACCATGTTCTTAGTGAATGTGTTAATTTTACTCACAGTTTTCAGCTCTCTTTTTTTCCTTAAATCTCAGGCTATTAAGCGTTTTGAGGAGTGCTGTGAAGCTCAGCAACAATGGAAGCAGTTTCACCACATGTGCTATTGGGAGCTCATGTGGTGCTTTACATACAAGAGACACTGGAAGATGGCTTATTTCTATGCTGACCTTCTCAGTAAAGAAAACTGTTGGTCCAAGGTAAGTCAAGTTTGGTTGATCCAAGAACCCAAAACATGCTCAATAGGTAATAGTAGTGTAAGCCTAGCTCAGGATCTGGATCTCCTGCTCCTAACATGTTGTCCCAATAGCATTAAAATGCATATGGCAGGTTTTGATGAAGAAATTTGTGAAGAAAAGTTGAAAAATATGTTGAAAATTATAGAAAGTAAAGAGTTCTCTCTTAGACAGTTCCATATGGATGACATCACACACACAATTTATTTGTTAAATAATAATTTCTGTGTACATAATGAGTTTTAGATCACTGTATAGCATGGTTCCTATGCAACAGTAACAGTTTCCAAATCGTGATGTTAAGATTTCCAACCAGGAAGTACAATTTTAAAACTAAAAAATTGCCAAAGTGGGAAAATAATTATACAATTTTTAACTAAATCTTAAATTTAATGCACTTAATTGTGCTTTAGTAGAATGAGTAGTCCAACATGTCATTGGCACATTAAATGGGCCATTTACAGAATACAAATTTCACTATGAGAACAATAAAGTAAAAAAATTTCACCATTTTGTGCAATTCAAATGAAACACTCTAAAATTCATAAATAAGTGGTATAAGAGCTTAAATGTGTGCAGAACAACCAAAAAAGCAACAGGTGGTCACCACATGTCCAAATGGTGTGACGTAATACATATGCATGTTTTAACTTTAACTTCTTTGTCTTTACTTAGGCCACCTATGCCTTCATGAAGGCTGCCTACCTCAGTATGCTGAGTGAGGAGGATTGCCTCACTTTTGGAGAGACTGAAGTTGCTTTGTTTAGGTAAAATTACAGCTGAATAAAAGCTATCACCACAATAACTATTTGGAACTAAGTGTGCACTACCTGAATTTTCCTTATATAATCTACCGTACTACTGGTATAAATGTGCATATTACACTTTTTGCTAACATGGTTTAATATTGGGATTTTAGACAGGTTCCAAACTTGAAGCAAAAAATAGCTGGGAAGTCATTACCAACAGAGAAGTTTGCCATTAGGAAAGCTCGTCGTTACCTTGCAGAAAACCCTGTTCCTCTTCCTGCTGCACCCCTGGTCAGTAAAATTGATGTTATGCAATGCGCTTTATTTGTATATGATGTTTGGCTTTGGCTTATGGTTTATCATTTCACAAGTACAAATGCAGTTGACTGGTGCTTGCTGACTGGTGTCTGATGCTTATAGGAGATGATGTACATCTGGAATGGCTACACAGTCATTGGAAAACACAAGGACTTGACTGAAGGAATGTTGAAAACACTGCATGAGGCACACGCTAAACTTGAAAGCAGCCCAAGTGAGCACAATTTACACAGTGCCTAACTTTTACTGTGTTTTAATCATTTTAATCAAACTCAATTACATTCATTAAAAACAGGAACTGAGTTCACTATAGATGATCAGTGTTTACTAAGCCTCCTGAAAGGATTGTGTCTAAAGCACCTGGGTCATCAGGAGGAAGCAGAACATTACTTTACCCTTGTCCTCTGCAAGTAAGCCACTTCCTGTTTCTTTCTTTCTTTTTTTTTTATTGTGCAACAAACACCTGCAATTTTAAAACAGTTGAACTCATTGTGTTTAGTATTGCCTTGTGAGATCTTGAGATAGTGGCATTTCATAATCTTATTTGCTTTCTTCTGTATTTTTAATCTGCAGTGAGTCTCAAATAAAGTATGACCATTACCTGGTTCCAAATGCCCTGCTGGAGCACGGTCTGCTTTGTTTAGAGCAAGGTAGAAATAATGAAGCCATCAAACTCTTAGAAACAGCTAAGTGAGTGTTGCTTGTTTGTGGTTATTAAAAATAGTCATGATTATTTGTTTATCATTTACTTGTATAATATTTTTTTCTTTTTCAGGCAAAATTACAAAAACTACTCAATGGAGTCACGGACACACTTCCGTATTCAAGCTGCTTTGCAAAAAGCTAGGGGCATTATGGAAAATGGAACTCATGGGATTTGTAGCCCATAATAGACAGTGGGGGGTGCTCTAGATCAGAAAGTGACTTCTGACATGTGCATCTTTATCACAAGAGACATTAGGACAAGGAATTATGTCAGGCCTGTTGTACTATCTACAAAGCTTTATGCAGCTTTGATGCATTTACAGCACATTGCCACATTGCTCTGATATTAGCTTCACTTAGCCATATGTTATGGTATAGATCAGTGGTTCCCAACTTTTGTGACATCCTGGGGGGTTTGAGAAAATACAAAATATCATTGTGCTGTCAGAGAACCAACTGTATTCTAAATAAAGCTCTTTATAGGAATATCATTGGTTCAAACAATGCTTGGAACAAAAACATTTTACAATAACCTAGAGTAATCTGGAAAAGTCTGTGAAATCTTGACAGTCAGTGTTAGTGAGCAGAAATGTTGAATCTTATTCATATCATGTGTTTTCTGTGATAAGAAGAATTCCTTATATTAATGCTGCATTAAAATGACACAGTATTGCACATGTTCAAATTCACAACTAAATATTTTTGTTGCAATTTTAATTCCCCATTCTTTATTGTAATTTTTGTAGTGTAGTTGAAACTTTGGACTTTTTAAAACAGACACTAAAACTTTAATGCTGTCTTTGGGGGTTAAACCCTTAAGTTGGGAATCACTGATATAGACAGTATAGGCAATAGGCAATTTTTGTGCTTGTATTTAAACCAGTTACAAGGTTTATTTATGCAAAGAACCACATCTGTAATGATGTAGTCTAATTCAACCAACTTCTGCGGTCAACTAAATGTCTATAGTGGACACCAATAATTTAAGTTAAGATTTATTTAAGATAATATTGAAGATAAAAATACAGGCAGTGGAAAATACACAACATGATCATGTTACCATAGTTTACATGTGTCACCTTTGCATAAAAATACATTGTGTTTATTAAATTAAGTTACAAATCATTAAATCATTTTTAGGAAAGACTTTTCAGAACATAACTTTGTTTTGCACTGCTCTTTGTTTATCAGCATCCACTAGTGAGAGTTGTGCTTATACATACATTATGTATATACTGTATAATGTAAATTGCAGTTTTATGATGTTGTCCTATTTTAAGAGGACAGAAGAATGTGTCTTTCAGAAAGGCAGTCTACTCCTTTTTCTCCTCCTGCTTTGTGCCTCCATCAGTACTTCACCTTCAACATTCATGTTTAGCAGCTTCAGTCTGTGCTGTGGATACAGACTGGAAAAGACCATTTGATGACAACAGTTACTGTCTCTGCAACAATCTGTGTATAGATATGTACTTCCGTTTTACCCAAAATGTAATTATTATTATTTGTGCTTGTGGAAATAGACTATTGTGTCAAATGTCTTAGCATATGCTCAAAAGCTATTTCAGATTTTTTCAAATTCTCTTATCTGTTTCTTTTTATATGGTCTCCCTAGTCTCCATTTGTAAAAAAAAAAAAAAAAAAAAAAAAAAACTCCAACGAGCAAAATATAGTGGCATTCTAGATTATGTTCCACATATTCAATCGTGTCTTCTCCCACAGAACATAATGGTATTCCTTAACATAGGTGAATGTTTCTAAACCATTTAAGTTGGCTGATATAATATGAAAACCCCACCAACTAATTCAAAACAGTAGGTGTTGTGCTTTAATCCACGTACAGTCACATTCAACATCATTCGCAAGCACTGATCTTTGCTCTGCATGTTCTCTGCTCACAAAAAAAAAAGCCAAACATACTGTGAGCAGCATGTCAAAAGACTGTTTTGATATGCTATTATAATTTACTTATAAACATAATGAAAACGATAAGTGCTAAATAAGAACTGCTACATTTCCTGCTCTAACTGATCGTGAAATAAGGAAAAGTGCAACACTAAAGCCTCATTTTTTATGGATTTCGCTTTGTGTTTATGTTTTTAGCAAACAGAACGTCAGCATGAATGTGATTGGCTGAACGTAGGCATTTCCTTGATTTTATGGCTTCTGATTGGTCCTTGTTGTGGTGGGGCGGGGCTTCGTGTCGCTACTACATCACCTCCTTTGTCGTTGCCCAGCAGCTGCTGCACTCTGCACTGGAAAGTCCCTGACAGACAGAGGGGCTAGTCTGTAAAACCTTCTGCAAAACCTGCAGCTCGCTTTGTCATTTTGACGGAGACTCACCTCAGCTCCTATATCCTAAAGATCTACACTTGTCTCTGATTGTTTACGTTTTATTCCTGATAGCCAAGTTGCTGCCGATGTTAGCTGTGTTAGCAGTAAGCTAGGTCTTTGTGTGGCTAGCTGTTTGTCGAGGATGTTGTTTTACTAAGCAGCTCTCTCGTCTTCGGGGTAAGGAGGAGGGGAGGGTTGGCTGCGGATGGACATCTCGTCTCATGCTGCGTTCAGATCGCGGCGTCACAATCACACAAAACGCCTCTAGTTGGACGCGTCTTCATTTGAGGCAGACGCTTGAAACTCGTTGACGCGCGGCGGATTTCGCCGAAAGTTTAGATTGTTGAACTCTGGCGTCTGACGCCCGCGGCGTTGACGCTTGACCGCGCCGCGACGCACCACTAAGTGGCCTCTGAAACTACAGAGTACCGTGTACCGCCAAGGAACATCGTTTCTCGGCCGAGGAAGGAGATGGGAAACTGTCTGAAATCTCCCACCTCCGATGACATCTCTTTACTTCACGAGTCTCAGTCGGACCGGGCCAGCTACGGGGACGGTGCCGACCCAGACCAGGAGCCGCCGCCCCCTTATGAGGTAACCTAAATTTGACTCAACAAACTGCATCTGACCATCTCCGGGCGGGTTTACTAAATGCGTGTTAACAGGTCGGAACTGTGAAGTTGATAACAATTAATGTGAAATCAGGAAAATGTACAAGCACAAGTCAGAAAAACGAGTAGAGAACTCGGGCCAAAAACGTCTGACCCAGGTCGCACTTGACGTCACCCACTTTGAGGAGCAGAAAATTAGCTTATTTGTCTATTTTACACAATTTAGCTCTTTGAATAAAAGTTTAGAAGTTTAGGGGACAGAATCGAGCACAACATGACCGAATGCTCAAGCCACCTCACCTGGCTTCTCTCTATGTGGAGGAGCAGTGGCTCTACTCCAAGCTCCTCCTGTGTGACCCTAACTCTAACGGAGCACTCATACACCTTGCGGAGGAAACTCAACCACTTGTATACGCGATCTTAAAAACAGGTCTTGGAACTGGTCTGACGTACTGCCTCCTGCTCCAAGGGCTGATCAATCCTTGGCAAAGGGTGCCAGACCCCATAGTACCAAGCACACTACTTCCATGAACCCTCAAACACGTGGTGAAGGGTATGGAGCTAGTCCAGTGTTTCCTCTTCTAGGACAAAAACTACTGCTCCTGCATCAGAGGATCGACTATCGGGCTTCAGTGCCCCGAGCGGCATAGAAAATAGAGGCTGAGAACATGGTCCACTCAGACTCCACATCTCCCTAGCCTCCCCCAGGGTCTGGAAGAAGCTTTCCAGCTTCCCGGAGGTGTGAGCTGAAGGTTCTCCTGACAGATCGCTCTATCAGCAGACCCTCATGATACAGTTGGGCTTGCCAGGTCTTTCTGACTTCCTCCTCTGCCATCGGACACCACTCACCACCAGTGGTGGTTGGATGACAGCTCTGCCCCTCTCTTCACCCGAGTGTCCAAGACACACGGTCGAAGGTCAGATGACACAATGACAAAGTTGATCATCAACTTTCAACCTACGGTGTCTGGTGCCACATGCACTGATGGACACCCTTGTGCTTGAACACGGGAGCATGGCCCAACATTGCTCCTTTGGACTGTGCCTGGCTGAGCATGAAGCTCCTGATAATATAGCAACTTAAGGTGGAGGTTCAAGTTGATTTTATTGATGAGCTCCAAGGACCACATGAATCCAGCCTAATAAATGATAGGTAGTTTTCTATTTTAAAGAATAAAAACTAAATATTTGTGTGCCACCTACATATATTTACACATGTACAATGATGTATCAGGTGTAGTATTAAGTCCAAATTGTCTACCTAGAAAATATGTGTTGGTTTTATAAGAACAAATACATGCTGTTGTTAAATTGTTCTGTTAATTATTTTTTGTTTGTTATGCAAGAGATCAGCTATGTACAGGATCAACATAGGCTGAAACACACTGACCCTGTACTTTCATGGCTAATCCTCTTTGTTGTGTTCAAAGGTCCACTTTTCTCTCACATTCTCCTAGTAAAGTAAGATTGTTTAAATCATTTCACTTATTCTTCTATTGTAGTCATGTAGGCACACCTGTGTGTCACTGACCCCACATAGTTCTGACAGCTGTTTTTCACCTCATTCTTTAATCAAGAGAGGCTGTCATGTCATGTGTTGGCAACTAAATTATGTTAAGTCTGTTTTTATCTGTAGATTTTACAATACAATTTTGAAGCCCAGTTATAAATTACTAATTGAAACAAAGGGTATACCATCCTATACTTCTGGGAGTGGGAATGTGAACTGACCAATCAGAGCTCTCCTTCAGGAGCAGACTCAGGTTAAACTTTGGGTTAGAGGAATAAAACCTGCTATGTACAATGTTAGGTTCAGAGTGAGTTACCATGGTGATTGACTCAGGGCTAGGTTAACTCTATGAAATTGAAAACACCTAACTGTTGTGCAGTATAGGAAGTCACTGGCCTCCTGCCAATGTACTGTCTGTTAGTGTCCACACATGCACTGTCTCTGGCACTGGCCCCGGCCTGTGGTCACTCTGGGATTACGAAATGAGCACTTGCTGTAGAGCAATGCATGGCAAAAAAAGAGACGTTGACAATTGCACTGCTGACCAATGCACGATTCACAATTGGAAACTTGTTATAGTCGTAGAGAGCCTTTATTTCCCTCCATAGGCACCAGCAAGGGCAGTGGCTGTCAGGGGTGGAGCTATTCAGCTGATCCAAAGCTTTAGTAGCCCAGCTGTGTTACATACTTAGGAGCAAATTCAAATGAAATATCTAACAAAGGCTTAAGGTTTCTACGTTCAAATGTAGTAAATTAATATCTTATTTTTAACAGTTAGAGAAATCCTTTTTCAGGACTTGCATGAATGCCAATAAAACAGTTGGGGTCTAATAAGAGTGTGCTTAACCATGACAGGCTCCTGTTGTAGTGTAGTGTATAAAGCAAAAAGAGGAAGGAAGTACTTAGAAAGATTGCCTGGTTAGACCGGTGTCAATGTTGTGTGACACTATAAATCTAGTCTACTGAATTATACTTAATAATTGCTTTTATTGTTTAAGAAATTACAGTAAAATGCACAATAATTAATTTAAAAGCAGAATTATTTTGCATTTACATCTATATAGTCAGGTAAGCTGTGATTTAGTAGTTGTACCCTTGACTCATTCAGATCTTAATATTGCAACTATCTTAGTCAGTTTAATAATTTTGGTTTCTTTACATTGACTTTTTTCTTTTTTAAGTGGTTTTAGTTTCACTTTCAAAAGTTAGTTTTGCCCCTTTCGTTATTGCTCGTGAATGTTCTAGGATTTTGACTTGTGCGTGTTGAAAAAGGGATGGTTAGCCTTTTATTTCTATCTTTATATTGAAGAAGTGATTTAGTGTATTGTATAGCATTATAAGCAGTTTTAGTTTTTAAATATTTAAAGTTATATTTTTGCCTTGTAGAAATGCCACAATTTATAACAAATTACAAAAGTTGTTCCTAGACAACCAAGAAGTCAGTATGTTACGATTATTGTGAGAAGAAATGTCACGATTTAACGATTACTCCCAATTACTGACATGACCAGGTGGACACTGGATTCTTTATTTCAATTTTATCCACATTGTCTAATACATTGCTGTTTGTTTGCAACCAGCTTTGTAAAAATCAACCTTTCTAAATTATAAAGTTACATTAATGTGACTTATACAAATAAAAAGCACTTCACATTTAGGTGTTCTTTTTTGAAGTATACCGAGATGACGTAACCGATTAACTGAATTATTAAGGCATCTCTATTCATGATCGTAGTCTTCTGTCCAATATGGACTATAATAGCAGAAAGCCTCATATTGTATGACTGTAGGTGTGGTGTTCACTTACTTGTCCATTTTATGTTAATGTTTTTGTGTGTTCCTTTTTATACAGGAGCAAATCCACGTACCTGTGTATCATCCGACACCCAGCCAGGCTCGACTGGCCACACAACTGACTGAAGAGGAGCAGGTTCGCATTGCCCAGCGCATCGGCCTCATCCAGCACCTCCCGAAAGGCGTGTATGACCCCGGACGGGACAGCTCTGAGAAAAAGATTCGAGAGTGAGTATAAAGGCTTTGTCATTTCTGTCCTACTGTGTCAGTATGTTATAAAGACTAGATTCTTGCAGTTAATATACAGTTAATATATTCTTTTATCTACACTGTGTGGACAATGATTAGGCAAATGAGTATTTTAACCATATCATGATTTTTATGCATATTCTTCAACTCCAGACTGTATAAACTTGAATTCTTATTGGATTTGAGCATACCATGTGATGTGTATTTGTCTAAAGAGGGAGGGTGGGCAGCTTCTTTTCCTCAAGCAAAACAGGCCTAAAAAGAGATTGAACTTACTCTGAAAAGTCAAAAAGTGTAAAAAAGTCTTTCAGAGGGATGCAGTGCTCTTCATATTACAAAGAAATTTGGAAATGATCGCAAAATCATCAAATGTTTTGTTGCAAATAGTCAACAATGTCGCAAGAAATGTGTTGAGAAAAAAGACACAAATTAACTGCAAGATATTTGAGAAGAATCAAACATGAAGCTACCAGGGAACCATTGTACTTCAGCTCTGTAATATTCCAGAACTGCAACCTACCCGGAGTGCCTGGAAGTACAGAGTGTTCAGTGCTCAGAGACATGGCCAAGGTAAGGTAGGCTGAAACCCGACCATTACTGAACAAGAAACATAAGCTGAAATGTCGAGTATGGGCCAAGAAATATCTGAAGACAGATTTTTCAAAGGTTTTATTCTGTGACTCTTGACAGACTAGATGGATGGACTCGTGGCTGGATCAGTAATGGGCACAGATCTTCACTTCGACTCAGACACCAGTAAGGTGGAGGGTAGGATTAGGGTACTGGTAAGGGCTGGTATTATTAAAGATGAGCTTGTTGGACATTTTTGGGTTGAAGATGGACAAACATGAATTCCAAAAACTACTGAGTTTTTAGAAGACACTTTCCTCAAGCGGTGCAGGATGATGTTTGCATCTTTCAAGAGGACCACGATTTTATTTTTAAGTACTCCACTATGTATTCCATGAAAGGAAAGCTTATGACCATTGAGAAGAAGGGTGGCTATACTGATCATAGATATTTATATTTTATTTATATTTTTTTCAGGTTCAGATTTGAGGATTATTAACATTTTGGATTGACTGAGGGCACTGTCGTAGTTTGTAGTTATAAAATTAATTCTTATAAATACAACTTGCCTAATTATGCACACCCCCTCCCCTTGTAAGTCGTCATGTTGTACTGTGTTTGATCATGTGCTTATGTTACGGAGGTATTTTTTTGTGTCCTGACCCAACATTATGCTCCCCACAGGAGCATGATCTGGAGTTTGTGTCTTTTTTTTTTTCCTCCTTCTCTCATGTTTATGCTATATTGTTTTTCTTAAAGGTGCCCCTGGGATAGGGTGCGATACCTGAATTTCCCCTTCAAGTTATCAATAAAGGTTTTATCTATCCATCTATTGTTCTGAGCAATTATGTTATATTCACATATATTAATTGACATTCATGGCTTAAGATCCTGATATCCTGTCTTATAAAACATTTCTTTTTAACTTGACATAAATTAACTGTGCCTGGCAGTGTCCTATGCTAGTCTTCAGTATACAATACTGTGAGTTCTAGTGGAATTATACTATTATACTGAAGGAAATGCCAAGGCTGAGAGTTTGAACTATAAGATGTAAAGCATTGTGTTTAAATGTATATCATTACTGTCTAATGAGTGTCTCTTCTGCACAGGTGTGTGATTTGTATGATGGACTTTGTGTATGGAGACCCGATTCGGTTCCTGCCCTGCATGCACATTTATCACATGGACTGTATAGATGACTGGCTGATGAGGTCTTTTACCTGCCCTTCCTGTATGGAGCCTGTGGACGCCGCTCTGCTGTCCTCCTATGAGACCAACTGACCCACTTGGCCACACTGTGTGCCAGCCTTTACTGTATCAGTGGCTCGTCAGGACACAACATTAAACTACACACGCATTCCACCCACTTTCATAATGTGGATCTTTTAGCTGTGAAGTGGACTTTTCAAAGTAGGTCTAATTTTAGGGTGCTTATTTCTCTTGGTGACTGTGTATGTGGACATGCTCCATGTTCCTTCGTTGACCTGCTGGACAGGATTTAACATTAGGATTAGATTCAGAAGGATCTGTCAGATGAAGAAATGAGATGAAGAAAATGCTGTTTTATTCTAGACTTGTATTGTTTTGTACTTAAATTTAAACCACACAATCACACAGTAGCACATATTCCTCCATCCATTGCTCTTAGTATTTAATTATTTATAAAACTAACATGATATCTGGTTCATTTGAAGCATACCTGATTTTGCAGTTGCTTGTTATATGATGTGCACAGAGGCCTGGCTGGGCGTCTAACAGCTTGCTTTCGATGCAAATATTTGACCACTGATGGGCTATGGAGACACAACCAAACCTTTGTGCAGGCCTCTGTGTTACCAGCGCATGGACTGCCTCTTGCTGTCTTTATAATTAGTTTGTTGATTTGTGAAATGTTTAGTTTGTATTTGTAAATCAGCATAAGGGCTTTCTTGTGTTTACCAGCAACACAAACACAGTAGATGCAGATGAGTGAGTGCTTTAGTTTTGGTAATATTGTGGTGTGTATCTTAAAGCCTAAGATGTTTTTGCAGAGTAGTGGCAAAAGCATTTTAAAAAAGTCACAACAATTTACATGCACTTATACCGTACATATGAGGGACTACACCACGTAAAGGGTATGCATTTACTGTTATGGTTTATTTCCAAGAGGTGCTCTGAGTAAAACTATTTATGCTGTAAACTTTAAGCACTTGCAAAATTTCCACTTAGATTTTGGGAAAAGAAAATCAAAATTTTCTTTCACCGATATTTCTTTGTCACCTTAAGTTATACAAGGCCAACCAATGGCTGCTAAGACATACAGTACAGTTGTAAAATAATAGTAGTGCGAAGTCTTAAATTACCCTTAGTGAAATAGGCTGTGGGAGCCAATCTGCCTTGTATCTTTTGTCTCCCTTTATATGCATAGATTTTTTTGGATAAAAAAATCAAACAATCATCTTTACCCAACAACTTTTAACAATCTTTTTTATTGGGCTTTGCGTTGTTATTATGCATTTTATTTCCTATGCAAAATCATCATTTAAATCAACATTTTCACTAAACAAATCTGGGAATAATTAGGTGGAAAATGACTGCCAAGGAAAAAAGAAATTTGGAGACAAACCCATAATTTCCTTACTTTTGATGCATTTGCTTTTACTTTGTGTCTTTGCCATTTATAAAATATTAGAACAAGCGACATTATCAGTGCTGTAAAAGTCAGGTCACATTGGTTGTTTATCTGTCTTAAAGTTTCTAAACATTTTTAACTTCTCGCTTTAAACTTTCTGTTCTGTTTATTGTCCACTTTACAACAAAAGCACAAAGTATAATTGTCGTAATACCGTATTTCTTCTGCCAGTCCACTTTGGCATGTTGGTAAGAACTGATACAAGTAATCATGCCATGAGTGCTCTGCAGTGAGTGTGACCTTAAATGGTAGAAACCCTGTAGTGGTTACTGTTGTGAGTGTGTGAGCTTTCTGTATTGTTGTGTGACCGAGTTTGTGAATATTTGAGGTGGATGCCAACACCTTTCACTTTTGCACAGTACTCAAATTTCCTCAGCAAATTATTTCCTGTTTCTCCATCACTGGTGGAGCTTCCTTGGCCTTATATTATTTGTAAATGCAACCTAATGACAGCTGCCATAATTTCAAGATTGGAATTTGCATTATATACAAATATATTACAATTGAAATGCAGCTTTCTTCCTTGGTAGATTGGAAAACAAAGGAACTATTAAATATCCCCTTAAATCCAAATTTTTGAGATTTTTTTTTTTTTTTTTGTCAAAGTAGGATTGAATGAATGTAGAGTTGTGTGTTTTGAATGCTTGTTTACTTTTAAGTGTAAATATGGTATATGTATGATATGTACAACAGACAAAAATAAATTAACAATGCAGCACAAAGTGTATTGATTTATTCGTGTTACATGCATGGTAAATAGTTACATAGCACTTATGAGTTGTTAGCCTTGTTATTATTGCCTTTCCCAATGATATGACAGTCGTTTGAGAAATAACAGGCCAAATGTTTATATAAAGGAATACAGTAAGCCCTCCTACCGCTCCTCTCCGGCCTATCCCAACAGGGCTCCACCCTCTGGGCGCTGAGCCACAGGCCGTGGAGACTGGAGACGGAAATCTAAAGTTTTAAAAACGTTATAAATTACGTTAAGTGTTTGCTGGGTCGAACACTTACTGGTTCATATTTAACGGGTTATTGCTTCTTTAGGCTTATTCACTTTGCACAAGTATTGGGGTGTCATTTAAATTGTGTTACAAAAATGTCTTACCTTTTCCTATTTCTATAGATCAATTTGCTAAGCACTGCTCATAAAACCGCGTTGCACACATGCTTATGCGTATTGTAGCCTATCAGCCATACTTTTAATCATTAAAATAAACAGGACATTTAGGCTATTTACTTTCTGCCTGTCATTGTATGAAGTGCGTGTTCTGGATCCCAGGCAACGCTAGAGTCACTTGTCACTGAAAAGGTAAATGAATCAATCAAACTTTATTTATAGAACCATTTACCATTAAGGTGACCAAAGAGGGTCACATTAAAATCAACACAATAAAAAAAGGTAAAGGTAGTTGTTAGAAGCCTGTTATGTAGGCCTAATAAGCCCAGGATTGAATCGTATATTGTAGCTGCAATCATTACCCATTCGGGACAAGAAAAGGGTCCTATAGTTAATCTGTTTTGTGTACGATTTTGCGACTCTATATAGTATATACATCTATAGCTAAATGTTGTCGTAGTATCATTTGCGGTTGAATGAAGCGGGGTCGTCACTGTTAGGCTATGGGCCTAGGGCCTATCTGAGCCAGTTATGTCGCTGTGAGTCCCTACCCATCCGTGCTTTGTGGAAGCGCAGTGCGTCTGTTTAACAGCTTGACAACACTTTTGTGACCGTACATGTCAGCCAAATGCAGCGGGAGGTAGCCTCTATCATCTGTCACGTTCACGTCTGCACCGTGGTCCAGCAGCACGCGCACAGTGTCCTCAAAGCCCTCACGCGCAGCGTCATGTAATACAGTGAGGCCGAAGATGGGGTCGCGCACAGTGGGATCTGCCCCTCGGTCGAGAAGTGCTCCGACCAATTTTGAGTTTCCCAACATCGCCACCTGCACGAAGACAAAAGGCCTAAATAAGTGAAGCGCAGATAAAAAGAAAGAGGCCTCAAGCGCAGCACCACGCCTACTCTGCAGAGATTCAGATTCAGCTGGTCTAATCTGAGTAGCCTATGCAAAAATGAAAAATGTAGGCCTTTTAATAAAATAAATGTTGAATCTTATTGGAACAACAACAACAAATAATAATAATAATAACAATAATAATAATAATAATAATAATAACAACAACAATAATAATAATAATAATAATAATAATAATAATTATTAATAATTATTATTATTATTATTATTAAGCATCAATAACACAGTTAGACTTCTTCCCAAAGTAAGTGCAAAATGGGACACCGAGACCCATATGGCATTTAAAAATAAATTAAAACAGCTGGTAATAAATAAAGGATTATAAAATGTATCAATTAATTTTTTTCCAACTGCAACTTATAGAGACAAAGTAAAATATATATTTAATACATATCAGACAGCAATATTACCTATCCAGATAAATAGGCCTATAGATGCTTTACTTATAAAATGAGTTAGTTAAGACCCATCAGTTTTTGGGTTGCCACGTTTTTTGTTGTTAACATTTAGTTTATAAAAAAAATGCCACAGAGACTTTCCATAATTTGCTTTGTTTTTCTTTATATTTTAAAACCTACATTTGGGGCCTATAGTTACCAAAATGGATAATGAGGAAGTTAAGAGCACATGGTAAAGCAGAGTAGGCCAGCCTTTAATATTTTAGAATTGCAAATTTCAGTCGAATGTAGGCTGTACATATAATAGCCTTCACTCTGGAAAAAATTACATTTACTGACCTGTAGTGCAGTTCTGTTGTAGCTGTTTAGTCCATTTATTGCTGCCCCTCTTTTAAGACACAACAAGACTTCATAAAGATTTCCTTTGGCAGAGGCATTGCAAAGCTCATCTGCAAGAGATTTTTGTTCCATTTGTGGGAAAAGATAAAGTCACAAAGGTTAAGGTGTGGTGTTTAGCAGAAACGGGTAAAATGGAGGAATAGGCTATTGCAGAGTGGCAGTTGTGAGGACCTCCCTCAGTCTGTCACATGCTCTCAGATGGGCCTATCATGTTTTCTAACCCAAAGGACTGGGAATTAATCTAACTGTGTTATTTTAGAAATGCTACCTAACACAAAAGGCAACAATGCCTTTCAATCAAAATCTGAGATATAAGCAAACTAACAGAAGTTTCTTAGGCCTACAGCTATTACTACTTAATATACAGTTATAGCCTACCCATCTACTGGGTCTACTAGGTTAGCCTGTTGTGAGTTCAAGAAATAAGATAATAAAGAATTCTTCACATTTCCTTACCTGGACTGTCTTGAGCATATATGGTCTTCTATGGTCTTGAGCTATTAAGGCTGTGCAATTAGTATAAATAATTATTTATTTTCTTCCTCATTGATCACAATTGATCACTTTATTTTATTTTGTCTTCAAAAATAGGTTTCAAATTATCAATTTCCTAAATGTAAACAAGACATATTTTTTATCTAAAATAGTCCTATGTATTCCACCAAAGTCTAAACTCTGCTTCAAACCACAGGCTTTATACTCACAAGATTGACTGTGGACCTCGATTAAAAAGATTACTTGCCTGGCCAACCAAACCTAACAAGTAAAAAGTAGAATGAAAGCCAGGCAACCTACACATAGGCTATTACAGACGATCATAAATGACTGAATCTCAATTAAAATTCCATTAACTGCATTGGCCTTAGAGTAAACTGACTGTTGCTATCCAAACTCGTCTTAGGAGCTGAGTTTTTCAATTTAGATTCCAAAACATGCAAATATCCAACGCAGTTGTGACACCGTACATAGCCTTAAACTTATATAAGACGCACAGACCTATCCAGAATACCTTAACACGGACCAACTCAAACTTAGGCTACTTAGCCCTATGACCCAGGCCCATTATGTAGGCGGACTCATCAGCATAATAGCTTACTATCAACCTAATAGCTCTCTATAAAGATTGGTGTCCTCTAGACTTCTAAAGTAATCCAAGCTCTAAAGAAGAATAAGTCTACGACTTGATACGACATTGGAATAAAAAATAATGATACCTACCATACTCCCATACAGCTATGAACGCAAAAAAGGCGCTCGTATCATACAGTGTCCCGAGTGTGCCTTAAAAATGCAGACATCTGGTCTATTTAAGACGAACAATCAAAACTAATGACTGCGTTGGTTAATGTAGGAAGTGGAGCCTGTCCCTCTTCATACATTTTTGAAAGTCTTACCAAAATGAGTCTGGAGACATTGATTGGATAAAAGCTGACAATAGGCGGGCTCGTCGGCTTGGATGGCTTTTGCTAAAATGATACTGTCGAAGCCGTGGCCTAACCACGCATCTGACAGCCATTCCCGTTATAATAGCGCCGCTTAGCGGTAGAAATGAGAACAAACACGTTTGACAGTATTTTCAAGCAAAAGCTGCTGCTGGAGTACATCCGCAAGGCAAATTATCGCTAAACTATTTGTAAGTAATGAGCCTATGCAGAATTAGACTATAGCTATTATTTAGAAACCTGACCAAGGAAAACTGCATCCAACTGGCATAGATTATGTACAAAATGAGTAATAATATTGTAATAATGTAGTTTGCACATGTTTGCACAGTAAATCTATAAGGTTTGAATTAATTAAGCAGTAACTCTAGACTACAGTGCATATAAGTTCTTGTTCATTATTTTATATCAGTCTTTTTTTTAGAATACAAGGGTTCAAGCTAGTTTTTTGAGAAAAGAAAGGATATCCACTAATTATAATTACACAATAGTTTATTAATTTGTCATGCAGCAATTGTGGTTTTATTGGCCCATAAAGGTCTCTCAAAACAAAAGTAAACTAAGCGGTTCACGACATCGTTTTACAACATTTGTTCCTTCTTTACGCCAGCCGTAAAGCAATGGAATCGTTCACAATAATGATACGAGATAACTGAAGACTATAACGTTACTTTTGTAGATTTGTACATTTTAATTGTGCGTACACCGTTTAGATATCTATATAGTGTTTGGTCTGTCAACCCTGTCTTGTCAACACGTTATAGGGAAGTATTTTAAGAGTTGTGCCCCTCTGTGAGGCAAGAAACGACGTGAAGCAGTGGACGGATTGTATTTAGCCAGTCATTGCCATGGCCTCCGAAAGCGGCGATAGCAACATGGACAGGGAAATGATTTTGGCTGACTTTCAGGTCTGTTTCCCAATGCATATATAGTTAAGAGTGGGTGTAGTAAACCGATTTCAACAACAATCAAAACAAAGTTCTGCTAAGCAGAACAGACGAACCTGATGCACCGTATCAGCAGACATGAGCCGGGGGTAGCTAACCCCTCGAAGCTAACATACTGACAGCTTGCTAAACGAAAATTGTACTGTACTGTAGGTCATCAGATTATTCTAACAGTAATCTAACAGTAGGTTTTATTTACAGTTACAACAGCTTTTTAAAGTACAAAACATGGGATTTGTGTCGTATATCGTATTTACTTATTCAAGATACAGCGGAAAAAGACTTCTCAAGTTGTTTACATGACTGGGATATCAAGGAATCAGTCCTTGAGAGACAGAAACCTGTATTTTTTTTCTGTCGCAAATATGACTAGACTTGTTCTAACTGGAAATAACGTTTTCTGTTCAAAATGTGTAAGATAAACCAGAAGAAGACAATTCCTAGTTTATCTTTTTGAATACTACTGTCTGGTATAGCAATTACTGTTTTTGCAATATGAAATGTACTGTATCCGGATTTTTCTGAAATATTTCATAAACATTGCTATGTTCTTGGATTTGAGGAATTATTTCAAGTAGGTCTGCAATGATTAATGGAAATAATCCAGTCGACTGGGCAACTGTGTATCATGTTCACATGTAACATATATGTGTTCACTTTTAACACTTTTAACTGTAATCATTAACTGGACAATAGAGTTTAAAACACATTCCAAAATTATAATAATTACTAAATCTAAATGTCAAAAATAATAAACAATTCTGTCTTATCTAGAAGTGTATAGTCACCTTATTTCAACCTAATTTGGGTTTGAAATTAGTTTAACTAATCTCAGTGCATAGTAGAAATGAAAATGAAAATGCTTTGATTAGTTAACACATTTTAAAATGACTGCTGACTAGTTGACTATTAAAATAATTGTTAGTTATAGCCTTAACTCACTATTACAGTTTGTTTTGGATTTCAAACTGACAATCTCATCAAACAACAGAAAGAGTTCCTCAATTTGGGTTCCCAGATCATAAATTTGAACTAGGATGCAATAATCCAAAAAGGCTCTCTGATGTGATATATTGCAACCTCTAAGATTGTGTAGTTGTTTTTGAATCTGGACAAGTGCACACAGCAGTACCTTTAATGTTTATGTCTTATTTTTGCAGGCTTGCACTGGGATTGACAACATTGCAGAGGCAATCACACTATTAGAGCTTAATAACTGGGACTTAGTGGTAAGTGCTTGGGGTTTGATCAGTAATAATTTCATAGCTCAATGCAAACAGTGCAAGACTGAGTGAAATTTTAGAATCTCATGCACATGTGAACTGTTGTGATGTTTCTCATAGAAAGTTCTTCAACTAACAATGCAGAATATTCCGTAGATGAGTGCAGTGGTAACTTCGAGCTTGTAATTGTATTTTTTTTAACTTACTAGGCAAAAATAACTTCTGATGACACCTGCATTTCAACAACAATCGAGTTGGATTTAAACAAAGGCTTTGTCTGAGTTGGCCATTGTTATGATCAGTGTGTGTATTTTCCTGTCATATTTTTTTTACCCAGCTTACTTGGTATAGTATATGTAGAATTTTCTAATCCAAGTAAATAGCACAATCAAATTGTCCAGTAACAATTATAACATAGATTTATTCAATAAATATAACAGATATTTAACATTTTGTGTTTTGGTTCTCAAAATTATTATCCATAACTTGGCTAATGGCAGATTGATATGTGTGTAGCACTAATTTGAGTTCTACACATTTATCAATCTGGAATGGCTCTTGAAAGGCGGAACGTCATTGGAAATATTTAAAGCTGATTAGGAAAAGCATCACAACAACAGAACAGAAAACCAAGAAATCTTAAAAATTATTCCCAGTTGAGAGAAAACACAAAGTGCTTCCGTTTCTTTCCTCAAAAACGAAATACTTTAATTTTTTTACTCTTATTACAGGCAGCAATCAATGGAGTGATACCACAAGAAAATGGAATTTTGCAAAGGTAATGTTATTTTAATTAAATAAGTATTGAATTAAATGAAAAATAACATGTACCAATGTTATTGAATTGCTAAGAGACTTATGGTTAATTGTCCTATTTTATAGAATTCAGTCTCTATTGAGCACTTTAGATCAAGGAACCACTCACCCAATGCAGACACTGTTAAATGTCTTGCCTAAGGACATTGAAACTCCTAAGTTTGGATCAGTGGACAGACATTCTCTACTGCCTTGAAGGCAGGACCTCCATGAGGCATCTGCATAAAATTCTTATCAGTTTCTTATGGCACCTACAGTACTTCCAAACTAATGGATTATTTCATGAGAACATTTCAATCTCAAAGAACTTTATGAAAGGCCCAGTCATT
Organism: Boleophthalmus pectinirostris; assembly: GCF_026225935.1. Taxonomy (NCBI): domain Eukaryota; kingdom Metazoa; phylum Chordata; class Actinopteri; order Gobiiformes; family Gobiidae; genus Boleophthalmus; species Boleophthalmus pectinirostris. The sequence goes on from NW_026571473.1 coordinate 17,906,877, forward strand.
AGCCCACAGGTGAGGGCCCTTGTTTGCAGGAAGATGCGCAATTTCCACACAGCCATTTGGTTTTTGACACCTCTGCACATCCTGAAGCTGTGTTATTCTCGTGAAGGAGCCCTTCTTTCTCCTCTGGCATGTCCCTGTTATGCCAGTATGATGCAGGTCTGCTAGAACATCTAAGTTACAGTTGGTCTTTGAGAAAAACTAAATTCACTGTTCAATGATGCAGTAGTAGATTGGTGGGGCAGGGAAATCTTGTTCTTGAAGCACAGATATGGTGTTACCTAACCATAAGTGAGATGCCTAAACCAATAGCTGTGAAAATGATTGCCTGCACCAGTTGTCTGTCGGTTCAGTGCAAATGGCTCTTTATATTTTAATTCAAATTATGGCTTTAAATTTACTGTATTGAAATCCCCTTTCTGTTTAATAATAATAATAATAATAATAATGCATCAGTTTTATATAACACTTTTTTGGACCCTCAAAGACGGTTTACAGAGCATTAGTCATTCACTCCATACCTGGTGGTGGTAAGCTACTATTGTAGCCACAGCTGCCCTGGGGCAGACTGACGGAAGTGAGGCTGTCAATCTGCGCTATCAGCCCCTCCAACCACCACCATCACTCAACGCACACACCACTTTCATACTAGGCAATGTGTGTGAAGTGCCTTGCCTATGGACACAACACCTCACTGTGGCACCTGATTTTCCCAGTGGTCTCCCATCCAAGTACTAACTAGGCCTGGCCTTGCTTAGCTTCTGAGATCTGACAGAATCAGGCTTTGACAAGCCGGTATGGCCACAACAAGTCGGTATGGCCACATGGTATGAATTAAGATATATGAAATATAAATAACTTGCCTGCTTCATATTTTTCTTTTGTTTTTCTCCACTTTCTTTTTTTTTTTTTCTAACATCTTCAACAATCTTACTTACATTTTTTGTGTCTTACCAAAAGTTTGTCAAATGATTGCCCTCCCTTGAGACAAGCCTTAAGTTCTGGAGATGTGTATCAAACCATTATTTTGTTTCATTCTTCAATTAATTTGAGTTCAAGCTTCTGCACTGTGAAGTCGTTTTGGGTCATGAGAATATCTCTGGGCATTTATAAGGGTACAGATTGGCATGAATGGAGGCTGCCTGGCAGCATTACCAACAGCTAACACATTTACTAAGTGCCTGGCACTGGTATGTGTCACCATTGCCCAGTAAACAGACTCCGATGATGTGGTTTTAGCTGATGCCAATTGAAAACTAAGCCAAAAGTAGACAAAAATGCATCACTACTGTCCACTTTTGTCAAAGCATTTTGTTATTAGAAAGTTATAGTTAGTAACATTCATATAGAGATGGGGATTGTGTTGTCACGTCTCAGAGTTTTCAGTTAACCTAATGTTAAGCCAGTGCACACTTTGGAAACTCTATTGGAAATTCACTGTTTTTGGAAGTATTATCCACATTTTTTTATCCATAAATGTCAAACCTTATATATTTGTTAGGGATTGGCTCAAACATACCATACCATACCATATCAAGAATCTTATGCCTTTAAATGCTTGACAAACTGATAGATGACTTTGGTGTTGTATAATGACCGCTCTGTGAAGCTAATGTGAAAACCTAATATCCATTATCTTTAAACAACTTTGTGACAGTATTTGTTTCATGTGGGTAGGCCCAGTAATTACAGATGTTAAACCAGGTCAATCTGACAGTTAAATAGCAAATTCTACCATAGAATTCTGACCTGACCTCCAGGTCAGTGTAATACTATAAAGATTAGAATGCTGTGATGAACTTTTTAAAAATACATATATTTTTATGATTTAAGAGTATTTTTGGTGCCTAAGTTTACGCCTGTTGGACGTTATTAGACGTTGGTTGAGCACTTGCCTCTGTTCAATGATGAAGCTGCAAGTTATGTCCTGTCCTTTCTTTGTGAGGCTTATAGAGAATTTTCTTCCAGTAGTAATGTTTTGGTCATTACAAAACTAGGCCCTCTAAGATCAAACATGTAAACATTTTGTTGTTTATATTTTACAGTACTTATTCCAGTCAGGCAAGTCAAGCCAACATTTTTGGACCTGTCAGCCAATCAGAAGCCGCAGAAGCAGAAGCTAGAGGAGCTGTGCCACCACCACCACCCTCCTCCTCTTCGTCTTCATCCTCTCCTCCATCGTCTGCCTCAGCATTTTGTCCCCTCAATGTCTCCTCACGACACATTGTAGAACGGCAGTCTCGAATGCTCCACTTTCGGGTGGAGTACCGGCAGCGCTCTGTGGAGCTTGTTGTAGAGGAAGCTAGTACAGTCGGTGAGCCAAATAATCTGAACCTTTCCAATGCAGATGCATTCACATTGGTAGTAGAATTGAAAAGTTTGTGCTATGTTATGCTATATTTTTCCTGTAACTTACAGGTGACATCAAACAGATTCTTGAGTCAGAACTTGGGATACCAGTGTCTAAAATGCAACTGAAAGGCTGGAAAAGTGGGGATGTATCTGACAGTGTAAGTTAAATATTGTAACAGTATTCATCTAACATTACATCTGAAAGTTAAAATTAAAATCTGTGTTTCTGTATTAGACCGTGTTGAGGAGTTTACACCTGCCCAAGAACAACAGCCTCTATGTCCTGACCCCTGACATTGCTCCTGCAGCCAGTACCAGTACAAACAGGTAACAGCCACAGCCTCAAAGCCACAGTTATATTTATTCTATTTATCACATACCCTTTTCAACCAATAACAACAATACCAACTGTTGGCTTGTGAGTGTAATGATGTGTTGTGAACATCAGGTGGCAGCAGGTGATTAAATGTAAGTGGTTGCCTTCAGTAGACTGGACTCAGACACTTCTTCATTGTGATGTCTATGAGACTACTGACCTGGTACATTTTCATTTTCTCACATTTCTGTTGTGACATTTTGAAAAGAGCATCCTCCATAACATTCTCTGTACAATGTGTAAATAATAATGCCCTTTGTTATGTGAGCCAATACAGCAGCAGCTGTTGTAGTTATTACTCAGCTGTTTTGATCTCTACTCATTTACATTTAATTTATTTTCTAATTCATGGTTAATCTGCTGCAAATCATATTCCTTTATTCTAAAAAATGGGTTAAAATGGCAGTCGGTACAATTTCAAGTTTAAAATTAAGTTACAGGGGCCCAAACAACACTGGCTTTATGAGTTTTGTGGGACTTGGAATGCACAACTGCTATATGTATTAAATCAAATAGGTGCACAGAGGAATAGTTTATTTATTTTCTAGAATTATTTAATTATTTTCTAGAATTATTTAATTATTATTAATTACAAATATTTAAAATTATACACCAATTTCAATAAATGTATGATTTTCTTCAACATTCTTTAATCATTTATTCTTTATATTCACTGAAGATTCATGTAGATTTTATAATTATTTATTCTGTGCTTGCCTCATGTCTCTCATACTAAACATGTTTTCAGTTAAACTTGATGGGGGTGGTATGTTAAGTTATGGCCTGTTCCCCCTCATTTTTATCTCTCTCAATTACCCATTAAATTTGATATATTTAATGTTAATGTTCACAAACTAAGACAAATTAACTTAAGTGCCATTTAGCACACAAAATTCTCAATTTTATTTCTCTAACGTCTGAATGTCAATCCAAACCACATGCTTTTAGGATAACTGGCTGTAGACCGGTCAGTAAAAAAAAAGCCAGTTATTACCATCTGCAAACAAGTAGTTCTTTATTCAAATAAATTGCATTAGTTGCCTAGTCCTAAAATGGGCACCACACATTTACTGTTGAGTCCAGTGGTGGTGGGCTGCTTTGCCGGGCAATAAGTGGTCGTGATATTGTGTTGGCAGCTAATGGCCCTCATCTGCCCAGCGTCTCTCCACCCGCTCTTACTGTCTCCTCACTCCGTCACTTCCTGCTGTGTCTTTTAGCAGCGACACAGCCATTTTCATCAAGTGCTATCGATATCATTTTAGGTGTTAGGACCTCATTATTCTCTGCCTGCTATTTTTTGGGGGGAAATTTTGGTCTAAATACAGTGGGTGGTCTCCTTTGAATTTGCAGTGTGTTATGTGTTATTTCAATAAGTGTGCATTTCTGTTTTGGTGTAAGGTGTTAAGATGGGTCACACATATCTTCACAATAATGGGGGGTACAGGCTTCTGTCGAGGGACCAGACAAGCTACCAGGCTGCAACATAAATAAACACTCCATATATCTAGATTAACGCATGCTAATGTAATTTCTTTTATTTACCAAGTTATACTTAACTTTAATTGAATTCATTTTTATCCAATCATGCTCACATAACATTGATTTAAGCTTTAGTAATTATATCCTTATGCTGTAGTAAAAAATAATTGCTTTTAAATGCACAGTATAATTTTACATGGTAATGTTTTTAAGTAATTATACTGAGATTTCACATTTATATAATATAAATGGCCATGATTCTGATTATTTGTATCTGAAATTGAATGATTATTGTAAGAAGAAACTACAGATCATTATTGGCAGCATGATGGAACAGTGAAATCCTTCATTTTATGTTATGTGACACAGACAAACAAAATAATCACTTTGCATTTAGGTTTAGGTTTCTGGACCATTTACTGAATAAAAATTATTTAAATTTGCTTATAAAATACACAAGGTTGTTTTATTTTATATATTTTTTTTATTGTCATGATCAGAAAATATAAATATAAAAATATAATGTATAAATATTTTGATCTGAATAATCACAATTATTGATTAACTAAATCATCTTGACATCCCCATCTTGACATTGCTCTCTCAGATCTGGCTTCTACTGCACAAGAAACAAAGTCAACAGATTAAATAGGCATTTTATCCCTATTACTACTACTACTACTACTACTACTACTACTACTACTACTACTACTACTACTACTACTACTACTACTACTACTACTACTACTACTACTACTACTACTACTACTACTACAGAAAATTTAATGACTCTGAGAAAATATTCTTACAGTACAAATACTGATGTTCAATCACAGGGTTTTAAGCCAAAGACTTTAGTCTGTGGCCATATTGATGACTGCCTGTGAATACAAGCGGGTGTTGAGGAGGACCTAATCCCTTGCATAAATGATAAGGTCCTGATGAATATTTCAATGCAGTCAGTTTTTTTCTTCATTTGCTCTCCTCACTCGCTCAGGGCAAGCATGTTTGCCAACGAAAGGTTATTCTAATTTAAACTTAATTTGAAATAGCAAAATTATTCATTAGCTTTTGTGTTGTTATCTCTTTCCCATGTCTTGGATATCACTGTGTCAGCCATTGCTGTAGCTTCCTGATGCTAACTAGCACTTAGGCTAAAGCAAGGTTAATAGATAAGGAAAGACATAGGATGATTATAAAGATGGCAGACCAAAACAAGGCAGCTCATGAACGCTTTCGCTTCTTTCTGCTGTGTTGTGGGTGCAAAATGTGGCGGAGGTAAGAGAACCTTGTGTGGAGCTGCTTATGCATATTTAGCCCTTACTGGGTTGTTTTTGGTGACTATGGTGTTGCACTGGGAACAATGTGTATGGGTATTTGTGTTTAGCAGGCACATGTCACATTGTGTGTGCGCTTGTGTCTGGCACTGCTAGTTTAATAAGGTCTAGAGTCTGCTCTGCGCCGTGGGGACTTGCAGCTTAGGCGACAGACTTACCTCAGAATGAAACCAATCTGTTTAGCCTGTTCTCTTCCCCTCCAAAAAGCTCAATTTTCTTTGCCCTTAAAGTTAAATGACATTCTTTCTTGTTAACCCCATCATTCCAGTAAGGTGTGGCTGACCAGTCCAGATGTATGGAATATAAATTCTTCCTGCATAGTTTTTCATTTTTTGTTTTTATCAAGCTATATAATGTCATGCTGGCTATAGTATTTAGTATTAAGTGGTGAAGTGTATCTCACCTGCATAGCCGTATGACTGATGATTTCACAGGACAGTGTAGCTCTTCCATTCAGTTTACTCTTACCATTGTTGAGTTAGAAGCCTGTTTCCTGCAAGCAGTAACTCAGGACTGTGTCCAAACATAATCATGATATTAGATAGATCTTTATTTATGTGTCCTTACCCTTTCTGCTCTCACACATCATTCTTCTTCTGCCACTCAGCCCATTACATATGCATCCAGCCTTTCCTCTCCACACATTTCCAATCTTCTTCAGTTAGCTACAACAAACATTACATTTACATATTGATTTCGTAGTTTTAGTCAATGTAAATATGCTGTCATTACAGTAAATTTGAGCTTCTGTTAACATAAGCTCGTCCAGATCTGCGCAGATTAAGAGTGTGATTGCATAATTAATATGTGTGCTACATATTAATACCCCCATCCCTCTGGTTCTCTCCACTGTTCCTGCTCTCCTTGGGTTCTGAGCCCTGATTAAGTGGCTGCTTCGGCCCCTAAGCCTCCTATTGATATTCAGTCTCACAAACCAAGAGTTTTCTCAAAACGCTACTTAACCTCACAGCTTATTGTAAATAAAGCATCCAAAAGTTGTCTCCTCCAAATTATCCCCAGTGATTCCAGTGTTATGTAAAATTTGTATTCTTGTATTTTACCATTTGTGATTTTTACATTTCGATAAATAAAATATGACAGCTTAAAGGTTGAGGTTAAGAGAAAAAAAATTCCTATGCAGATATTTTTGATGAGAGATTTTTTTTTTTTTATTTGTGATTAATTCATTATTATTAGGGACATTTTTCCTCAGGTTTGTTAGCACTGAGAATGTTCTGATAGGCATCATGCTGTTCCAGTGCAGGTGGTCATGGCTGTGGTAGCCTGCTGTGTTAAGCACTGCTCTGGCCAGGCTTGTTAAGACACAATCAATGAAGTGGGCGATAGGGCCCCAGAGGAGCGCTCCCCTCTCTCTACCCGCAGGATACAACATCTTAACAAGTTTCAGCCTGTCTGTTATCAGACATGGTTATTTTAATTGCTAAAGTACTTGATGTCCCTTTTTGTGATTTCATTATATGATTTGTTGTATGTATTAATTTATACTTGCCTTTTCATTTGTCATTTTATACAGTGCTCTACAAGATTCATTAAACCAGAACTTTCTCTTGGTCATCAGTCATCGTGAGGCACAGAGAGACTACAGCCTGAACTTCCCCGGCTCCAGAACCATACAGGAGGTATGACCTCAACCTACTACTTCATATAACAGCCCACCAAATATTCACTGATCATTCACTTACAGTTGTTTTATATCCCATAAAACGGCAGCCGTCCTTTTTGCCTAACAGTGCTAGTTTATCTTAGGCATCAATTCATTATTCATCACAAATGATCACATTTCTGAGCACATAATTACTCTCACAGCTGCGCCTCAGTACACCCCCCTCTTCTCTTCACTCCCGGAGTCTGTGTCATTCTCCAATTCTCCTGACTTTATACAGACTGGGACGCAGTGTAAATGAGTGACTGTTTGATTTAGTTATGAAGCTAGGAAGACACTGCCTATCCAGTACATTCTGTAGCTTATTAAAGATTTAGTTTTTCATTGGAAGTCTTCTGTAAGTCATCTCCATCTTTGTAATACTTGTTTATGTAAGCGTCTCCCCCTCCCTTCGGTAATTTTCAACAACTTGTAATTATGCATTTATTTTTTTCCTTGTTAACCCTCTTCACTGGAAAACACAAACTAGCATCATATATTATTCACAGCAGGAAGCGTCCTGTCAGTGGAGAGGCAAAAAAAACCTCTCTAAGGGCATGTGACCTCTGGTTCTGTCAAGTATTTTTTTTATGTCTTGGTAGGGAAATTACTCAAAGTGAGTACAAAATTACTCAAAGAGTACAAAAATCAAATAAAACTTGAGTACTGAGTTACAGAAAAAATATAAAAATGCACTGAATTTAAAATCCACCTTTCAAAACTCAAAGCTCACACTGCATTCATATTAAGCAAGGTGAGAAAAGTGCCTTGCCTAAGGACACAACTACAGTGTTCACTTCTACAGTGAGTTTTAGATTGAACTGTTTCTCAGTGTATTAATGGGTATAAACACAATACTTCAGCTGTACCTCTAAACATTCACACACGTTTTGGCTGGAAGTTGTGGCTCTGTTTATTACATATGAAGTTATACTTTAGCCTTATTTTATTTTTGTGTTTGTGTTTTTATTTTCCCCAGATAAATGTTAACAGACAAGTTTTTAATGTATTTATATATAAATTCTGTCATTATAATTGCTTAATGATGAAAATATAATAGTAGCAGCAATTTGCTCTCCACATCTGGTTATAACTAGCTTTCCAAAAAGGGCCATTGTGGTGGGGCTTCTCAGTGTGAGTGTTGATGATGCTATGATGATGATAAAAAGGCTGCTTGCAGAGCGTGTAATGGTGTTAATTGATCGTATTAGTTTGACCAACATCTGTACCAGAACAGGCAAGCTCCTCGGTCCTTGCCTCTGCCTCCTTTGCCTTCTCTCTCACTCTCGTCTCAGGCAGATGGTTTTGATGAACACCCGCTGTGAACCTTAAGTGTTTCTCCTGGGATTACAAACACTGGGGAGGTGTCCCTGCCATGTGGGAGGGGACACTGGATGCAGAAAGGAGGCGAAGGACTGTTGGCTTGGTGGGGGTGCTGTAACAGGCCGTAGGGGACAGAGAAGGGACAATAAGGCTTTAAACAGCCCTTCATGTTTCGGTCTTTTCCTTACGCATGCTTGTCTTTAGGCTTCCAAAGACCTCATGCAGTTTAAATGAGGCCCAGAATTTTAACCTGCATCAAGCACACTCATCATATGCCTAATATATTGCGGGATCAGGACAGCTATTTACACCTATCCTGTTATTAACCTCTCAGTGCAGAGGGGTAAAGCATAGTATAGAAATATGTATTCAAACAATGATCTTTTAACACTGATATGACCAATATTGTGCCAAAAATTATGTTATTTTCTACAGCAATTTCATAATTTTTAAATATGTATGTGATTTTTAAAAGCATGTTAACTGTAAGAGGCACGGGACTGACTATAAACTGGCTGTGAAAGCAACAAAGAAGTAACACCATATTGAGCCAGCCACTGTGTCCAGTCACAGACACATATGGACTCGATTGCTGAGCATCTTTCTTTGCCTTTTCTCCCTTTGTCTCTGCTGTAGACCAGTGGATGGTCCCTGCTTGTGCATATCAATAGGCATAGAGTCCTGTCTTCTTGTTTGTCTTTGCCTAAGGCTCTAGCTTTGCCTTGTGGCTCTCTTAAAGCTGCCCTCGCTCCTCCCTTTCCATCCTTCTATTCTCCATCTTAACTTCTTTCTTCTCAATCTCTGATGCACAGTGCTGTGCAGACCCTGATTGGCATTAACAGACAAGAGTGAGGGGGTAAGTTGCTGGCTAGCTCCTCACATAAGCTGCAGAGCAAATGTTTGCCAGGCAAGTAGTGGGTAGAATAGACAGAGCCGCTGGGCCTGAGATGTCCGTGACCAGACCAGTTGTCCTGGGGATTTTCCTCTTCTGTTGCCCCCCAGGCCCTGTGCTCTGCCTCGCAGCTGGGCGATACAGGGACCAATACAGTGCAGTACTGCTGAGAAAAAAGGCCATATCGAACAGGACTCAAAGAAGGGCATCTGGTGCTTAATGGACAGAAAGAAAGAGAGAGAGAACTTGTGACTCTTTAACGGAAACCTTTACTTCTCTTTGATTTGCCTCCAGTAAGGGATTACAGGCAATTGGAATTTACATTGACTATGTCATTCATTTTTCTTGGAACTCTCACAGCAGTTCAGGATACTTCTTATGTTGAGTATCACATGCCATGCTGCCAGTATAGAAAAACATTTCTGTATCTTTACTGTTATCAAAAATATCATTGTTTTTTTTTACTTGCAATACATTTAAAAACAAATAAAACAAATCACATATTTTTTGTATTTTTTTTTTTGGGGGGGGGGGTTGGGGTTGGGGTTCTTATTCTGTTTTTATAATTATTCTGTATAATTCAGTGTTAGCAAGAAGGTAATGTAGGTGTTTTTCACTTGACAGACAGGGGGCAGCATAGGACAGTGCCATCTGTATAGGTTTGGAAGGCCAGATGTAATTATCCACTCTTTGAAATCTGTATATTAAGTTTATATATACTTTTTAAAATATATTTTGTGTTAATGTTTTTGCTTCTAGTCACACTGCATTTTCAGCTGAGAATGGCCTATATGATTCATGATAGCTTCAGGGTGCTGGCCTATGTAGCTGTGTTTTCCTTCTTCGGTGCGTTTAGTTTGTCTTTTGCCAGGTACATTTTATTGTCCTTCCCACCTTTCTCTCTCTGAGGTGGGTGTTAAGTTTGTTGTTTCTGTGATGCTTCTTTAACCTCTGACTGCAGACTGTTCATTACTAGTGTTTATGCCTCTCATTTCTTGCCTCTTGTGCTCTATTCATGGGCCAGCCAGCCGGTCAGTCAAATCCCTGTAGTGCGGCTGGTCAAACAGCGATATTACACTCTGTAATAACACTGGCCACCCGCTCTGACCCCAGTCTGCTCTCTTGGCCATAGCTCCTCTTCATAAGGGCTGGCTCTCACTAGTATACCGTGGGATTTACAATAGAAAGACAACCAGTGGTCTGTGCCACTTTTTATTATTTCAGTTTTTCTCAGTTTGTTTGTTCTTTGAATTGCTTTTTCGCTTGCCAGGTTCGACTTAAATTATTTATTTGACTAGTTTCTAGAGCACATTTGTTTCTCAATTTGGGTACATAAATATTCTTTAATACAACCTCATTATCTATAGTACATATAATTATATATATTCAAATGAATTGAGTTCTCTTCTGCCTGCATGACACTGTTTTCCACTGGTTTGCTGCTTTGTGTTTGACATTGGCTTTGACTTTGTTTGTAGCGTTCTTAAAGTTTCCACGTCCATGACCAACAGTCCTGCTATGCTCAAGGATCTATCTCTTCTTAGCTCTTTTTACAAAGGCAGGATTTGTCCTGTGTGGGGGGATCTACACATGTACAATGGATAGTTTTTTCAGCATCAGTGTCCAGCCGTGGACGCCTGAAGGCGAGAATTCAGCAGAATAAATGCACTAGATCCACGGCCGCCAGCACTCAGACGCGACAGAGCTTTGATCAGCCTCGGCTGGCGCACATCAGCCTGGCATTGAGGCTTTAAACCAACAACCCACTGAAGAGTGTAATGCTGCGCTCGACAGGACTGGAGCTGCTGGCTCCTAACTGTTTAAATGAGGGGAATGTTATTAAGTAATGCATCTGTGCATGAATGACCGAAGAGAAATTCTGTCCATTTCAGAGTGTGGCCTGTTTTTGGTAGGCTTTAGTCTGGCATCTGGAGAATTCTGGCCTTAATTAAACGTTTTTTTCATCCTCCAGTCACGATATTTGATATAATCCAGTCAGCCATTTACATAGTAACAAAAATAATATATTATTTAAATTTTTATTTTTGTTTACAGGTGAAGAGAAACATTTCAGACTTGACAAACATCCCAGTTCGACATCAACAATGGGAAGGATGGCCAGCGTCTGCATCTGATGACTCTGTAAGAACAACTCTTCTATTTCAACAATTACACCACACAAGAATAATTTACTTCATTTTCGCTTAGAATTATTCATTTGTAGACAGCTTTCAGTCAGATGCATGATGTTTGTTAAAATTATTGTCATACTGGCAAAAAACAGTGACTTTATATTGTTTTTTTGTATGTGAATCTTCTGTTACTGACCAAATGTGTGAAAAGCATGGAAGTAAGCTGTTGGAGCTAATTAAGATGTCAAAGCAGAAGAAGGCGATATCTGTGGACATTAAAGCTCTCATCATTGAGTCCCTGTGACCTCTCTCGTCCCAGGGTCGCTCTTCCCACACATTCATCCTAAACACAGTCAAGCTGATCTGAAGCAGTCCTCATACTGAACCCAGGGGAACCCCTGACCCCTTTTGTCCTGGTCTTTCTTTGACAGCATATGTGTTCCCATACTAATTGTATAGTATGGTGTATCAGGCAACACTGTGGAGCTTTTTTGCACACATTCTTGTTTTAACTCTGAGCTAACGTTTTCCTTATTGGTCTGTGCGGGAGCTGGTTATGTTTTGTCCTTTTTTTTTTTGTCATTTTCAGTGTAAAAATGTTCTCACATTTTCACTTGTAATATTTTATGTGGTGCCTGGTTTTTCAAAAGAACAGAGTGTGATTAAATTATTTCCCAAACGTTATGATGTAAGGGTAAACATTTGGCTCAGCACCAGTTAATGTTATTTTACATGCAGATATTGTAAATGGGCTTTGTATTTCCATTCTGCTTATAACTCTACATTCCTTGTGGCCATAGAGCTTGGTTTACCCTGTGGTATAGGATTCTATGGCCTTGAATGGTAAACAGATTGCTCCTCATTGTGGCATCACAGGCCTGGTCAGCACCTGGCTAACACACTTCAGTGGCGTAGGTGTATTGTGGATGAGAGATATTAAAAAGCAGTGAGACAGAAGTGTAATAATGGCCTGCGCTGGGGCCATAGCTCTCTTATTGAAACGTCTGAAGGTATTAACAGAGAAAGCCCATGGCTTGGCCGGCCTAGTGGTTGGGTAGGGAGCCAGTGTTAGTGTCTAGCTCATTAGCCCCATTGCATCTCCTGGGGTTTGTGCCAATAAACATGGCAGGGAGAGACCCCAGATTACCTACGGCTCTGCACCTCAGTCTGCTTACTGGAATCGATTACTTCTAAACTTGTTTATCGTTAGTGAGTAACTTTCCTGCTTGTGCACATCAGTTGTTCATTATGCTGAAATCAAGATAGACTGAAGCAAATCCTGATTGTGAGATACAATTGTGGAATGGTCAGTTATATTATTTCTTGTGTGTAAAGGAGTTACTTGAATTTTTGGTATTGTTAACAGAGGTCTTTGATGATGGGAAATCAGTTCTCCCTACAGTGAAAACAGGTGTAACTCAACCCACATTTTTGTGAGTGAGTGTCTTTAGTTAGATTTAATTACCTGATTGGGCATAAAGCTGATTCACATTTAACATAGGATGATATGAAAAATATATAAACATATCATTTGATAAATATTGATTTCTGATTACATTTTATGTTATATATACTTTTGTTTTTTACCACTAAACACGGAAATGCATGCGATGGATGGGATATCAAAATAAGAAAAGGCTGGAAAGTGATTTGGTCTATTACCCTGTTAGATTTAACCTCCAAATGAGTTTGACTAATAATTCCTTCTCTGTCTCATTTAAATCACAGGTTGTAATATTTACGCTGGTAAAAATATATATATGTTTGAATCATTTACAAATGACAACATTTGACATTGTTTTTCAAATTCCTCTAAATTCTTGAGTCTTCTTCACTGGTATCCCACCCTCTGACCCGGCACAGAGCTGAAGACATTTTGATCGGCAGTGAAACCCCCACACCTGTAGAAGTGATTGACAGGTCACGGAAGATCTTTATTAGATCCCATTTCCCGCACTCTTCTACATGCAGTTTTCCTCTCAACCAGTAATTGCTGACATTTATGCAGTGTTTCTTGCTGTTTGCTAATGTATTTGTGCTGCATAGCCATTATGGTGGCTTGTCTTGCAAACCACATCCTCCATCTAATTCCCCACTGGCCACTGATATGCACTTGCTTAACTGGTAGGAGAACCATGACTTTATAGTGGACTGTGTTTGATATTTCCACTCATCCAAATTTCTATAAAAACATAACTTCAGGCTCATTACCCTCTCCAAGTATTATCGCGTGTTTTTTTTCTGTTTTAGTTTAGTTGTTTGCATCTCATGTACAGGTAAAAGGATATGAGACAGCACTTGCAGCTTATAAATTATAGCTGAAACAAAGAATGATCAAAATTAGGCTTCTTACGGAGTGCTTATGAGACCCTTTATATAATTGAGTTTTGGTTATATTTCTTGAAGGTTCCAGTAGTAATTATCTCACACTCACAGCCAGTCAGCTAATCCAAACAGTACCGACACAAGGAAGGAGAAAAACAGAAACAAAAAGGAAAGAAGGGAGTGATGGAAGAAAAAAAAGGAGTGTGGAAAAGAGTATAAAGACTTGAAGAGAAAGGTGGTGGGGTCATGAACAGAGAATTCCTTCCCTGTATCGGCTCCTGAATGCTTGAAGCCTCAATGCAAGTGTTAATTAAAAGAATCCAAAAAGAGAGGCCAATGCTTTTCTCTGGAAATGTGGGAGCGGGTCTTTGGAGGGGGGTTAACCTCACTCCCCACCCCCTGTGCCCTGCGGCGCTTCAGCCTTGTTTCCACGTTTTACCGCTGAGCCACCAAGCTGCACTTGTGTACCTCAACATCAGGAAAAGCCGTGGGGTCAAAGCAAAGAAGAGGATTGAGAGGCACTCAACCAGTCCTCTCTCTTTTTCACCTTCCCCACTTGCATCCATGTCAGCCCAAACCCTTCAGCCCGGCACTGACAAGGGAAGTGATCAACTTTATTTATACACTTATTAGGCTCTTAGCCCAAAGCCCCTCATTCAGCTTTGGCGCAGAAGGGCTTTATGGGGCTCTTCTCTCCTATTGATTCTCAAGTTGATTGCCACTCGAATTGCGTGTGAGGAGAAAAGCATTCGGCTTATGTATTCATATAGTAAAAAGTCAAATCTAGTAGTAAGCCTAGTGTTTGTAGGAAAAAAATGAAAGTGGCTTTCAATGCAAGGAACCTGTTGCTTGAATTCTGCATTATTATGTACTAATTTTATTCTTCTTGTAGAAAGATGTGTTTTTTCAATGGGTGGGGTTGTTAGTAAATTACTTACAAATCAGAGCTCTGCACTGATGCTGTTTTAAAGGTTCTTAAAGAGTAGATTTCATTCTGAATTTACATTATATTGTAGATATTTTAGTAAAATGGTTGATTTAATTGGACAAAAAATTAGGGAGGAAGAGTTTGCTATGAGCAGGGAGCCTGACACTTGTGCAACTGAACAGAAGACTGGAGTGATAAAACTGATAAATGGGCTTCTTGTGAGACTTGACGTTTTTTGTAATACTGAGTATTCTCATTTTGATTTCCATCCTAAGACGTTTAGTGTGGACTGTAAGGGAGATATTATGCACTCTTATAAGTCGCTGTGTCCAAAGATGGCCTGTGGCCCCTTCAGGGACATTATCCTGAGTTTGTATAGTTTCAACACTGCAGATCAGTCTGGCCACTGCTATATCTGAGCCGTTTTCTTTGCTAAAGACAACACGTGGTGGGGCCTCAGCTGGATGTTATTCATTTTTGATTTATCTGGGGAGAAACCGCTTTCCTCATATCTTCCATTTCATTATTGAGGTGATGGGAATTGAAAACACAGTGGTCAATATAATAACCCATTTCACTTTAAGTCTACTCACTTACAGGCTCAGTAAACGATTAAATTACTCCTCCTCAGTTGGTCCATTTACGTTTTTTGTTAATTTTGGTTATTGTTTTCCAATGTATAAAAAGCCATGTAAATGAACAGACTGCATTCAGGGTTTCTGCAATTGTGTGAGGCTTCTTCTGGTCCATTGGGTTTGTCACAATTTCTAACAATATGCACAATACTGAGCGTGAAGAGATAGGCCTTCATATACTGCTTGTCAGATCATTTGCTTCTTATCAGTGTATAGCGCACAGTAGGACTTGGTCTAGTCTATGTTGTTGACAAGGTCTAGTGGTTACACTGTTCTCTCTTGCTAAAGAAGTGAAAGCCAACATGAAGGATCACTATTAAGGAGAGAAAAGAAGTAACTCTCCATGTAGTCCTATTCAAAACCAATTGCCATTGCATGTAATCGTCTCCTGATTCAAGCATGTCCAGCTGCTCATTGTGTGCCATAGCACCTGACAATGGAGCAGATCATAGGACCTCTGCAGGGGACAAGAGGCTTCACTGCTTATCTCACCAAGGCTGCCTCGTTGCTCTTGTTCACAAGTTCATTCTCCCAGAAAACTATTTGCATCTGGTTTCTATGCTTTGATTGCAACTACAAATACTTTAATATATGACTAGATAGTAAGTAATGTAGCCTACAGTGCTGTGAGAAAGTATTTGCCCCCTTTCTTACTTTTTTGCATGTGTGTGACACTTAACTGTTTCAGATCATCAAGCAAATTTAAGTATTAAACAAAGAAAGCCCAAGTAAACATAAAATGCAGTTTTTCTGTGATAATTTTATTTAAGGGAAAATACTATTCAAACCTACGTGATCATGTGTGAAAAAGTAACTGCCCCCTTGTTAAATGATAAGGTAATTGTGATGATTATTATTATATTTACATTTATATATTATATATAACAAAGCACAAGAGCAAGTCCACCTCTGAATGGATTAAAAAAACAAAACAAAATGAGGGTTTTGGAGAGGATTGGTCAAAGTCCAGACCTGAACCCAATTGAGATGCTGTGGCATGATCTTAAAAAGGCAGTTCATGTTCGGGAACCCTCCAATGTGGCTGATTTAAAACAATTCTGCAAAGAAGAGTGGGCCAAAATTCCTCCACGGTGATGTGAAAGACTCATTGCCAGTTATCGCAAACACTTGACTGCAGTTATTGCTGCTAAGGGTGGTTCAACCAGTTATTAGGTTTAGGGGGCAATTACTTTTTTGCTTGATCTGAAGTGGATAAGAGGTCAAAGGTGCAAAAAAAGTAAGAAAATGGTAAGGGGGCAAGTACTTTTTTAAAGTACTGTATGTGTTTTTACAAGTTTCAAAATTTCAGTTTTAACAAAAAAATCTTGACATAGATATATTGCACATAAATGATCTGTACATATAGCTACAGAAATTATTTACAACAGCAGCCTAGATTTCATTCAGTTCAAATTATGCAACACAGTTCATTATAACATAGTTTATGTAATTTTAAAGAAACTGAATATACCCAGCATCCAGTCTTACTAAGTACTTTTTTTTAGTTTCAAGTTTCAATTCTTTGTTGAAACTAGGATGCCCGGTCAATTTGATTTAGTGCTATACTTGACATTTGGACAAAAAGTTTATTATCAAAATTTATCAACAGCACTGCTCCTTTTCCTTCATGATTCCCCCACTGTTGCCAGCAGAGGGTGTCAGGTCTGTCTGTTACCTAAGCATTATCTGTAGAAAAGAGAATGTTCTCTCAGACTTGGACTGTAACATCTGGACAAGTTGTATAATAATATAATGTGTTTGGATGTGAGGAAGGGTTAATTTACACCAAAAAGCACAAAGAGTGATAGATGTGTTGTGGGTATCCCTTTTGGTTTAGACAAAGATGCATCGTCTATAATGAGTCCCCACTGAATACAGGAATTTCTTCTTGCCTTTGGATTTGGGAGCTCATTAGTCTGTTGTTTTTGCCATACACTATCATCTTATAAAGAGTATTTAAAATTTGTATATAAAATGTTTCATTCCTGCATGTTGGAGTTACTATGTTTGGAGAGGTCACAGTACACTTTAAGAGATCTGATAATTGCCCTTACTAATAAAACTCCATTTACTGCCATTATGTTGACTACAGCCAAGCTAAAAAAAATTTTTTATTTCTAAGCCTGTTGCCTGAAGTGTAATCCAAACAATTATCTGTGAAAATAAAGTTCTAAAATACAAGGCAAAAGTCTAAAGGCCACACTTTTAGAATTCCTTAAAATTTAGTTTGTTTAAAAACTATTAAAATAACGTTTTGTTTTTGTGCTTTTAGATGACACTAGCTGTTTCGGGTATTAGTTATCCTTGCCATCACCTCAGTGTTTGTCGGAGGTCATCACCAGCCAATCCTCAGGAGCCAACAGAAGAGGTATGACCACACAAAGTTCTTCATTGTACCATATTGGAGTCCTTATAGTAAGTATCTCTGGTTTGTGTAGTGTGCAGATGTCCATATGATCAGCGACAGTGAGGGCGATGACTTTGAGGATGCCTCAGAGTTTGGAGTCGACGACTCAGAAATGTTTGGAATGGGCTCGTCGAGTAGTCGAAAATCACCTATGAGTATGTGTTGCAGATGAGCCAGTATCTACTCTGTCAGGCTTCACACCTGAATTGATTTTATTGTGTTCCTTAGTGCCAGAAAACAGTGAAAATGAAGCTGATGCCTTACTGCACTTTACTGCTGAATTTTCTTCAAGGTGAGTTTTGAAATTGTATTCTGAAACAGTTTGTATAGCTGCATACAGCAAAATTCATGTTAATCGTTTGTGTACAGGTATGGAGAGAACCACCCCATGTTTTTCATTGGGTCTTTGGAAGCAGCATCTCAAGAGGCCTTCTATGGCAAAGCCAGAGACGTGAGTAATATGGTTTGATGATTAATCTTTTACTGGGTCTTTGGGTAATGCCACCATGGTACAATTTTTAAAATTAGACAATAAAATATTTACTCCATTAAGCAACATATTGGTTTCACATACATTCTCCTGACTTCCACACTGCATCCCCTAGATCTCTAGCTCAGGAAAGTGGATTGAACACTCAGTGCAATTGGAAATAATTGCGTTTGTGACAAACTGCCTCACCAAAAGTTCTTGTGCTGGCTATTTGTAGTTGTTGCTCATGTGATGTGCGTCACACAGGTAGATCAGTGTCATTTTACACAAAGCAGCAAATATCTTGTTAAGTGGTGGAGATGAGTATAGAGCTCTCCAATCTGTGGCCATCAGATTATTATTTTAATACACTAAACCACAGAATATTAAAAACTTTTACTGTGATTAATGAAAAAGTAGCAAAAATTATCTACCTTTTTTTATTCCTTCACATTTTTTATAACCCCTGATTAATCTTGACATGACATTATTTATACATTATTATATATTCCACACGTCTCTTTGGGATTACTGTCCATTTCGGGATGTCTGTATTGATCTGCAACTTGTTTTTGAGACAGTGATAAAGAAAGATTTAAAAAGTAGAAGTAAGAGTTAATTTAGTTCTGTTATAGCTTAATGACTAAAGGAAGCACTTTAGGATAATGCATGTAAAAGCAAGTAATAAAGTTTTATAGTCAAAAATAAACCGAAGCATGAAAAAAAACTACAAAACCTTGGCGTTTTGCCTTGTTCCCAGATGATCTCTTCTCCTAAGCCATTGCAATATGGCCAGTGCTTCTCTGGTGTTACACTCTCTACTGTGCCACTGTACTTCAGGCTGCGCTCGTGCAAAATAGTATTCTTTTTCTCTGTAGTTAGCGTTTTGTGGGCGAGTGTGACTTAGCCCGCCAACTGTGCAGTGGTTAGGGTGGCTTTAGAGAATTTTGCATGAAAACAGAAGCTATTTGATCTGTTCTGTGTTTGTCCTGTTTTGTCACAGGCACACTAGACTACAGGCCAAAACATGCTGCCGTCAACGCTTTCATAACACAGTAGCATATGTCCACCATTATACCGGCCCTTTTCCATCCTTCTAGCCATTACTCTCTCAGCTCTTTTTTGGATAGGATTTTTGTTTGGTGTCCCTATTGTTAAACAGCCTGCTTCATTAAAATGATAGTGGAATACAGAAGATTTGACTGAAGGAAAGACTATTTGGCGTGTCTTAAAACTGAGAAGTTGGTCTCACTCTCTTAAAGCCTGAGAGAGGCTAATCACTAAGCAAAACACTACATTTGATGAAGTGTTTCTGAAGGTGTGTGTTGGGGGACTGTGGAGATAGACTCAATCCATCCTTAATGAAAATGCTTTGGGCTCCAGAGCTGAGCTGATCTGAACCCTCTTGGGGATCAGTGGTTAGCCGGAGCATACAGAGAGATAGGCCACCCATCACTAACCACGATCCTGGCTAAATCCCCATCAACGCAGTGGTTAATCACTCTAGCCCTGCTCTCCTCTGCTCTCCTGTCCGCCACACACAAAGACACATCAAAATTCATAGCCTCACTCGAGAAGGGACTTGAGGGATTTATCGCCGCCAAGTATCCGCTTTAACACCCACGGCAGCCCTCCAGAGTCAAGAGGAAAGAGCACGGACGGGCCAGCCTGGCATATGGCATATAGATAGACTTAAAGCTTGCAGATTTATGACTGCAAATGACAAGCAACACTCTCCCATGGATTGTTGACTGGCCCTTAAGTAATCACAGCAAAGTTAATATCAGAAGGATTAGAAATAAATCAATTCAGACAAAACAAGCTTCCTAGTTAATTTTTAGAAATATATTTATGTGCTTAAATGATCTGGCTAGACAATTGAACTATTTACTTGTTGTCTTTATGTTTATGGCTTGATGGGATGCCTATAAATAACAGTTGGGTAGTTTAATTATCATTTAGATGTGGGGATAATGCGTTTCCGGTGGTGGGTGGGAGCAGGCTCTGTGGTTGGTCATCGATCTGAATGTGTTTTCCCACTATGTGCGCGAGGTCATTAGATCAGCCATTTGAGCTCTTCATTTTGAAGTGTTTGCTTTTGTAGACTGAGCCTGCCATCTGTAGAACAATCACTACATGGACAACTATCCCAGCAGTCCCCTGTGTTTCCATATGTGACACATTAGAGGAGCTCTGGTAAAAGTAAGACTGGACTTTAAAAGTACTATGGGAAGCAGATACTCCTTGAAACTAAATATATTAAATGTGTCCATAGATGATATGCATTTTCATTTCTATGACATGGCCACAGTCATAGTATAAGATAATTGCTTGCTTTGCGACTATGCAAAAAAAAAAAAAAATTCACTTTGTGCATGTATGTGTGTTGTTAAACGTTCTTTCATAATTACAAATGTCTAAAATATAATTGTTTTTATAGCACAGGTAGTGCATTTTGACCAACAGTAAAATCTATGCCAAGTCCTAATAAGCATGCTTTTTTTTATTTTAGCAGCTGATATATTTGTTCCTCCTTTCTTTGTCAAACCAGGTGTTAAAATAATATGTAATTGTCATAAAAAAAACAGGCCAATGTATTTCATGGCCTTTTCTAGTTATGTATAATATTGATTATATTTTGACTTGATTTATTATTTGTTCACAGCAGGTGAACAGGTGTGTGGAGGAACTGCGGGGTTACTGTCTTGCTCAGGTTGGACCTAGTAATTTGGCTGAAATGTGGGATTTGCTCCTCCCCACTAAGACAGGCCTCACAAAGGACTCAACTTGAAAGAGGAGCTAGAACCAAGGCGTATGGACAATTTAACTTGAAGATGAAGGAGTTCAGCTGGCCCAAATGCCCGGGCTGATTAATCTTTACACTTGTGCTAATTGAGCATGCATGTGTACGAGTCTGAGCCCTTTACCTCAGACCAATCTTTCCGTGTGTGTTTGGATGCCTGCATTAAGCGTGTTTCTGGATTTTTTTTTTTCCCGTTTCCCCTCGCGCTCATTCCTTTCCTGACAGAATTTGCTTGTCTTCTCAGCGTGAGTGTTTAATCTTTTCAGGCCGTTGAATTGGCCCGAAGAATGAGTCCCCAGCTCCTTCGTTCTAGGAGCCCTGGAGATTATTCTAAAGCACTAATCGTTGAGCAAACACAGCAGTGCTCTCCCATTCCCATTCCACACAGGCCACAGTATAGTACAACTTCTATTTTCAACTTCCCTTTACTTTTTACACCCTGCATAGTTTTTTTTTCTGCTTCTGGCATATGTAGCCTAGATTATGGGCTCCTGAGAAACTTTGACTCCTCCTTCACAGCCATGGATGAAAATGAACGGACTGAAGCCTGCGATTTTTTTTCTGTCCCTCTTTGTTCTTTTATAACAGGAGAAGTGACATGTAATTTAGAGAGCATTATTTCCAACAATGTCCTTTGGAACCTTTTATGTTTGTGGGTGTGTTTGCTTTTTAATTAGATTGTCAGTGCGGAGATTGTGCCAGGCTTATATGATGGTGTCAATATCCTTGGATTTGGAGCTTCGTCAATATTGTCTGGCCCTGCCGCTACTAACCTGAACAGGCTCCTGGCATTTGGTGTAAAATAAATAGAGTGATTTGTCTGTTTTGTTTTCTCCATATCGGCCTCGGCTTCACAGAGAAGTTTTGTTTACACCCCTCACCATTTGATTTTGCGTGGTATTTGTTTTTTTGCCCAGTTCTGGCCTTACATTGGTCAGCGGGAGTCAGGCAGGCGCTGCACTGAAGGTCTCATATGTGGTTTTATGGTCGTGTAATGTGAACATGACTTCACAGACACGCCACAGAGAAGTCTCACACTGTAGGTCCAGACACACATCAGCTTCAGTCTTCATTAACGGTACTACTCAAATCTGTTTTTCCTAACAAAAAGCAACAATAGCCAAAATAAATCAAGGTAATCCAAACTAAAGTAGTCAAGTCTAGTCTTATTTTTGAGCTATGCCAAAAAATACTCAGGGGTCACTAATGAGTTGATACAACACACATTAATATCACAATATGGTAATACTGCAGTTATTACAGCATTGCATATTTATTCATTTTTCAGAGTAAATAAAAAATCTTTAACACACTTTTGGGACCAAAGATGTTTCTCAACACTAACTGAAACTGTAGTTAATTCTTACTGTCATTTGGAGTCCAGGAACATTTTCTAACACTCTTTTCTAACCTCCACCCCCTTTTACTGTTCTCCTAAACACTAAATTAACTTCAGTAAGCAATAAGCCTGTGTAGTGGCCTTTGGGGCCCCAGACAGAAATTGTCCATAGAAAATCAATGGTACCCTTTACTCACTTGTATTTCTGTGTCTTTCCTCAGAGAAAGCTGCTGGCGATCTACCTCCACAATGACGACAGTGTTCTCAGTAACGTCTTCTGCTCTCAGATGATGTGTGCTGATTCTATTGTTTCCTACTTGAGCCAGAACTTTATCACATGGGCTTGGGATGTCACTAAAGAAGCTAACAAAGCCAGGTACACAGAAAAAAAAAGTTTTATAATAATAATATCTTGTCTGTTAAAGTTTTTAGCATCTTTTTACATACAAAAGATACCATTCGGAGTACATTTTACTAATTACTTTTGTATTTCAGCTACTGTACTGTAATCTGTGTTGAATATCTTTTGATCTGCTTTTATAGAGCATTATATTAACCCTAGAGCGTCTCCGAAAGCGTCCATAATCCTTATATATTTTATTCATGTGTCATTTATTATAAGAAGGATTGGCGTGTTTGCATAAATAGTCAGGTGCATATTGTATGCTAGGTAAGTAAATGTGTTGGAGCAGCTTCTGTTTACACTGCGGCCGTCAAACTAAATATGCTATGTGTTAAAGCTGTTATAAGTTTGTTTTGTTTTTTATTAGTTATTAGAAGTCTGCCTGTATAAAAAGACTCATTTACAGTCTGCAATTGTGTAAACCATATCTCAGAAATGGTTCTCTAGACATTTGTTAATTGTGGGCATTGCGGTGCTTAGCTGACATGTTGTATCCCTGTCTCTCATTCTCTCTTTAACTATTATTGAGAAAGCTCAGAGGTTCCATGCTGACAAAAGGAACCATGTTTGCACGGTGAGGCCCATGATGAGGCCATCTTTATTCAACTGTCTGAATAGTCAGTTGGGAGAAGGCTCTATGTCTTTATTTTTATCTGACAACAATATTTTGTAAATGGCAAGTCGGTGCAACACAACTTTATTAGATGTGTTTGGTAATCTCCGTTCATAGTCTTCCCTCTGTGTCCATGTGCCCAAGGCGGATTTAAGCCTGTACTCTGCTAGCAGCCACTGGGGACACGTTTGCGCCCTGACCTTACCCCTCTATTAAGTCTCTTAAAAACGTTCCTTCCTTTATTCCAATTTCTTTTCTCTCTTGGCCTCCTTTGCTTTTTGCCCCAGCTGAGCTTTTTATTTCACATTAAAAGGCTAGCAACATCTGGAGCTTTTCATCGCACACAGCTAGTCACAGCTTTGCTAACGCTTGCATGCCAATGTGCACGCTCACTGCTCTCTCTGTCTCTCACCCACCAATCCTGAACATTCTCACGCTCTCTGTTGATCCACAGTGACTGTGATTGGCACCAGTCTCACACTGCATATAAGGTGTCTCCATGAGTCTGTAACAATCAGACTTATATTTGAGTACACTTCCTTTACCCACCATCAGTGTGTGACACATTTTTTTTAAAGTTAGAATTAATTCTTTAATAGTAGTAAGTGTTATTGTACTTTGGTATTTACTTAGGTACTTTCAGTGCTCTGATATAAGGCATGAGTCTAGAACTGATGTAAAGATTGTGTAAGTGTTTTCAGTTTGTGTACACTTGATTTGACAACCTGACATTCTCTTATCTGATGGTTAAACTGATTAAAAACACATTTTAGTGCCAAACATGTCCATATCTGCTGTGAGACAAAGTGTATATGACACTGTGCGCTCCATACCTGCCCTGGGACAGGTGCTTATGAATACATTCCCTGCAGTGCTGCACAGGTCTGAGTCATCACCTGCTCATTGGAGCAAATGTCATGTCTAACCAGTGCACTCTTGACATAATTTTGAATTGAACAAATGCAATGTGACAGTTCAGGGCAACATTAACTATTTGTCTTGTTTGAGTGTGCAGCAGGTGTGAAGGAGAGGTAGTGTGAAATTGCTAGCTGTCAATCACTTTAGTAAATGATGCACACTCAAAGTAGTTGCAAAATTCTTGCAGGTGGTTTGTCTACATGCGTTTTGCCTTAAGGTTTTTAAAGGCCACAGTCTAATACATTCTGAACTACATTTTTCAGCTTGTTAAATTATGGCTGAATGAGATGTCATTCACATTTATCATGTACTTATTTCACTTCTTGTATTTCAGAAAAAAGGCATTGCCATTTTTGTGCCACTTAGGATTTGGTATAGTTAGGACCATAGCTGGTTACTATGTGCTTCATGGGCTATTTCAGATTGGGTTACTCCTTAGGTTGGGGACTATTGTTTAGTGGCCTTTCATTACAGGTTAGGATTTCCCTGTGAACTATTGTTGCGCTGGTCCTGTTGAAGAACAAGAACGGTCCAAATGATCCCAAGAATTTAGGGTGCCCCTTGTAGGTTATGGGTCACTCAAAGTTCGTCCTTTGGGAAATGGTGTAGTTTGATTTCAAAATGTATTTCCTTTATTTTACATGTTGTATTTATTGTTTTGCATATATTATTTATTTATTGCATGTATTTATTTGTATTTAAGTATCTAAAAGTTTTCTAGTTTGAATTGTCTGTATTGCCCTTGCATTCCCGTTTTAATGAGTTACAGCCCTTCTCACATGGCATCACTTCATCGGTTGCCTGCCTCTGACCTGCCGTCCCTCCTTCCACTTCTCTATTTTACCAGCCAGTTATTAAAGTAGATCTTATTAAAAGGCAGAAGAAAAAGCTAATCTATATTTGCATTCAGTCTATAGCAATTCATTAATATTATGACATTTACAGGGAGCTTGGCTGGGCCCCGTCTGCCTGCTACCCTTTTCCCTTCCTGAAATGTTAATTTAAAAAGTTCTGTCTTTGTAATGGAATAAGAAATCCTCTCTTGCCCTATCAATTCTGAGCGTCTGGTGAGGAATACTAATTCCTCTGCTGCTCCATTGAAAAAGCATGTCACTCTGATGGAATATGAAAATGCAGAATTGGTTTTAAAGTCCTTAATGCCACAAGTTGTGTGTATTTCTCTTTGCGCTTCAAATCAGAAAAGCTGTAGTATATTGCCTCTTTTTCCCAAATGCCAATGAAATGTTAAAGGATATAGAAATATTCAGCTAAACAAAAAGTGAGTTTGATGGAATAAAAGTGTGTTATTTGTGTCTTGCAGACTACTCACCATGTGTACACGGCACTTTGGCAGCGTGGTAACTCAGACTGTGCGGACATATAAAACAGACCAGTTCCCATTGCTTCTTATAGTCATGGGAAAACGCACATCCAACGAAGTTCTAAATGTTATTCAAGGTAATTAGCCACTGCATGATTTGAACAGGTTACAAAATATTAAATTTCCATGTTTTTACAGGCAATACAACAGTCGATGAGCTTATGATGAGATTAATGGGAGCCATGGAAATCTTCACAGCACAACAGCAAGAGGATATCAAAGATGAGGTAATATTACACTTAATAGATTAATAACTTATGAAAGCAATGCTTGGGGTTTCAATCATTTGGGGCTTAACTCTATAAAATCACCAAATGCACATTTTGCATTTTATTTGTTCTAAACCAGTTAAACCAGCAGATATATTTTCAGTCCATCTTTACTTCCTCCTGAGAGCATAACCCACAACATGCCAGGGCACATCAGGCGACATTGTTACACTGTGGCTTATGCAAAAGACGAGCAGTGAATACTTAACCGTCTCACTCTGTTCACATTTACTTTTCCCAGTGCTGTGCCAACTATAGGCTTTGTAAAGGGACACAAGCCACTCTGCCAGTCTTTGATGTAAGAGTCGGTAACCTCCCAATAGCACTCTTTGTTACTGTTTACTAGGGAACTAAACCATTTCTTAAAGTATATATTTACTCAGCAACATCAAACAAGCTCTAACTTCCAGTGCAGTTCAGCTTCATGCTATTTTAATGAATTACTGCACTTACTGAGAAATGCCCCTTAGTTTCCATTAACATTTTTAAAATATATTTGAGCTTTAGCCAGATTCCATTCCTGTGACTGAGAGTGTTCAATCTCTTAAACATTTTGTCCTTATTTGTCCCCACACAAATTACTTTTCTTAGTGCAGTGCTGTTAGTGCAGAGTATCTATTCTGACACATGTCATAGAGCATTAGGGTTAACTGTTTCTTAGCATGCCAACTATTAACTAACTGGTGAGAGACGTAGCATGTGATTTTAGGTGGGGCCCTCACACAGCCTGAGGCTTTCTCTTTCTCAGGTGTCTTAATGACTACTGTCACGTCAACTGTTAATTTTATTGCAACAGTAATCAATGTCATTGTTAAATAATCATGTGTGACAAGCTGTCAAAGGTGTGCCACACTCTCCACAAATAAAATACTGGTGTTATATTTATGGTTATGAATGTTTTATAGATACATATAGTCATTAAAATAAACCATTGTCTGTATCAAATCTGTGAGAAATATTGCCATAACTGCTGTCTAAAACTAGATGAACATCACATATATTTAACAACATTGCATTGATGGAGTCCCACCAGCTCTTGGGCAATGCCTAACTGGATTACTGTATTCCCACGGACTTGTTTACGCCATTGTCAGTTTTCCACTTCACCTCACAGAAGCTCAGACATGTACTCAAACACTGAGCCATCCCAGACATTCTTCTTCAGCAGTGACTTTTGTGTCTGTCTGAAGCAGAGCAGCTGGACCGCCTGCTTTTAAAGTCATCCCTCCACGGTTGCTCCTGTTGTGTTTTGTGTTGAGTGCTTGTAGTCAGCTGACTATAGCATTTATCATGAAAGTCTCTGGTTATGCTAGTGTAGATGCATATATACATGTGTTTTAAATGAGCTGCCCTATGTAACAATACATTGATAGTGCTTCAGTGGCCAAGAATAATCCCTAGTGGCAATGTAGCAAGTTAAAAGTATGTTAAACTGTAATACAATTGTTATTTTAAGCAAATTCTAAAATAAAACAGCTTGTTGTGCTGACCTCTGGACACTAAATTGAAAGTTAGTCAAAACTTCTTACAGACTCCGCATCTTGATACCCATCCAAAATATATAGATGTAAAAAAGTCCCTTCTGTGCCTCCACATGGTACATACTCTTCTCTAAATAAATCCTAAAGTATTATATAGTAGACAAATCTGTTGTTTCTTCATTTAAACTCACATTTATTTAAAATTCTGACCTAATAGCGTGACTTAAGTCGGGTCATTGAATGCATCACTTTTGATGCCTTTGTCCAGCCGCTATTCTTTTACTGTTTCCTTTCAGCGGTCATCCTTTAAAAGCACAAATGTATCCTTTGCTTTTTTGATTCAATACAATACAACAATACACACTGTCCTTTTGCGGCAGCTATAGCTTTAGCCGCACCACGGTAAGCGCTCTGGTCCACACAATGAGCTTTCTTTGGTGTATCCGGCCAGACACACACAGCATGGGCCTTCACAAAATACAAAACTAATGGCTGTGCAGTGGTAACACAATGGACACTCGTATTTAGTTGCTGTCTTTGTACAACATTTTGTAGCCACAGCAGGTAGAAAGAAAAAGGCTGGCTCTCCCCTTTCCTCTGTACAAACAGGAAGAGAGTGGCGCAAATGAATGAGCCAGAGAGGGAGGGTGAAACTGAGATGAGGATGCATAAAAGCACCCCAGTTTGCCTAATGACAGCCCTAACTCAATGAATTCTGCTATGGCTCTTTCATACCTGATGTTTGTGTCTTTAACCACACAACACAGCTCACAGGTTTTGTTCTCTGTCCCAGGATGAACGAGAGGCAAGAGAGATGGTGAAGAGGGAGCAGGATGAAGCCTACCGCTTGTCACTAGAAGCTGACCGCAAGAAGGTATCAGAGATAATGCTGATTCATACTAAATCAATTTTGAATCATAAAAAATATATTCCAATATCTTCCTCCTAACCAAAACATTATATTCATATTAGCTTGTTACATTCTTTTTTTTTTTGTTGCATTTGGGTAGATTACATATACATACACATTTGGTAAATTGTTTACCTCCACAAACAAGGCCTCAACCAGCAATCACTGCTGAAGTTGGACACCGTCATTTGTACTTTATTAAATGGAAATGAAAAGTCCGCTGTACGTTGGCCCATTCCCTACCAGCAAGGTTAAACTGATTGCTGAGTCTTTTTGAATGTCTCACTCTTCACCTTGTAGCATACACACTTGCACCTAGCAGGATATCTGCTCTTCTTAATAAGGTGTTTTCTGGTGTGTGGTGTTTCAGAGAGAAGCCCAGGAAAGAGAAGAAGCTGAACAAGTGCGTCTTGAGCGAATGAAAAAGGAACAGGAGGAAGAGAAGGAGGTGAGTAACATACACTTACAAAGCACCAATCAATTACATGGTATTTTCTAATTACGGTTTTATTTTCACCAATACTAGGAAATTGTCTCTGTCTCTGTTTGCTTTGTAATAATAATATATTTAATATCTTGCTGTCACTTCGCAATAATGAGAATAATTAGATTGTGGTTTTGGTGAGGTCTGCCAATCATTGGCTCGTACGCCGTGCGGGGTGTGGGTGAAAGGGCACAAAGCAGTTTGAGTCTTCTAATTACAGTGAGCCTCAGTACAGTATGTCACCTCCAAACACAGTTATTGTTCACTTTAACTGCTTTGGGCCCATGTAAAACATATGCCTCATATTGAAATGGACAAAAGACTGCGGCAATTCAGGATCATAGGCTTAGCACCGGCGCACACAACCTAAGCAAACACACACATTGACTTGGAACACAATTGTATGTGAAGCGAGGGGCAAACACATGCTCCTATAGGCAGACACACTGTCACGCAAATACAACACAATTATTGTCTACAAGGATGGGCCCAATGTTGTAATATAGTCTATAGTAATACAGTGCTCAGTGATTGTTGTTTGCTCAACAGCAGAGGCCCTGGGGCAGTGAGGTATTGGGTGACTGGTTGGGTACAGGTGATTTGTCACTTAAGTTAAACACAACAACAAAGAGCCCAGGCCAGCCTCCTTAATTATGTTCACTGTTGGTCACTGACCAAACTGTAAACTGACTTTATCTTTGTATTTTACTCGTCTAAAGGTCACACATTATTAACTTTTGAAAACGGTTTATCCTTGTGGTAATGTTGTTACCTCATCAATCAGCATAACTGCTGTAGTTGTTTGTTTCAGTCACGATTGTTAAAAAGGGAGATTTATATTTCTATGTGCTAACACATAATATATCTAGCTTTTGAAAATGCTGTTAGCCGAAAACAACATAAAAACAAAAAAACAAAAATCAATTTAATTAAATGTTTTTAATATGTTTCAATTTTGTTTTTGACTCTTTGAGTCCCTGCTCCTTGCACTAAGTCACTCCCCCTTCAGATTGCTATCACATTACAATCTGTGTGCATCCTGCTAGGTAAACATCACATTTGTTTAGTTTTACTTGATTGTTTTGAATCATACTTTCTAAAATATGTATATAAAATTCCTGTAAGAGTATGGGTGATGGGTAGTCTTAGGGGCTCTGAGTCTCTGAGGACAGGATCATACTCTCAGTGAGGAGAGTTCGAACAGTGCCCAGGAGAGATGGTAAGATTCCTCAAATATGCATGGATGACATATTAAACCTCTTCAGGCATGTTTTGATGAGGGATCAACTTTATAACATGGTGGAAACCTCTAAAAACTCGATTTTGCATAATACCCCCTCTAAAGTGGAGTCCTGCTTCTTCTCCGTGTATTTAGTGCTTCAATGTCTCTTTTGACCATTCTGGCGCTCAGATTGCCTAGACTATGAAACAGCTTTTCAAACACCTACTGTTTTTAGCCTTATTTCAGCTTGCTCACACTTCCCACAGTTGCCAGGGGAGGGCAAACAATATTTTTTTTTAGACTGTAATCAGAGATGAATCACTTTCAAGTTTTCTCCCGTCATATTCTAAACATGATTTGAATTGAAGAGTGAAATACTAAAATTGTTCAATTATGTGTTAAGTATTTAGTACAGTGTCATATGAGAATTTTCAGGCAGCTATTTAAAAAATTACAAGGTCCTCAAATGTTTGAGTGTCCCTAGCACAAGGTATAGAGAAAAGCTGATTTTTACATTTGGGATTTTCTGTTGTTGAAACATACAAAGCTGTCTCTTTTTATTACATTAACTGTGTAAGTCACAGTGTGGTAACCTTGTCTATGGGTGAAACTTCAGACTCAAAACAAACATGGGTTGCCACTAGAGAACAGACAGTGCAACAGGGAATGCTTCGTGTGATTTGGTGCCTTCGTGCAGGAGACTGAGATTAAAGGAGAAGCGGGTAGATTGGGGTGGGGATCGGGCCAGGCAGCGTGCATGTGCCTGTTTAAGGGACCCTCCTCTGGGGGTCTCTGCATGCAGGTGTACCCTCTCCCACTCCTCATCTGTTTGCTTGTTGTGGTTGGTAGATTTGAGATTAAGAAGCAGGCGTGTAGATGCAGTGAGGACGGGCCTGGTCTGAGGTGGTACCAGACGCGTGTCCTGTGGTTTCTTTAGTGACGCTGCTTCTCTGCTGTTGGTGTTTATGCTTGTGTTGGTGGTTGTGTGTCCGTCACCACACACACGCTCCTCACTCATTTAAGTGTGTGTTAGCAGGTCCCAGGAGAACCCTTTAACTCAGTCAGCATCAGCTCTTACACCTGAGGGAGCGCCTGGCGGTGCGGCACGCGCCCAACCCTGCCCACCCAACACCAGAAGCTGCTAATGAGCTACTGTTGTACACTCTTATGAAATATAATTGCATTATGGTGTGTAAATAAAGCCGGGGCGTGTTGTCACAGCATATGCTCTCTGCCTGGCCAAACAAGAACAACAAGGAGGCAGAGGTGGTGAGGGGCAACAGAAAGGAGCTCTTGGGAGCAGAGAAGTGTAGCTGTACGACAGGAGAGCTGATTAGCTTCATGTGGAAAGTGACTGCATTTTGTCTCAGTCTACATTATGGATTTACCAGTAACTTAAAAAAAACAACTAAATGTGGTGTTCTAAGCACTTCCGAACTAGAATAGTTCAACTATAATCCAGTGACTTTCACTCAAATGCAAAGATTCCATCCACAAAAAATTTACAATAATTTACATGGGTGCTCAATGTATATTCTTTGTGTCTCGGACACATTGGCCAACTGATGTAAACTAACACCAGTGTAGACACCTGCCCCAAGCAGCTGTATGTAAACATTAAACCTGACTGTGTTTGTGTGACTCTTTCAGGCTATTCGTTTGTCACTGGAGCAGACCCTACCGCCGGAGCCTGAGGAGGATTCAGGAGAACAGATCAGTAAACTGAGGATCCGCACTCCCAGCGGAGAGTTTGTGGAGAGGCGCTTCCTTGGCAGCTGTAAACTGCAGGTCCTTTTCGACTTTGTGGCCTCGAAGGGTTACCCCTCAGATGAGTTCAAGCTGCTCACCACCTTCCCTCGTAGAAATGTGAGTACTGGAAATCACCACATCGCTGTGTTGTGCCCAGACATGGGACACTGTATCTTGTATAGACAAGGTCAGAAGAACATCACAAAAAGAGACACATTTGACCACTCTAATCACTCAATTTAGACCTTAGTTCTCCCAGTACATGTAGTTACTATTGGACATGATTTATTAGTTAGGTCCACATGTCCTTATTAGGGTTCTGCCTATGCAATTTAAACCAACAGTTGTGCAGATGTATAATTTGGGACATATTAATTAGCGTGGGCCCTTTGTGAATACTGTACTCTGGCTGTATTAGGATACAGTTGTCAGCACTAACAGCATATTCTCTATGGTTCTGCTGCTTCTCGCAGCCTGCTACAAACAGTCATTAGAGGGCTTGGCCACTGCGTTGGGTAGCAGTGAGCTAATGAGCACCACCCATTTAATTAGCCATGCTGCTGGAAACAAAATGTGATTTCCATTCATCAAACCTCGCACATGAGGAGAGGTGCTTTCAGAGGTGTATGGTGTGTGCGCGAAGGCTTGCCCAGGCAGCGTGCCATGGTTGTCCATAGAGACCAGAGGGGCACAAACGCCTCCCTCCCACCCGCACATTAACGCATAGCTCACACTTTTCATTTCGTCACAATCACACACTTCAACACATGCACAAATATTTTCAGGCAAACACATGCCCCACTCACAACTTTGTCACTTAAAGGATTCACAGTTGTCTCTTTATAATCAAGAGTAAACATGTGTTTGAGACACAGATAAAGATGTGTCTGCATCGCAGATGAAATTCGGGCAAAAACAGGACGGAGGGATTAGAAGGGGAGAGAAGAGGAGAGGAACAGAGGAGATAAAAGCCTAAACAAAGAAAGATTTAATTAGAGAAACAGTCTGAAAAAGAAAAGGATTGAGAGACAAGCGAGAAAGATATTAAATTGAAGATGATGGCAGAGAATTCCAAAAAACAGAAAGAGGAGAGCTTTAGGGAAAGACAGGAGGAAAGGAGCTGAGTGGAAGTGCCAGTGCAAGGCTGTGAACACAGGCCCCTGTCTAATCCTGCAGCTCTGTGTCGTAATTAAATGAGAGGAGCAGAGGAACCCTCCATCCAGCCAGACGCTCCACTGTTGCTCTGCCAGGATCAGAGGATCCACTCTAGACCACTATTGCATTTGTAATGCGCCTTCTCCTGCACTGTGTGCACTGTCACTCTTTCACTGTAGGGAGCTCTCTTTAACTACATCTCATTCAGTCACAGCTCTGCTGATATTTACAATTAAACTGCACTTTTGGAATGGAGCGGGGGAAAGGTTATTTTAATGACTGGCTCTTATCATCTGATAATTCTTGGTTTAGGAGTGTTTGTAAATGACTAATTAATCATTTATGCAATAACATGGAAGATCAGATGTCTGTGACTCATGCATTTCCCACCTTCCTGTAGCTTTGCCAGTAAATGCCTATTAGTCTGTGTTTTTGGACGGAATGTGTATCAGCATTTGGTATCAGTGGCTTATGTCTTCAGCTCTACAGCAGGCCTTACACTGGCATCATTTGTTCTGGGCTTAGCCGTGCTCAGGAAACTAACCCTTGCTGTGTTTCTGCAAGTTTGAGGAGTCTTTTAGTGTTTCAGTTTTTGCTTTTCTCTTTCTCTGAGTTTTATGGAACACAAAGTGTTTTAAGCTGGGAATCTTACATCAGTTTGCAGAGAGCATGTTTAGACTGTGGGCCAAGTGATTTTTTGTTTCTAGACATTTGTGGACTGTCTCAGTGGCATATTCTGGTCTCTGTAATACTGTACCCCCTTTCACCTTCTCTTAATTCTTCCGCCAGCACCAAAGCCCTGTAGCCTAAATAATTCTTAGTGAAAACCTGAGATGGAGGAAAAATAAACAGCTGCACAGAGGAGGCCATGTGCTGAGCTCAGATAGATTTTACATCTGGAAAAGGCCAGTCCTTGTTTTGATAACTGTATTTGAGATTTAAACCACTTATTTATTATCAATGGTATATTTTGTCATTGGAATTTCCTTTTGACATTCTTTATATTATTTCTTAGTCTGTTTTAATTTTATCTCAGAATTTGGATAGAAATGACAGATGTTTTATTTTCCACTTAATGCACTCTTGTGTCAGTATCTTCTGCAGGTGTTCCTGTAGCTATTCTCAGAGGACCAGTTGCCTTTCCCTCCCTCTGTCTGATTTTCCCTCTTCTCTGCTGCCTCAGCTGCTGCACTGGTCCAGCTCCTTCTTTATGTCATCCCCAATAAGAATGGCTCATTATTTATACCTTCAGTGGTCAATATAAAAACATACATGCCCTGCTTTCTCTGTTTCATGCTCGTTTTCACACTGGCTCCTCCGCCCCTCCTTGTCCAGTGATCGTGGGCTTGTTCCTTTGAAGTGGCGTATTGGGCTCTGTTCTTTTCTGTTCACGCCCCGACTCAACGTGCTGTCAACACTCCTGGCAGCGGATAATGATCTCCCACTGCTTTTGTAATTGGCCAAATAAACACTTGACAACACTAGTTTAAAACAGACAAGTTATTTGGTTTTAATTAACATAGTCGGGCCTGTAATGGCTTCATTAAAAATGCGTTATTTCAGCTGCGCGCTGATTGTGTTGGAAACGGACATCTCAAGGCGCAGTGTTTATTTTGCTTTTCTTTTCTTTCATTGCCGTGTATTGCCTTAGTGTGGCCTTCCCAACTGCTATTCATCTTCAATTTAATATTTATTTTAAAATTTACACAAAGTACTAATTATTTGGTTTTTAGTTTACTGAAGTCTGCTGTCCAATAATGCCAAATACATGGGGGTGATATTAGCAGAATGTTTTATGTCATACAATTTTTCAAAATGAAAGAAAGATAAACTATCAAACAGTGCCTAGAAACACCATCTGTCTTTTTGTTTGGTTCCAGTTTTAAAATTAGACTCGCTGTGGAACTCCGTGATTGTTATGTGTCGCTGTTCAGACTCGGCTTTCAACTACAATGTGTTTTATTCTGTACATTAGGACCTGTTTGGAGGGTTCTTTTTATATTTACAAAAAATTTAAGCAAAAGAATAATTATAAGGTTTGGCTCTTTCCCTTTCATATTTCCCACAATTGTAAATCAATATAGCATATAATTGACTAAAGTTAAAATCTAGTCTGTCTTTTGAATGTATGGCTCTATGTATGTATGCACGGCAGCGACTGGAGGGGGAAATGGCTTATGCTTCTGCAGAGCAGAGGAAAAACAACAGCTTTGTTTGTTGACAGATGCCTTCGTACTTATGGTCTGTTAATTGGATAACAATGTAAACAATCACCGATGGTGCCCGTCTCTTGTGTCAGTGTGGCATCTTGTTTCCCTACTTTCTTTTTCCGAGTCAGATGCTGCTCAGCCCCTGTCGCACTCCCTGGTGCAGATTGTGCACTGCGAGCTCAGACTCCCAATGACGGAGCGCGCACACACACCTGCTCCACCCCAAAGCCTCATTTATTCTACCTGATGCCATGGTGTCACCACAGCCTGTCGGCTTCATTAGCATGGTGCCATCGGCCATGTGCAGCTCCTGAGGTGGGAGCAGGAGGCAGCAGCCTTGTGCTTTCCATAGGGATAGAATATGTTTGAGGCAAACACCATTTTCCTGTCTCTTCAAGGCGCTTGGCTCCCTGCCGTGCTCCGAGGCAGTCGCCTAGGTGAGGGGTGCAAGGTTGATGTAACAGCCCCTCCCTGCCCATACTGAGCTCACAGCGACCCGCTGAGAAGTCAAGAGTTTAAATGACACGTTGAAATGAGGACGGGGACATAAAGACAGGGAGTCAAAGACCACTGGTGTGTACATGGTGTGACATTTCCAAACTCCCATGGGAGACGAGAGGTGCCTGATGCTGATCTGTCACAGGCACCCACTCCTAATTTACTCTGCTCCTCTGGTCTTTTCTCACCCTGCCTTTAAACCTGGAGCGGTGTAGTTAGCACAAGTTTAAATGTGTAGATTGTTTTAATTATAGGCACCACCTAAGGATTGGCAAACAGGCCATCATAAGCTCTGCCTTTTCAGTCCATATGAATGGTCATCTAATAAGAAAAATCAAATAGAAAAAAAAACATTCACTTGTATACAGCAATAAATCGAGATGTTTTGTTTGGTTGGGAGACACATCAGAACTCTGTATACATTGTTTTTTTCTTGGACATATCACTTTCCTTGTTGTGGAAGAAACCTGTTTGTCCTTTAGCTTGCACTCTGACCTTTGCAGCAGGTACAGGAAGGTTAATTATCTGACTGCTTCTAATCAGAGGCTGTGCAGCCGTCATAGATAAGCCCTGCACAGGCTCAGTGTCACACAGCAGCGTCTGCCCAGGTGTGAGGAGGCCCCTGTAACTCAAGCCTGCTGCGATTAGGTCACATAAGCTCAGGGGCCCACTGTAGCGCTGTCTGCTACAGCCAACCACACAGATTGTCCTGTTCTGAAAAAACATAGGTCAGACGACCTAAATGTTTGTTAATGCAATCAGCTCCAATGTGGGTGGCACTGCATTATTCCTATGCTCTTAACAATAGTTCAGCTTCTGTGTCACATAAGTGTCCAACAGTGACATGTTTCCATTCCCAGAGCCCATTAGCTAATGGCTACACAGAAACACTGATAAAAATTACTAGTGTTAAGTTATAA
The DNA here is from genome assembly GCF_026225935.1 of Boleophthalmus pectinirostris. Taxonomy (NCBI): domain Eukaryota; kingdom Metazoa; phylum Chordata; class Actinopteri; order Gobiiformes; family Gobiidae; genus Boleophthalmus; species Boleophthalmus pectinirostris. Next base: position 17,943,547 of record NW_026571473.1, read on the forward strand.
TTAGTAATATATAATTAGTGTTAAATTATAATTGTGTTGTGTTGGTTGTTGGTACACCTGACATAGGTTTGAATCTAAATACTTTAAATGGCAATAATAAAATGCATTTTTGCCAGTCTGATATTGTTTTTATGATTTATTTATCCTTGTTTCTTCTTGTTGCAGATTACACAGTTGGATCCTGCCTCGACACTGGTGGAGGCCAAGTTGTTCCCACAGGAGACACTGTTTCTGGAGGCTAAAGAGTAGGACAGAGACACTGGACTGGACTGGCTCCACACACACTAGTCACTGAGCATGGGCCCTGCCACTCTCTCTCCTCCTCTCACCCCAAAGACCCACCTCGCATCGGCATGCACATCCAGTGACAGAGTGCAAAGAGGCTAGCCCTGGGTCTGGCCATGCTACAGGACAGCCTGAGTGGAGCTCGGGCAGTACCACAAGCACACAGCCAAACACTTCACCTCCCTGATCTCCTCTATCCTCCTCAACTCACATTAAATGACAACCTTATGATGGAAACCGGAGCACAGAGCATTGAGAAACTGAGTGGACTCACAGTTGTCATATAGGAAAAATAATTCAAGAATACACCAAGGCTGCTTTTATAAAAACCTGTTTTTTGTGTTTGGAATTTACAAAATCCTAAATAAAAAATAAATAAATTAAGAAGAGACGCTGTCCAAAAGAGGTGATGCGTGTATCTTCTGCACTTGTGTTAAGGGTTTCGATCTTTTCCAGATTTCATCCTCCAGCCCACACCCTTCTGCCCATGTTTGCCACAAAGAAAAAAAACGGGCGTGAATTCTGCAGTGTTGCTCTGGACCGCACTGTCTTGATTTCATCAGCTTCTCCAAAACAATTAGTTCTGTTTTCTTTTCGCTCCAATTCTTTTGATCCTTTTTAAGTTTGATGCTGTATTAGTTTTAGTTGGATTTACATTATATAAAGTATATGAATATTGACAACAAACTGTGTTGCCCCCAAATCTTTTCTAACACTTATGAACAGAGTACCCATTAGTCTGTCATTTAGGGTTTTACTGGTACCATTTTGATGAAAGGCAACATAATTTACTCTATAATATTTTGAGTTCATTTCTAACTATCTCTATCAGCTTTATTTTGAATATAAAAGTACATTTTCTTCACATCTGCCTGTTCGCGCAGACCTTTAACGTACTCCTTTTACTTCTCTTAACTAATTAATGCCTTAAGTCTCTCCTTCACACACCACCTGCTATTATCCACCAAACAACAGCTCAGCTCCAGTCTTCACAGAGATCACAGGGCTTAAACCTCCATCTGTAGCACGGCTCCTCTATCAACTAAAGGCAAAGTTTAAACCTGGGGCACGGACAACTCCAGCAGAAATGGAAATTCCTTGTACAGAATAACATTTATTTTAAATTAACTTATGGACCCAAAGTCATGTTGCTAGATGTTCATTTATATTGGTGCACCATCATTTTAGTTATGTTTGTAATTATCGATGATTAATGACATTTTTGTGTATTTTCCCTTCTTTTTTTAGGGTAAAATTAAACATGTCTTTTTTATTATTATTACATAATTCCAAGAGAAGTCATCAGTAACAGCCTTTTTTCAGCTTTGTCTTGAGTCCATTTGCGTGCCCTCAAAGATTTTACATATTTAAGGGTCATTCTTGTCTCCACATTCAAGTAATAGTGTATAAACTACAGTGAATCAGACAAGCCTCTTATTCTGATTACACCTCTCATTGGGGCTGGGCAATATAAGAAATGACAAAAAAAATTTCATCTTGATCTATCACAAATCGATTAGATTTTTTTATTCTGTCTCATTAAAAATAAATAAAACAAACGCTTTCAAAATGAATTTCTTGAACCATCAACACAGTCTGTGCCATTTATCACAAAACATGCCCATTATCTGATTGAATCTCTATCTCAATTCTAATTTCATAGCTCTTCTCAATACATTTTCACCTGAATTATCATTGTCTTTTTCTGAATTTCTGGTTACCCTCGTTCTACATTCTTATTTTGTGACCAGGACCCTCTTAAAACTGAACCATATGGGAAATGTCAGTGTTATATGGCTGATGGCAGAGTGCAGTTGGATGCTGTGTTTGGTACAGCTCCGGGCGAGGGTGGTTAGACCCTGTGTATAACTGTGGGCCAATAGACAGGCAGGTGCATTACTATCTTCTGTCACATCTTATCTGCTTTAGGCCTCACTGAACTCTGTGGAGCTCCTCTCAAGTGTGACATTACTGTTTCTTCCACGCAGCTTTTCCACCTCTATGTGCTCAGGCTTGTCCTACAGTGATGATGACGATGCTGGAAACGCCCAAGACACAAAATGATATTTCACACTTGTCATTTTAATGTGTTTTGACCTGGAGTTTGGTTCTCAATACACCTGACTATTTAATGTAGAAAATTATATTTACCATACATTTACCATGCAAGCACAATGCTGCAGTTCCAAGGCTCATGTACCACTGTTAAATCCAGTCCATCTCTATTGCAACTCAAAAACTGTCTTTTTTGCCATTTTTGCTGCCCATACTTTGGAAATACACCATTTGAGTCGTATTTATAGTTTGGTCCTTTGAAATTACATTAACTTTGAATTATAAAGTCAGTTAGTCAGTTGGTTACTCTTACTTTTACTCATGAGTATTGGAGTACTTTTTTACTCTTGAGTAATTTCTCTGAGCAAAATTTTGTACTTCTATTTGTGTAAAGAGTAAAGTCTTACTCTTACTTGGGTTAAAATGTGCTTGTAGTTCAGTATATGTGTAAAAGTTGATACCTACTTTCCTTCTTCCTTCCTTTTTAGCATGTGTCACTTCTGTCCTCCAGCTAGATGTCTTAATCAGCAGTGGTCCTGTGATGTGTCAGAGGAAGATGAGAAAGTGTTTGTGTGCTAATGTGCTTACTGCGTCTCCCCTCACACACATGCACAGATCCAGTGGAGGGGCATCAGGTTTTTCTGTCTTGATTCTTGGGTGACAAAAGAAAAAGGCGTCCATGATGTTTAACCAGCTCCCGCCGGGGTCAAGAATGCAGCTCACTGAATTCCTGACACAGTCCTCCCTCCTTTTGAAGTGAAGGCTGCTCCACTAAAGCATCTCCTCCAACATCCCCAGACTCTGCTAACCTGGAGGGTCAGCCCCAGTTTACTTTCTCAGAGTGCCCAAAGAAACAGAATCTACGAGGCTTAAAACTGTTGGGATGGGCACAATGGCAGGGCACTTTCTCTCAGGCTATGCAGACCCATTCACAGTACTATTTGTGAATGAGACAATAGTGACTTTTAATCAGGGTAAAAACAGTATTTGGACTTCTGTGTTACATCAAATCTTGCTTTTATATGGGCCCATTAAAAGGTAGTGCAAGTTATGGACATTTTGTTAACTTTTACTAACAAAAAAAAAAAAGTAAATAAATAAAAATTCCTGCATATCTAGAATTATATTCAGTGCCTCGGATTTAAAAAACATGGCCAACTTTTTCTGGCTGCCATTGACGACAAATTGGCAGAGGAGAAACGTGAATTAATAATTAGTCATACAATTTGTGAATAATAAATAATGATATTATTATTATTATTATTATTATTATTATTATTATTATTATTATTATTATTATTATTATTATTATTATACTGATTTATTTCAACGCAATAAAAAAAAATCCTGCAGGCCAAATTTAGACCAGAGACCAAAAAATGTAAAAACATGCCCCTCAAAAATGATTAAGGCAACTATAACTACATTTAATATATGAATTTATTTTGGCGGGGGGTGGAAGTGAGTAGGCCTTAAATGACATGAGTTTTGAAAAGAGATTCATAGACGTGCGTACCCTGCGCAACCTTGATTGTGCGTTGAAGTTGCCGATTTGGAATTTTATAATAGTTTACCTATTTAACTACAGGCTAAAGTAGTCTAATGAATTTCTCCCTATTTTTATTTTACATGCTATTGCTCATCTTTAAGTGAAAGGCAGATGTTTCCATCGCGATCAACTACCCGTGCGTAATGCGCAGCACCTTGTAATTACATTTGGCAAAAAAAAAAAAAAAAAAAAAAAAAAAAAAAACCCTGTTTCTGTGGCTGTCCGAATGTCTGGAATGTGTACATCTAATTGTTGCTAAAGCGTGTCATACTAGAAAAACAACAAACACAAAAACAACGTTTTAACAGAGCTGCCATAATTAGTTGTATTTGTCAATTTTCTCTATTTGAGACCTGGTGCCTTCTAAAACCTGTAGCATTCGGATTATGAGCCGCGTGGGATGGGCCCAAAGCAATAAATGGGCCAGTGGGGTTCTGAATGGGCGCAGAGGCGTGAAGGGGAGTAATTACTGCTTCATATTAATTGTGTTTTTTCCCCTTTCTAAGTCATCCGCACACTCGGGCAGTGAGGCAAAGCTATGATGGTGGTGACATCTAGGAGGGCCAAGTCTTTGTACAGAACACTTCAAGTTTCAAAAACAAGGCCAATTGAAGCGGCCGAGCTCAAAGCCGGAGCTATTGTGGGCGAACACATTGAGTTTTGATTGAGGACAATGGTGTTTCTCAAATTTCTCGCAAAAAGAAAGCCATACTCCATCTGTGATCTCAATGAGCGCCTATTCATGAGCTTGCTTCTTTTCTGCGCCTTTCGTTTGCTGGAGAAAAGGAGGCAGATGTGGAGGGATAGATTTGGGCAGAGCGCGTTTTAATTGGCTGCGCGGTGTGTAGTGTGTGTGTAATGTGTTCACATTGGATTTAGGGCCCTGCAGAAGGAGAGCGAGGCATCCCAATAATCTCATCGTGTTGATGAATACTTGTAGCCCATTCATTAAACAAAGATAATCCCTGCCAACGTACCTCGGGGGCAAAAAAGCGGTATTTTAGTTTGTGAGACAGGGACGCTGAGTGCAGGCCAACAACGGCTTTAGCGGAGAGGCCTATCACATCTTTAAAATATTCATACGCCGTTTCAGGGTTACCCCCAATTTACTGTTAAGGGCGAACTTGGCTTCTTTGACGCATCCAGAAATTTACCCTGCAGCCTTTGCTTTATGGCATGTATCTTATCCTAATTTACTCAAGTTAATATTATTTTTAAATTAACATTAAGTAACAAATAGCCTCCGTTTCAAACTAATAATAATCATAATCATAATCATAATCATAATCATAATAATAATAATAATAAAACTAAACATAAAATGCAAATTTTTTAGGCATACAGCCTAAAAAAGTTGTTTCGTATCATATATATTATCATATATATTTTTATTGAGCCTACCGTAGCCTAACTATATGGACAGCAATTATAAAACATGTGTTTTCGCATCACAGTAATGCTAAACCTATTCCCTGTGTGAAGTGCCCTATTGGTGCACCCGTCAAGCGTGTAAATAGTTGTGTGAAAAGGCCCGTGCGTTGCTTTTCTCCTCGGCTCCTTGTCGAAGTGCTACTCTAACCTGTGGCTCTGCGGCGGGAGAGCGCGGGAGGGGACCCGGGCTCCGGCGGGCTGCAGGCGGGGCTCAGACAGTGGGAGAGGCCGCTAGAATGGCGCGCTGGGGCTGCAGGGCAGCGGAAACATGCTGCTACATATGTAGGGTCAAGCATGGCCATTGTTGTCTTCTTAAAAGGGTGTAAAAACTCACTGGTCTGTAGCCGACATCAAAGGAATCAAAGGTACTCATAGTTTATGATGCATAGGCCTAATGAAGTGCGTAAAAGAATGTTGGATTCACGTGCGCACCGTCACGGTTAATTGCGCGTGGGACAGTTTTAATTGGTTCTGGGGAATAATGATCGTGCGTACTGGGGAATAGGCTAAGTAATTTACGAAATATATATTTCCGATAAATGATCAGGAATAAGTAATTGCTGCCTTTATAAATTATAATCTGTATTTGATCTGCCATTGGTTTGTTTTAATAGAACAAAGATTCAGCTAAATGTGAGACGAGAAGGGATGCTGTGTTTTTAATTAACTGTAGTCTTCCTTTCTTTACTTTGGCTCTATACCTGCACTCCACAAACACAATCAAAATGTCTCCTGTAATGAGAGTGGAGTGCGCCCATCCCGCCTGACTCAAGTGGAAGTAGACGCACGTATGTTTGTAACTAGCACTTTGTCACCGGTTTCACTCGCACGAGACGTCCGCTTGTGCTCATAATTACTCTGAATGTCAAAAGATGTAGTTTTAATATCGCGTCTTTTAGCTGGTTGGCGAGGTAATTAAGGTGCGGATGACAGTGGTGAGGGAAACAGATGGCATTTGCTTCGAGTGATTGAGAAAGTAAACAATGAGGCTGGGAGGAGAGAGGACGGCTGCACGCACCCACCGCCGCCGTGCGCGCGAGATGCCGCCTCTGAAGTCCCTGTCCATCAGCTGTCTCATCAGGCTACAGAATAAAACCTGTTTGGATAAAGTGGAAGGACTGAACATAATAATAATAATAATAATAATAATAATAATAATAATAATAATAATAATAATAATACATACATACATACATACATACATACATACAATACTTAATAATAAAACAAGTCATGTTATCCACAGTTGGTTCTCACTTGGTTCGCTCAAAAGTGGTTAACAAAGAAAACACAAGCTTACCAAAAAGTTTAAGTCATTCTGCGTTTTTCAAAAGTAGAAAAGGGGTGAAAACACATAAAAGTGGTGCCTTCAGTTTGGCCAAATGTTGACACTGCTTGTCGCCCGTCTATTTTTAACGAGCAAACATCAAGCGTTAATTTGGCCTATAAAACTGTCAGAGTGTAAAAACCTGGCGGTATTATTAACGCTTACGGCAACAAGAGGTTCGTCTGTTCGTCTTAAAGAATGAAAACTGTTTTCACAGCAGAACCCGGTGTTTGTTACGGTATATAGTCCGTTTAAATAAATCCACAACTTTCTTCTAAATAACTGAATTATAATTTACTATAACATAAAAGACTTTTCTTGCGATAATGTAAACGCAGAAAACAACCGTTCAACATTGGCGCGCGTGGATAAGCCGTGACAGTTCGCTCAAAACAACAGAAAGAATTATACTTACCTTCCACGATGTTTTCATGCACCAGAGTATTTTGAAAAAAGCTGACCCTGAACTATTATGACATTAGATGACCGTGTTTGTACGAGTTCATAATACGTTTAATTCACTATTTCCAATCTGTTCTAAACAGCCCTGCATGCGTATACACTTTTATGCCAAAGAGTAAATAAAAATAAAAAGCTAATGAAATAACATTGTTTGTTAAAGTCCCTCATATATTTTAGAAATGGGCTACAGAGCATCGATTTGAGCTTTCGGGGACCTCCCTTCACAATCTTAACACTTGATATTTGGAGGAGAACTCAGGTGGACACAGTAGAAATAGACAAGCCAATCAGGTTCCTCCGTTCCGTCGGCCAATGACAGACGCCACATTGTTGTCAAATTTGTCTAATGAAAACGTAGGAGCAACAATAGAGAGGGAGCAGGGGATCTGTATCCACTGACAATCTCTGGAGGAAGTTAGTGTCTCAGGCTGCACCGTGTAACAACCTCAGCTCGCGGACACTCCAAACTTCACTTGAAGAAGGAGCTGCTCCTCGGACCGACTCCGGCTCAGTGCGGATCCTCTTTGGCTATAGCGCGCGTGTATGCACACCACCCTGCTCTTTTTGGACAGTTTCCAGTCGTTTGATCGATCTTAGATTTTCAACATCTGAACAAACCTGCTCTGTGCCATGACCAGTGCGGACCAGATGTGATCCATTCGCCAACGCACATCTTATACTTTCTACCTCTGCTATTTTATTGTGCGTAAACCTCACAGATAGGCTTAATCGAAAGACGTCAGCCATGGATTTGAGACCGGAGCTTCCCACAGTCTCCTCTGCCTCACAGGTGCACCCTGGAGCGACCTCCATCCCAGTGTCCATGGCCAGCAACCTGCTGCGCGGCCCGCCGCTTCTACTTCGCGCCGCTGACAAATACCCGCGCACCCCAAAGTGCGCACGCTGCCGGAACCACGGCGTGGTGTCCGCACTGAAGGGCCACAAACGCTACTGCCGCTGGAAAGACTGTATGTGTGCCAAGTGCACACTGATTGCGGAGCGGCAGCGCGTCATGGCAGCACAGGTGGCCCTGAGGCGGCAGCAGGCGCAGGAGGAAAACGAGGCCAGAGAACTTCAGCTGCTCTACGGCACCGCGGAAGGACTAGCGCTGGCCGCGGCAAATGGCATCATCCCCCCTCGACCAAACTACGAGGTGTTTAGCTCTGTGAGCAACGAAAGCAGCTCAGGTAATCACCGCCTGCTCTTGTCAACAAATAATCTACAGTTCTGAAAGAATAGCCTTTGCAATAGAATCACACAGTTAATCATTTGACAACGATTCAGTGGTTGGTTATGTATTATTTTGTATTTCGACGCAACATTTTGTCTTAATGTCTTGTTAATGTATTCTCTCCAATCCACTTTAACTTCTCCCCTTTGACATTTCAGAATCAAGTCTTCAGAAGTATGAACTTTTTCCGAAGAGCCAGCTATCGGGTCCTTCCACTCCGCCTCAAAGTGGGGGCAAAGGCGCGTGCAATGACAGTGACCCTGCGCCAGGTATGTCTTCTCCGGATGGGCGCCACGCGGGCTCGGGCTCAGAGAACGGGGACAGCGAGTCTCTCATTAGTTCTCCGGTGTCCAAACCGGTGAAAGATAGCGAGGACACCGCCGGCTCCATCAGCTCCTTGGGCTCCGACTCTGGCTCTGACACGGACAAGGACGAGCACGAGCCCTCTGCATCTGCAGCCTCGCGACACATGAACGCAATTGACATCTTGACGCGCGTATTTCCTAGCCATAAGCGCAGCGTACTAGAGTTGGTCCTGCAGGGCTGTGGGCGAGACGTGGTGCAAGCAATCGAGCAGATACTTAACAACAAGACGGGCCCCGAAGAACCATGGGCAGCAGATAAAGCGCTGCAGAGCGCACAGCCTCCTCCATCCTCCGCTACACCCACTGCACCCACTAGACCCATGCTGCCCGGGGCCATGACGCTCAGTACCCGCTCGGCCTTTTCCCCACTTCAACCCAACGCACCGCATTTTGGCGCTGACCCCAGCACTTACCCGCTGGGCACACCCCTGGGACTCAACCCGCTGCGCCTCGCGTACTCTGCGCACAGCCGCGGGCTCGCCTTCATGGCCCCCTACTCCACTACAGGTCTCGTGCCCACTCTTGGCTTCAGACCTCCCATGGACTATGCTTTCAGTGACCTGATCAGAGACAGGACAGTATTACACAAGGAGCAGGGCTACAGCGGGCTATATGGTCCCCTGGTCAACAACACACCGGACAAACAGTGAAAGGCCTGCACGCACCTCATTGACACTTGTCATGTGAACTGTAGTGTTAAATGCTCTGGCAACGTGTGTAATGTGTATTTGCCACTTACAGCTGTAAATAATAGGAATATCCGCCCGATAGTGACATTGTTCAAATGGACAAACCCACCTTACTGATATAATTTTGTTTTGTTCTAGTTATTTCTGAAAGACATTCCATTTCAGCGCATTTGTCAATAAAATCTGAACGATGCCAAATCCTGCAAGCTGGCGAAGTGAAGAGTAAACACCAATAAGCCACTCGGAGGCTATGCATTTATTACAGTTTTCATGTGAATCTGCAGGATTTATCGTTCATTTGAACATTCCCTTCTCTCTGAATGTGGCCACTCTGAGGCTTAAGTTATTATTAAACGTGTAGCTCCCGAATGTTAACCCTATAAGAGACTGCTGTTGTGAAACGAAATAATGATGTGTGACTGGCTGCCATTCCTCCGTTTTATTTCTTCAGTTTTAGTTTATTCCCAAATGCCTGGCTGTATTATATAGCTTATATAATAGATTTGCTAAAGCGAAATGCTCTGGCTTTTCGTATGTCGTTGGGTCATTTTAAAATGTTGTGACAAAGTGCTGAATGCTGTCTGGTGTTCTTCAGATGTTGAAGCTTTGCTGTCACATTGTATTGAATCACTAAAATAAATGTTATTTTAAAAATTATAGGCTAAACGTTATTATTATTATTATTATTATTATTATTATTATTATTATTATTATTTATGTATTTTTTTTTTTTTTTTTTTCAAATTAGGGAAAATGCCATAGTGGGCCTAATGGCAACATTAAATTAATATGGCACGTGTTTGTCTTAATTCAGGTTATAGAGTTATAGGCCATAGATATATTTACCCCTCTTTTGTCAGCGATAGCCGAGTTTTGCTCTAAATAAAACTTACTTTAAACTGACAACTTTGTAACAGTTTAAACGCGCTTTATTTAGGCTATTTTACAGATAGAAAAAAATAACTGTATTGCGGCGTATTGACATTATATTGATTATCCTTAAAACCCTTAAAACAGGCCTAAAAATAATTAGTCTGAATAAATAATTAATTCATAACTATAAGCAAATAAATTGTCTTTTGTAAAAAATAGACACATTTTTAAATATATGGTTTAATCCCATTTTCATTGTAAAAAAAAAAAAAAAAGAGAGAGAGACAGAGACAGAGATGCATAGTCAACATTAACAAGAAAAACACGCAACACGCTCAGGTTCGGGTAAACCAATATTTTTCTTCCTTGTTGAAGAAACATTTCTGGGTGAGGGTAGGCCATTGTTAAACTTGGCCTTTATTGTTATTTGAAATAGTCTAGATATATAGGCCTATAGCTAATCATTTTCATATGAAAGCGCCACAATAGCTGCATAGGCCTACAATTTTTTTTCCACATAGTTCATAAGTCCAGATGAACAACATTCCCCTTGCGCTAAACATTTCAACTGCGCCAATAATATCAATCAGTGCGTCTCCATTTTCTACAGCTTATCCAATGTAATTGTTTTAAACAGGCCCTAACCTGCAATACTCCTCCAACACGGCGCAAACTGAATCTGACAAAGAGCTATGGCGCCCCTTGTGGGACAAACACTCTATGACCACTCATGACTTTAAACATCCCTGTCATGACTCCAGCGCTATTGTGCACAAGTAGTAACAAACGAACACAAGATATATAAAATATAAACTTGAGATGCATAGGCCTGTAGGCTACCAATACATGAAAGAATATGAGGGGAAATCACATCCAAATCACATCAACTGTCTGTACTATGGCTGATATACCACTAGATGACAGTGTTGTATCGTACCTTTTTCACTCGGGGCGCGCTAATAGAGCTGATAGGATTTGTGTAAACTTTTAGACTACTTGCTTGAAGCCACAGTTACCTTTTGTTTTAAGCAAAAATACACAAAAAATTTAGATTTTTTTTCTTTCCATTTCTGACGTGTGCATTCCACTGAAAATTTTGAAAAACAGGTGCCCTTACTCTGAAAGCCAAGGGCTTGAGTCTCAACAAAGTGTAGTACTACCGTGTATGCCTGTAAGTGTAGTACTACTGTGAATGTCTATAAGTAGTACTACTGTGTGCGCCTGTAAGTAGTACTATTGTGTACACCTATAGGTGTTGTACTACTATGTACACCTATAAGTGTGGTACTGCTTTGTACACCTATAGGTGTAGTATTACTGTGTACACCTATAAGTGTAATACTACTGTGTACGCCTATAAATAGTACCACTGTGTACACCTATAAATGTAGTACTACTGTGTACACCTATAAGTGTAGTGCTACTGTGTACGCCTATAAGTGTAGTACTATTGTGTACGCATATAAGTAGTACTACTATGTACGCCTATAAGTGTAGTACTATTGTGTACGCCTATAAGTAGTGCTACTGCGTACGCCTATAAGTGTAGCACTATTGTGTACACCTATAAGTAGTGCTACTCTGTACGCCCATAAGTGTAGTACTACTGTGGAAGCCTATAAGTGTGGTACTATTGTGTACGCATATAAGTAGTACTACTGCGTACGCCTATAAGTGTAGCACTATTGTGTACACCTATAAGTAGTGCTACTCTGTACGCCCATAGGTGTAGTACTACTGTGGAAGCCTATACGTGTAGTACTATTGTGAACGCCTGTAAGTAGTACCACTGTGTGCGCCTGTAAGTAGTACTACTGTGTATACCTATAGGTGTAGTACTACTGTGTACACCTATAAGTGTAGTATTGCTGTATATGCCTATAAGTAGTACTACTCTGTACGCCTATAAGTGTAATACTACTGCGTAGGCCTATAAGTGTAGTACTACTGTATACACCTATAGGTGTAGTACTACTGTGTACACCTATAGGTGTAGTATTACTGTGTACACCTATAAGTGTAATACTACTGTGTACGCCTATAAATAGTACCACTGTGTACACCTATAAATGTAGTACTACTGTGTACACCTATAAGTGTAGTGCTACTGTGTACGCCTATAAGTGTAGTACTATTGTGTACGCATATAAGTAGTACTACTATGTACGCCTATAAGTGTAGTACTATTGTGTACGCCTATAAGTAGTGCTACTGCGTACGCCTATAAGTGTAGCACTATTGTGTACACCTATAAGTAGTGCTACTCTGTACGCCCATAAGTGTAGTACTACTGTGGAAGCCTATAAGTGTGGTACTATTGTGTACGCATATAAGTAGTACTACTGCGTACGCCTATAAGTGTAGCACTATTGTGTACACCTATAAGTAGTGCTACTCTGTACGCCCATAGGTGTAGTACTACTGTGGAAGCGTATACGTGTAGTACTATATTGTGAACGCCTGTAAGTAGTAGCACTGTGTGCGCCTGTAAGTAGTACTACTGTGTATACCTATAGGTGTAGTACTACTGTGTACACCTATAAGTGTAGTATTGCTGTATATGCCTATAAGTAGTACTACTCTGTACGCCTATAAGTGTAATACTACTGCGTAGGCCTATAAGTGTAGTACTACTGTATTACACCTATAGGTGTAGTACTACTGTGTACACCTATAGGTGTAGTATTACTGTGTACACCTATAAGTGTAATACTACTGTGTACGCCTATAAATAGTACCACTGTGTACACCTATAAATGTAGTACTACTGTGTACACCTATAAGTGTAGTGCTACTGTGTACGCCTATAAGTGTAGTACTATTGTGTACGCATATAAGTAGTACTACTATGTACGCCTATAAGTGTAGTACTATTGTGTACGCCTATAAGTAGTGCTACTGCGTACGCCTATAAGTGTAGCACTATTGTGTACACCTATAAGTAGTGCTACTCTGTACGCCCATAAGTGTAGTACTACTGTGGAAGCCTATAAGTGTGGTACTATTGTGTACGCATATAAGTAGTACTACTGCGTACGCCTATAAGTGTAGCACTATTGTGTACACCTATAAGTAGTGCTACTCTGTACGCCCATAGGTGTAGTACTACTGTGGAAGCCTATACGTGTAGTACTATTGTGAACGCCTGTAAGTAGTACCACTGTGTGCGCCTGTAAGTAGTACTACTGTGTATACCTATAGGTGTAGTACTACTGTGTACACCTATAAGTGTAGTATTGCTGTATATGCCTATAAGTAGTACTACTCTGTACGCCTATAAGTGTAATACTACTGCGTAGGCCTATAAGTGTAGTACTACTGTATACACCTATAGGTGTAGTACTACTGTGTACACCTATAGGTGTAGTATTACTGTGTACACCTATAAGTGTAGTACTACTGTATATGCCTATAAGTAGTACTACTGTGTACACCTATAAGTGTAGTACTACTGTGTACGCCTATAAGTAGTACTACTGTGTACACCTGTAAGTGTAGTACTACTGTGTACACCTGTAAGTGTAGTACTACTCTGTACACCTGTAAGTGTAGTACGACTGTGTACGCCATTGTTTCCCAAAGACTGGGTCACAACAGTCAGGTGGGTCGCAAGAGATTTATTTTGGGTCACCTTGTCACAATCTGCATGTATCTGCATGTTTTGTATATGTGTATGATTTGACTATTTTGAGTATTGACTTGGGTTGCGAAGGTTTGTGACTTTTAAACCATGGGTCCCCAGAAAAAAAGTTTGGGAAACGTTGGTATATGCCTTTAAGTGTACTACTACTGTGGAAGCCTATAAGTCCTTTAGAAATGTACGTTTCAAAACAATGCCAGGTAGACAAGTTTAATGCCAAATATTTTGGAACATTTCAGGAAAAGTAATAACATCTCCATGGAGACAAGCAAGTGTAGATCCTCCACTAAAAGTTACAGTGCGCCTTTAATTTTGAGAGTAGTTTTAAGACTCCATACTATTCCTATGTATTATATTTTACAGTGTGTAACAGTGCTTTTATTTGAGTGCTTGAGTTACTGTGAGTTTACTAGGGACAAAAGGTTTATTTTGACCATATTAAAAAATTTACATTTGCATTTCTTGCCCCGATCATTCAGATATGAATTTTGTGTGGTTTGTCCTTTAAAAATATCAGATATTGTGCATTATTTAATGTTCTATCCTTCTATTCATATATAGAAAATCATATATAGACATTTCTGAACTCTAAGATTTTCCTAACATCTTCACTCTGCAACCATTGTCCAGTTGATATGATTTGAATTTTTTCTTTTACTGTAGATCATACCTGGGCGACTGAAGGACTGAGGGATTACACATAAACCTACAGAAGAAAAACAACCCCTGTAAACTATTGGAGAGGCTCTGGCTAACCCATGTCCAGTGAAATAACTGGATACATAATATAATACTGTACAGAAAATGTGTATTCTGAATACTAATTTTGAGCAACTGTATTCCAGTACAGTTGTGGTGGAATTCAGAATACAACTTCTTTCCTAAATCAAAAGCAATACATGGCAGTACTTCATCATGTAATTTTGGCTTTGAAGTATTCAGAATACAGTACTCAGATTGGCCAAATTAAGTAAATATCTTGCCTGAATTCCTCCATAGTCACAGGACTTCTCTGTCAGGTGTTAATGGTTGGTGGAGCTATTTTTTTCTTGTACAATAGTATTCTTATTTACTGGTGATGTTTAACATATTACGTTGCTCATTTTTGCAGCATTCTGCCTCCTAACTTGCTTCAAATGGGAGTCATCAAATTAAGATTCCTTTTTTCGACATTGCTGCACTCATCTAAATGTGCGATGCACACACACACAGCTGGGGTACACCACACATACATATTTGCCCTTGGGAAAACTTACACAATTATGTCTGGAATGGAGTTCATTCTTTGCCTTCAACAACTCATTAACTGCATATTGCAAATTGTACGTTTCAGCAGAAAGCACTGATGAGGAACAGCATGAACAGGGTAATGGCACAGACCAGCATCATTTTAACTGTGTTCAGAATTTATTAGCATATCTCTGTGACTATTGTAGTATGTGCGGGGGCTAATACTTTGACCACTTAGACCTCTCTCAAGGGGAAGTATATACTGGCTCTTATCTTTAATTAAGAAGTAAATAAATGTACCAGTTGGGTAATGTTATTTTTCGTACTTGATAAAAAAAATAAAGCCAAATTAAAGCTGAATAAATTGCAGAACATTTCTGCAAAAGCTCATAATTGATTTTTCATAATATGTCTCCTTTAATAAAACTGATGTGCATGTGTACGAAATGTGCGACCATTGAACTTGGCAAAATAAGCTGTAAATTCTTTATATGTGTTATTCTTTTATTCTCATCTGTGAAATTTTAGTAGTTTTGGTTTTAGTAGTTTAGTTTTAGAAGTTCAGAAGTTTTAGAAGCCTTATGAAATATGATTTTATGTCTATGTTTATGTTGTTTGTATAACTTATGTATGGAAGATAACTCCAACTGCAAACCAGTTCTACATTTTACTAAGACAGAATAGGCTACAGAACAAGAACATGAGTTACAATGTTGTGTTGTAGGAGATAGAGTGTGCAGTGAGAGCAGAGAAGGAACTGTGAGAATGTGGGTCAGGCAGTGGGCACATTTGAACTGAGGAAACATTATTGACACCCCCGTCTGCCCCTCTCTCTGACCAGCAATTACACCCTCCAAATGATGATCTATACAAGCTGAGGGCCTGACTGCAGAGGAAGAGAGAGGGAGAGGGATGGAGATAGATGAAGCAGGGCCCCTGGTCTCGGCCCCTGCAGATTGATTATTGATCAGAGGGACAGAGATGGATCGGGGTGTAGAGGACACTGGCCTGTAGTGAGGAGTAGGCGGATATACTCGGAATCAGTGATTTAGGTGAGAAGAGGATACAGGCGCATTGGAGTGCAGCACTGTAGTGGCCACTAGAGGGAGCTATTGAACAATATATACCTCTTTCTGAAATGCCGTTTAGCGCAGACGCACCGACGTTTATTGAAGGGTGAGTTTATTAACGCTGTTACATGTGTCTCAATAGTGTTTAGAGTAAACATAGCGCTCATGTAGGTTAGTATAGAAGCAACAGCATACCGTTTTTAGTTTAACATTTCAGGTCTACTCATTGGTAGGCTACTGAAGTTGGCCTATTATTCTTCTGAACCCACGTTTTGAAATAACTCGTTACTTGTATTATTATGTCAGTTGGAAATAATCTTG
This sequence comes from Boleophthalmus pectinirostris, assembly GCF_026225935.1. NCBI lineage: Eukaryota > Metazoa > Chordata > Actinopteri > Gobiiformes > Gobiidae > Boleophthalmus > Boleophthalmus pectinirostris. The sequence goes on from NW_026571473.1 coordinate 17,960,075, forward strand.
CTAAATGAATTACGTTCCTTTTATTGTTTTTAGAGCTGTATCAAGTTAGCACATTTTCCACTATATGCTGATTTTGCAGCTCACATTATATTGAGTTAGCCTACTTTGTTTACAGTCATTGGGACACATAACGGTACAGCAGTACTCATAATAGGCTATAGGCCTGTCTTTCATATTTATAGAGTGTATCTATGTGAATGTGTGATGTACAGCAGAAAATCGGTGCTGTCTCACATTTGTGTCTGTGTCACCGTGGCCGTGCCTTTCATGTGCCCTGTGTGGACGCGTGTGTTTGTGCGTTTCCTGCTCTGGCTCTGCGGCCCGCGAATATCGCAGAGTGATAAAGGAGCAGAAGGAGGCGGCTGGCCGCAGAGCCGCGTGTGCTGGAGTCAGATACAGAGAAAATGAATGTTGTGCCGAGCGCTGCCCAGCTCACAGCGTACGCTGGTGCCTCCACTGATGGCACTTCTGACACTCTGCGCGCCAAAAGACATTATTTGTCTTGAAACTATTAAATGCTGTCCTAAGTACGAGAGAGTCCCACTACACAGCAGCAGCAAATTCCCCTCAAAACATATTTGCCCCCTTGGTTTTCATTTGCTATAATCCAAAAACTGGGTGTTCGATCAAAAATCCTGGCCAAAACACAACTAAAGTAAATATGCAATGCCATTATTGGGAATCAAACTTTGACTGTTGGTTAGTGGGCAAACATATAAACACTACAAACGCATATACAGCACAGAGTAATATAAAGGCAGCTGAATTGCCCTTTAAAGTATCAAATGATCAAATTATTTCAATAAACCCATAAAAAATTAACCAAAAATAATTAGACCTCTCATCTAGCTAAACGGTGACTGGGTGAGTATCTGTAATTCTGTACTCACTGCTTGAAGATCCCAAGACCGGGAACTTCAGTTTCCAGCACCAATCCAAAACATCCACCATGCATTGGTAAAATATGCCAACCACAATGGGCCTGACCAAACCTAGCTGTGGCACTGTGGCTCCCACTGTTTCTAACTGGGTGCCCCAGTGGCAATGAAGAATTGGTCAAATATATAGGCCAATTTTTCCAGTGAGGACAATGGAGTACACCTTGACACATTGTACTAGTTTCATTGTGTAAATATGATTACAGAAAACTTAAACTTAATACAGAGAATTGTTTAGCACTTACAAGCTGAAGCTTAATGTCAACATGCAGACTGAGTCCATTGGATTTGTTTTTCATTTCTTGTGTCTTGCAGATAGACCCTCTCACCATTTATTTATAGAGTATGATAAAGCCTGACGTTTAGCAACTTAGTGTTTAGTGCGTTAAGAGGTTCCTTTCAAGCACATTACACATGCACATCTACACGACACTGAGGTTAATGAAGTTTCTCTCTGTTCCACCACACTGCAGAATTATCTAGTCAAGCACAAGAGGGCTGCTTTTCTTTGTGTTGACAAACAAGCAGTGCCCATCAAAGAGCAGACATGATGTCTGTAATATTCCCACTGTTTACTGCAAATACAATCAACACTGCAGCAGTGGAGCCGGAGCTTAACACATCTATCATACATGAGATGAGGGCTAGAATACATAACGACGTGCACTTCCCAAACAAACAAATTCACCATGATAAGACAAATAAATGTAGCAGTGCTTAAAAGAGTTTCCCAGTCCTCAGATCACAGCTGGGGGTGCACGCGTTCTGCCTACAGTGGATGCAGTCAGTGAGGAGAGACACCAACTTGTGCAAACGAGCAGTTAAGACAGAGACAACAGCGAGTGTTACAGGATTTCATAATAAAAACGTGATGTTGGCTCCAAGTTGCTGTGGATTCAAAGTGCAGCAGTGTGTTGACAAATGTGCACTGTTGGTCTAGTTTCCCTAATGATACTGTATGCTGTATCAAGTGAAGAAGATATTATCTAAATGGGGTGCAAGATAAACTGAAATGCTCATAAAAACGAATGAGATGGCAATAGCTCAGTGAGTACTTTCCTGAAAGGTTGGCTGCATACTCTACTGTCATTTGTGTTCTTAGACAAGGCACTTCCCCCACCTTACATGTGTGAATCTATTATGTGACTTATATTGAAGAGGATGCAGAGGCCATTTAACAATCCCAGGGCAGCTATGACTAAGTAGAATGAAAAGAGTCCTACTTCAGAAGATTGTGAAGGTGTAATAACATTACACTCTCTGCTCCTGGGCTAGATGGCTCTTATGATGATTCTTCTTCTATTTGTTTGTCTGTACTCAGCCTCATCCATCTGTACTTAGCCTTATGTATTCCAATGTGTGAATGTGTGTGTGCGCACGCGCATGTGTGTCCGTGCGTGCGTGTGTGCATGTGTGCGTGTGTGTGCATGTGTGTGTGTGTGCGTGTGTGTGTGTGCATGTGTGTGTGTGTGAGTGTGTGCACACATGTGGGTGAGACACTGTATGTGACTGTCTGTGAGTTGTATGGTTGTGTGGAATCAGTGTGGAGATTAAGTAGCCAACTATGTATGACTGTACATGGTCATTAAGTATAGTCTAATTTATAAAAATGTATCAGGAACATCAGGGGACTATATGGCAGGGATGGGTTTGTATTTGGACATCTATAAAACAGGTATATTTATTTGCCTGTTGTGTGGAAAAAGAGGTGCATGAAGTTTTGTTTACGCATCTGTTAAAATCTTCCCTCCAATGTCTGTGTCCTAAAGTGACAGTGACAAATGTTTTGGATGGGAAAATTCCCTCAGCCTGTGGATGGTGCCAATAGGAACCCATAGGTCTGCTTTCTGCCTTTCTGCTGGTTCTTATGAAGGAATTATGCATCTTCCTTATATCATGTCAGGTGTTGTAAAACTGCAGATGAAACAACAGAGGAATAAAAGAGTGAAAACAAAAGATAGAGAAAAGGAACAAAAATAAACTGTGAATAATATAGGCTATACTGCTGGTATCCCAATGCTGTGATGCTTAATACCGACTTAAGTCCCTCAACTTCCTGTAAAAAGTTCAACAATTTCGCAGTCGAGTAATCTTCCGATTTAATAACCTTAAGCTTCCCTAGCTCCATAAATCTGACGTTCTTCCTCCTTGCCCTCCCCACGTCCTCCCTCCTTTTCTGCCTCATTCCAAACCTCGGTGCATTTTATCTCCATAATAGCACAAAGCGGTGCGAGCTGCCTTCACAGGAGAGATAAGGGAAATTCCTGCCTGTATTTTAATAGCTTCGCTCAGCTATCTCTTCCTCCCAACTCCTCGCATGCTCACCTTGGACGCAGCACCCAGAGGAGAATCCTGCTGCTGTGGATCTCTGTCACTAATACTGTGGGTGTATGGGCAACTCCCTGTTTGGCAGCGTGTGATGAGAGAACAGGAGTTCACTGTGGCTCTGGGTGTGGCTCTGTGAACACCTTATTATGGCTTACTGTACTTTACAGTTTGTTATGATTCACCAAGAATCAACTTTGGGATATGAAACTCTAGACGTATTACTAGGCTGTTTTTATTTTCTGTTTTTTCTGCATTTCCCTAACATTAAATCAAATGATGAAACAATTGTTGCATTGTGTTTTAGCCAATTGGATAACTTTAAAATGAATCACAAAATGGAAAAAAATTACATAAAAAAATCTGGGGGAGGACACCCACACCCCCCTGTCCAAGATTTGTAGATCTTGTGGCTACTAGCACTCTTAGCCCTTACATTTTCTTTTTTACTGTACTTCTGTTTTATATTGGCAATACAAACACTGTTAGTGAATGTGATCACAGATCATGTTAATGTGAATCAACAGTTAATAAAGCAGAGAATGACCGTGATGAGAAGGCCCTCTGCAAATTTTAGGGCCCCTGAAGGCTTGGGCTGGCGATTTCTGCAGAGCAATGTCATTATTTTTTATCTAAATTGCCTGGACAGATTTCTTTCAGTGCTCTTTCATGGCCTCATCAAAGTCAGGGCTCAAAAGTGGTTCCCTGGTTTCTTATACAATACAGAAATTTCTGTCATATTGACCACAGATAATATATGATAAGGTTAGTTTTACAGAGGCTTAACAACCAAGAATCCAATGACCTTCTTAAATAGTGAAATTGCTTCACACCATATTGGAGAAGCCTTCATAATGTAACTGGTTCTGCCTCTTTCACTTTACATGTATCATATTTACCTGCACTAATTACTACTTCAAAGGAAAATGTCAGAAAATCCTATTACATTGTTTTGATGTGTGGCTGCCAGAACGAGCTCACCGCACAAAACCCTAATGACTTTAAATCCGTCTTAGAGTCAATAGCCACAGAGGTGTTTGGGAAAATTACCCTCATATTTTAAAAACATATTCAAACCATTTGCCTTCACACAACAAACAATTTTGTGGAAAGTGAAACATCAACATGAGGACAGGAACTAACGCACCAGGAAATGGGCTGCTGCATTGTGATAGGCTGAATGCCAGCAGTGCGCTGCATGGTGATGACACAACAGGGCTTATAGAAAACATAGTGTATCTTTGACATAGTGTGTATAAGGATCAGCAGGCATCTTTACTGTACACTACAGTATACACAAGACTAATGCCCCTCAAGCGTTGCATACTAAAATGAGCCTCTTTTAATGATTTGCCCAGAACTGCTGAGAACTGGAGCGGGATTCAAAGCAAAACCCATACAAACAGATTTAGTGTGTAGGGGAGCCAGATTTAAAGGACGTGGAAAACCAAACGCTCCCAAAGACATGTTGTACTGTAAGTGTGACCTTATATTCACTGTATGAAAATAGAGCCCATAGTGCGCTCTTTTCTGATCTGTTATATTATCCTCATCAAAAACATATCTGGAGTTGTATTTTGTTTCATTTGCACATGTTTTACACACAAATTCTGTCCATATTTAGGCTGAGTTCTTCTCTCCTTGTGATGTCATAGGATAATACAGGAAGTGCTCCACTGCTTTAAGCTCCATACACTTTAAGATGTATCATTTGGAAAATTTCCGACCTGGAATTACCCATCTCTACTGAATTAAAAGAAGATTAGGTAACAGATGACTGTTAACTTGAAAAATACCACTACATGACATCACAGGGTAGAAGAGAGCATTTTAGCTTTGAAGATGTAAACAGATAATAATGAAGGGCTACAGTCGTCCCTCACTATAACTTGGTTCACCTTTCGTGGCCTTGTTGTTTTATAGATTTTTTTTAGTTCAATTTTGCATGCGTTTTTATTTTATTTAATTTTTTTACAGAGTATGAACACGCATTACATTCCTCTCCCTGCGTCCTGATTGGCTAAGGGACTGTAGACCAGAGTCCTGCACCAGGTCAGGTACCCGCGGGTACCAGATGGGTAAGGGCAAGTAGTTGCTGAAATGGGCGGGTTTTAATGTTCTGGAATTTTACGGGCGGTTATGTGGGCAGGTAGTAATTACACACAGGCGGGTCAAGACTAAATCAGGAATAAACCAGGACTACACCAGGTCTAAACCAGGTCTAAACCAGGTCTAAACAAGGTCTAAAGCAGGACTAATCATGGATTTAAGTGAGAGAACCCCAAGCCCTCCACCCGTCCTTTCGCCTGCACTCACCCAACAGTCTACATGGGCACACCTGCGCGCCCTTTCTGACAGTGAGTCCTGGTTCAGTTCTGGTGTAGTCCTGGTTTAGTCCTGTTTTAGTCCTGGTTTAGTCCTCCTGGTTGAGTCCTGGAATCAGTCCTTGATTAGTCCTGGGTTAATCCTGGTTCAGTCCATGGCGTGTGCGGCGCAAAAGTCTGGCATCTTGATCAGTGTTCCTCCTGCTCAGTAAATAATTCCTGTGAAGTGATGACAGTAAAGTTGCATCTGTGAATTCGTATTCGTACAGAAGAAAGCGTAACTGTTTTATTTTATGAAGTCTTAACTTTTCAGTTTGTATTCTGATAAAGGCTTCAGTTAGAATGCTTTTATCAGGGGCATGGGCAGGTAACAGGTGGAATGTAAACGGGTCCGGTGTGAGTGTGGTGCTGTAGTGCGCGGGTGTGGGTCTCCAAAAATGAACCCGTGCAGGACTGTGCTGCAGGGCTCCATTATGGAATAAATTCATCATCGGTTCATTACATAAAGAAGCAGGAAAATAACATAAGGACGACAGCAGCTATAAATTTTAAGAAGGATGAAAGATAATTGTCCTGTTTGAGAAAAATGTATTAATTGTGTGGTGAGGGGTTTTACAGCCTTAAAACATATATAATAATTGTAAAATATAAAGCTGACTGCTTTGTTATTTTTAAGCCCCACGATAAATGAGGGACCACTGTACTCAAACATGTGTGAATGAAACAAAACACAACTCCTGGTATGTTTGTGCTGAGGTAACAGCATTCTAACATGGCTTAAAGCTTACAAGACAAAATTTTGTGTAATATAGGACCTTTAATAACCATGTGTGATACATGTGTGAACAATAAGGATCATAATATTTCTCATAATTTAGTTGTTTTTGTTTAGTTGCAATTTGAGTCCTGACATGATTAAAAACAAATCTGATGATTGTGTGTGAACTAGAAAACACAGAAACATGCAGTTTGCATACAGTTTTTGTTTAATAGTTAAACTTTTTTCAGTTTAGTCTGATCCAATGAAGTTTTAAGATTTCTTCAAGTCTGTATAAAGGCATGTCAGAATAGAGAACTATCCCCATCTGCCCTCATAGGAGTTAAGTATGTGAGAGTCAGTGAGGAGGGAGTTGCAGACGGAGTGAATGAATAAGAATAAGAGTAAAACTGTGAAAGTGTGGCAGGATTATATGCAGGCGCTATATGCACTTTCTAGCACCAGAAGTACACAAAGTTGTTCTGCTCTCCTGCTCTGGCTATATGCTCTGGTGCTTTTGGACTGGAGAAGATTGGCTCCTATGTCCCTCAGCATTTTCCGATTGGCCTTGCTGTCAGAACCCATGTATTGTAAGAGGCATGGGAATGAAGATTTAAACTGGACCACACCATTTTGAGCTGACCATTTTCTTAGTTTGATTATTTTTTTACTTAACTGGCGGGGACCCTATTGTGCATTTTTGTAGTGGCAGGGGAAACGGGGAGAACATGCAAACTCCACAGTACTCCCCACGCTGCATGAGATTCAAAACAGGACCTAAATCAGGGAGTTGATGATCATTAGTGGTTTTTCGGATTCTAGAAAGTGATGATGGGCATAGACTGTACATATAAATGGACATGGCTAACCCACCAGTGCTCACATTCCAAATAGGAAGTGAGCACAGGCACTCTTCCAGCTCTATCGACTCTTGTTCCAGTTGACTTTACATTGAAAAATGTTGCCTCTATCTTTGTAGCTGCTGCACTGAGCTTCGTCATTTTGGTCTTAAAATGTAGCAGAGGACTTTGCAGAGGAAAGCCTCTGATACCTTCCAGAGGAAATGCCCATTTAATCACCAACCTAATCACTAGAGTGAAGCAAGAATCCTTTCCTGTTCCGTTCACCTGGACACTGCTGTGGACACAGACGAGGGACACTTACGGCTTTTCTTCTCCTCAGACTGCCCTGACACAGATCTGCTGACCCTGTCGGACCAGTCAGACCCTGTCTATCTATCTATCTGTCTGTCTGTCTATCTTTTGTCTGTAAAAAAAATTCTTTGGAATATATGGAATAATATGGAATTTGGCTCCAAATTTGCCCATATAACTGCTGGCCTTGTGAACGTCTTTTGACTGGAGCTGAATGCTATGGGTGACGTCACACTCCCGCTCCCACTTCTTTACACTGTCTATGATTATAACAGAGATCCAGTAGGCTGTGCTAACAATATTAATGCGTATTAAATAATATTGACCTATAAAATGTTGTGATGTCATCTGAAACCCAACAATATTTCGTGTCAGCAAACCAGCTGCTCATGATTTGGCAGATTTTACACGTGAAGCCCCTTTTGCTGTGACTGGAATGAACTAAACACACAGGCACACATTTTAAACATAAGAGTAAAAGTAACACAGCGATCTGTATGCTGCAACCACCAAAGCTTTAAAGCAATGTGCTGTATTTGATCTCCAAGGAACAACATCTGTCCCTTATTATTTTTTGTCATTATAAAAAAAAGGTCAAAAAGCTTTCGACGTTTTACAACAACGTTCTTGCCAGTTTTATTGATGTGCTTTTAATCACACAGAATAGCCATCTTCTGACATCTCCATGCCTTTAACACATTGTTTTGAACACTCTGGTTGATGTAAAACCCGGACATCTGTTTTTAAGTAGACATCAGAGCAGTCAGGCAGTGATTTACCAGTCCTTGATAAGCATTAGAGCACTTTTTGGTACACTGTGGGGCAAACCTCTCCAAGGACATAACGTTGGTGTCAGGACAACGGCGTTAGTGTGCCCTCCGCCCTGTCAGTGTAAATATGATGGATAGGTCAGCGAGAGGCAGCAAAAGAATACATATGAAGGCTTATTGTGCACATATGGTCCATTAGGCACTTTCCTGCTTGTTTTTATGGCTGGTTTCATCTTTTTTAATCTGTCAGAAAATCAATTTGTTCACGTCCCTGCCAGGTTGCTGAGCAGAGCACTCCATCACGTATTTCTACAGAACTGGCTCGACTGAGCGTGGCGTTGTGCTGGGTGCTCGTCATTGCAAAATGTTCCACGCAGATAAAGAAATGCTCTGATAGATGGAGTGATGAGAGGTGGAAGGAGACAGAGGAACACGCTTTAAATGAATTTTAGATAAATAGATACTTTAATGATCCCGAAGGAAATTCAAAGTTCGGCATCAGTAACAAGCATAGCAACAAACGATATTTAATGTTAGCAGTACAGTTAGGATCTGGCTTCACTTGAATTCTTCCCTGTTTATCCAGTCTTAGGCCAGCACTATGTCAGCTGTTGACTAAATGTTATTGTAAATTTTTAATCATCATTACTGATAAAAAATAATTGTTCAGTAATATTCTTCAAATATGCATTGATATATACTACCAGTCAAAAGTTTCGACTCACCCTCTCATCCAGTCAGTGTTTTTTTTTCTTCTATATGTTAATTAATTTCTTTCTACATTTGATATAGAAGACTTCAAATATATGAAGTAAGATCTATGGAATTATGGAGCAAATAAAAAATGTTAAATAACTCCAATCATCCAATTAGCCACTATTTGCTTTATCGAAAAATATTTAGTACAGTTATTTAACTATGCTGAGTAATTTCACATATCTTGCTTCATATATTTGATGTCTTCTGTATGTATTTAAAATGTGTCAAATGCTTTTCTCAAATCAAATCAAATCAAACTTTATTTATAAAGTGTTTTTCATACAATATGTAACACAAAGTGGTTTACTGTGATTAAAAACAATCCCACATTTCCTTCCGCCCACCCACCAACCCAACCCCCACAGCTGCCTGACCCCACATAACCAAACAACTCAAACAGACACACACACACATGCACACACACTCACACACAAGCACGCACGCACACAGACACACACACGCACGCATGCACACAGACACACACACACAAAACTACACCGAGTAGAATGTGAGGCTGAATACAGGCAAAACAGTTGAGAAAGCACCATCAGAGGAGCCGTCTACACCAGGAGCAGAGAGTCATCCACCGCCACCAGGAACTGTCACAGAGTTCAGGGGAGAGATGAGGCCCAAGCACCATCCCCCCACCAGGAGCCCACATGGAGATGTTATTGCTTTGTCTGAAAAGTTTCACAGTACACAAAGGATGAGAGATCATTAGAGACATTTTGTGTATTTTGTGTAATAATCTGTGGATATGTTAAGTATATCTGGGATAAAGTAAAAGAGGTTTGACTGAATGCATTACATAGTGGCACTGGGATTATTCAGAAAGTCAACAGTGCTGATATTTAAAAAGCAGGAGGGAAATCAGGTCACTAAATTACTAATGTTTAGCATTTTAAAATATACTTAACAAACTATAATCTATTTACGACTTATGAAGAAAGAAAAGAAAGAAATACGAATATAAATAAAATAGAAATAGCTTCTTACTATATGAAAGTGGATTTGGAAGTCCATTTGCCTGCTGTGCTTAAAAAGGCCTATGTCTTTTTAGCTTGAATGTTATTTACTTTTACCATAAAGCCTGAAACATTTGACCTATGTCTCGCTGAACCACCCCCTCTCTAAATCCCTACAGTCCCCATATACTCCCTGTCTGTCAGAGCCTCACAGCTTTTATTGCCTGACAAATCCAGAATCACATCTGTCTGTATTTTTAATACACAGAGATCAGTCTGGTCCTCACGCTCTCTGTTATATCTTGGAGCCAGAACTAATTCTGATCATCCACTCAGATTTTGTTCTTTCAGTGATGCATGTGAAACAAAGGAGCTCATTGGTCACTCATCATTTACAACCTAAATCAAATGTAACTCACCTCAGATGAACAGAATTTAGTGCTTCACACACTGATTCCACAGAAATTCACAACATTTCAGTCCCTTGTGATAGATTTTTCACATTTCTTTGCTTGGCTGCTTTCTTTGTAAGTGTCCATATTTGTTTTGACACAAATGGACCATGCACCTCTTATTGGCTAATCCACCTGTCAGTCACACCCATCTGAACTGGGGGATTCACCAGTGACCAGATTCACATGTTTGTAAATGAAGTGTGTGTTCTGAATTCCACGCACCAGCTCTGACACAGCTCAGAACAGTCACAGGGGAAGGAAGGGCCTCTTTAACATTCAGGACCATGAAATCAGCCACAGACGAAGCCAATAAACTGCTGATGCTGCTGTGCTCTGGTGCTGGTGCATCATCAGTGAAGTACAGACACACAGTAATGCTCACATCTGTAGACAACGCCAACTCTTTGGGATCAAAATGCTTTAAAAACAAAAGTGCATCTATTTATTCATTGACATGTAAGTGTATAAGAGGGTTGAAGAGCAGGGAGAGACTTTCAAGAAATAGTAAAACTTGTGTTGAGAAAAAGAGTAAACATTTGTAGGGCTCTAAAATATTGTCTTTGAAACAGTATATGAAAAGTGTGTTTTCCTCCACAACTTTCATTACTTGTTTAATTTGCATTTGAAAGTGTCCAGATTCCAGATAAATCTTTTAATATGTGTGTTTAGTTTTTCATAGTCAAAGTCAAGTTTTGTGGTGGCCAGTGTTAAAGAGGATTTGATCATTTCCAGTTTGAGAACCACTTTTCAGTTGCCTTATAAATCTCAATGTCATATGTCACATAAAAGCTTGATCGTTCTCATTGTTCAAACCAAGGTCACTCCACACAAGATGGATAAGAGATGTCATGGTGGAGACAAGGCTGACGAAGTGATCTGAGCATCTGAACAATGCTGGTCCACTCTAAATAACAAAGAACAGACCTATTCTTTTATGGGTATTTGACGCATATATTCAAATTTAAAACAATGCTCAACCCTCAGATTCAAATGCAGTGATTGTGTGGCTCATTGTTGCAGAGGTGATGGGATGGGTCAATGCTGATTGGTGAATCAATACATGATGAGATAACTTTTCTAAAAATGGAAAGCTTTTCCTAAATCTAAACAAACAAGAATAATAACTATATCTTTGTATTTCACTCAAGGTCAGTTACAAGGAATAAACCAAATAAAACAGTAATAATAATAATTGTGCAAATGTATTTGTTTTTACGATTTTCCCTCAAGTATTGAAAGCAGTCCAGTGGTCAAGCATTCATCATATTTGTCACTGATCAAGAAAACGATCCACCATAGGTCATGATTCAAACTGTAGTCATCAGTAGAACTGGCCACACTTGTTTTACTTTTCGCCAAGCTAAGTTGAAAAAGTCATTATTGGCAGTATTTATACTTCATGATTGACATTGCATTTAACATAAGCCTTCGGTACTTTTAGGAAACAGCTGACGGCTATAACTATAAGACCAAATGCATTGCTAAGATTGACGAATCAGCATAGCATTCAGCAGCCAGATGTTGTTCCCCTCCTGTTAGCACAAAAATGCCTACGGTGTCCTGCACGGGACATTTGGCAGCCCGGTGTCTGTCATCATTCATCGTGAGAGAGTTTCGAATAACAAGGGCAGACAGGGGGCACTTTTTAGCACATTATCCACATAGAAATGCCTAATACATAATTCATGGAGCTGCCACAGGGCACGCGAGACACTGAGTGACCCCTGCCCACAGTCACCAAGGCTGGATGGATGAACTGAGATTCAGAGGAAAGACGGAGAGTGTCCTTGGAGAGATGCCATCATTTTCAGAAAAAGGCTTTTGGATGTCATGCTGTCACAGTGTTTCAAGTTTGATTTTTCAGTGAGTGGGCACAAACATATGCCAAGAATCTCATTTAGATGTCCACTTTTGATGCTGTTACTCCATCCTGTCGATGCATCTTTGGGAAGAAAATAGACATATGTTGAGCCAATATTTAGACCGGAAAACTGTTATGCAATATACAGTGATTTCAAATATACAAAAGCTGAAACTCAAGTAAACTTAACTAATATCCTTAGGTTTAGATGAAGTGGGGTTTCAAGGCACAACATAAATAAAAACAGACAAAATGGCAACTGTACTTTATATTCCTCTTATAGATTATGTCTCTGTTGTGCCTTAAAATTACATTCAATCAAAGCAGTCTCAAACTGACTTTTCAGAAAACGAAGAGAAAATCAGAGAACATGTGTTGCAGCTCTCTAAACATTTCTTGTCCTGTGGGAATATGTAAATAGTTCACTTAAGTGCTTGAACTAAAGCAACTGAAAGACTGAGAGCATTATTAGTAGAGAAGAGGTGCGTGCTGGGAAAAGTACGCCTCTGCAACACAGATTTGCTCCATCATCTCCACCTGTCACAGCTTCATTATTGTCATATGCATCTCCTGTACTCATCTGCTGAGTGTAGGCCTCTGCTTTGATACACATGATCTGTATGCTGTGTTAGAATGAATAATCCTATTTTTCTTTTATAACCCTTTGGTCCCTACGGGCATTTTAATGATCATTATATAATTACGGCCATTCTAACTCTAACAAACAATCGGTCATATACACATGTACAGAAGCTAATGTGCATTTTCCTTATAGTAAAAAAAATATAACAATCTAAAATGCTTGTACTGTTTTATATGTAATCTAAATGTAGCATTGCTGTCCCACCGAGTGTGCCTTGACAATGACAACTCTGTTAAAGGAAACATATGTTTGAACAGAACACCTCTCTATAAATATAAGCCGTTCAGTCCCCATAGCCGCGGCGCTGTTGGTATAGTAGTCATCCTCTACATGACATTATGCAGTACAATAGCGGTCAATGTGTGTAATATCAAATAAAGTTGTAATATGCAGCTCAATAACCTCCTGCACAGGGGTTCTGGACCAACTGCTGTCATCTATCAAATACTTCAGTGCCCTGTGCCCATCAACTACCCCTTGCAATTCCACAATGATCTCTCTGTATTTTCTCTACAGAGGAATATAGCTCATTGGTTACCTGTCAGACAGAATTATTTCTAGTTGAGTTTAGTGCTTTGCACATGGTTTCTGCTGAAATCTGTTTTGCTGTCCCCTATTTTTACTTTTTTCCCCCCTCATATATTTGTATTGCCATGACAGACAATGCATTTTTCTGATTGTTATTCTGTGTTATTCTACCATATAACTTAGCTGTTATGGATAATTTCTACAATAGTTCATGAAAGATATAATTCAGGTGAATATATGGCTTCACATGGATCAAATATATTCTCTTATGACAAATACAGTACATATATTATATTTATAACAACATTATTTAGTTTATTTGTTGAGAAGATATAATAGTCTTGTTAACAGATGGGCAGAGGAAGAGCCTGTTGACAGTGGAGTCCTGTATGTTGTTGTTCTGCGTTCACACACCTACAGCATGTGCTCACTCGGCTCAGGCTTTGTGGCCTAATTGGTACCCAGAAGAGGAAATGAACATCAAAAACACAGCAGCTGGTCAACAGTTAAACAGCTAAAGCTCAGAGTGAGAAAATGCAAATCTGGACTGCATTAGACAGAATTAAATGAAGTGTTTAAACAAGAGCCACATTGGACTGTTGTAAACCCTGTCAGAAATTACAAGAAAATCTTCAGCAAGATACATAGAGATCATGTGTAACATTCTGATACATACTGGCCTATAAAACAACAAGCAGATTTATTGTACTTTGACACCTTTATAATGGAAACTATATTTCACTATACCGCATACACTCCCCAAATGCATTCAGTGTTGTTGGATCACACCTGTTCCTTCAGTGGATCAATACGGATAGACCACGAGTAACTTAAGAACTGCAGTTTTGCAAGTGTTCTTCAGTGTCATATCACAGTTTTGCTTTGGCAGTTTAACTCAAATCCTCTTATGTGTAGGTACAGATAAGTTATTTTTTGTGTGTTCCCATAGACATAGTTACTGAGATGCCTGTGTGATCCCTACATAGACTCTAAACAAACTAACAGCTAAAGCAAACATTGTTGTTTCAATGAACTCATTCTGTGTATTAGATTCTTTGCTGTAGATATTCATTTAATGTTTTCTCTCATAGGCCTGAAATAGTATATCATATTTAACTGTTAAAATGCTCTCTTAAATCCCTGCCTCTATTGCAGCACTGAACCTTACTGTGTGTGTCTCCACAATGCTTTTCCTTTGGGTTATTGACCCTGGTGCATACAACCACCTCTAGCTGTTTTTGTTCTCCTCTGCCCCATGAAGGCATCATCTTCATGACCTTATTATGAGTAGAGGAAGAGAAAAGTTGTGTTTGTTTGGTGACCATATGGCCCCATTAGAACAATAATGACCCCAGTCCCACCAAGATGCACACTTTCATTTCACCATATCTGTTGATGTGTGCACATGTTTGGCCTTGGAGACCCCCCAGGACACCTTCTATTGCCCAGTGACCTACTGTAAGTGACCCAGTGGTCACTTACACAAATTATTTTCTCCTTGTAAGCCATTTGGCCTGAGCGTTTGCTTTAGTTATAATGTAAAGTTGAAGTAAAAACATGTGCTAGTGAGTTTTCAACATATTACTCAACATATGATTGTGATGTGCTTTAGATTGGCCAAATCCAAGTGTTGACTGATGATAACAGGAACAAACTCCATGTGTTGGTGACTGCACCGCATATGTTATAATTAAGTCTGATTATTTGAACTACTGATTTGAATTCTTCCATAAGTAATTACAGGTTAGTATGCTCCTTGTGGCAGTGCCAAGCTTGGATAAATTGATAGAGAAGGAAGGGCATTTGTTATAATCAAAATCAATAAACAAAACAAAACAAATGTACCCCAAGAGGCATTTAGTGTGAGAACCTATCACATACTTTTTAATATATATCCTGGAGATTTGTCATATGAAGCATGTTGTATAAAAGTATTTTGTAATTTATTTATGTTTTGTGAATCATGAGTTCTATGTTGTGAGGAGGTCCTGTTTGTGCAGCTGGTGAAGAGCATAATTTGCAGTTGCAGTTTACACAGACACGTCATGTTGTATTCTTAAACCCAGTGGTTGGTGTGATTGCTCTTTGACGCTCTTGCTGCTCTTAAGTTGCTGAGTAGGATCTGTTCGGGTTGCAGCAGTCTTTTAAATGGCCTAGTACTGTATATAGCAGTAATTACTCAGCCTAAAGCAGGCTGGATATGCACAGGAAGACTGTTGAACTGCAGCTGCACAGTCATAAAGTCTATAGCTTCTAGATGTAGCGCTAGGACCAAAGATAAATTATTATTATAACATGCTTAAAGGAACTGCATGTAGCCTTTGCTCTTACTGTTCTGAAAAATGTACAGTCACAACTGAACCTACATACAAGTTTTTTCTCAGAATATAAACAGGCTTTACCTAATGTGAAAGCTCAGGACCTCCAGAGTTCACTCTGTGAGCGTCAGAGGCTGCACTAGCACTTTTTAATGTTGCAAATGCTGGGGCCATGGGTAATTACAATTCAGATCAGAAAGATCCTTTTTAAAACATTAAAACCAACCAAATTTCATGTGCAAAATTGTTGTAATAAAAATTACATCTGCATTAGCATTGTTAGAATTATAAAACTATATTTAATCTGCATATTCACCTTGTATCTTGGGACACAGAAGGGTCAAGTTTATGAAATGTAAACTCTAAATTTTACATACAGTTCCTGTGGTGGCACTTATACGTTTTAGTTTGTAATGGAAAGTCCCATATTGATTTGATAAATCAAACCTCGAAGTAGAAAGTAGATAGGTTGTAGCCGGAGCCAATGTTGCCCTGAACTTTAGAGTGTGGGTTTGTAGTTAATAGTTGATATGTATTATAGAAACTGTTGAATGATAAATAAATAAATAAATAAGGTCAAAGACTGAGACTTAGATAAACCTATCCACTAGTCAGATGATTACAGTAAAGTAGACTGGTTTGCAAACCAGTTATTTTATATTATTTTTATAAATTTGGTTAATTTCTACACTTATTGTTGAGTGTGTCCTTTTAACCAGTCATGTATTATTAAGGAAGAAATGTTGTGATAAAGTGAAAATGTACAGTTAAAAGACATGTGGATATTACACACCTGACCACTGGGTGGGGTTGTAGGTCCAGTTATTGTCTTCAGGTGAAAGGGCACAGTGGCATGTGTGGTTACTACACACAAATAAACAGCCTGTAGAGACATCATTTAAAAAAAACATGTCTTTTTGGGAATTCCTTCACTTTCTACTTTCTCATCAGTTATTTTAGTTTTCTGGTGAATATTGTGAGGCATTGTTTGCAGTCAGATTAAACACTACTTGATACCATCTGTGAAACGTCCCAAAGGACGCTCTTCCAGCCCTTATGAACAAGCACTGAAGAGAAAACCATGTCAGGATTCTCTGTTCCTGTTTAGATCCAGTGATTCTGAGCGACAAAAACAAAGTGACTAATCATAATAATGCCATAGACAGACTTTAATAGATACATTAGGATTGATATACCTCTGGGGTGAATGGGTTATTGCTCAAAGCAGAATCAGCTGCACAGGCAATTAAATCAGATAACATTACAGGTTCATTTAAGAGACTCGGAGATAATGTCGACATGGAGAAAATGGCCAAACACACCATAATTGTGATAAATTCAAAAGATGGAACAGGAATACGTTAAAGGCATTATCAAAGAGCTGTCTGCGTCTGGGGCACAGGAGGAGGAGCCTACAGCCTCCTGGTGTATTATCTGCTAAGGCAGAACTTGAGTAATGTCATTCTTTTTTACCATTATGAATAGAGTGCTTTTGTTCTGTTTACTTTTATGTTACGGTATGATGTTAATGATTTGAGAAAGTTTGTAATGAAGTGGGTCTTGACCACAATCTTAAACCAATTTTGCTTTACAATCTGTTTCATGGCAGGTGTAGGAAAACAGGTCCCACTTCTGTTAGATTATGTAGCCTATATTTATGCTCCTGACCTGGAATTCTTTAGATGCTATTGCAAGATAGGGCTAACCATCTAACACAAGGTTACTTTAATGAATTTAAAAGAACAAATTATTCATGTTAAAAATATGTAAATCATGAGAACTTAATTTAATTGAACTGAATATTGTTAGATTATATTGTTTGCTGTGTGCTTTTGTGAATCATTTACTATATCATACATGTTGTCACATGTTTCTCTCTCTATTTTTTATTTCTATAAATTCTAAATTCTAATTACATTCTACAGTACACATAGCAGCTCGATACTAAATTCTGGAATGAGGAGTAGCACAATGTATGTTTTTTAACTTCTACCTACTGACAAATGACAACACACTTACTGCAGTATATAGAAAATGGTGCTCAAATACATAAACAAATAACGATTTTTTTTTCTTTTTAGTAGGCTCCATAATTTGAGATAGGATTTGCTATCAGTTTAGTTTAAAACCAGAGAGGTCTCCAACTAAAATCTCAGACATAATCTCAAAAACTACCATCTGCTGCCTATCTAAAATATAACATCATTTTCATTTTGAATGTCTACGTCTTTAAAAACATGTGTGTCAACAGATGTCCCTGTGACAGTATTTGTGACCTAAGACTTCTATGTGATGGTCGAGGCTCTTGACCTGCCTGCAGATGTTATATACTGTGTGTGTGCTCCAGCTGCTGTTTCACACCAGATTAAAGCCTCCTGTGGTCAATTTGCTCTCCCTAATATCAGGTCCCCTCCACACACTGGAATCACCATCTCCTAGCAACGGTGGCCATTGCACAAGGATGCCATGCATGCAAAACCCCACCTGCAATTACTCTTTATATTCCTATACACCTCATGGAAGAGTTGTACATCACATATGGACTTGATTATTCAAACTAACTGTACATTTGGACCACATGAGTAAAAAGACTGAAAAGATGGAGGCAGAGTTGTGGTACACATCCCCAGAAACCTGAAATCAGGTGTAATATAGAAAGAATTGCAAAGGATGAGATTTGGTTTCTGATCAAACTTCAATACAAATTGTTGCACTAAAAAACAATTGTTATTTTATTTATTTTTACACAGCTTTTAATTCATGAATGTATTTATTTATTTCTTATTTATTTATTTATTATCTTTTATGTATATCTCATTTCTGTTCGGCAGGTGGTCTGTGTTTGGTGAGGTTATTTTGTTATTTGAAAAAGAAAAGTTACACAATTGTACACTTCATTAACACTTTGTTTAATAAAAAGACCTTTGCAAGAAAGAACGTCATGATACAGTAAACTGAAGTGCAGCTAAGTGATAGTGTGAGCTCCTGACTGTGCTTAAAGAAAAAAAGCCTGAGCCTGTGCAGAATGAGAGATCGGTGAGGGACACGAGCCAGCAGCAGCAGCAAAACCACTAGATTACATTAGCAAGGCATGAGGCAGCAAGAAGGTCAGTGAATCAGTGGCTGGTTCAATATAACAGCACTACAGTGAGGGCAGGAGCTGAGCTGGTCTGTGTAAGGTAGACTGCTGAGGGAGCCGTGTCTCTCCCAATGTGTTTAAGGAATTTGAGTGCGCCGAGATGGGACAGAAGAGCTGATCCCTGCATCCCATTTCATTGCACAGGACGGGCCAGTTTGGTGCTGAGTAGATATGTATTATAAATGCAGAAGGAGAAGCCCGATTTGAATCTATTTTCAACTATTTGTGTTTCCAGACATCTCCACTTGGTATAATGTCTGTAACTTTTCGCTGATCTTGTAGGATGCCGATAAACTCCATGAAAAACCAATAAACTGCTCAAATGTGATAGATTAGGATATGAAAGGGACAGGATGGCTGGAGAAAATGCTTCACGTTTTGCTGATCTACAATTTATAAAATCTATTACCACTATGAAGAGCACTGCTGTGCTCTGACTGTGAATGAATCTAAATTTTGAGTGGCTATTAGGTCTCTCATAGATCACATGGACTTAGATATGGTGCATCTAACTTTTAATGGTCAGCACTTATGGTGGATGAGGAGTCCGGCACTCTCAGCCCATTATACAGTTAGTGGACACACAGAGCAATCAGGAGGGTCACAGAGTTTAGTGTGCTCCATCGGTTAAGTGCACTACTTAGTCCTGCTCTAATTGACCCACAGTGAGAGGGGTCCACAGGCAGGCCTCTCCTGCCCAGGCCACCATTCACTAATTGTCAAATGTGTCAGCAGCAGAACCTGGGCCTTTTACAAAAACACAGCAGACAAAGACTCAGGAGAAGATTTACCGAAATATGAATTTAAGACATGATCTCTATGGATGTCTTAATTATGTTACTATTTCTTGTCTGTTTTCATCTGTCCAGGAGAGCAAAAGATATATTGATATACATTAACTTTAAGGTGCATGTATTATTTTTGGTGTGTCCATGGTGATATGGTACAGGATTAAACTTGCTTATAATTCAAATTGAATTTTTATTTATTTATTTTAATAGAACAATGCCTTGAAAAATATGCATTGTACTGTAACCAGACCTGTAAATTGGCTTCTTGCTCATCTCCATGCAAATAGATATTTTCAGTATCATACAGTGAACAATTCCAGGCAAAGTAACAGCATCTCCATGGTGATGGACCCTCCACCTGGAAAGTTACACAGCGCACCTTTAAATATATATATTCTACCAACCTTCTGTACGTTGGTAGGTATTTTACTTAATTTCTCATATAGCTCACAACATGCTCCATAAATGTTTTATATGTCTTTCTTTGCCCATTACTTACTGTGGATAATTTAATTGTGATACAAAATTACAAAAATTGATCTCTTGTATAATAGCCTCACTCAGATAAAAAATAGAAGAACAAAGGATGCAGGTTCTTTTTAAATGTTCTCATCATTTACAGTCTTACAAATGTTCTCAAAGTCAGAATTTACAAATGCCACTGATGAGTCTGAATTTTTTTTCTGTATTGTTATTGAATAAAGTGTAAATGAAATAAAGCCAAGATGCTTATGTCAGTTATGTATTGTGATATCATCATAATGATACAAGATGTAAACAGCACAGTAAACATCCATCCATCCATTTTCTTGGGGGCAGCAGTCTAAGCGGGACTCCCAGACTTCCTTCACTGCAGACATGTCCTCCAGCTTCTCCAGGGGGGACCCCAAGGCATTCCCAGGACAGCCAAGAAACATAGTCCCTCCAGCGTGTCCTGGGTCTTCCCTGGTGGGACATGCCCGGAACACCTCCGGAAGGAAGACACCCAGGAGGCATCTGGAACAGATGCTTGAGCCACCTCAGCTGGCTCCTCTTGACGTGGAGGAGCAGCGGCTCTACTCACCCTATCTCTAAGGGAGCGCCCAGCCACCCTGCGGAGGAAACTCATTTCTTGTATCAGCAGTCTTGTCATTTCAGTCATTACCCAAAGCTCAGGACCATAGGTGAGGGGAGGAAAAAAGATTGTCCGGTAAATCGAGAGCTTTGCCTCTCGGCTCAGCTCCCTCTTCAACACAACGGTCCGATACCGCGACTGCATCACTGCAGTGCAAACAATGTTATAAAACAAGCACACACAAAAATATATATGACATATAGATATTACTTCTAAAAGACCTGTTGTGTTGAAATCAGATAATAGCTTTACCATACATGTTTAGACTGCACGCCTAAAACTGCTGATTGTTTCTATTCAGAGGTAATTATTTTAGGTTCCCTATAAAGTTAAACATTTAAGAAACAGCTCACGCACCAACAGACAATTTTCTCCAGTGAGATATGAAGGATGTTGACAAAATAATGTGCTGCCCACACAAGTTACTTTGAAGTGATCAGTGAGCCATCAACCACTTTATCACTTCTTTTATTTTTCACTTCTTTTATAATATTAATTCCAATTTTAACACTTAGAATATGAAATATGAATTCTTCGATCTGAGTGCACTGTTTCTTGTTTCTTCCTCCAAAATAAATGGAGACAGTGTGTACATGTGATTTGGTTGAAGGTCGTAGGTGGTAGTGCTTCCCTTCCCTCCAGTTGAGTCTGACAGCTGCTGCCACTTCTGCTCCACTCCATCCATTTCATGTTTGTTGTTCTGCCCTGTATATTCTGACACTCTGTATAAAGTCCTCCTCCAGTCACACACTGCAGATCTGGGACTACAGGAAATTGTAAGAAGGGGTTTGCTTGGAGGCATTAATAAGTAAAAAAAAAAAAATACCATGGATACAACCAAACCACTATTCTCATATAAATGGCTACTGTGATTTTTTCTGTCTAACCAAAAATGTAACTTGATGAAAACTTAAAATATAGATACATATGTTTCATTAACATCTGGGGTTTTCGTCTCAGTCTTGATGGACCAATCACAGCATGGGGGCGGGGTAATAGAATTTGTTAAACCAAAATTGCAGCACTATTGCATCAAGTGATCAATCTTTTGCCCATTTCTGTGTTTACAACACAATCTATGATCTTAGTTTATAATCTATAACTATTGTCTTCAGTCACAGGAAATTAATCAATACTATCCCTAATTTCTATTATACCAACCTGAAATAACATTCTATCAAAGCAGTGCTAGATTGACTTTCTCAGAATACATACAAACAGAGAAAGTCATGTTTCTGGTCAGGCTACAGCCCCATAGCCCTGCAACCCTGCAACCCTGCAGCTTTACAGCCCCACAGCCCCACAGCCTCACAGCCCTACAACCCCACAGGTTTACAGCTCTATAGCTCTACAGCCCAACAGCCCTACAGCCCTCCAGACCTACAGCCCTACAGCCCCACAGCTCTACAGCCCTACAGCCCCACAGCTCTATAGCTCTACAGCCCTACAGCTCTACAGCCCCACAGTTCTACAGCCCTACAGTCTCACAGCTCTACAGCTCTACAGCTCTACAGCCCTACAGCCCCACAGCTCTACAGCCATACAGTTCTACAGCCCTACAGCCCTAAAGCTCTAGAGTCCTACAGACCTACAGCCCCACAGCTCTACAGCTCTACAGCTCTAAAGCTCTACAGCCCTACACCCCTAAAGCCCTAGAGTCCTACGGCCCTAGAGTCCCCATGTGCCTCTGTCTGGGCTGTTATCACAGTGGCAGGCGCGTTCATTGTTTGTGTGAATGTGTGGCTGGCGTGGGACACAGAGCTGTTGGACTGGCCTTGTGAGCATCCTCAATCAGGAGGAGCGGCTGGTGGGAGAAGATTGTCCTCTGAAGCGGGTGGCCCCTCCGTAACAGATGGTTGGATCCTGGGCCTGCACAGCTAAAACCAACCCACCCACACATATGTAGACTCACACATGCCTACACACAACCACAGTCTTTGGATGGCTACAGATTATCATCACAGACTAAATCAGGACAAACTTGTGTCAAACTAGCACGCCAAGCACAGCTGCACGAACAAGCCTTGTGAATTCTGCGAAATAACAGAAAACAAAACACGCCATCTCCAATGCCAGTGTTGTGATGGCGGTGGCGTTTTTTTGGTGCATTTGGTGGAATAGAGAAAAAGCTTTGGGCCGATTGTGTGTGAATAAACAGGAGGGGTTCTGGTGCCTGCTGTTTGCAATGGCCAAAATGCTCTCACTGTCAGAGCCACCATCACAGCACAGTAACATAACAGCAACATAACAGAGAAGAGCCTCCGCCGCAGTGAGAGCCGGAGCCTAGCCAAAGGAAGCATCCAGGAAAAAACAGGGAGGAAGCCACAGCAGCAATGCTCCAGAATATGCAAGGATAGAAACAACACACAGATCTTATTAAACTCAGAATACACAGGGTTTTCATAGTAGGTACTTATAACATGGTTAATCTAAAATGGAATATTTTTGTTATGGACAAATAATTATGTATTCATCCATAACAAAACGTTCTGTGTAAAGCCCTCCTCCAGTCACACTGCAGCTCTGGGATTGCAGTAAATTTTAAGAAGGAAGTCTGCTTGGAGGCATCAATAAAGGTAAAAAATGCATCGACACTGATTAAATATTTAATAGTTTAACCAAAAGACAATCAAATCTCAAGTAAATGGCTACTATATTTTTTCTGTCCAGCCAAAAATGTAATTTGATGAAGACTTAAAATATACATACATATGTTTCATTATAGTCTGGTTGGTCAGGAAATGTTTTCATCTCTTCCTGCTCAATCTTGCTGGACCAATCACGGCATGGGGGCAGGGTTTAGATGGGCAGTAGCAATAGAATTTCTTAAACCAAAATTGCAGCACTATTGGATCAAGTGATCAATCTGTTGCCTTCTGTTTTAGAATACAATCTATGATCTTGGAATATATGTATAGCTATTGTCTTCACTCATAGGAAATTACTCTACTATCCCAGGGAGGGAGCAACAGCAGCGCAGTGTGGAAAAGAGCAATACTCAAGAGCCTGCAAGGAAGGAAACAACAAACTCAAAATACACAGGGGTTTCTTAGTGATTTTAGCATGATTAATCTGATTTATTTCACCATCTCTGAAATGGAAGATTTTGTTATGGACAAAAATGTAATTGGAAAGCTGTAGAAAGGGCCGATGGCGTAGACTGGCAGCTAGACCTGTCATGATAACAAATTTTGAAGTACCATATATTGCTGAAGTAAATATAGATGATAAATGATAATATTGAAGTAATTTAGGCACTGACACAATCACCCAAGAGCAGATTTAAACCACAAAAACTATTCTAAAGGTGCAGTATTGTTAAAAAGATCACAAGCTGCAATAAATAATTAGCAGAAAGAAACACTTACACTAAGACTTAGTTTGCATCTGTAATGAGTCATAGAATTCAATGAAAACAAAAAGTACACATTATTGACTCCAAAATTAAATTATTCCATCTGCCATATATTGAATAATAAGTCAATATAGTATTTATTGTGACAGGTCTACTGACAGTTTTGCATCCATCAGTCTACCCCAAAGCAGCTGTGGCAACAACAGTAGCGTACCACCTCTGGAGTGAATGAATAAGGCATGAAACTGTAAAGCGACTTTGAGTATCTGGAAAAGTGCTATATAAGACTAGTGCATTATTGTTAGTGATTCCTCCAGATGTGTTACCATGGCATATAATATATTTGAGGATCTATGGGTTTACTGGCCCATGCAGCCTCACATAGACCTTCCCTGAAACTATTTAAAAAGAGGAGGGTTAAGGAGCCCCCGAACTGGATAAGCATTGTTACATTATTTTGACAAGCACCATAATAATCCTGGAGTTAGTTCCCCTGAGCATCTTATACTCTAGAATTTACACACCTTAGCTAATAGTGTTTTTACTCTTTTTGTGTGCTGTTTTTCAGACCGCTAAGTGTAATTTTAAACCTTTTTTTGCCAATCACCAACTCTGCACGTAAACAATATGGCTCCTTTTGCCTGAGAGAAGTGGCCAATATGTCATCTAATCCTGCGAGCTGTTGCCACCGCCGTCATTATCACAACCATCAGTGTTACAAAAACAACAGCCAGACGGCCAGCACTATCAACAAACACACACAAACAATACCTCTGCATTTGCACACTGCCCGCTGCGCCAATCACTATTACTGATCTGGAATCTCTCCCTGACTCGCTGGACACAGCCAAAGCTCCGAAAGTGGCTGGTCACATATGGAGCTTTCCACTGTCCACTTGGAACCGAAAAATAAAAATCTTGTATAACATTATTATTACTGCTGCAGAGCTTGCTTAAGCTCTAAAGAGAGAGGCAAACGTCTGTGAACTCTGCTACAGCTATAACAGTGTGCTCTGATCTGGAAACAATTTGTCTTAAATGAACAAAGTCCTAAGTTCTTCTGCAATAAAAAATTAAGATGGTTTGTATTTAAAGGCCCTATATTAAGAAAAACTGTGAACTGTGAAAAATTGTGAACTTTCAGCCATGTTAGAATGTTGTTACTTCCTCAAAAACATGCCTGGAGTTTTGTGTTGTTTCATTTACACATTTGAATAAGCATTTCTTATTAGTCTGTCTACATCTCCAAAGCTCAAAATGCTCTGTTCCACCTTGTGATGTCATGTAGTGGTAGTTTTCAAGCGAACAGCTATCTTTTACCTTTAGTTCAGTAAAGCAACTCCAGGACTGGAATTATCCAAATGCTTCTAGTGAAAGTGAATGGAGTTTAAAGGTACAGTTCGGAAGAAAAGAGGGCCTCATTTTCTAGTGAGCCAGAGTACTGTAGATGTGTGGAGACACTTTTTGAAATAATCCATCCAGTCCTTGTATTTGGAGAGGTTGCTGGTGCTAGGCTAGCGCAAGTCAATGGCCACTGTTAACCTGCCACTAAAAACAGTCTTACCCACTCCACAAAACACCCAGAGCAAATCTATTATTACACCAGACTGTTGATGAAAATGTCTGTGTCGATAGAATAATTTTAGAAGTAAAACCAACATTGCATTTGAAGGATTTATGTCTGAGCAACAGAAAGTTCAGCAGCGAAGGACTGATATCACCTAGCACCAACTGGCTCTGTAATAGTTTGTTTACCTGCAGCTGCCATAGTGACACATAGAGCACAGGAAGAAGCCTGTTCCAGTTATGGCCACATTCATATCACCACAACCAACTAGAACAGAGTAAAACTCCGCTGCTGATAAGAAAATAGTCCCTCAACATGTGACGATTCATGCGATACAAGGTTAGTTTTACTTCTAAAATTATGACACAGACATTCACATGGACAGTCTGAGGTAATAATAGGTTTGCATCAGGTGCACTGTGGAGTGGGTAAGACTTTTTTGTAGTGGCAGGCTAACAGTGGCCATTGACTTGCGCTAGCCTAGCACCAACAAACTCTGCAAATACAAGGACTGGATTGATTATTTCAAAAAGTGTCTCTACATATCTACAGTACTCTGGCTCACAAGGAAATGAGACCGTATGTCCAAAATTCTGAACTATCCCTTTAAAAACAAAGTGTGGCACTTCCTGTATTACCACATGACATTAGAGTGTTTCGGTTGGAGACAAGAACTCATCCTAAATATGCAGGGTTTGTGTGCTAAACATGTGTGAATGAAACAAAACAAAATTCAAGGTATGTTTGTGATCAGGAAACATTATAACATAGATCAGTAAAAAGTATAATATGGGCTTTTAATAATTTTGACAAAGGCATATAAGTAGCATCTATATCTTCATCTTTAGATTTATTTTAGTATAATATGGGCTTTTAATAATTTTGACAAAGGCATATCAGTAGCATCTATATCTTCATCTTTACTTTATCTTAGGTATAATCAATCTACTGTCTATCAGGTGATCCTACCAGACACCAGCTATACCTCTCCTTATATTTACCAAAAATAATCTAGGCAGGATTTGAGATCTGATTTTCCTCAGTGCAGAGCTTGTTCTCACTTATAATGAGAGTAGATCAGAGAGAGGACAAAACTACAGAGCCTCAGCTCCACAAAGAGCCCAGCCATTTGTCTGTACTCCACAGGGTTCAGTTTAGATTGGGGATCATTTTAGTCAGGCCTTTAATAACTTTTAAATAATCTCTAAAATGTTTTTTTATACTTCATACATTCTATGTAGTATCCAAAAGTTGATAATTTATGCTGTGTTCATTCAGTCTGAAAAGTGGATTGGAATAAGAAAATTAAATGGCTCATGTAATCATGAGAGTGCAGCTCCATAAATAATTCCCAGTAAAAGCAGAGAAGGGGGTTGAGGAGGTGTCCTGTCTGGAGGCCAGCGACTGTTCCTATCTTTAAAGGGGTCAAAACTGACTTTATGAGCTTTTAAACATATCATAACTGTACTCCCTCAACATTAGTTTTACTGCATGTTTGAGTAATCCTATATCCTGTATTTGAGGCTTACCTACCCTCTATCTTTGCCAAGTGCTTTGTACTTACTTACAATAATTTTTAAAATTCAGACATCTGATGTGTATATGTAGAGATCAGATGTCTGACATTTTTCAATAATAAAAACACGTCAATTGACCAGTTTCTATTACTAAGCCATTTTAAAACAATATTAAGCATTACAATAGGCTTTGTGCAAAACAGCACCCATCAGCCTCACTGTTGGCATTGATACTTCCTGTCCAGTTTTTATCTCCATGTGGTTTTGCTGAGTCATGCAAACATTTATTAATAAATATTTAAAGATAAAACAATGAGCAGGGAGCTGCAGGTTGACATCTCTAACAACATGCTAAAAAGTAAGCAAATGCATTGAGATGAAGTGAGCCAGCTAGCTGTCCACAGAGCTTATTAAAAAAATGTATAATGGTGAACTACGTATGTACTGCTTTAATGCTACACAGTTGAAAGCATGATATGTGATCTTTAAGCTGACGAAGAGGACACTTTTCCTCTGAAATGTTCCTGTATTTGTGACTGAGCCTGGTGCTTGTATTTGGCAGAGCTTCAGTCTTGGTGGCGGCGCAGCAGGAAACCGATATTCACACGGAGTGGCGGGTGTGATCAGCTCTCACCAGACCGTCGAGAAGTGGTTTATATAGAAAGTGAGAGGAACAATCATATGTTTACACCTGGTGACACATAAGGTGTGAGCACAGTCAGCCCAACAACTCCTTTCACAAGACCGCCTTCCACATAGTCTGACTTTTTTTGAGCATTTTAGGGCAACTTCAAAATTAGCTCAACAAATACCACAATATGTTACTGTTTATGTTATCACTACACATGTGGGTATTAAGTTTGTATGGTACAGATTTGCAGGGTGAAACCTCATTCACTATGATAAGCTGCTTACTGCATTTGTCAATTTTCACTGTGTTTTGTTTAATTTAGAATACTTTTGAGAACTGGGCTGGCCAATAGGTGATAAAAATAAAATTTGATTGTGATCTCATTGATGCTGTACTTTTCTGGTAAAACTTCTCTTGAATGCAGCTCTATGTTACACGAGACCTTTTCCCTCACCTCCTACTGGCCTCAGGAATCTTTTGAGTGACAGGGGGAATGAAATGTGAACTTTCAGAAGAAGCAGGTGACTTTAGATAGCCCTTTAAATAAATTTTAGAGTTAACATGAATCGTGATAGAAAAATAAAATAAAGATGTGATCTGGGTCTAAGAAAACTGTGATACTGTTTGTCTTCCCCTTAGTAAAACAGTTTGATGTACTATTGTACAAGTGTTTTTGTACAGACATTAGAAGAACTCGTCTCTGTCTGCTTTCTGTGTAGGCTTCTGAAAGGTCAATGTTA
The DNA here is from genome assembly GCF_026225935.1 of Boleophthalmus pectinirostris. Classification (NCBI taxonomy): domain Eukaryota; kingdom Metazoa; phylum Chordata; class Actinopteri; order Gobiiformes; family Gobiidae; genus Boleophthalmus; species Boleophthalmus pectinirostris. Next base: position 17,988,726 of record NW_026571473.1, read on the forward strand.
CAGTGGTGACTTACTGTTGCACTAGTGCTGTGCAAATAATGGCTCTACAGACATTCAGCGGTGTGATATTACTACTGCACCTCCTTCATTATGTTAATCAAGTGGTAGACTCCTTGAAGACTTTCACATGTGCAAACCTCTTCAGCTTGTATCCGTTTATGTGAAGAACATTTAAAATAAAAACTTACTCTAAATTTTGCTTGTATAAAACTAATATCAAAGCTTTTGTCAAAATTTAAAGGAACACAAGAAACATCCAAGCTCTTAACACCTCATTTTATTGTCCCAACATTCAAAAGTACAAATAATTCAAACACAACAGTTTTATGAAAAAGAAAAAACAAACATTTACAGCAAGATTTTTATTTTTGTTTCCAGTTTCAGAAATGACCTAAACTAGCAAGGATAACATGAAGTCATTCATCGCAGTAATTGGATATAATAATAAGAAGAATAAGAATACTAAGAATAATAGCAATAATAATAATAATCATCATCATCGATAATTCTTAAGTAATAACATAAGCAGGAGAGATAGAGCGAGCTGTGGTCTAGAAGCCCGACAACTTTTTTTAAATCTCTTTTTTGTTTTTAACGCTTTGTTTATAGATTTTTCAGATAGTAAACAAACACATCTCAGGAGGATAAACTGAAAACTGACAATAAGGATAAAGGAGCCGAGTTCCTCTGTTCACCTTCCCTCCTCCACTACAGGCTGCTTGTTCTTACTGGCACACTGCCACTATAAGGCGCTACAGGGAGATGTGAGCCATAGGGGGCGGCCTAGAGTCAGGTGACACAGCCCCGAGTTCAGACGCCCAGAAACACAGTCACACATGTGGAAGAGACGCACATATACCACCTGTGTACACAGTATATGTGATTGTATGGAGCACACAACAGGCACGCACAAGAGGTCAGAGGTCATACAGTGGAGGAAACACCCACAACAAAGAACATTCTACTGGGGTCGTTGCATAATTCAGCTCCCGGCGACAGCGGGGCATGAAGGGGTCTGGTTTGTGGTGATGGATTCAGATCTGGTACAGATGAGTCTATGGTTAAAGTGTCACATGACTGAGGTGAGAGTGGAAGTGTTCCAGATGCTCTGCACACCTCCTCATGTTTTCAAGTCTTAACAACAAACCAATTCTGTATTAACTCCTGGAACCATTCCATTACCTATACCATTCAAAATATATAATATATATCATATTAGAGTATATAAAATATAGAATTGGTACAATTCTTTTTCATACCTTCTATATTTGAGCAGCAACTGCTGTAAAGAACAGTTGGTGTGCAATGGTACAATTTAAATATTTGTTGGTAGGTCATTTGAAAACATGATGACGACATTTTTCAAAAATATGCTTTGATCGACCTTAGTCCAGTGCAATGAATGACCCTCATATCACAATGGGCTTTAGCTCCTATAAAGTGTTCAACAGAGCTCAATGAAAAGATAGAAAACTGAAAAAGAATGCTTTCAGACCCACATTTTTGCATAAGGTTTCATCACAAAGCGGTAGTAAGTGGAGGGAGGGTGTGGACGAAGTGGCTTTTTGAACTACACAAACTTATCACAGGTTATATTGAACCAGAACAACTGTATAACATTCTATTAAGACTAAACTTTATTGAAAAAAGATCTTAAGATATCATTTTAACAAGACAAGAAAAAAGCAATAGCAAATTGAACTATTAACTAGGTTATGCATAGCGAGTAACTGTTTCTAATAATAAGGGAAGAGCGTCCCCCAACCCTCCAGACATTTTTTTCAGTTTTCTTGACTTTTAGATTTTTTATATGGTCATTTTGATATATTGGTACAAAGCACAAACGTACTAAAAGTTCTCTCAGTGCAGTGGACTACTGGAAGAGCCTCTCCACTAGTCGCTTTGTTCCCTTTTGCTCAGAAACGCCCCCCTCCCTGTACCAGAATACGCAATACACAGACAATGAACCAAATAAATACATAAATATACACACATAAATTAATCAAGTCATAAATAGAGAATAAATACAAATAAATAGAAAAATAAATATTTTTTAATCCGAAATCAACAAGTACAGTTATAGTTGAAGCTTTTGTTTCTTTTGCCGCGGAAGTAAACTCAAAAGTCGATCCAAAACTTTTTTTTCTCCACAAGCAACATGACAACAATTGAACAGTTCCTCACAAGTTTTTCTAAGTAACTGAACCACCACTTCATAATAAGTTGTCATATGAAAAAGACAAGCTCAAAGGAAAGAACAGTGACAACTCAGATAGTAGATATTGTAAAACAAATGTAGACTATATATATTTATATATATCATCTATTTGTACACAGCAAAGAAAGACACAGTTGTCATAGATCCTTTAAGGAAACAAATATCTAGACTAACAGAACTAGCTAATCATCAAGAAGTTTAGACAAACGTTTCACGCTTAGCAACAAACCAAAATGTCAGCAAGCCAAACAGAAAAACTCAAAGTATAGTTCAGTGATTCTACACGGCCCTGCGCAATCATCTGGTTCTTAGCAAAGATATGGTCTCACCAGATTTGGGCCCACAATAAAATGAATACTCAACAAAGAACAGCAGCTCAATTCAATGCCAACATTGAAGTATTTTTTCTTTAAACAACACATAGAACAACAAAGTTGGATATCTAAGATATGTGAATAATGTAGTATAGCACCTACCATTGATCGCTAAAAGGAAGTTTCTTTTCAAATGTAACTTTTAAACACAGAAACCAGAAAACAAATGTGTGTATAATATGCCTTCCCAATGAGAAACATCTAAATGTATTTACTGAGATTCTCTACCGACTGATGACAAACAGGAAAACAAGTGGACAAAGTCTTCTTGCTTTGGGCTCTGGACTATAGGATGGTTAGGCCTCTGTATAAGACCCCTCTCCCTTCCCTTTTGGGTGTCGCTGTTGAATAATTACGCACTAGTACATGAAAAATACCAAAATCACCTGCCTCTGGTTCACCTCCCCTTTTCACAAAACCTTCCGTCTAAAAAATCACTGCCATCTTTGAGTCCCCAAAAAACGAACTGAGCGTTTGTCCTATAAAGTACCATAGCAGAACGACAAGACAAGGTGGTGTCCCCCGCCCGCCCCCTCCCGCCCAGCCCCCCATAGTTAGCCAGTCAAAATATTTTTCTCTTTTTCAAATCCAGATTCTTGTAAAAATTCTTCAATATTATTCTTTTAATTATCATTTATAAAAATAGATCTTATTTCTCTTTATTTTTATCTTTTTTCTAAACACGTTTTTTTTTCCAAGCAAAGAGATCTTCTCTTTGGCAACAGTGTTATATTCTTCTTAAATTACTGAACGTGTCATCAGGAAAGCTAACCCATCCCCCCGCGCCCCATCTCCCTGAACCCGTGAGGAAAGACTATGTTTTGTTTGCGATACAAAACAAAGACATGTTATAAATTTATTTTTCTACATTAGAGTAAGCGGGATGGCACTGTCCCGTCCTCGGTAAGGGGAAGTTTCAATACACAATAAAAATGAGAGATGGTTCACTAATTTATAAAAGAGCCCCCTCCCGCTCACCGTCAGGGAGGTCAGAGTACTAACGACAGTGGATCCGGAGTTACAAAAGAAAAACACATCCTGAATCAGGACAGAGAAAAGGTTTCAATCTAAAAAGGACATTCTCTTCTCTGAAATTAGGGAATGGGGGTTTGCTACTGTTTACACTGAAGAGAAATCATCAAGAACAACCACAACGAACAGAATATACAACAAAGAGAAGCCTGCGTTATAACAGGAGCTTCCAAAAACTTATGAACATTTTCATCATTTTTGTAATACTTAGGCAACATTGGCTTATAGGTCCAAAGTTATAGTATAAGCCATAGAAGTAGAGTTCAATTGGTTGGTTTGTTGGTTGTGTTGTTCCCGTTGGAGTTAGCTGTTGGATGGCTGTTATAGTGTGGTCGTGGAAGGGCCTAAGGGAAGGGTGGAGGTCGAGGGGCAATTTTGACCCCTGGTGGTGGGGTCACTGCTCGCTCCGCTCAGAGTTCAGGACTTGTGTGTCTTGTTAGTCTTGAAGGAGACTTGCAAGACGCGGTCACCCAACCTGTAGCCGTTGAGACTGGCGATGGCCATGGCCGCCTCGTCATAATTCGTCATGGTTACGAAGCCGAAGCCTTTGCACTTGTTGGTGTTGAAGTCACGGATCACTTTGACATTGTTGACAGCGCCGAATGGGCCGAAGAGCTGCCACAGGACACTCTCGTCTGAGTCTGGGGACAGGTTGTAGACAAAGATGCACCAGCCCGTCCCTGTGTGGCCTGGGATGTTCATGCCCACCAGGCTGGTCATGCTGTCGATAGTGATGGGGGAGAACCTGTGAGAGAAGAGAAATAAGACAATATGGTCCATCAGACATGTAAAACAAAGGCTACAACCACCAAGTAACCTACCCACAGTCCTACATCAAACTATAGAATACTTTACTATACTAGAACATTTTTTATTAAACTGTATTTTTGGTGTCAGTCCCAAGCCCGAATGACCAAATAAATGGAGGATATGTATTAGGAAGTTCATCTGATATAAAAAGGGGACATGCTAGAAGCAAAAATAAATTGTTTTAGCAAATTACTGGTACATGCCATACTGTATAAAGAAAAATTAAAGCGCCAATGAAAATATGGCACATTGTGCATCTGTTTTTACAATATACTGTAGATGTACTAAATAAAAGTGAATGCATACATGAAGAGAGTTTGTTTAACTTCAGTCATATTCTACTTTGTTGATGTAGGACTGTACCTTCAGTTGTTAGCTGCTGGCTGCAGTAGCTTTGTCTGCATCTCAAATGCCTCGCCTAAAGGCCTGATTTAAACTATTTGCATTTAGTAGTCCAAGCACAGACACTGATCTCCAAAGCAAATAATAAATGAGTTAGAAGGCATGCACAGCTGTTTGCTCAGTGCATGTATGCTGGAGATGCAGCCCAGTGTATATGTGCCTATGTGAGCTCTCAAATCCTGCCTGATCCCCTCACTCCTCAAAGGCCTCCTGTTGCGACTGACGACAATGTGCTGAGCTGTGTTTCTGCTCAAGGAGATGGAGACGGCACTTTTTTGTCTTTTTTGTGTGTCCTTGAGTGGCTCTTTTAAGGGCTAAATTGCAGGAAACTGATGAATTAAGCAGTTGGTGGAAGAAATCATCAGAGATCATGCACCATCCTGCTAAATCTGCTCTCATTCACTTCATAATCTGCTGCTTTTCTTCAGATGAGATTTTGGTCCTCAGTTGACTTCCTTTAATTGCTTTTCTGCTCAAAGCGACTGAGAAAAGTGGAAAATATCCCCCACTTTTAAATAAAAAGGTAAATGAGATAAAAAGGTTCATTTCTTATGCCACATCTCACCAAGAAACAAATAAGGGCATTATTGGCTGTGTTTTAATTGAGATTTCCGCTTTGCTGCAGTTGTCTGGAAGAGTGCAGCTTTCATAAGGGAAGGAGGTGAAGGGCACAGAGAACGAGCTAAAAGGAAAATGGAAGCACTTTACAGCCCAGTGGCATTAAGGTACAAAGTGTATTCCTCCCACTCCTCGTGCAGTCTGCAGCCTTTTCTGTTTTCTACTCGTGGCACCGATCAATAGCACTGCTCACTGCTCAGGCCCCGCCCTCCCCTTTCCTCCAATGACTATATATGGCCAGCAGTCACTACGACCTTCCTGTGTGACTTTGGTCATGCACAGGCTGCTGCTGGCTTTGTGTGGTACCAGGACTATTAGACAAGAACAGGCCTGGTGACATTGGCTTCAAGGGCTTTCAATTTCAACGTGTGGGGAGCTTTATCATGAGTTAAGTCACAAAAAATGACTGTATTTCCTGTGGGTCTAAACACAATTTAATGCAGGCATAATAAAAGCACATCTGGTGGCATTTTCTGGGTCCACTGCAGACTGTTTGCAAATAAATAGTTTGAGGTTATCTTTGGTTCATTGTCTGTGGCAACCTGTTTTGCAACATAGTAAGATGAATAAAATATTTTCTTTATCGTGTGGGAGTCTTTCTTGCCTCATCATATCAGGACCTGTCTGACATGCTCAACTGTGTATGGTGGACCCCGCTGGGTACATTGGTATGCACGAGCAGAGAGTGGGGGGCATGCGAGTACGCAGGGGCGCTTTGGAGGTTAGCAATACTGTGAGGATGATTGTCTCTATATGCGAGTGCGAGCACTGGGTAAATGCATGTGGCTGTACCCATCAGAGAGGGTCCGGACACTAACCAATGTTACACACAGGCCCTGAGGTTGCATAGCAACAGTGTGGCTGACCAGATAGCTATTCTTCCTTTCAAAACCCAACCATTTTCAGCTTTTACACCTTTTGTTTCTGTCTATAATAACCCAGGAAACAGGAAATTAATAAGGTGATAGGCAATAAAAAGTGCTCCGAAAACACTGTTGAAGAAACTCACACAATGATGAGCAATGTTCAAGCGTATGACAAAGACAACACCAGAAGTTGCTTGTTTAGGGTGTTAAGAAGGAACTGAGTGACCCTTGTGCTTGTAACATGCCCTTTCACACTGTCAGTATATGAAGTTTCTGTCTGCAGACTGTCTACTAGGGCTTATGTAACACCTATGGCAGCCCAAAGCAAAATGAAACATGGAGGTGAGCGGGAGGAGCTGGAGCAGAGCAGTGCCGAGCAAAGCTGGAGCTGTCTGCAGTGAAACAGTTTCCTGTTTCCAGCAGGATTCAGGATCATCCAGCCTTGTCAATGTCCCAGCCAAATGCCACGGCTTTGAAGCGGCTGCTGCCAACACATTTAGGGGAATTTGTCATTTTGATAATATTATGTCAGTAATGTTGATTATGTCTCAAATATCTGCTTGCATACATCTCAAACCTTAACTGAACTTGTATTGTGTTATAAGTCTGACATATTTAAAATAGGTTTTCTCAAATTGGTTAAATGTGACAAGGCCGGAGACCCTAAATCCAGATAAATACACCTCAAAATAAGAACTACAACCAAGAAGTTGTTCCGAACACACAACACCACCACTATAATCAAAACAAAGCAAATTCATCACCAGTGAAAATAAAGAGATTATGTTCTCTTTTTATACCTAAAATGAGTCAGAAACCAACTCAAGCTGAAGAGGCAAAACCAAACAAATCAAACAAGAGACTGCAAAAATACAAGGCAACACAAACTAAATAATAACCACAACCAAAGAAAACAATATTGAAAAATCATTGAGTCAACATGGACATCTGGCATTGGGTGAAGTTTTAATTACCTCTTTACGCCATAGGCCATATTAAGCAAATTGTCCAGCCTGTAAAGAGAAGGAGGGTTCTGGGGTTAATGGTGGGCAGATGGTTCGCGTCACTCAATGGAACTAATGTTTTAGTCCCTTTAGGAACTACATGGTCTTCCTCACTCCACAGCAAACAAACACACATAACTGGCCCATTACTGAAAATTATCTTCATTGTAGTTGGCACTGTGTCGTGCACCACACAGTCACTACGGTCAGATTTCCCAAACTATTCATCGATATTGTTCTAGCTCAGTTATATTGCAGGAAAATCATCAAGGCACACTTGAATTGCAGTGCCTCACTCGCTCGTTATTTCCAATGCTACTCTTGATTCTTAGTCAGACAGTATACTAGCCATAATATAATTTATGTCTGCACAAATCTTCTGTTTAAATACAGCCATAACACACTACACTGGTATACGGTCACCACAGAGATAATGTGATAAACAATAAAAGGTTAAAGGGAGACACGTAGTGCTTAGTAATTTGTTAACTCAATTAAGTAATTAACAAATTGAGAACATCTGAGATGACGGAGAAGAGGGAAATGCCCTTCGTCAGAGTTCTGTCAGTGTAATGGCTGGTATTTGAATAATGGTGAGTGAGTAAGACACAGGATGGGGACTGGTATGTTGATGAGGCAACCCAACTCAACAATTAAACTAAGTACAACATTTAGCAAGCCACTATGAATCTGGGTCTGAAGCAGGCATATTTAGTGAAATGTCTGACACTCTACATCCAAGCAAATAAACCAGACTCAATACATTTCCACGTTTAGCTAGAGCAATACTGCATGTTTTTAGGATAGTTTATGTGGGCAGTTTGAAAGATTGGCCTTCTTGTGCGGACGCAGTGGGCTCAGTGACTCAATGACCTTCATTACTCACGCGGGTCTGGCCTGTCTTATGTCTTATTAACTTCTCTGGCTTAATGGACCAGGGCCACAGCTAACTGAGCCAACAGCTGGCTACTGACGTGCCATTCATTTTGAGAATCCTACAGATTTGGAGGTGACTTACAGGATAACATTCTTGGTGGTGTTTGTTGTGTTTTTACATTAAGTTTTAAAGGCAAATAGTAAGATGTACCTAAGTCCATAATAGTGCTACACAACATTCAAAATCATTAGCTTGCACCTAGTGAGTAACCTGGTTTGCCTGTTCATGGTTATAGTATGAGTCGATGGACACACATGTCTAAACATTATGATTAGAGGGCTACTGGTGCTTTAATTAGTCCATGACAGTGGAAGGAGCAGAACAAGCTGCAGATCTGTAGGTAAATGAGTCAATTGGAAAGATATCTGCTGGCTGCCGGGCCCAGGGGCTACAACAAAACAACCTGCTGCTGTGCTCCTGTCCCATTGGCCCCTCTCATGTACCCATTCCCACTGAGGCACACTGAGGCACACTGAGGCACACTGAGGCTCTGATGCACGCTCACCTGCCAGCTCTCCACACCGCCTCTCCAAGCTCCACACAAACAATAGGGCTTTTGTACCTTCATATTACACAATGTAGGAATGGAGGCTTTTGTCTTCTTTTTTTGACAAAAATGACTTCAATTAAAATTGGCCCTTGCCCTGGATATAATAAGGCTAATTTGCTAATTAGTATCATTAGTTAACAGCAGAGAATCGGAAACGAGTGGGTATCTAGGGCTTGGTGTATTATTGGTGTCGATTATGTTTGCTGTCTTGGAGAGGGACCGTACAAGCACATTATACATTAATTAGAGTTACAGCAGGCCCACATGATTAAGTCACACAGGATGGGTATAATTAGAACTGTAGGAGGATTTTATTCTCTCTATTTGAATGTTGATACAAATGTGTTTCTTGTGCAGCCTTAAAAACCTGCCCTATATATGACATTGTTGAGAGGACATATCAGATGTGTGAGTGTCCTCTGCTCCACTGTGAACTTGCTTCTGGACAGTTACAGAAGGAAGCGGGTGCATCAGGCACATCTGTGACTTCCAAAAGTGAGTGCAGGTTTAAGCAGGGCATCCTGGGAGCAGGGGAACACTGAGGAAGTGTCCTATGGATGTGAGCTGTGATGAGAAGCGACAGCGCTCCTGCAGAGCCTGTAAATTGGCTTGGCGTATCACAGACACACAGCCATGCTACAGCGGTGTCACACCAGGGAGGCTGCTCCACAAGGAAAAATACTTTCTAAGCTTTGACTTTGATTGAGAGTAAACAGCATGATGAGCTTACTCCTCCTGAAGGAGAGAGAGAAAGGTGCATGCACAACTCTGAGAGGACAGGAAGATATATGCAATAATGCAGCATAAACTAACTTTAAAACTTTAAAAATATTTAATGTCTTAAATAATTGACCATAGTGCAAAATGTACACAGTAATAATAATAAACTTGGTTTGATAATTTACAAATTGACAATTTAACAACAGCCCTTTTGTGAAGACATGAAGCTTGTTTGCCTAATATTATTCTGTAGACGTATAAATGCATGTTTTTGCTCGAGTCATCAGAGAATGGAGCCACTATGAGCATGATGAAATGGAGTGAAATGTAACACAGTGAAGAACAGAACCCCACAGTCTCTTCTGAACACTTCCTGTTTGATGAGGGCTGGGCTTGAGTATGACGCACACCTGTGCCAGGTGCAGCAAAGCACCTGTTTTCTGTAGGGGACATTCTACCACCTCAATGAATGCATAGTACAGAGAAAGGAACATAAAAGCTAATAATAAGACAATTCCCAACCTTTTAACTCATTGGTTTAAGTTCTGGATATATGTGATATATACATTTCTATGGTAGATTTATTTTTGTCAGTGTAATATTGACTAATATAGTCTTTTACACTTGTTTCACTTTGTTGCGTCATATTTTCTCTAGAATCATGTGCACTTGGCTGAAAGGTCTGTGATTCAGTGGCATTTCTGGCAAACAACATTTAAAAGTCAATTGTGGTGCAATCATTTTACAAGTTCAAAAAACAAGATTTTCTCCTAAAAGGGTGGGAATATATTCAAATACACAAATAAAACATTTTGGTCACAGTTGTTCCCTCCCATGTAGTGGTGTCTGCAAGACACTGACCTGAAGCGCTGGGCCTGGTGGTGCAGGGGGCCTGGGTATCTGCGGTTTGGGGACTGGTACAGCTGTGACAGAAGAGCCTGGCTGGTCTTCTGGCTTGGGTTATTGGCGAACTTGACAGTGATGGGCTCGGCAGCTCCGGACGGCTTCTGTCCGTTCAGACCCTTGATGGCCTCCTCTGCTTCTATCCTCTTGTCAAAGCGAATGAAGCCCACACCTCGGGAACCACCTGAGGGGCCAGCACATCACAAACAAACAAGCTCCCTTTACTTTACGGGGTTGAATCACAACACAGACGCAGGCATTATGAAGACTGTTGAATGACATGACAGGTATAACTGTGGGCTTAAAAACATCCTCAACAAATGAGTTAAGATTGTGATGGAAGGTATATCACAGATAACATCAGAATAGAGGTGGTGAAGGCCTTGACAAAGTTATATATATTCAGGCCACTCTGTTATAGCACAGTTTACAAACAGAGCTTTTTACAAAGTGCTGCACCTGTGAAATAGAGTGAAATAGTAGTCTCTTTCACATGGGCATCTAGATGAATGATAAACTAGCATCAAACTTTTAACTCCCCTTTACAGTCTATGACTATGACAGACTATGATAATGATGCAGAGCCACACACAGCCCCAAAGTCTCTACAGTAGCAGGCTTGAATTGTCTGTTTCTGAAGCAGACCAGTCCTTTCTCTTCATGCATGCTGAACACTGACATTTGAGTGGTTTTCTTGGTGATATTTTTTGACTGCCACCTGAGAGAAGCATTTAAAGACACTCTTCCTGGGAGGTCTTTTATTGGAGTGAGTGCGCTGCATGTAGCTGACTGTATACGTGTATGTGTGTATGTGTATGTATGTGTGTGTGTTATCTATTAATGGATGTGGTGCCTTGTTTTAATGAGGCTGCCTCGATAGCCCAGAGGATGCTCGCTCGGTGACAGCGGCACTCTGGTGAAGAGACTATTTACATAATACTGTGTGCACACAGGCATCTCTGTGCGCTGCACTGAAGAAAAGAAGCCATGGAGAAAAAAAAGGGAATTTTGTGTGAGCATCATTCTGTGCAGTCTTCCTCACACATAAAAAGCTCTCCTTATTGTTATTCCACATTTTTGTACATGCCAGGGCTCTCTCCATCTCTTTTTCACTCTTGCTGCTGGCTTGTCTCATGATGCGTGCACTTCCTGAATTTTGATTTTAAAAAGCACCTTGACCACTTCTCACTGCTCTTTTCTTTTTACTCTGGAAAATGAGCAGGATCAGGAGTTTTACATTCTGCCTAAGCACCAGTGTGAACTAATTCTTTGAAAGCAAATGATTCTGGCAAAAAATGCAGGCATGGCCAACAAAAAATTTGGGAATCTATTGGTCGGAGATAATTAAGAAGAAATAAATATATACAGATTTTGGGGGGATTTTTCAGTTGATGGGCTCAGTGAACTTGTATTGTAGGACACCAATGTGCTACAATATAAAACAACAACTTTGGGACGGGTACAGCTGTACATTTACCATTACTACACAAAACGCTGATATTTCTGAATGACTTAACGTAAAAAGTTAAACACACTACAAAAAGACCAATCCAAAATGATTATAGTTGGTTTAATCACTTTCAGTAGTCTACACGCGCCTCTGCGGTGCACACAGCAGAGCAGCAGCATGTGTCTGTGGCTGCTGGAGCTTCTCATTAACTGCTATTCAAAGTAAATGGCTCTGTTTTAGTCCCATTTTTACCTTTCTGCTTTGCTTTTCCCAATCCCACCTCTCGCTTCGCCTCACGCCATCACTGTTACTGTACAGTCTAATTAGCTTCTCACACGAAAAAATCAAAATAATACAGCTGGGTTCTATGCAACACACAGCAGCAAGTGTAATTTGTTACTGCAATTGTAACGCATGAACAGTTATAGGTGGAAAACAAGGGTGAACTATGGCGGACTTATACTGCACACTTTTCTTTTTTTTTTGCACCTATAACTGCCTTGCTAATTAGTAATGACTTCAAGAGCCTTGGCGGTATTGCTCTTCAAACTCAAGAGCCTTGCTAAATGGCACCTCAACAGTAGGTTAAGGGTGGGAGAGTTGTCTGTTCACTTCCTCCATGGAGACAACATAAAGGAAAGGGAGAGGGATGTATTCGTCCTTTAATCCACACACTTGTTTGGCCTTGAGCGTCTCCTAAGCTGGTATCTGGCTGGAGGGCCCCTGGATGGGTGCTTGGCATACAGATGCAGGCTGGAGCATGCACATAACGGAGCTTTGGAGAGGCAGACTGTTGAGAAAGAGGTGTGAAAGAGCAGTAGAGATGGCCGTGACCAGAGTGCTCCTGAGTGAAAGGCATTCGAGACAGAGATGTATCAGCTCGGCAGTTGGATCAGGCGCCCTTAGCTTTGTGGAGTCATAGAGTAAGTAGATAAGAGGGCTGAGGTGATGGTTGACCCCATCACCTCCTGCGCTGTTTGACGATAAACAATCATCATTTGTGCCTCAGGGTGAGTGGAGACAACACTAAGAAGACAGACCTTTTAACCCTTTATCCGCTTATGATAGCAAAGAAATAAAAAGGTGAAAATTCTGATTGATGCTAAATAATGTCATTATTGCTAAAAAAATAGTTAAAGAATTATTGAATGTACCTAAAGCAACATCATGTAACTTTCTGGAAATGGAATAGTACCTGCATAATTCTATTGGAATAGAAAGTTACAACAAATTTTGACCATTCTTGGAAATAAATATCTTAATATCAGTCTATCTATGACCATGGAATATTATAGCCAAAATATTTCCATTGAGACAAGCAGATGGAGATCCACCCCAGGCCACAAGTCTGGTCTGTGGAGATGCAAGCCTGCTCACAGTAAAGACACATGTAATTCTAGAGTTTTCAGTGCAAAAAATAAAAACAAAAACCAACATGCTTTTAGTATAGTCTGTTTTTTTGCTGAAGCTTTAAGTGTTTTAGCAATTTGGTGTTGGGTTTAAAACTTCAATAAATGTGTAGTAAAAAATAAAAAAATTAATCATATATTAAATTCTCTGAATATTTCAAGAAGCTAGGGCCCTGAAGAAATAATTTACAGCATTGGAGTCTATTGAACACGGTGCTCAGCGGTCTTCAATTATTAGTTAAATGAATTTTTTGACACATCATAAAAACAATTAATACATGGCACCTTTCCTAGACTGTTCCACGCTCCTAATTTATGCAAACAACCACATGCTGAAAAAAATAATGAAAGCTCCGTATGATGCCAATATCGGCCATATTAATGAAGCAGACCTGACAAGAGCATATTTTATTCGTTCAACATGAAAACAAAAAACAGGATGCCATTTACAAGGCGAGCTGTCATTCCAACTTAATGACTGTCCTCTGCTGCCGCCCCAGAAGCCAGGGTTACTTATCAAGCACCAGCCAGCCAAACAGCCAGCATTAGAGCACATTGTACTTAGTAAGGTACAGCAATCTGTCTCCCTCACTCCTGTCCCTCGTCTCCGGCTCGCTCGCCCCTCTGCCAGTGCCTCTCCTCCACAGTAATCAACGCAGGCTTATGTAACTCTCCCTACCTGCGCTTATCTGCAGCTAGCACACACAGACGGGCACATTGGCTGCCTTACTAATAACATGGGGAGGGGGTAGGGTCTGAAGTGAAGGAAAGAGAAGAGTGGAGGAGTAGAGAAGGAAAGGACAAAGCCAGAGTGGAGGATGTTAGGAGGGAGGATGATGAAAGCAAACTAGGAGCTATTCTGGTGTGCCCCTGCCCCGAACAAAGCACCTCTTTCTTTTGCACTAAAAGTCACTATCATTTCGCCAAACACGAGTGAGAAGAAGTCAGCTTAGCAAGGTGAGGGAACTGACTGCAGGCTATTACACCATCTGGTATATGGGATTCACACAATGCATCGCAGAGTTGTTGTTGGCAGTGCTGAATCAAAAACTTTGTAAAATAAGAGAAATATTTAAGCTAGGTATGCACAAAAGATGACTTCCTCCTTATGATAAGCCCTGGGGCAGACGGAAAAAAGTGAGGCTGCTGATACGTGCCCCCAATGCCCTATCTGATCTTCATTCACACACCTCATTCATACAAGAATGTCTAAAAAAAAATAGTTTAAAGTACCACACCTTAATATCATTGTTTTTATTTGTGTGTTTTCTATACACAGCTGATGCCCAATGTATCCATCACCAGTTGTATTTATTTATTTTTTCTTTTGTTAATTTAAAGGTGCACCTGCTTATCTCCATGGATATATGGAGCGTGTTATTTCTTTGTCTGGAATGTTCCATGGTATGACATTAAACATATCCATATTTAATTTTGGGTGTTCCTATTGCTCAAAAATACAATAGTTTCTTCAGTGAATAGAGGCAATTCTCCACACATCTGAAATTAATGTAGTGTAGTGCTGTAACCTGCTTGTATCCCTCATGATAGGTTTAATCTATACTGTGGAACATTCTAGACAAAGCAATAACATTTCCATGGAGACAAGCAGGTGCTGAACCCTCCGCTAGAAATGTTATGCAGTGAATCTTTAATGTCAAAACATAATTATGCTTTGCTTTGGCCATTCTTTCTCATTGCATTTCTCAGTTTTTTTCCATTCTATTGTGCAGACCTACTTTATCATCTCCCATGCAGCAGTAACCACGCGTAATTCACTTAAATCTCCTTTGCTTTATGTATTTTGGAGGATCATTTATAGCTGCCAACTGTACACGCTGACTCCACTCCCTTTCATAGCAGCGCAAAGGCAAAATGAAAACACTCTCTTTGTGCCATTTGCTAATTAAAGAGACTTGAACAAAGCTGAAAAGAGCCATGTCCTTGTTTTAAGGAACATTAGTGTGCGTGGCTACATATGGCATTTGAAACGACGATGAGAGGAGAGTGGAGGAGACTTTGAAGAGCGCTAGGTGCCCTGTGCTTTAGCCTCTGTCAAAGCCCAGATCCAACCATCTGTCTGCTATATTTGTGTGTGGGTGAGTGTTTGGATGTGCATATCTCTAGCAACTAAAAGATTACAGCTATAGAAGTGGCGAGACAGGAGATGATAGCACAAGCCAAGGCTGCGGTCACCTCTCCTCTAGTCTTACCTTGACCGTTCTTACAAATGAGATTCACTACAGCTATGAAGGGAAGCGTTTATTATTCAAGCCAGCAGACGGAGGGAACTGTATAGAGAGAAAAAAGGGGAACTCATTTGAGGGAAAAGTCAGTGTTGTTGAAATTCATGAGCTCACCGTGCTTACATTAATGATTTGGTGGAACTAAAACTCAGGGCAGGAGCCATGCAGTGAATTGAGGAGTCTTGAGTGTCCACCACGGTAAGAAGAGAGGTGTTTTTCTGACCTTGGAGTTGATATGGCTTTGA
This sequence comes from Boleophthalmus pectinirostris, assembly GCF_026225935.1. NCBI lineage: Eukaryota > Metazoa > Chordata > Actinopteri > Gobiiformes > Gobiidae > Boleophthalmus > Boleophthalmus pectinirostris. The sequence goes on from NW_026571473.1 coordinate 18,004,510, forward strand.
TGTTTCCAAGCCCAAGATAACACAGACCAAAGGTTTAAAGCAGAAAATATAAGTGTTATCGTGCTATAACATGTTTTGTTAACAATGTAATTAGGGTTCTCAAAAGTATCAATATCTACAGTTTATACTAAGCGATAATAATACTAGCTTCAAAACTAGAATCATTTGAGAAAGAATTGATACTTAAAAAAAAGCAGAAAATTTTACATTTTCTGAAGAGCTGGTCTCGATTCATATCAGAGCTGGAATAAATCCACAAGGTAATATTAAATAATATCAAATCTTTCCCTTAGTATTGAAATTGATTTAGAAATTTTAGCATCATGACAACATCTGTACTTTTACACGTACCATATGGAAGTACTAGAGCTAGAATTTTACTCTTGTCAGCCATGTTTTACAGTCAACCTGTGTGGTACACATCAAATATTGCTTTGTCTAAAACTGAAGTATATTTTGTTTTTCAATTAACTTTCATAACTTGCTATTCTACTGAGAGCTCTACAGCTTGTACCTAGTAAAATGAAATATTTTTTGCCTAAATTGTTGAAGTCCCTACAGTCTTCTGCACACATCAGGCCAAATGTGTGTTTAATCAGATACTTTTAAATTGAAAAGCTTGTGTGCACACATGAGATTAGTGGCTTACAGCTTCCCAGGGACTAGTCTTTTTACTCACACAGCCAATTTCCTACATCTAAAAATACAGGCAACAACAGCTGCTTGTTTTGTGACGTCCTTACCAAATGATCTGGCAAACGTAGAGTTTGGAGCTATGATTGCAATGGTAATGCACAATTGGGATGAGTAATGCAGTGTGGTAGTTACTTTCTTATGGGATAGTAAAACAGAATTTAAGTGTTTTATTTTTCTTGACTTTGCTGTAATACTTTTTCACAGTTTGAGTCTTGACATTCTCATCGGTGAAAAAAAAAATCCTGGATGAAAAAATCTTGTCACCTGGTCTCACCTGGTGGATTAATATGTAGTAATTATCCCAGGGGAAGCTTTTACCTATGTGTGGAACTGTACATAATGTCAATTGCGTTAGCTGGATTTCAGTGTAATACAACTCCTGACATTTCTATCCACAGTTATATGACGCATTAAAGAGTTACCATGAGAACCTTCCCTGCTGTGTTCTTCCATCCCACATGAAGGAAACGCAGCCTCAGCGTTTTCACAGCAGCCATCCTTACACTCACTAAGCTGCAATTAAATTTGCACACAGAGCAGCGCTGGCACCAGACCAGAGAGTGGATCCAAGATATTTGCACGTATTGATCGCTCAACTATTGACCTTTATTCAGAGACAGGGGTGGGAGGTAATAGCAGGAATAGCTAGCTGAAAATTCAAAGCACATTTGGGATATTATCTATTTAAACTAAAGTCTTCCCTAGTGGTAGATGAAGAAGTGTGGAATATTAAGCGCTCTGTTGCACATGTAAATAAGAAAGGAAGTTCAGCATTTTGTTTTTTGCTTACATTCTGCACGTTATCTAGAAATTCTTCACAACTGAAATTTGTCCAAGGTTACTAACTGGATAGCATACTGATGGATGAATGTAAAGTGATCCCAAAATCAAAATATGGACATTTTGCAACAGACTAGTCCATATTGTTGAAACTGAATCACGGCTCAGTCTGGCGTCCAGCTTGGCAGCACTACAAGGTTCAAAACATTATGCCCCAGAGGTTTTTTGTTCGATTTATTCCGGGACACCATGAAGCCAGTTATTAGTATCATTTATAACTGCCTGCATATTCTCTCATGCTGGTAGTGCAATGATGATGTGCACTGAGATGTAGATGTTTACAGCTGCTAATAAGCCTGTTCTTGATGGCCACTTTAACATATAAGAACCATGTTTACCAATAAAAACAAACACTGAACTTTAATTGCTTATTTTGTTAATTCACCTAAAAGGGAAGAAAATAATTCAATTACAGGACTGAGTCGCCCACACAGACAACAGTCTAAACAAGAGAGCTAAACACTCAAATGGGCAAATTTTATTTTTTATAACCTAAATGAAAAAATATCTGTCAGCAGCAACCACTTACAAAACCATTCCTGTTTTGTTATCTCATGTTGCCTCTCGGGTGTCCATGTTGATTTCAATTACGCCGAAACTGCTGAAACTGGTCATCAAGTCACAAGTATTCAAATGAGCAGATCAGTGTTCAGATAACTTGGTGCCAGACTCTGATTAAGAAGTTGTAATCCTTAAAATAAAAATTCTGTAGTATTTGGATTCAAAACATAGCTACCACATACAATCGGATTTATTCAGAAGGAATAGAGAGTACAGAGAATGGAGTGTTTCCTTTGTCAAGTTGAGTCTTCGGGACAATTTGGCACTTCTGGGGGGGATTTTGGCTTGATTTATGCTAACAGCTGAGTTTTTCTTGTCTTTTTGAGCACCAGAGTGACTGGAGAGAGCATGCTGTTGATGAGGAGGTCGGACACAACAGACTTGGCGTTCCCAATTTAGCCTAGTGGGATCTGGAGACGAGCTTTCCCATCTGCCATTGGTCAGCCAACAACATCAATTACATCAGCAACTTCATGTGGATACTCTTGTCTTTCTACATTGTGTGTGGGATCTTTTCCGATCTCCCCCTGCTTTGTATTGCATCTGAATCAGAGTTGTGTACGTCAATGAATGAATAAATACACAGCAGCGCTAATGAATCACTGATGTCGACAGATTTCTACAATGTCACACCGGCAGCTTGAATTCCATTATTTATGAACACCACTCTAAGAAGCTACTAATAAACACGAACATTTGAACATTTTCTACTTTTGCAATTTCCAGGCACTGACTCCAGCAAAATGGAACTACTGTGTTTAAAGGCTCTATATTAGGCTTAATTGACTCTTGTGAGTTTTAAGTCATGTTATAATGTTGTTGCTCATCAAAATCATACTTGAAGTTGTGTTTCATTCACACGTTTTATTAAGCTTTTATTATTAGACTGTCTACATCTCCAAAGGTCAAAATACTCTGCTCCACTATGTGATGTGATTTAATGGTATTTTTCAAGTTAACAGCTACCTTTTAGCTTTTGTTCAGTAGTTACTAGAAATTCCAGGGCTGAAACAATCAAAATCGTCAAATTATTCTAGTGAAGGTGTACAGAGTTTACCACATCACAAGGTGGAGTGTTTTCTGTTTAAATAAGCAAGGTTTATGTGTTAAACATGAGCAAATATAACTCCAGGTATGTTTGTGATGAGGAAACAACAGTATAACATAGATCAGAAAATAGCATAATATAGAGTCTTTAATAGACTGAACATTAACCAGGCACTACAATAATACATATATGACCAGCAAGCCCCATACAAATGAGTTATTTGTTTAGTTCACCACTGCTTACAACGTATGATAAATGCTCACCACTGATAATTCCATCTACGTATACTATATCTAACAAAACAACTTTGATGAAAAATAAGCCTAATGCTGCTTGATATAGTGTATTGTACAAACAGTAACAGGTGTCATAATGTAGATATTTACTGCCAATAATTAAAAGATGAGGCACTAATCCTGGTGGTGGTCTTGGCTATTGCAATGCTTTTCAATTTAGTAAACATAGTAACATATTTTTTGCGAGTATAAACACTTAAAAGGCAGTAAAACATAATCAAAATAAGACTAAAAACCATAAATGTAAATCAAATATGAGATGTTTGGTACATTTTCTTTCTCCAAGCAGCTATTTCCAGACAGTGACTGCAGCCTGGCGAGGGGCTGGACAGTGCGGCCGATTCCCTGGGCTCTGCATTACTTATTGAACCAGGGCTTTGTGGAGCACACAGCACAAATCTATCTCTGTCTCTCCGTGGGCCTCTGCTCTCTTCCCTTGTTCTGTACTTACACTTTTGCAATCACAGGAGAGTTTTAATTTGCAGCCCATTTCTCTCCTAATAGCGGTGAGAGTGTGGGAGTGTGTGTTGTGTGCGCTATGGTACAGTTAGAAATATGAGGCTCGCGCACTGCTCTCAGAGTCAGCCATGTTTTTAATCACCACATATTCCAACATCTAATTAATCATTAACATTTCTCCTGCTGATCCTTAACCTCAGGGGTCTGGGGACACCCGCTCAACCTCTCCTCCTCTCCCACATTATCCTCATGGTGAGTATACATACTATTGTGTTGGCATAGACTGAAGACCACCTGAAGACCACCTCTTATGAAACAACTTCATTATGGAGGTTGCTATTATAACTTAAATTAGGAAATAAACACCTTGGGGTAGGTCAGTATCCCTGTGACTATATGTTATGTTGGTGAAATTGTCATATCCTAATTCACTAATAAAAAAAAAAATTCTATGCTCAAACACAAGCGCTGTTCCTCCCTCACTCCTCCTACTGGTCAACTTCTATCCTATCATGCTCTGAGTGAATGACAGATGGATTTAACCAATCACAATGAAGTGTGAACATTCAGTAAAAGAAGATTACTTTATTTATCTCTTGAAGGCAAAATAAAGCTAGGAGGAAGTCTACATGACATACATAACATCAAAATTACTATCTGGTTTTAAAAAAATTGCTATATTAATTTTTTTGAATCGCTCATCACTACTTCAAACCCTGAAAATGCAAATCCCTATAACACACCTGGGTTTGAATAATAACATTGCCCACAGTGAGAGTTGCTGTGGCCACACTTGTGAGACCTGCCGTGCACTTTGAATGATCCATTGTGAGTGGAGCCGAGTCGAATGCATGAGGGCTGTGGCTGCTGCGACCGCTGCAGCATGTGTTGTTATGTTTTATTCATTGCATGTGGCCAGAGCACAGAGTGTGAGACGAGCGTGTGTTTGTGCTCAGAACAGTGTGTTTTGGATGGCTTTGCTGAGAGTTGGGTTGCCATGTTGCTTGGTCAGGAGTCTCCTGGGTGGCCATCGAATGGTGGTATATGACACATCTGCTAGTGCAAACAGGCTGGAGACATGCAAGCACACTGTATATGAGTGCTGATGAGGGCAAAATCCTATATGTTCCAGTCTTGCCCTGTTCCCTGGCCTTCTGTGCCTCCTCCCTCTTCTCATTTGACTGTCTTCCCACGTCTGAGCTTATCGACGCTTCGGTTAGGGCTTTCTCTTTGTTTTCTCGGCTCCTGCCACCTCGATTCAGCGCCTTTGTCTCCTCTTCTCCTTGGCTCTTACACAGATACCATGCACCTCACTGCCAGCAGTCATTTACTCTGCTTAGGCAAATGAGCGTGCTTTACAGCGGGCATGTGTGTTTCTGCCTCATCAGAACACATTGCACACAACATTGGAGCAGGTTGCAGCCTAGAGGCTCAGACAGCAGCCTGAAATGGATCTAAGAGGCGCGCTGTGGGCTCCTTGAGCAGAACAATGGACTGATGTGACTCAGGCCTGTGTTTTGGATGGAGTGGAAGGTGTAATTGAGCATGTACATTACACAGCTTGTGGCTCTCGTGTAATAATTGTTTTAGTACAGCACCACAGCTTGTGCTCAAGACTACAGTGGTCACTCAAGTCAATAAACACTGGGAGACCTCAATGTGCAAACACATATAGATTATATGTGGAGACACAAGTAAACACGGAGCCATAATTTAACTGAAAGTATTTTGTGTAATTTGAGTACATCAAAAGAAACAATTAGCTCATTTAACAATACCTCATTTAAACAATAGAACGTCTAATTGGTGTTTTATTCAGTCTTGAGTTTAGTATGTGTTGTCAATTAGTAATACTGTGCTGTGTGAGCCAGAACTGTTACAGGAGTGGCGACTATTATAGTCTGAGATTCTGTGTTTCCAGAAGTAGAAAGAAAAGCATTCCAGCAAACAGGGGGAGAAAGTAGGCCCTGACCTGCAGAAAAACATCACAAATAGAGTATACATCAGTGTTGTACCTGATAGTTCATGAACGTGTTCATATTTTGGGCAAACATGAACTGAACGCATTGTATTACTACCTGATGAATGAACTGTGAAAGCGTTCATTCTAGTGTCTGTGAATGGCATGCGCTATCTACTTCGTTCTGTAGGGTGCCAGATTTCTTAAGTGTTCCAGGTGAAAACCTGGCGAAACACACTGAAAAGAGCCCTTAATATATAGCGCAAAAACATTAAATCTGGCAACAACACTAGCCACCAGCGTCGCATCGCCGCATGCGTCGTTGTGTCAAAACTAAAAAGAATATAGAGGGATTATCCATTTGGCACTCTGCTGCGCATGTCTCCATCAGAAAGAGCCGCTGTCCTGTCTGGTATCATGTCAGTGTCTTATAGGATTTCAGCAGATGGTGATATGGTGATAAAACTGTTTTAGTGCACTGACAACAGTGCTAGCTAACTCTACAACTCTACAACTTCATGTTAACCACACAGACAGTGGAGTTTTCTGCACTCGCACTGTGCATCTGCTGTGTTGATAACATATATACAGTCTATGGTTGATAAACAAATAATCTGTCTGTACTGTGGGGTGAAAGCTGCAGCTGCTACTAGTGTGGACTGTATGGACAGCAACAATGGGAAAATGCTGTTCCCTAAATGCTAATGCATCCTGGTTGGATAAGGATTCAAATCTAACAAATAGTTTCATTGTTAAAACTCATAAAATAATTGCTGTCTGTGGTTCTATATTAGCTTTGGCAATGATATTGAAAAATAATAGCTCACAGCAACGTAAAATTTCACAGGAAAAATGTTTTTTACTATGGACAAACTATTAACTATAAACAATTATGAACTATGAACAAACCAGTTCATTTTGAAATGTGTGAACTGAACTTTGAACTAGGGATGGGCATTTGATGAAATTTTCTTAATCAATCGTCGATTATCGATTAATCATTAACGTTTTTATATTAAAATGATCATCATTATTATTACTATCTGCACTACTAATCTGCATAAATAAATTCAACTTTACCACATATAAACCGTAACGACTCTAGAGCCACATCAATCCGTTTGACGTTATAATGTGTTTAATTCAGTTTTGCGCAACTCACAGAAACGAAACTTAAAACCGCATCGCTAATTTGCATAAACAAAGCGAAGATAAAACTACAGCTCTTGTGTCGCTGATGCGGTCAACTTCTGTTGGATTAAAAGACACGACTCAGTGGAATACAGGTTAGTGTGACCAGATTTGCGTTTGTCAAAACCAGGACAGCGTACGGGGGGAGGGAGGTGGGGACTCGTCATCGACATTGCACGACTCTCACCTGGTAAAACTTTTTCCCACTGTGCACATGGACTCACACTTGTCCCGAACGCAACGGAAAGCGTGGAATTTCTTGTACAACTCATCGTTAAACACACATTTGTGCTTCGGCACACTGCAGACTGACCGACTGTTTGTGTTATAAGTATACAGTCTACTATGTAAGCGTAAGCGTGTGTGTGCGTGTATGTGAGTGTTGTGTGTGTGTGCATGTGCAGAGAGAGAGAGGAGACCCTGCCCCATGGATACCTGTGACCTGGTCCACCAGGATGCGGGATGTGATGATGCGTCCGTACTGAGAGAAGAGCTGCTCCAGCTCCTTCTGGGTCATGGTCTTGGGCAGGCCGCTCACATACAGGTTAGCATCACGGATAGAGGCTGAGCTGGGCCGTGCGTAAGACACCTACAACACACACACAGATACAGGAATTTACAAAGAAACAAAGCCTTATAGTTAACTCCTCATTAACATGCCTTACATCATGTGCATGTTTCTAATGTGTCCTTAATTATCCTCATCTCAAAATAGCACAGATCTGTAGCTCTAGAGTCATTTGTGCGAGACTCAGAGAAGACTGGGAACCACAGGTGTGTGACTTAAAGGGAGACTGGGATGAAAGACACCAGAACCATGTCAAAACGTGTAACTCACGTTTGTAACTTTTAGAAACTTTTCTTGATCTGCATTAAAAAGGGACACACAGCTTCTATTGGAGGAAGCCTGCATTAGTCATGACAAGATTAGTAATTTCACTATATTATGTAAGCTATTAAGCTGTGTTATTTCTTTCTTTTTTACCATGGTTTTATTGAATACTTTCTTTCTTTGTGTTCCATTTCATGCCATTAGAGGTAAGTCATTTGTTATGGTTTTATTGCAAAGCTCCTGACAGTAACATACATGCAATCAACACCACACAAATGAAGTAAATTCTAGCCTTGTTGTGTAGCAGTAATCACACAGGAAATGGCTGCTACACCATACCTGAAACACCTGTATAGATGCACCAACACTAGAGAGGACAGGTTTACTATGCTCCCACTTGTTTATATATATATATATATATATATATATATATATATATATATATTCAAAATAAAAACTTAAATCAATCAACATTCCAAGAAGCTCTGAGCAAGGGTGTTTAATTTTTGCATATTTTTTGACTGCACAAGATTATGTTCTAAGACTTAGGCCAGTCCATTGCCTGAACAAATAAAGGCAGCAGGTAAGAACTATGAAGAGCAAGAATTATCCTAGAACAAATACATTGGAAATTGACCTGTCATTTTTAGACACCATTACTAAAGGAGACATATTCTGTATATTCTACTATTATGACCTTTTAACCATATTACAGTAGTGTTCCCTAGTTTACTCAAAGTTGTATTTGAATTGATTTAAACATGTTGGCATTATCCTGTACTATCCTGCATTTAAGATTAGAGTGCTCAGTGGTCAATGGTCCCATTTCTATTACTAAGCCATTTTAGATCAATATTGCATTTTTCAATAAATACATGTAAAACAGTGACATAGTTTTACTAGAAAAAGCATAATATATGTATCTTCTTCAAATGAGTATCTAAACAGAAATATGTCCCTATAAGCATCAGTGTTTGAGGTTTTCCCAAATCCTGCTGTTTTTCCATTTTTCCTCGTTTGGTTGCCTGACTTCCACCCCCCACACTTCTGTCTCTCCTCTCCTCCTTTTCTCTCCTTGTCAGCCAAGTCCAGATGCCTAATCCATCAACACCTCCTCAGCTTCCAGTGCTATTGTGTGTGCGTTGGGGAAAAGTTCTCCAACTGTAAGTGTGAAGATGAAAGTGTTAGTGAGCAGGCGCTGTATAAATGCATCTCTGATTATGTGCATCTGTGTCAGTGAGCTCCTGGCACCCTCCCCCTCTCCTCACACCTCAATATGAAAAAGTATTAGCGTCTAACCCGATAAAATCTGAGGTGTCATAGTGGTAAACCTGCAGCACTTCTACAGACATTACACACAGAAAATATTCCCAAGAGTGTGTGCAGCGTGCAGAGTGTGACCTAAAGTTTAATTTTAGAATGACTGCTTTTAATTGACCTTGTTACCCCTTGGGATGATGGAGGTTGTTGTCAAAAGGAGAGGAGAGAGGAGGTGGTGGTAAGGCGGAAGTGAGGTGTTAAACTGAGAGGTGTGGAGTCTTGTGTCATCATTACAGAACAGTACCTTGCCACAGTATTTAGTATCAATAGGCTCTAGTCACGCTTAAGTCAGAAAACTGGCAGATGTTTGGAAACATGTGGATGACTTCCTTTGTTTTACTTTGTTTACTTTTTCCTAGTAACTCTGACACAATCTGGGTAAACTGAGAAAATGGCTGAGACAATGTAATTGTCGTGTTCCTTTATGTTCAGCAGATCAACAGTTACAACCAGCTGTGACATCGAAGACGCGAAGATGTCCCCCATGAAAAGCTTAGGCAGGTTGTGAAGACCGCTGCTGCAGAATCCGTGGTTTTATCACATACCCAGTGTCGGTAACTACTACACTGGAAGTTGTCATTCACATGTTTCCAAATGTCTACTTGTAAGCATGAATCGAGCCTATTGAATCTATGATTATACATGATACCTGTTTACTGAGTTATGTGTTAACAGTGGTGTACCTTATTCAAGGTAATTTTTGCAACTTTTTTGTAGTTAACTTTAATAGGATTTGTAGGAATATATGCTTTTGAATTTAGGGAGGTTCAATAGCCCACGTGGCCTAACACTGAGATCTGTTTGGTGCATATTTATAATTTCTAATGACAAAAGGGATAATTCTTAAGAATCATAGACACAGCAAATGTCACATGGTAAACATTTTTCTTGAAAGCTGCATTTAGTTCAAATATAGCCATTTCTCATTGTTAGATTATGTAAAAAAAAGTCTTAAAGGTCTTCTGCTGTATATTATATACCTCATAATGCTAACATCTAGCTAAACACTCAAGATAACCATTTCTTTTGGATTGTACGAGGTCAGTAATTCAAAAAAAATATGTAGCATTGGATTATGCAGACGTCCGACAGAGTGTGTTGCTCCCTTAGGGATTCCCCTTTCACAGCTCTTGGCTAATCCCATCCTATTAGATTAGATTAGATCAGATTAAATGAGATGACAGCGCTCTGAATCCTGGATTACCAGCACACAGCAGATTACTGAGGCTACTAGTCATGTTTAAGGCAATAACAGTTTTACAGAGAGTGAGCAGAGCACAGAGATGGGCTGATTTAAAAGAGAAACCTGAAGGCATTCATTTAGACATGTTTGACTCAGATACCCTATCTCTCCCCTCCACCGAGGCTGGGTATTAGTCATGCTATTTAAAAGTAATAAGAGAACTGACTGTTGTGGAAAATGTGCAGTGATGGACAAGTCTCTTCCTTTTCACTCACATGTATTTATACAATTTTACCTTTTCCAATTTGACATTTGCAATTAGCATAACGGCTACATTCAAAGGCCTTATAATGTCTCTTTGAATTACATGGTCTGCATTTCTGAGCATCATGTATGCTAATCCTAACCACCCCGCAGCAGGTTTTCAACAGTTTTCGATTAGATAGACTGAGAAAATACATTTGAAGCTTGTTATGACCTCCAATTGTTTATTTATCCAAAGTATTCATGTTTTATTGTCTGTCTGGTGATTGACAGTGCATGTGGTTAATCTGTTATGCTGTGGGAGATGAGATACCTTGATCGTTTTGGTTTGAAGTCTGAGTCCATTTAACGTGTTGATGGCTTTCTCTGCATCCTTTGGGTCAATGTAATTGACAAAGCCGTAGCCCAGGCTCTGTCCTGAAACAACACAAAGAAAAAAATAAAACATTTTATTAGACGAGAATCAACAGAATAACATTATTTAAATCACAGTCTCAAATTTGTATCTGCCACCTGCTGTTTCAATTCATGTGCAAATTTACTTCACCAACTTCTTCACCCTGGCCACAGAGGTAATTTGTAAGAATATATTGTGTTTTACCAACAATAAATAACAAAAAATAAAACAATATTGTCTTTCAAATAATCCTGTAGAACTATAAAATTCTTACATCCCGGATTGTGCACTATATATTATAATAACAGATATTCCCTGTTGTCCTAAAAATGACAATAAGTTACATTTTCAGTACGAATAAAGATAGTCAAATCATCCTCTAAATTATAGTTAAGATATAGCAACACTTGTCGGTCCAGTGTCTTTGAGCTTGATGCTAACTCAACCACAACAAAGTGTTTCCAGTAGAGCTCCATCCAACAGACACACCCCTGTGAGCTGATGTGTCCAGCCCCCAGGGTCCCCAGCCTTTAGAGGGGTCCTAACAGAATGAGTAGCAAGTACCATATTTCCCCCACATACAACAAAATATCTGGTTTTACTCTACATAAAAAACGCTAACCCTGTAGTTTAGATCTGAACAAATATGTTCAAAAATTTGATCTTGCTTTAATTTTGCAATTCATATTTCAGTCTTTTTATCAGTTCTTCTGGACATGTTTAAATGTGAACTTGAATAGAATCCTCTTACAAAACATAAATCACAAATTCTGTCAGAGAAATCACAATTAGATATATGTTCACTCTAATACAACCCGACAGCCGTAAGTCAGACACAAAGTGAATCACGAGTTATGAATCACACTTTTAGGGAAAAAGGAAATGTAGGATTTCAGACCACACAGACAGTACCAGTGGGAGTCGTAGCCCTAACTTCAAACAGCTGATGCACTCTGGATTTACCCTGGATTATCAGGCACTTCCTATTGTTAATTAAAAACCTGACGTTGCAGAGAAGACTGCTATTTTTAACTACCCGTCTTTGTTCTTTACTGCTCTTCTCCTCTAACTCCACTTTGACACCAGGGGGTAAGTCAGGACGTTTAAATATAACAACACACACTTTTCAGAATGTTTCTTGTTGTCAGGAGTTAAGGAAAAGTGAAGACCACAACAGAGCAAAGGCACTTGGAGACAATGTTCAGATGAGTACAATGACATATTTAAAACAGTGAGCTGAAACCATATTCTAATACAGTAAAAACCTACAATCATCATTTATAGATTTTATAGAATTATCACTGACAATGTCTGTGTTTAATCCCTCAGTTGTCCAGGTAGGGCCCCAGCTGAATTCTGTCAACTGGACAAAAGACCGAAATTAACAAGCTATTATTATATATATATATATATATATATATATATATATATATATATATATAGTAATACTCACTTATGTGGTTTTATTAGGGTTTGATGCTGAATGGACATTGTTTGTTAAAAAAAAACACAAAAAAAAACCCTAGGCTTATGTATTAAAAGTAGATGTTAAGACATTCCTTATAATTTATCACTGCATTTTGACATTCAAGGACACTTTGAAAAGGATTACATTGAATGACCATGAGTGCTGTTTTAAATGTTCAAATTTTAACTTTTATTACCATTATGTCTAAATTTCCAAACTGGACTATGCAATAAAGACACAGAAGGTTAGCTGTAAGCAATGAGTTAAGGGAATCGCTGATCTCTGTATGGACTGGCTTATGTTAATGCTGCAGCGACATTAGCATTCTGGGCCAAATAGGGCCAAAGGCAGCAGTGTCTGACAGAGAAGGCGTCCCCAGAGCAGGTCGATTATCTGCTGTAAATGTCTATGTGCATGTGTGGGTGCCACTCGAGCGGGCATAAAAACATGAGTCAGCACTGAACTACAACCTCAACATAATGTATTTCAGGGCACTTATGGCCGTAAATGTAAATGATGTGTTTATGTACAACGCTCACACCAGCACATTTGAATATAGTGGAAATGTGACTTGATTTTAGTAGTGTATTCAGATGTAAAGAGATGCTTGGCATGCTAATTCCAATCAAGGAAGGCCACGGTGTCCAAAAAAAGCATTTGATGCAAATCCTACAATAAAATTACAATAAAAACATACATTGTAATTTGATGTGTATGGAAGAAAAATTTAAGGAGCACTATTCAACTTTTCTACTGTAGGGTTTACCATCTGCTTGTCTCCTTAGAGATGTTATTGCTTTGCCTGGAACATTCCACAGTATGACATTAACCATACATCACTCATTTAATTACAAATGTTTATATTGTTCAAAAAATGTAATCTTCTGTGAATGGGGACGCCTTTCCACAAATCTGACCTGTAAGTTGGCTTGGCATAGTTCCACCTGCTTTTGTCCATTGAAGTTTAATGCTATAGTGAGGAATATTCCATGCAAAGCAGTAACATCTCCATGTAGAAAAGCAGGTGGCCTACAACAATAATGTTACGTAATACACCTTTAAAGAAGACAAACCGCACAATGTAATGTGTCTGTATAGGCTCAGTAGACAACAGTATCCACAATTATTAGCTTTCCCTTTGGCTAGCAGCCTTGTATTGACTCCTTTTGGCAGGGCCTAGCGTCTACAGGGTTTGATGATTGAGGACTAGACTGAGATCTTGGCATTGGTCCCTAGGTGAGACATCTGCCTTCAGCATCAGGGGAGCTCCACGTGGGCCTTTCCTCCCACCTCTTCCAGCATACCATTGAGCCAAACACTGTGGGGAGTCACCGGGAACCTGTCCTACCTCCTCCCATTCACATGCTGTATACCACGCCAACGCACCATACTGCCAGATGCAAACACAGGCACGGTAAACATGCAATAACTCAATCACTGAACCACACACAAACAAAAACAGGAGTAAAAGTGGAGCTTACAGAGGTGGCAGTGCTGTATTCACTGTGTTATTATGTAGGAGGTTCTATAAAAAATGCACTGAAAACTGAAGAAAATTGATACACTATGTTACTAAAATTGTGAGAAATAAAAATGTGTTGTTTAAACACTTAAAACCATGAAAATATTTAAATACACAAACTTAATGGTTTGGTCTTTTTTAAAGCTTAAGTGTGTTTTTATAGATTAATTTGGGATACAGTGCTGAAAATAGGTTTAAAGATATGATTAGCTATTTACAAGGCTGCTAAAAGAAAGAAAAAAACACACAATACAGCATCTGGGTCAACACAAGAGCCATTAAAACAAATGATAAATAGAGTCTAATGAGGTTGTAGCTGACAGAAAACTATCCTTGTGCTGATCAATTAGCCTAATGGATACATTAACTTACATATATATAATGACAATTAAAACCGAGAACTTAAATGATGCATTGCTCTCCATAATGATCTTTTAATGAGGTTAGATATTCATTTGCCTTTGAATCCTTTGGCAGCTTGTAGAGACAGTGTTCACACAGCATTCATAACTGCACCAAGACGCTTTGAAGATAGACTTAATAAAATAATAGGCCTTCTGCGAGAAATGGCCCGTTTGGGAATTGTAGGAAAAGTGTGCTCCGCAAATATCAAAAGATGTAGCGTTTTGTTCTGTTGAATATCTAAAGCGATGGGGGGTCACTAGCCTGTGTAGTTTTAGTGCTTGTCCCAAAGATGGACGGATTGAGTCAAGAAAGGATATCTAGTTTAGAAATAAATGTCTCCTGTGAAGAAAGCAAAAGCTCATAATCATTTAAATTCATTTCTATGTCTTGAAGTCTGAGTCTGTTGTTTGAGAACATATTGTTGCTATTCCTAGTGCGTGGTTCGCACTAGCCTTGTTTTTGGCATGTGAGGTGTTATGACTAAGCCACTGTTTGTTTCCTATGGAGCAGCGGATTGCCCACTGTGTGAGGAGAGCCTACGTCATGAGGGGGTCCTGCCTGCTGCTTCCACTCTACGTCATTCATATCTAAACAGTACAAGATTTTACAGTATATTGCTAACTATTGTTATTTAGTGTATATGCTTTGTGTGCTGTGAAAAGCCCATATGGCCACAGTATGTACGTCATTATAGTGAATGATTGTACAAAGAGACCTGCACTAGAGACATGAAAGCCCCTTGTTCTTTTATCAGGCAAAGCACAGATAGGTACTTTGATCTCACAGGTAGCAAAAACACATTGACCTGACTTTTGTTGTTTACATTGATTGTGTGTATTTGAAAATCCCATTAGGACTGTATTACTATAACATCATTGTGAAATACGTTTCAAACAAACAGAACAAAAGTACCCGCACATTCTCATGAGATCAGAATCGTTTGTGACTAACTTGGACAGATTTCTTCTCCTACTAATGTGCCCTAGAGCAAGACTTCAGCACATTTACACCATTATATTATGTTCATTAATATGATTGCTTTACAATAACTACTTCATCAGTTTGTAGGAAACCTTTACTGTCTAGTTTCTGTAGGAAAATGTGAGAACTTGGGTGCATGAGAAGAGGATATTCAGAGCTATGAGTCAGTGACACTTCCAACGTACCTCTCCTGTTTCCGAGAAAAACTGGCAAACCTGTTGGTCCGACTTAAATTTAGTGACATTTTAAGAATAGGAAATGGCTAGGGAAAATATTTCAATTTGTCAAAATAAATGTGACATAGTGTATGTGTGCTCTTGTGCTGTTCTCATTCTGCCCCTTGCTGCTACTGCTGCTGCACTGACTTCAGGTAGTTCTATTTTTGATGGGCCAACATTTAGAAAGGTGCCCTACTGGCTTCATGTCACAATACACGTCACTTAGACCACACAGAGAGTCAAAAATGTTATAACATGGCAAGAACACTCTTCCACAAGCACTGGGAGTACAGTCAATGTGCATTATGTGTTTGCCCAAATAACAAAATTCATAAACACATGCATCCAGTGCAGCTCCCTCTCCCACTCACTCATTCAGATCATCTCTGTCCTGTGTTGCCAAGGTAGCAGCCACAGTTGCACTCTGGAGGCTCCCACTCTCTGTTCCCAAGGCCTGCTTCATCTAATACTCACACAGTAGCCCACATAAGCCCAGGGACAAGTGCACATCCTCATGTATGGAAACACCCCCTCATGATGGTGGCTGCTGGGCCTTCAGGCCAGTGGACTGCGGCCTACTGTGTGGGCTGCCCCCCTTGTCTGGTGCAGCGGAGAAAATAGACCAGGAGCTAAGAGCATAATATAACATACAACACTGAATATTACCAAAACATAATTACTATGTGTTGTATATTTATTTCTAATAGAGATGTTTAGTGGTGTGTTAATGTTAATGATTTATATAATAGACAGTATTGTTTTGGCAACCTAAACCCAAATACAATCAAACAGCATTAGAAACTAAAAGTATGGTTAAATGGGGATTAACTAAAATCAATAAGCAATAACAGGACAAACAGTTATATTAAAACATCTATAAATCCATCACATATCATGGTAAAGATCACTGGAAGAGTCCATACTATTGAAAAAAATCCGCCCCATTGCTCCATCAGTTTGAAGTCCTGTTGGCTACACAAAGACAAGTTTCTGCTCCCTGCCTCATTCGGCTGCTTGGGCTCAGGTACACCCTTAAGAACAGTAGGTCAGAGGGCGGGTGCGGGCCCGGAGGCATACACTGCCTTCGGAGGTATGGCCCCCATCATTTGGGACGGTCACAGCCTCTGCGCTCTGTGTAAAGGGCATTCACTGTGGAATGGCAAGAAGAATCTAAGGAGAGGTCATTCGGGGTAGAAATCTCTGTGGACATCTTGGGCCATGTAGTGTGTCAGGACATTTGAGACCTGGGACATTGAAACTTTAATGTATGCCCATCTATGTGTGCACTTCTGAGGCTGGCAGCTCTCCTAATACCTGGCACTGCATATGTCAAATCCTTTTTCCATCTCCACCTCTGTCAGCTTTGTTCACGTGCTGTGTTGCCTTCAGTTCAATTCAGGTTCACATAAATGTTAGGAACAAAATGCACCAGACTCACAGTGATTAAAGATGAAAGCTAGGTAAAAGCTTTTTTTTCTTTCAGGTACACTTTTGTGCAAACCTTTAGTGGGGTGTGAAAATGCTTCACTAAACAAACTATTCTTTTTTGGTGTTGTCAAAAAATACATTTTAGCAGCAGTCAGTAATAAACCAAGGATTTTATGAGTTGATTAACCAGATGGATTTCAAAACAGACTGGAAGAAATAAACTTCAATTTGGAGTTTTGGTAATTTAAGAATATTTCCAGTTATTGACATCTTAAAGGATGGTGAAGCATAGTTTATTACTGACTGAACTATATAGAAAACAAGGCCCCGCCCACTTGTCCTTGCAACTCAGGGTTAGATGCATATTTGATGTATGTGGGGCTTGTGGGTTCACTCGATGTTCCCAACCAGCCCAAGCACAACAATGACCTTAATGGCACGTACATGCTGCAGAAGCCCAGGCTTTTAGGCCCAAAGTGGAGAAGACGTAATGTACGAGTGAGGTGTAAAGTTGTCCTTATGAAATACGGAAACTCACATAGGACATTTATATGGTACACAAGCTCCTGTCGAGGCAAAACCACTCCAAGCCTGACATCATGCTCCATCTATTTTTTATAGACCACATCTGCTTGGCTTGCTACCTTGTCACTATGATTTGCATGGCTCTCCCAGATTGCATGAACCAACTGAACACACAGAAGTGACATGAGCTGTCCATACAAATGCCTGTGTCAATATGACTACTCTGTCATAAAGGTCACTTTTATGCTTTTAAATTTAATAATTTGTGAACAACAGAAAAAAGCTGCTTAAATGTGTGTGGGGAACATTCTTACTTAAACAAGCAGGAAAATATTTTCATGCCACAGCATCTAAATCATCTTTCAATGAACCCACCTGAAAATGCAAAGAGCAGGCTTCCAGTAAAAAGAAATTCACAGCCCACCACAATAAATTTGTGTTACTTTACCATTACAAACCTTACAAAAATCTTTTTGCATTACCTCTTTTTCATAGGAAAAACAAATGGCTTCATATCTCCTGATTAAATGCAGCTTATGCTAAAAACATGAACCCAAAAAAATAACCATGACCATTCAATACATTTCTATTTATACATAGCTTATCTATGCCTTTTTTAATAGTATTTGTGCATAACTAAACTATGATAGCTTTTGTGCAGTGTAGCGTGTGTGTGTTCAGTAGATGCTTGACTAAACAAATTGATGTAAAAGGATCTATTTGCAGCATATACAGTCACAAAGCGCTGATGTCCTTGAGAACTCGTCCTGCTTACTGTGCCTGGAATAGAGCAGGCTGGATGTAAAGACACCTACACTATAGGCACTTAATTCCAACAACAAAACTCTGATGATATCTGTGCAAGCGAAAGCAGGGACTGACAGAAGCATTCGCAGGTGAAGGCCCAGGGCTTATGCAAAAGTGTGTGGGCAGCGTCTAGTTGCGTGTGAGAGAGTCTTCAATAAAAGATTAACCTGTGTGTCCCCAGTGTGTTATGAGAGCAGAGCTACATTTAGTTGTGCAACAGCAGGAGGAAGGAAGGCTCTGCTTGTGGGGCAGAGAAGACACCCAGAGGTGGCTGAAGTCAGACTGGGTGACAGACTGCATGCACCCGCTTCACCTTCACGGCGTCATTGGAGCTGACAGGAGCAGGAAGTGGAAGCTCAGACGAGACTCCGGACCTGTCTGTCTCCTTCCATAGAGAGGGGTAGGGGCTCACACCTGTCAGTCAGTATACTCTGGTTAGTCAACGCAATGACGATGAGATGCAAAGACAATACAAAGTACTGTCTCTGCTTCAAATATGTTTGGGTTTTACTTTAAAGTCAAATTACTATTTGTATTGTGTTTACTTTAACTTATCTTCTGTACTCTAGGTTTAAATGAGAGTATTTTGGAAGGTATGGGTGTTCTTGACATTCCCTTGTGAACCAATTAGTTTCGCAGGGAAATTGCACCCATGGGACAGCCAAATGGGTAAACTCCACAGCAGCAAAGTGATAAATGACTTTTGTTTATATTTATATTAACAACCTTTTGCACTGTAACACACCTCATCTAAGAGACTGTATAGAACAGAACAGAGAATCCAAATGCCACCGCCTAAACTGTTAATTTCACTCCTCCGCTGCATAGTTTTCAATCTTAAAGATTAAATAATAAACAATTTAATAATTACAATTATTAATAATCATTGCAGCCCTACAAGGCTAATATTTTACACTGTCTGCACACAGAGTAAAAGATGACTACAAAAATTATATTAGGAGTTCCTAAACTTTTCATACTAGGACCCCCAAAATAACCATGCAACCAACTCCACTATGAGAACAGCTAACAGATTAGTGAAAGAAATGACTGTCTTATCTGTCTATATTTTTTTGCAACGAGTAAAAATTTAAAGCAAATAAAATATTCAATTTCATACATTAGCATTACAAAACTAACCATAGTTTATTCCTGACTAATATTCTGGTTTTAATTTGAATTTGGACCATACTACATGTACCATACTACATGTTTGTTCTTTGCAGTGTAATGTAACTGGAGCTGTGGCCACAGTTGGTGACTATGAGCCTGGGTGTTGAAGCACTTTTGGTTGATATTTCTGATGCTGTGTAAACAGCATTACATTAGCTCTCCTATGTGCAGCATGTGTTTGTTTACTCTTGTGCCGTGTGAGAAAAGCTTGGTGCTCTCAGCTGCCTCTGCCTGCCCGCTGCTCTTTAATGAGATTATCTGGAGAAGAGTGTCAGTAAGTAGGATCTAAAATGAAAGCCATTATGGAGCATTATCACAGAGTTGCCCCCCCTCCCATCCATCTGCTGTATGGCCACCCACACAACACCACTACACCCAGGCTACAGCCATGATTAGCGCAGCCAAGTGCTGCTTAATTTAAACACCTCTAGAGAACAGGGTGCACTTTGCTGACTTCTAGCACTTGGGATACTTCTAGGGATTATATAAAATGCCATGTTGCACATTCTGGGAAATTTTTTCATGAATGTAAAACAAGTGAGACTAAATGTTCCAGGGAACTTGGGCCTCTACCTTAGAGAAAGAATTCTTGTAAATAATTCATTTGATTTGGCAAGCTTTTGGAGCGATGTTAGTCCTTCTTCTTACCTGTGATCTTGTCGCGGACTAGCTTGCAGGATTCAATCTCTCCGATGGATCCAAAGAGGCTGCGGAACTCCTCTTGGGTCATGTTCTGGGGCAGGTAGTTGACAATGAGGTTGGTCTTGCTGTCGTCATTAGAGGAGCCAGTCTGCATGGGCGAGGGGCAGCCGCGGCTGTTGGAGGTCGGACCGTTGGCCGTGTTACCTCCTCCACTCGGGCCGTTTGTTACTGGAGCCTCCATGTTACTGATGATCTGAAGCACAAAATAAACTACTTTAAAAATGCATTTTTTTACCATAATATGCTGCTATATTATGAAAACAAAAAAAAATCATTATTTCAGAAAGTTTGATTTTTGTTTTTGACATTTATTCATATCATGGGATCACAAACTGAACACAATGAGCATGCAGTAAATAATAGACCAATCACTTGACACAAGAGGGACAAACAGCTAAATATTTATGAGGACATTAAGAGAGTAATCTAGTCTAATGGCTAATGGCTGCTAATGTCAGAAGGAGAGGTCAGTAACTGTGGTGGGCAGCGTTTCAGCTGGCAACTGCTGCTGATGCTGCTGCTGTGACACAGAGACACTTGGTATGCAAAACATCTCAGAGAATAAAACATTTTTGAGATAAAAGTGAGAAAATACATCATGGAGGAGGGGAGCAGGTTGCACTTTGATTTTCTGAGCACTCTGCTGATATGCACATATTTGAGAATCTTGTTCTTTGTTCGAATAAAAACAGGAAAGTGCAATATTTTGCATAAAACCTTGATAAAAATGAATGGATTTGTTTTGACGTAGTATGCTGGAGAAAACATGTATATTTGTTATTGAGGAACATGATGTGCTAAGAATAAATAATAAAAAACATATAAAACACAGGCCACACACCCTTCTGCGTGTGACACCCTCTGGGATAAATCGAATACCTATTTCATGATAACTGATCAACCTGGTATTTAATATAATGTTTGTTTTGTTCTGTTTTCTTGTTCCTTAGCTACATATCCTATACTATTAGAAAACTACTGAAAACTACAAATAAAGTAAAAAATAAAATACCTTTCTGTATTGCAGTGCAATCTTAAAACGTATATGACAGGTCAGACTACACATTTTACAAATTTTTACCAAAACCCTTGGCAATAGATTTTCCTAGTTCTGGTTTATAAGTTATTATTTTACATTCGGACAGCAGATGCAGCCTCCATAGCATTAATTCCATAACTTTTACACATCAACTATTCTATAAACAAAGGCCATAATGTGTTACAATACATTAGTTAGTATAGTAGTAAAATAGTAGTAAAGAGAGAGAGAGAGAGAGAGAGAGAGAGAGAGAGAGAGAGAGAGAGAGAGAGAGAGAGAGAGAGAGAGAGAGAGAGAGAGAGAGAGAGAGAGAGAGAGAGAGAGAGAGAGAGAGAGAGAGAGAGAGAGAGAGAGAGAGAGAGAGAGAGAGAGAGAGAGAGAGAGAGAGAGAGAGAGAGAGAGAGAGAGAGAGAGAGAGAGAGAGAGAGAAAGTGGTCCTTGAGCATAAACAGGACCTCAGATGGGACAGCGAGATCCTGTTTAGAACTCTGCATCGTGTACTTTTTACACTTTGCGTCCCAAGCTCTCACATGACTGATGTAAAACCATATGGAGAAATAGAGACCCTATGTACTATCCAATCAATCAATTCAACTCATAATTAGAAAAAAAAAACAGTCACATAACTAGATTAGTAATTATTCAAGCTGTAATCCAAACCATGACTTCATGTGAAACCCTAACTGACGTGCAAATATTCTTTAATCCACTCCAATCAAAAATTTAAAGTCATTAGTCAGGTCTCTGCCTTTTCCCTGTTCAGCCATTCAGCTGTGTCTATTTTTAACAAATGTGCACACATCCCAACTCACTGCACTCTACAAGAGGCACGACTAAGTACAAGCAGCACATTCATACACATACTATGTTATCTTATTTTGTCTGTCACTAAAACTAACTTTCACTTATAAAAAACATCTGCATACTGTAAAAGCTCTACAGAGACCTGTTTACAAAGCAATTCTAGTAAGTCTAATACAACTACTGTAAAATACCTACAGTAAAAGATGGTGAAAAGCACAATGTTTTTAATATTCTTAATAGTGTAGCTGAGTGTTCGCATGTGTAGGCACCAGCCTTTGTCCTGCTTTCCAGTTCTAAATAAGGTGGTAGTGCTTCTTATTCTCTTTTCTGCTCCTCTCTTTTTCATAGGAGCAGAAAGATCAGCATGTCTGCGCTGCATCTCTCTCTATCTTCTCATTTACACACAGTTCTGCACACGCTTTTAATGTGGACAAGCACACACTTTAGCACAGGCCAACAATGGTGCACGGTTGTGAGAGAAAACAAACATGCAGATGTCTAAAAGCTCTCCAGATGAGAGCTGCATGCAAATACTTCTTCAGACAGTATCCAACCTGCTTGGTCACCACTGCACAACTGCGACTCTGAAGCACACAGTATCTAGCGCTAACAGACTTGATTGGAAAGAGCCTTATTAAATCTGTTTACATTCCCTGCTGAGCTCCATTCTGTCAGAGCGACTTTCAACTCCATGGGACATTTTCAGTGGAGTTTTTACACCAAAATGGCTGCCTCTAATTAACAGGGACCTGCCGAGTCCCAGCGGCCAATTATCTTCCTCTCCTTGTCCCTGCCCAACAGCATTTGTGCTTCTCAGCAGTCCACTTCACGAGGGTAGTGCACACTCGAGCTGTCCTGCTCCCCCACTGTGGAGCCCAGTGCTGTGGACACAGCTCAGTGCAGCTCCTGCTGACTGGATACAACCGCCTCTTCTGCTGCACTTCATTTTATCCACTACAGTGCGACTGCAGCTCAGAGCATGTAGCTCAGGCAGTTTACCTTACTAGAGGCTTTATGTGTGAGCATGTGTCCGGTAATGTCCAAACTATCCCTTTATTCTGCCCTGAACCTTTAGTTCACTCCTTGATATCACTACTGGTAAACATAATGTCATTTATCAGTTGTATGAACATTACATTTTGTTATAACGTTTTTGGAATATAACCCTAGTGTTGGATAGTTGCTTAAGCAGTATATATTATTAAGTGTAAAACTGAGCTGAAAAAATATAGAAAAATGTGTGCAAATATTAATAATTGCAGTATTTCAAAATTACAATTCTAGTACAATTCTCAAAAACAAAGAACTAGGTTAAAGGAAGCATTGAAGCACTAACATTGTTTTGTCTTTATTATGTAAGTAGACAATGTCAGCAGTTTTAAGTGATGCATTTACTAAAAAAGTTAAAGTAATTCTTTACTAAATCTCCTCCTGTCCACACCTATATGTCCACCTCCATTACTGTCTCCTCCAGTAGCAGCAGCAGCAGCATCCCCAGTGAAAACAATGCAATATGAGATCACATGACTTTGTACTTATTGGTTGTGTTGGTTTTGGCAGTAACAGTCTCCTTACCATCTTTGGCTGTGTCAGCAATCCTTTCTCTGCCCAGCCCTGGAGCTGCGGGAGCTCTGCCTGACGCCACTGTGTCTCTGTCGAGCCCTATGGAGCACAGTCGCCATCAGCATCACACACCACTGCACAGGGTTAGGTTAGACTGTTATACTGTTACGGTAGGGAGGGTATCGGGGGGCAGGAGGAGGGGGGGGGT
This sequence comes from Boleophthalmus pectinirostris, assembly GCF_026225935.1. NCBI lineage: Eukaryota > Metazoa > Chordata > Actinopteri > Gobiiformes > Gobiidae > Boleophthalmus > Boleophthalmus pectinirostris. Next base: position 18,028,400 of record NW_026571473.1, read on the forward strand.
GAAGCTCTGATCATTTATACTCTTCAGACTAAAACACAGGTGGAACAAGTCATGGAAGCTAATAGCCCAGATAGAGCTATAGAATGAGAGTGAAAAGTGTGATCTCTGTGTGACTACTGCAGCGACCTTGGCAGAGCTTCTAATAAGGGCTTCCCTCTTGCTCGCGGTGGGTAAACAAGCCCGTAGTTGAAGAAATAGAAGGCCACAAATGAGCAGAAAGCCTGTTCACTAGCTCTCCAGCCCGCAGCTATCTATGGAAGCTACAAGCAGCCAATTTAGTAGGAGAGGGGGGAAAGAGGAGAGCTGACCTCTGCCTTCATTTACTCCTCCAGAGAGACAGTGAGACGGATCTGATGGGAGGAAGAGAGGAGGTGGAAAAAGCAAGGCCTGAGTAATAGGGAAGACACTCTCGATAGCTCGCAGAGAGACAGGGAGGGGAGGGCGCCTGTACATGTTCTGTTGTCAATGTGTCGTGTAAACTTAGGAGCGAATGCATAATGTAGGGCTAAATGAGAGTGTTCTGTCAGGGAGGAGAGGAAAAGAAGATACAGATGAAGGGTGGTCCGCCTTACAGACAAAATAGAGTTTCTGTCTCATATGAAGAAGTTGAGTGAATTAGAACATTGCCTTCTGGTAGAGGGGCTATAGTTTAATACAAGCTAGCATTCTTATTCAATTTTTATCAGATTTTTATAGGGAAAACAATAAAAATATATAAAAAATGTGCTATATTTCAGGAGCTTTTCAAACTGTAAACTATGGAGACTGGGCAGACACAAAGTTAGATGCTGCAGTTGCTGATGATGTTCAGGTAACTTACACAAATCTCCTATGTCACTCATGTTAGACGAATAGGTAAGTGTTATTTAATTATCAAATTTCTTTGTGTCCTCGATCTATATAATACACATTTATATGGATCAGCTAAAACAAAGTTATGTTATTTTGAAGGTAGGAGACGGTCAATTGCCCTGAAAAGGAAGAGTTAGGCTGAGGTGAATCATCAAAAGCATTTCCACCTCTTTTCATAATTACACATACTATATCATTACTATATTGAAGGGAGCGCAGACAGTGTGGTTCAAATGTGGTGACAGAAGCACAAGCAGATGTGTATGAAGTGTTAATTCAGCCGCAGTAACATACATGTGTCAAATTATAATCTGTAAAACAATATCCATGTCATAGGTTAATACTCAACCATTCTAACGACCACACATGCACACACGCACGTGCGCGCGCACACACGCATGCACACACAAGAATACATGCACACACATGTATGCACACACATGAAAACACACACAGAGGTTACATGTCCTTCATTAGAGCATTCTTCACATGAACTCACATTATCAGATAAAGTCTAAAAAAAAAAACATTGAAAAAGATGCACCGTTATTACATTCAGGCAGCACTGAGATGAGAAAGCGCTCATGGATACTGTTTCAATTATTCAGGGAATACATTTCAGTCAGAGCTCTGATGCTGGGAAAAGTTATTATATAATCAATACACTCTATAAGGCCATTAATATTTGATGGCTCAAAAGTGCTTCCTGTCTCCTCAGGCTCCTGGTTGGAGCTGTCTGGTTTGTACAGTGTGCTGCCTCAAGCAAGAAGGTTAAACGTACACAATGTATTTGTTTTACTTCTATCACTCCTCAAAATACAACTTGTACTGTAAAGCCTGTCTGTATATATTATATATTATCTATTCTTTAGACAGTCCTCTCTTAGTGATTTTTGAGCATTTCTACTGTCTTTCTCTACAGTGAGTTTAATTTAAATTATGTTTTATTAACGTGGACCAAAGCAAATTACTTTTTCACTTCAATTAAATATTTAAATTATTCATTCAGTTTTGTGATCGATGTAGGTCCCCACATTTTACATGACGAGCAACAGTACATTTGTATTATAATATGTATTTATAGGGACAAATACAGTGCAAGCATCACATTGTAGCATAATCTAGATAGCAGCACTATCTAGACACAAGTGGTAAGGAGTACCTTAGAGGCTATAGGACAATACAATGCAATCATATACTTTAAATGCAATCATTACACAACAATGTACATTATACACTGTACGTTATACTTAACAATGCTTTCAAGTTGTCAAGTTTTTCAGATTTACATCATCATTTTGACACTAAAGGCGATATCTCTCCAAAAGTGAATTTAGACTTAGACCTGTCCTGACGATATCTATAATCTCGTTTTTGAACCAACTAGATTTTCCTATGAAACTTTCTGCTCTACTGATTTCTATTTTTCTCCCTCTCCTTTTTGTTATTCTTTCCATCTCCATCTCTTTACTTCCACTGGCATCTTCCATGACTTAGAACGTCCTGTAGGTCAGATGGATGCTGGGTTGGATCAATTGGAAAAATAATCTGGTCTCTCACACACACGCACACATGCACACACACACACACACACGTACTGAGGCCTCTACTGCTCTCTGGCCTGCCTGCCTCCAGTCCCATCGATCTGCATCTACTTTACCAAATGGATTCCTCTCCTCTTCTTTCCCTCTCCACCTATTCTCAGTGTGACGTGGAATAATACATGTTTCAGACCGTTTAGGCAAGTAGTATGTAAGCACTTTCTCAATTGGCTCAGGACCTGCTCTCCAAAAATGCGATAATATTTTGAGTGGGTAAACCGATTGATGTGAACTGGGTGGTTGCTGGGAAGACGCAAAGCAGACCAGGTGAGCAGCAAGTGATAAGGATAGAATAGGCACTCTCAGGTCTTTAAAGTAGTTTTAAAGATTAACTTCCAAATTGCTTAAATGTTAAATGATTTGCAATTTCAAAAAGTATATAATATGAAAAAGATGCAGGTATACTCTAAATCTGTGATTCTTAACCATAGAGCTGTGGCCCAAACTTGACCTAAAAACCTTTCAGTTTTGCACCACTGGGCCGCGAGATTATGTCAGGATTGCTAACTGGCAGACCGCGTTCCGAGTCCGGACCCAGACGCCATCTCATAGACCCGGACAGGGTCAGCCCGATGTACTCTGTACTTCTTTTACCCATGAGAACAGAGGTACCTTTAATTATGAAATGTATCGACACCGTGAGCTGTCCTCATCTCAAGTTATCACCATGAACTCACAAAAAACCAGCATGTAGAACTAAGTACGCAACTCACCGCACATCAGGCCGGAGCAGAAGCTCTGAGTTCAATTAACAGTGATAAAGACACAAGGAGCAATCGCCGTCGCGCGCAGCCCCTCAGGATGGGATTGGGGGTTCGATCCTTGGTCTTGTGCCGTCCTCTGAGCGCATTGGTCAGGTAGGTCCAGAGGCTCTGTCCTCCATGTGCTGGTTCCAGACGGGGACGAGCAAGACCAGAACGCAGTGGATTGGGTCTGAGCAGTTCCATGCCGTCCTTTGCATGCTGGTTCCGTGCTGGGAAAGTGAGAATGCACTGTGGACTACCGGTCTGGGCGTGCTGCTTCTGTCCTCTGTGCCGCCGACTGTGCTTGGTTCCAAGGTGATGCAAAGCATCCGGACAGAAGCATGAATCCAGTTTGGTTCGTTATATGTTGTTCTGAGCGCGGTCCGTCCTCAGCACACCACTCCCCGCTCAAATTCATCTGAGCCCGGCCTGAACCAGAGCTGCTCCCGCTGGGTCAGGACTCTGGTGTGAATCTATTCTGACTGCAGCATTTCTCACACTAGATTAAATGCAGTTCATTTTATAAGTTGAATCAATTGAATAGGGCCTATTCAGTTTAGACCAAGGAACATACAAACCAGTCGTGACGCTGCTGAGCCATTCAAATCTGTGCATTCAATCGATCACAGCTCTGAACACAAACACAGAGAATAGAGGTATTGAGAATCTGTTGAAAAATGTATTAAGACTGTTAAGTCGAGATGTGATAGCTAAAGAAAAAGGGAAACTCAAGCTGCTATTTTTTTTCCCCCTGAAATTAAGCACTTTGTTTTAAGTTGCACAATTTAGCCATTTCATTTATTTTCTGTAATTAATTTTAATCTGCAACCCCGTACCTAATGTAGGCCTACAGTGTGTTTCAGTGTTAACAATAGATTTTGTTGAAATTTTTTTAATTTGTATTTTTGTTGATTCGTCTATTGTTTATACATTCAGACACTGATAAATGTAGGCTACTTCTGTGTCACAATCATAACACAAGTTAGACATTATGATGTCCTGGACCTCTGCTTGAGCAGATTTTCTCTAACTGGACCTCCTCAAATTTTAGTTCCTATACAATGTTATTATTTAATGGGACCCGGGCCCCTCTGCACTGGAAAAATTGGGCCTTAGTGTCAAAAAGGTTAAGAACCCCTGCTCTAAATCAACATTACAGTTATCACAGTCAGATGATCAGGTCAAGATCACCACTTCTGAACATGTTGCAAAGCCAATGACTCTCATATATTTGTATACACTGGGTCCATTTTCCCACTGGCCGAGCCCCAGCTCTGCACCAGACAGGCAGAAAATTGGTGAGCATCTTCAGTGTGGACATGACACTTGTGCAGCTTCAGCGGGTGTCACTGCAGTGTGTCCCTAGTGGCAGAGTGAGATCAGCTGGACACCTGCCTGGCTGTTTGGCTGGAGCCCGGGGCGTGGGGATTGGGTTTTGGAAGAGAAGCCTTGGCCTCTGTCAGGTCTGTCCCTCAGCCTGTCCTCTCTGGCCCTCATCACAGCTCCTCCAGGTCCCCCACAGGGCCACAAGGACTCTCCTGCCCCAGGACCTTCACCCTTATTATTCTACCACCAGTCCAACACAGCACATCAGCTAAGTACGACCAACTTTACAAAGGGCTTCCCCCGCTGCTGCATTGCCAACTGCCAACTCCTCATCAACAGCAAGATTCAACCTTTGCCTATTTGAGCAAATGTATTAAATAAAACAATTATTATTTTCCAAAATATTGTTTAATCTGTACTGGAATAATGCAAAGGGGCATTAAAAACATGGAGGCTAGAAAGCAGAGAATCCCATTTATCTGAGTCAGCAGCAAGTGTCAAGAGCAAAGATCTTTAGGAAAATAGTGTAGGTCAGTGTGGCTAGGCAGCTGCATGGTTCTGTGCTATCTTTAGTTTGAACCTCTACTACACCTCACTGCTTTTGCATATGCACGCGCTGGGATATGACCTGCTTGGCACATAAAGGTGTTACATATAAGGTCTTGAAAAGTCAATTCAGCAGTATTCTTTACTTAGTATGTATATCGCTGAACAAAGGTGAATTACATATAATGCACAGCCAAGTACAGTAATGTTTCTCATAAATAAAAGAGGCTATAGTACCTTATATTCTAAAATTCTCCCATGCCCAATTCCTATATCATAAACATCATGGCTATACTGGGCAAAAAGACTGCTTAAGGATTATATATATGCAACATTAATTGAGGCACCCTGGTCTCAGCAAAATCTATGGGAAACATGGTACAGTATGACAGTAACTGTTGCGCAAGATACCAGAATGTTGAGCAGAAATTTAGAGTCCTTTTTCAATCACCACCTAAGATTGTGTAAATCTTTGGATCTTAGTTATCAAATCCCAAATCAACCAAATATGAGAAAAGCTCTTATTAAAGTTGTTTAGTTTAGAAATATTGGCTTTGTTGGTATTTAAAAACTGCAAACAGCCTCAAGCCATAAAAACTGGACCTACTGCGAAGCATTTACACAGAAAAGCAGGAAGAAGAGAACAGGAGGCTGCTCTGGCTAATCTAATCACTGCTTCCCCATCAGCTGCACCTCCCTGTGTAACTGCGTATGTAACAGTGTGTATGTGCCTCCAGCAAAGTCACCAAGCTGATCACACACAACAGCAGACTGCGGTTATGGTGGAGAAGTCGTCCTACTGCCAAGGGTCTGTGTGCCTAGACCTAATGTGGTTATTGATTGGACTGGAGTTTGTGTAATCAAATTCTGAAAAGAACAATGCCCTGTCATCTGCCGTAATGACTAATGGTGCTGCACATAAAATGTTAAAAGAGTTTAAAGACATATTTATGCTTCTGACCTGAAAAAAGGACGCAATATATTATGCTGTTAAACCATAACACCAACAGTAACAGAAATGTACTAATTGTAAAAATAAATAATAAGAAAAGTTGGTAACACATAATAAATACTACATCTAATTAGACTTAATAAACAGGAAGAAAGTTATAGAAGAAATAGTTTATTACGAATAATTCAGGCTTAATAAATACTTAATACCTTCCCAAACTCCTAAGCCTTTAATTAAGTAGAAATGAGCCTGAATAATTCCTTAAAAATTTGAATAATTCCTTAGTTCCTTAAAAAAGTGAATTATGAACAAAGTCCTTCCTCACTCTTTATTAGGACTAATTAATTCATTCATTAATTAAATTGTGGCCATTACAGATTGTCAAAACCTGATCCCCTCAGATCTCAGAAGCTAAGCAGGGCCGGGCCTGGTTAATAATTGGATGGGAGACCACTGGGAATCCCAGGTGCCACAGTTGAGGCGCCAGTGGCAAAACCTGTCATTGTGTCCTTAGGCAAGACACTTCACCTGCATTTCCTGGTATGAAAGTGGTGTCTGCGTGAGTGAAGGTGGTGGTTGGAGGGGCCGATGCCGCAGATTGGCAGCCTCGCTTCAGTCAGCCTCCCCCAGGGCAGCTGTGGCTACAATAGTAGCTTACCACTATCAATGAACTGTAAAGCACTTTGGGTGCCTTGAAAGGCACTATATAAATGCAGTAATTAATTAATTAAGAAGTAGTTATTATGAAGTGCAACTGAAAAGGTTTTGAGTATTTCTAGAAGTACAGGTGTAGCCAGTACAGTAATGGTATTCATAGTATTAGAAGTAATATAACAGTAGTTCTCACAATACTGTAAAAACAAACAGACTTAAATAATTACGCTTTTATTTAAATCATTTGTATGTGTCTACCTAAAAAAGAGCTAATCTAACATTTAGTTGGATGAATCGTGCTGTTAACAAGATCTACCGAAACATATTGGATCTGTAAAACAAGCTGCCATCTCAGTCGCTAAAAGATTTTGTTATTTGGTAAACACGATTAAGTTGTGTTACGCATGTCATTTCAGAATATGACTTCGGAATTTATGTTGATCCCATCTGCTCAAAAAGTCTGATCTGTGCGAAACTTAAGACTGGTGTACTCAGTGTGAATGCAGCAGGAGGAGAAGAGCCTAAATGTGTTATACCATCAGATGTAACAGTCATGGCCCCGGGCACACACGCACAGACATTAAGTGTGGCGTGCATTCAAACGAGCAGTTTATTCTCCCGACTGCGCTATGGTGGCAGAGACTCATTCAAAATAGCCACAGGATATTTCCACCCATATACAGTGGCATGTGCACTATAGGGGAAACAAAGAAAAAAGGATGCAAAATAATGTGTGATTTTATATGTCAGTACTTTATCAATATATTATAATAATAGTTGTGTCCATGCCCATGCCAGACCACTAATTCATATTTATTTTTATTTTGTTTCGTCAGTGTGTTTTGTCATTGTTTATTTGTTAGATGTACTGTGCAACTTCTCTGGTGGACGGTATGCTACCTGCTTGTCTCCATGGAGATGTTTTTGCTTTCCCTGGAATATTCCATTGTATGACTTTGAACATATCCATATATATTTATTTTTAACACATGTTTCTATTGCTCAAAACTATTCTTTAGATGAATAGGGGTGATTCTCCACAGATCTGATTTGTAAAATAGTCAAGTGCTGTAATCTCCTTGCCCCTCTAGTGATAGGTAGGTTTGATCTATACTGTGGAAGATTCTAGACAAAGCCCTAACATTTCCATGGAGACAAGCAGGTGGCAGACCCTCCACTAGAAATGTTATGCAGTGTACCTTTAAGTATAACTTAAACTGTATATGCTATCACAGATAGTTTGTATGGCTTACTTTGTGATTTTATGGCATAAAACATATCAACTGTATCAGCTGTATTGCCTGGTTCTAGCGAAAACAGCACTTGAAGAATTATTATGATTATAAATATTAAAAAACAAACAAACAAAAAAAAACATGATAGCAGATGATGGCCATGGAAACCCAGGGTGTGTCAGCAGGAGAACGGAGCATTTGAGATCACACACGGTCCATTTTGTGTCTCTTCTGCACAAACAACACAGAATCCACATCACAGGTACCATTTATGCCTGCTGCTGACGCTTATCTGACACCATAAGCCCTGGATATTACAGTGCCATCTTCTTTTTGTATAGAATGGCCAGTATTCCCGTGGATTGGAGGAAATATGCTTTGACTGTGTAAATCCATATTTCTGCCTGGGACAAACACCAACATTATCTGAATTACCATCTCAAGCTGTGGCCTGATAACTGCCAGTGGCTGTTAGCTCTTGGGATGCACTAAGTCAAACAGCCTCTAACCGAAGACAGAGATTGTTGGCTGCTATCTCCCTTGCTGCCATATTCCCTCTAATAATTCATGAGGCTCAGGTTAAGTCTATCACCTCCTGCTATATGACTTTTATAAACATCGGATCTCTGTATGTCTGTGGATTGTGTGATTTCCCTGTGTGGTTGAGTGATGTTAGAAGATCTGATTTCTCTTTTTTGCAGGACCCATCTCAGCAAACTACTTGTGTCTGTGCCTTAGGGAAACCACCAGAAAATAACGTATGAAGAACATTTATCTGTCCTTCTATCCCTTTTCGCTTCAGTGTTTTTGGTTAAGTATTTCTCTTGAAGAAATACAGCAAGAGACGTCAGGTTGAATGTTTGCAGGCTCCATTGTGTCTATTACCGAGCACAACAAATCCTATTGGAGCATGATCTGTTGTGAGTTTGATTCTGTAATTCATCCAACTACAGAATTATAACAATGTTTGATAGGCAAGAAGTGGTGAGCCCTGTCGAAAACATGACCTTGAAATGTCCTTTTGAAACATCACACGTCGACAGCACGGGGCCCAGTTAAGCTGAGTTAAACAACAGACAAACACACACAAACACAGACACACACACACATACACTGCCTGTCTACCCGCTTGCCATTCTCCTCCTTTTTTCCTGGTGATGCAAAATGCAGATGAGACAAGTCTTGTGCCTCGTCTCTGGAGAAACTGCCACTCAAATCCAAACATCTGTACGAATACTAAAACACACAGACAGAGCAGAGCGAGAGAGATGATTGAGGAAGACGGTTGGGATAGAATGAAACGAAACGCGAGCTAACAACTGGCTTCTTCTTCTTCTTGTTTCTTTAACCCAACAAAGCTCTGTGCACATGAATGGCTCTTTTCCTCCCACTGTATTTTCCATCGGGATATTTATTCTGAAAAGCGGCAATGCACAACAAGGGCTTCGGTCGTGTGTATGCTAGCGGGCTGAGGCGCTAACACTCCCCAGCTGATTATGTGTCTGTCTGTAGCAGTTTGAGCCGCTGCCAGAGGAATTAGGTCTAACAAACAGCCACTCTCCCATTTCTAGCATTACGCAAAAAGAGGAACAGAAAAAGAAGAAATCTCTTAAATAAATGAAGGAAATCGCTGTGGAAGCCTATTAAATTTTCAACGTGACCGTTTTGTGAGTCTTCATGTGTGTTTAGGCACCACACAAAAGGAATATTTAAAACACCAAAGCGTGCTAATTGGGACAAAGATAGTTACAGAAGCATCTTATTCAAACAGGCTTTTGGCTCATTAGCTGTCTCCATCCTCCCTTTGTTTAAGTGGTAAAGACATTTAAAGACAATGCAATATTTAATAATGTTTATACAAGCACAAATGAGATAAAGGAATCCAAATGTATTTACAGAAAACATGCCTTGGGAGCATTATTATAACATCACTAGTAACTAAATCAAACAAGAAATAATGAAGAAACACATTAGATAAATGTTACAGTCTTGTGTGTCATGTTTAAGTAGAATAATTCTTCCAGTCTGTCAGTCTGTATACGTAGAATAATACTAAAAAAGCTATAATACAGTAAAAGAGAAATTCGTATAAAGTAGTAGAGTAAATGTAAATGACTTTTCATAATGGAAAGCAGATACTGTTAAATTCACATTCTATGGATAATATGTTTTGACGTGCATTAGTTCGGTATTACATGAATGCTATATGAAGTGTGAAAATATCATCATATTAGATCAGATGTCCAGGACTTTTTCCAGTGGCCAGGTAAATTATTGTACAATATTGGAACTGTATGATAACTGTCCAGATAATCCAGATAAGTCAGTGTATAGATGTTGTACATGTACACCATGCACATATATATATATATATATATATATATATATATATATATATATTGTAAATGAGCTTTTAATCATATAACTTATGTCTTGTCCTCATCAGAAAACATTCATTGGGCTTTGTTTCATTTGCCCATATTTCAAAAATCTTACATTTGTACTCCCCCTCAGAGCTCAAAATGTCTCCCAGGATTACTCTCTGTCAGCATGTCCTAATCAACAAAACTCCTCTGGGATTTCTCAGTGCATACATGAGGGCAAATAACAGCTGTCTCAGTATTCAACTAGTCAGCAATACTTGTTCTGATCAGTCGACCAGTCACATTATTGTACATTTACATTTTTCTAACCTTTTTCAACCAAACAACCAAATTGAAATATGGAGCTTGAAAGCTTTCAGATGGAGAATAATCACAAATAATGTTATATTAATGAAAATAATAAATGATTCTTTTCATGACATTATGATTTACTAATGCTGATGTTGTAAAAGGTCTTTTGGCATATGTTTTAGAGTCTGCATAGTATTATGACGATAGCAATAAATACAATTATGATTACTTTAGTAGTTGACAAGTCCCGATTTTTCCAATTACTTTTGGCAGCCCTACCAAACATCTTCACTTTTTCTGATCACTTCAGCTTCAAAGCTCTAATAATCTCACTTTCTCTTCTTAGTCAGTTTACCACTAGCTTTGTTTAAATTTTTTACAAACTTTTTACACTGAGTGACTTGTAGGCCTAGCACCGTCTGCTGGCGTTTAATGTACAGTTTTCAAGATAATTAGCTAAGAAATTAACTAGACATTCAAAGAGGGGACAATAAGCCAAAACGGTATCAGTTTTTCCAAGACTACAACTTTCCCACAGTTCATGTTGTGTACTAATGAGCTTTGTACTGTTTTCAAAGGTCCCTAAAGCCAGCTCCTTTGAAAATGTACACTTAATGAATTAAATATACGTCATTCAGAGTTGGTAAATAGATGGCAAATAGGTATGTCGGAACAAGTGTATTGTTCCGACATACCTATTTGCTGCATTCAACAGAGCTGCATTCAACAATGAAGCACTGAATCAATATAAATAAATATGGCTCTGCATATTAATTCCATGAACATAAAAGATACAGACTAAATAAAAAACTAAAATTTCTTCCTCAAAAGTCTGAACTCTGCCCAAAACCACATGCTTCTATATTGACGGACATAGGACTCATAGACCCACCCATATCACTTAGTTGTAACAATCAAAATTCAGGAAAAGACATTTAATTAGCTAATATGCAATACATTCTTCTCATCTGAAAATCTTAAGGAGATATGTTGTATCATACAGCAGCAGAGTAAAGCAGATTAGCGGTCTATTGTTCCCCTGTCAGTACCACTTCTGACTCTGCCTTCTTCTCTTCATCCATTTAGCTTTGGTTTAATCAGCCTTTAGTTAACCATGTCACTCTGCATCTGGACACGCGTCACTCTGAGACTAATGTAGACAAACACAGCACTCTCCATGGGGACACCTAGAAGCAGGCAATTTCAAAACTGAATCTCCAATTATAAACTTGTCCAGTAGCCCCTCATACATGAGAAATCCAGTCATTGAGATGGTACCCTGTTGGTAATAAATTCCTTTCCGACCCTTCATATTAGCATTGACATGTAACCTTGGGGCGTGTGGTGTTCTGCCTCAGGGTATTATAGGCACTGCTGTGTATGTATTTATGTCAAATTAAACAGGCCTGCCTCCTGTCCAGGGCCACTGGTTCTCATCGATATCAATAGCATTGTCCAATTGTTAAATTCCTTTTCCTCTTGGCCGTCTTGTGGGGCCACAGCATGTTTGTCTATCTACTAACAAGCAGCCAGTTGCATCTACTGTAGATTAAATTTTTCTTGACATAGTAGATGTTGCTTTCAGATGCAGCCTTCTCTGTTTAATCATACCTGGTGCTGGCACATAAAATCATTGGGAAAGATGTGCAAAATGTATTTTTTTTAGCTAGTACACAGAAAACTGTATAACCAACTAACGCTGAGGAATCGCCTTTCATTTCAATTAGCATTTTGATTAGAGCCAGTGAACTAAAGCCTACAAGCAAACATTTACTGGTCTACGAATGATGAATACTGGTGAGTCAGTCCTTTGGGATGGCCAGAGAAGCATGAAGATAGATGAAAGCTTTGAGACAACATAAATGGTGAATTTATGGTCTGAAAATGTGTTGCGATATTTGCAACAAAAGCAGACCTTAAATGAAAAGGAAATGAATGGCTTCTGTAGGAGAGCACTTTGCTGCACCACAATAATATTAAGTTAGTATGAATGTAAAAAAGAGAGCTTAGGCAGACAAGGTTCTTGTAACTCATCCTTTTAAATGCACAGCGTAGTAATCAATTCACCACCTCCACAGCACACACCTCCACAACAAGCATGGCACACAAACGTGTCTACTCCCAATACAAATGTGCTACTTCTACCCTTCACCAAAAAAAACATGATCAAGTCTATTTTCATCCACAACTCTCAATTCCTTCTTTGCTGCAGCAGACAGGTGAATATTTACGAGTGGTGCAAGCCGATAAAAAGGGGTAGACACGTACATTTCTGACTTCATCATAAAATGGGTGCTGTTTCCCAGTTTAACCCTTAGCTCTCTTTTACTCTGCACATTCCAGCTCCTTACCTATGCTCACACCTTTGCTTTACTATGGATGATTTACTCCTTTTAGCCATTAAATGCACTGTACAATCTATAACTGTTCATACTCATACAGCTGGAAAAATTAACTTTACATTCAAATCTACAGATACTACTATTGAATAGTAGCATACACTAGGTACTGCATGCATATGTGTTCCCATGTGCTCTGAGTAGTGCAGCTCTCCTTACCATCTTAAACCCATTCCACTCCATTTGGGAGACGCCGGTCGTGGTCTCAGCTCTGCCTCACTCTCCTCACAGAACAGCTCTGATAGTCCTGGTTTGAAGAACCCTGCCTGCTCCGTGCTTTGGGGCTACCTTTACTCCTCCTTCAGTGTTAGTGAGCCAAGAGCAGCGTGGTGCTAGAAGCGTACGGAGCGAGCATCGCCTTCTTCCACAGATGCTGAGAGGAGAATGGTGAGGATGAGAGAATGCTGGGCTGCAGTGTGTCTCTCCTCCCTGCACCCCTCCTCCCTGCTCCGCACAGCCACCCGCCCAGTGCGCTGCTCAGCTGGAAGGTCAGAGCCCGCCCACTCCCCCCCCCCAATGCTGCTGCTCAGGCTGTGATTGGCTTTTTGGCTTGCTCATCAGCCCCCGGCTTCACCTCCCCCTCCCTGAGTGTTAACACCTTCGCTCTCCGGCTGGCTCCGAGCCCTGGTCGGCACACGCCAGCTTCAGCCTGCTTTGGCAGTGAAAAGGCTTTCTGAATCCCAGCAAAGCAATCAATGGCTGCTGAGGTGTGTGCTTGAGTGAGCCGGCCGAGCGTGGACCCCAGTATGGAGAGTGATTGCAGCCTCAGGCACTATGGTAATAGGATGCCTGTGCAGCACTGTGTATATAAATTAGCTCTTTCTGGACTCATAAAAAAATAAAAATAAAAATCTCAGCTACATCTACAGCTGTGTACTTTTTACTACCCAACTTCAGATTTTCTTACACTCAAACACAAATTATTCATAATGAATAATGGGCACTTTATAAAAATATATACATAATAAAAGTATGTAACCATGGAATAAAACATGAATGCTCCCATTTATATGAAACGAATATAAATAGTAAAAAAATATCTTTACAAGATAGCTTAGGTATTTGCCCTATAGGACAGGCTGCCAATGCAAAGCAACAAGAGACCTAACTTTCATGAACACACCTGTCCATTCAGTTGCATCTTAAATTTGGGCTAGGCGCTGGAATACAAAACCCTGCGGAAGTTAGTGTCCAGCGTATTCCATTGTATACATATAGCTTCAATATCCACTGCTCTAAGTGCAGGTGACAGTCACACTCGGGAACCTGCCACCACAGACTGTATTATGAAGGGACGACCCGTCTGAAGAGGCATGCTTAGTGCGGGGCCCGGCAACCAAATGAAGCACAACAAAAGACACAGCAGCTCGTGTTGGTTTTTCAGTCGAAATCGCACGCTTTTTACTCACCATGACCATTCTTGTATGAGGCTATCGTAGTTTGTCAGTAGCGATTCTGGAAGCGGACAAAGTGCAAAACCGGTCAAGTGAGCGCGGAAAATCGGACAGACTGACAGCGAAATGGAAGCGAGGAGAAAAACATAAAAACAACGTAGTATGAACGTGACGAGCCGAGGCCCTCTAAAACAAATACTGTTTGTGATAAAGAAACCCTAAGTGAAATCATTAGATTCACAAACGCCCCAAAATCTCCGCGCACACCAGGACCAGTCATCCCTGCTGCGAGCTCCTATTGGCCAAGGAGGGGAAGATGGGCGGGGCACGGGCGGACGCAGGCGGAGACGGTCCATCATACTCCCGTGGACCGAAGCAGGTGCTCACAGAGGGGAACTGTGACCTCACTTTATTGTGTGAAAAAAAAAAAAAAAAAAAAAAAAAAACGTGGGCTATCTTTAACATTTAATGAATAAATAAATAAACACAAAATATGTTACTCTATCCTGGCCAGTAGCCTACAAAATCAACAAAACTAGCTAGAATTCCAAATTCCAGTTACAGTAGGCTAGTTTTTCATAATTACCAAATTTTGAATTCATGTCACGCCTTACCTAATTTCTCTTTGAATATTAATGTGTAATTAATAAAACAAGAGCAAATATTAACTTTTTGTATTTCACTAAAATTTACAATTCAAAAAGCTTATTTTATTTTGATTATTTTACATAAACATCATGGTAATCTTAATTCAATTTGCCTAGCAGCAATTGAGCCTCAGGCTGCTTTGCTTTGTGAGTAGCTCCTATCGCAGACAGACAAGAAGAGGGAGCTCTTGCCTCCTCAAACACATGCACACACCTTCCCATAGCAGCTACAGTCTGAGGGCATGTTCCATTAACAAGTATAAAATAGTAGGGTGAATGCATTTACTATTAAAAGTGAGATAACAAAAAAGGCAAACATCAAAATGAGAATATTAGATCACTCATTCAAGCATAATCACAAAGACAGCACAATAAACGTTTCCATGCCAATGTATCCAACCAGGGCTTGATACCTATTGCTATAGTGTAACATGATTTTGAACTCTACACACACACACACGCACACACACATACACACACACACACACGCACACACCCACGCACGCACGCACACACACACACACACGCACACACACATACACACACACACACACGCACACACGCACGCACGCACGCACGCACACACACACACACACGAGACAGTGAGACTAAAATCTTGCAGCAGCAGTAAGCCTAGGGCAGGCAAAAAACAATTTAACTCTCTCTGTATTCTTCTACACATATGGGATGTCATTTAGTCCTTATTTTGAGCAAAGTTCTGTTGCATATTCTTGGTCCAAATTACAGTTTTCAGTTTAAAGTATTCAGCTGACAGTTAAGTTTGTTCCCATTTATTATTGAAATAGTGAAGTGTGAAAAAGCAGGCATGGTCTGACATATGCTGCATGGAAGACTTGAATATGCAGCATGCAGACAGTGATAATTGTGGGTGCTCTCAGTTTGATTCTTGTTAACTGCCAGTTTCAACACCTGCCTTATGTTTCACTCTGCATAATAAGACTTCTATTTAAAGGGTGAAGTGAAGATGCCAAGCGAAGTGTTGCATCAAAGTGCATGAAGAAAATACCTCGATTAACAGGAGAAAATGAACCTGTTTTAGTGGTATCTTTATCAGTTAAAAGTCAATATTTCTTAGAGTGGCTGAAGCGAGTTGGAGGGCTTGGTTATACTGTTCAGAGCAGTGAGGGAGAATATCTTCAAAAGTGCAGCTCTGGCCTGCAGTGGTTTGTGAAGTGGACAAAAGAAGGGCCTCCATTTTATAATAATACACAGCGCATTATAGTTGTAAATGATGGCACTAAATGTTATGCCTGATTGACACAGGCGCATAAAGAGAGACAAAATGTGACAGAAACAATACAATGCACTTCAATTTCCACCCAGAAGTTTGCAGTGGAAGCACCAATATATCTAATAGGGTAAAGCTTGCTGCTCAGCATGCTGCAGCTTACTTAGGCTCTTTTTGATTCGCCCTTGAAGGATAGATTTAGTTGCTCTATTGAAGTTCTGGCAGTAGTAGCATCTTGCTGTGCTACTCAGACTGATGATCGCCTTCTTCCTGGCAGGTATCCAGTCTGTGCCGGTAACAATCAAACAAATGAGAATCACAGCAACTCCAAATGCTGCTGCATTTCTGCCCAGAGACAAAGTCAGACACAGCACTGGCTCTCAGACAGAGACAGCTATTAACACAATGTGACTGCATCCGGACAATGGGATGCTTTAGACCTGTGATTTACTGTTTGCTTTTATTGTTAAGATCAGAGGGTTTATTTGCATGAATCAATGTCACACACAAAGTGGATACTGATTTGGGGGTAATTTCACAGTCCAAGGCACAGCAGCACCTGCGTTTCAGTTGTAGTTTTAATCAAATAATACATTTTCTTTTCTTCAAAAGCAGAGTGGCTCAGTATGCTTACGATTTTGTAATGGATGCTTGGAGCAGTTGACTTAACAATACCTCAAGAAGAAACATTGAGAGAAGAGGACCACGAATGCTATAAGTATATTTTATATGAACACAAGAGGACTAAATGGTTTCGAAGGTTAACTGTAATCCATGAGGTAAATAACTGCTGGAATATCAGTGACATTTATGGAGAGCACAGAAATGTAAAAGTGAAATAAATAGAAACATTTATTTTTGGCATATGTTTTGTTAAAGGAATTCCATATTCTGGTGTGGAGATCTCTGTTTGGTGTCTGTTTTTCAATCCAGTAGTGTTTTACAACATTCAAAGACTGCATTAACTTGACTCACTAAATATATACGATTTGCTTTGGTAGTCTTCTAACAGCTGTCGTTGCTCTCCACTTCTATATTCTTCTTGAATGTCAGTGGGCATGAGCGTCAGTCATCTAAACCCCAGCCTGAACTGCTTAGATCACAAATGAATTCTTCACGCTGATCCCAGAACAAGTTGGTGGTGCATTTGTCACAGCCACTTTCTCTCACTTGAACTCCGAGATGTTTGCTGTAGCTCACGCTTCGCATGCTGCAGAGATGTGACAGGGCTCACTGTGTGGAGTAAGCACTGCATGCCTGATCCATTACCGCGCAAACAACCCAGACAGCAAACGTAAAAGAAAACACAAATTATACAAATACTGTTCTCTTCCTAATGATACTGATATTCTAAGCAAAACAATTATTGGAATGTTTAGTTTCACCTTTGACCTTTGCATTGAAAGAGGCACCACTGCTATGCCGCAACAGGTTAGTTCACCTGTGTTTGTTTAGTGAGCTATTACTGTTCTAACTAAAAGCCCCCGACTGTCTGAAACTACACACTGTTCATTTAGTAAGAAAAGATGTTGAATTTGCCAGGGATAGCGGTGGTCTTTGAAACAGTGGGCAAAGGTTTGTGGAGGTGCCCAGAGAGGCTTAGCTCTGCACTGGCTCCGCAGGCTGGCACATGCTCTGGCATCAAGTGTGTATTCTCAACAGGACAGCAGCGGATTAGTGTCCATTTGGACCAACAGTGTAGGCCTCAGCTTGGGGTGACATTCAACTTGAGTAGCCCAACAGTTCCGATGTTTGTATTCCATACTTTCGGAAAAGACTGCAGCAGTCGAAAATAAGTAATAATAATAATAATAATAATAATAATAATAATTGCACTTAAATTAGCATAAATAAAGCATGAAAAACAGCCCTCACTGTGCGGTGATGTAGGGTGGTGGGCTGAGCACTTGACAGAATCTTACAGCTAACCATAAGGAGGGTTCAAATAGGGCCTAGGAGAATTACTTAAATACTCTACTCGTAGCTCCTTAATGAGTAAGCAAGCCTTAATCATTCTTTAAAAACTATGAATAAATCATTAGCTCATTATGAATTAAGTATTTCTTCATGCTTTCTAAGGCTAGTTATTAGTAGTTTGTAGTTATTAGTAGTTGTTTATGTAATCCAAGATTCTGCACAAAAATGTGAAAGGTGTGGGCTATTATTGCTGTAACAATATGGGGGAGATTAGTTGACAGACACATTTCAAACATAACAACAAATAAGAGATTACGTCTTTGTCGTGACACTGTTTAGTGGGCATAGTACATGCAAAAACAACAGTGACCAAGCGACAGGTGATGCCCGACAGGAGCAAGGGCAGGACTTCCAACAAGTGAGCTAGCTGACATTTGGCATTGATGTAAAAATTACTGCTGGCTAGCATAGCATGTTGTCCTTCAATGATATGCAAGTTTACAATGTGATACTTATGTAGAGTGTCGCCCTAGAATGACCACGGTGTAGTAGGGAGGGCTTGGGTGTGGGGACAGGAGCCTTTTTTACCGTTTGATCCCAGTCGGGTACATGCAACACACAGGGAAACCACTGTGGTCCATCTGCTCGAGGCTTTAATCACTACCTCACACAAACACAAGCACTCGAGATGCCTTCCACTGCTGCTCATCTCAGAAAGCTTTTATTCACATTATTGCTTTGTGCACACACTATACTCTTGAACAACACATCTTTTTTCTTGTGCTGACCTCAAGTGAATATTGTCACTAAGCTGCTATCAGTGATAATAATGTTTCAAAACAGCATCAGCAGAGAGATCGGCACTACGGCTTTTGATAAAGAATAACCTTTTCGGAAAACAAGACAGATTTCTTCACAGCACTGGCCCGCGGCGCTGTGGACACAAAAACACGAGCCCACAAAGCACAAATCTAGCTCTGGAAATGTCACTTCATGCTTAAGCGCCCTTTTCCCCATGCTCCAAGAGAAGCGTGCGGGCAATGCAAACAAGAGACAGCTCGGACGGGTTCCAGTCTAAATGCCTACACGCTCACAGACACGTTCCACTTACTTTGTGCAAATGAAGCATTAGCTGATTGAGAAGAGTAATAATAATGCCAGCATATAAACCCCAATGAATAAATGTGTTGTGTTGGTTTACAGTTCATAATGTCACACTAAATTAAACTAGCCGAGGATAAATGTTTCCTCGGCAAACACACTGAGCTATGAGCTTTTCTTTATGGTCTTGTCGCTAATGTACTGATGCTAATAAATTTAAATGGAAATCCTGTTAGACTACATGTATTATTAATGAGAGTTAAACTCTGGTGATGATGCTGCAGTTCAACCCTGGTTTGTTCAAAGAAATCAGACTCTTTTCGTCTGCCTCTTTAGCTTAGCAAGAACATGGATTTTCTTGCACTATACACAGGGTATCCCCAGGTTTATTTTAGCATTAAAAATGCATGCCTTATGAGCGTGTCCAATTGGGACATAAATATTACATTATACTTATATTTTGTAAAATGGCATTGATAATCAGCTTAAAGTTTCCTTAGTTTTTTTTTCTTTTTGTGCACAGATATAAGAGTTTAATTTTATTACTTTATTACTAATTTATTTATAGTATATATATATATATATATTTTTTTTTTAAAAAATACTATGAAGATACTAAGAACAAAATGCAAAAAAAAAAAGCTCCATATGTATATACATTTAAAAAGCACATATAATAAATTTATGAAAATATAGATTAAAATTTTGCATAAAAAATTATCAAGTAAGATTTAAGTTATTTGACAAATTCTGGAATTAGCCAAAAGGCTACATCTTGAATGACTACATTCAGTCATACATCATTTATTATTGGGGGCAGCTGATACTTTGCCTCATCCACAGCAATTAGTGAATCAATAAAAGCTCATTGGAACAGGAACCATCCGTTCTGAAAGAGATTGGAAAAGATCGTACTGTTTGTCCAAATGTTGTTCTTGAAAATAATGGCCGCTTACGAGAGTTGACATTGCATTCTTAAATTACAGCAACCTATTTTTACCTTCTTGCCTTTGCTCCAGTATGTCTATGTCATGTGTGGATAAATTAAAATACAATGCTGTTTATTTAATAAACATTGTGATCATTTGTGTGTATTGTGAGAGAAGACTGAGCCGAGGCGTCTGATTGGATTATTGCAGGTCAGACAGGGGCTTGCACTCACTAATACCTCTTTTGTCAGCTTGTACCAGGCTGACATATCTGTTGTACAATTTCATATCACTGTCACTTTTCTAATTAATTTAGTCTATCTGCCGGTTATTGTGTTGCGTAACATCTCAGCCTACCATTTGCTGATAATGTCAACCTGAAATGACAGTTAACATTGTTTAAAGAGCTTGTAATATGACTTCATAAATTGATTCTTCACTGCTATTATTTGCTTTTCTCTTGTCAGTGTAGGAATTTTCTGTTCATCCTTTCAAGCAGAAACCTGTAATTGTTAAGTTTGGTTAGTTAGTTACCTGTCTCCTTAAATTCTTGTACTAACCTGGGACAGCAAAACTAGAAGTAAATTAAAATGACTTTAAAATTGCCATTGCAAATAAATACAAAATTGCATAGTACTGTATAATATTGCTCTGAATATGTGCCATATGTGCTATTATAGCAATTTTTTTTTCTCTTTCGTTGCATACTTTGTACAGTAATGTACCATATGAGCTGTCCACACTATACTGTAACTAGAACAAGATAAAATTTTATTTCATAGTACTGTCCATATCAAGGATCAAATATTTCACATCGGTGCTTTGTCAAACAATAAAAGAGTGGGTTTCTTAAAAAGACAGAATATGTATTTTAAAATGTGTTGCTGTAGAATTTAGGATCATTACTTCTAGGTCAAAATATTCAAATGCTAAAGGCTGGCGTCAGACTGGGCATGTTACTATGGTGAGGGCTACAACACTATTGTTTATAGCTGCACTTCAGATATGTGTTCCTATTTGACTCAGTGGGTATGAAAAATAGGTAATGATCAAAAGCCCGCAAACATCCAATGAAATCCACATAGAAAGGCACCCTGCAGTCGGTCTAAATGAGCGGGCTGGATGTGTATAAAAACACTGGTGGGGTTTACAGTGGTGTGTATGTGTGTTAGTGTGTGTGTGTGTGCGTAGACACCTGCTCCATTCTGCAGTGATGGCTCCCAGCGGGACAGAGGCTCAGCTGCTGATCACTAGGCCCTCCCTGCAGCACCAGTGGCCGACACACACGCACATGCGCACACACATGCAAGCACCGAGCTATTCCAACAAATGTGAACCCTTCAGGCCCCCCTTGCAGTGTCTCTTAGCCTCTCTGTGTTCACTGCCACTGACACACTGCATGTGCTCATATCCAGAGCAAACACGACATGATGTACACACATGCCCAAGCCAAACTCCATATGATGTTACATGAAAATACCATAATATAGCACAGTGCAGATTTATAAATATAGCTGGTGTGATGGTGTATATGTATGCTCCTCAATGAAAGCTGTCAAAACCGATATTCATAACAAATGACAAGGTTTTTGTCTGATGTGATTTTCATGCCACACGTACGTGTGACATGTGCCAAAAACAATATGGAGGGGGAAAGACTTGATATTGTTTTTAATAGCAAATTAGCAATACAGTATTATTCAACACAATCCAAATACATGGCAATGTCCAATTAATCAGCTTCTATTGTACATGCCAGTTGGCTTTCTGCTCCCTCTCTCTTTCTTCCATTATACACCATTTTCCCTGGTGTGGTACACTTTGGTTGTCTGCACCTGTTTGTATCTCAGTGACAGCGCTAAGGCTTGTGGAGCAAAAATGAACTAATTTCCTGGATATTGAGAACGCCGCAATCAAGGAAAGCGAGGAAATGTGGGGAGCGGCAGATGGAAGGGAGCTAATCATTGTTATGAAATAGAGATGACCTCCAACTATCTGCTGGCTCCTGATACGCTGCTGCACCGGCTATTCCCACACATACACAAAAACAAATCTCCTTTGTTTGTTGAGATGAACCTAACTTTGAGATGCAACTGTGTTTTTTAATGTTTGAACAGAATTGACTGGAGTTGTTAAACAAAGGCGCGTGTCACATGGAGAACGGCAGCTGCCTGCAGTTGGTAATCAGTGAAGCTTTCTACAAATTAACAACATTCAGATCTGAAGCATAGCGCAATGCAGCTTTTTTGAGATAAAAATTTTATTCCCTTTGCACAATATAATTTGAAATGCACTCTCTGTGCATGCTTGGCCATCTCAGTGCTGTAAACTAACACTGCAGTCTAAAGAGGAACGCTGGCTAAAATTTTATTAATTGCAAATATTCTATGTGTGGCTCAGCTCTGATGGATTCTGAATTTAATTTGGTGGAGGCTCTTTGGTGTCCAGCAGCTTGTAGCCAAATGAGCACAAATGAGATTCCATGTCATACTGACCACCACCAAAAAGACATTCACATACATACATAACTGTTAAAAATATTTTATTTTTGCCAGTTAACTGTAAGAGAAGTTCAGATAGGTTTACTATTTATAATATATCAACGTTTATACTTATCTACAAAACTTTTAGATACATTTGGTTGTTCAAGTTTAAAATTTGGTAAAAACACAGTATTTTAAGCTTCAACAATCTGAAGCCAACTGAATCTTCCAGCGCATTTATCTAATGTATGCAAATGATCTGGCTGAGCTTAATGAAGGCACCATTAATCACTATAACGATGCTCTTTCTTAACCAGGGTAATCATGCACACACAGCAGCAGCAGCCTCTCCAGTGCTCACACAAGCATATGACCAGGACATACACACTCGCCTACACACCACACGGCATGCTCCATGACCAGCTCCATCACATGGGCAACTACAACCACCAGAAACTGGGCAGAATGACTCTGCTAAAGCCAGTTTCCATTTTCATTTGTAAATACACATTTGCTTCTCTGTTTTCAAATAGCATAAACTGTAGAGAAATTAGAGTGACTGAAAGAATCTGGTTAAATTATAATTTTAAATAAAATTATTCTCTCATCAAATATTTTCAAATGGTAATCATATTTATGTAATAAAATCAGGTAATTGGCTCCTTTGGTTGCAACAAATAATTCATAGCCCACTGGCTTTTAGCAAATCATTGATAAGGATGGCTGCGAATCTGAATAAGGCAAACATTCATTTTATGTGTTCTGCAATGACAACAACACGCTGAACAAATTCAAAAGCTCAAATCAAAACAGACTTTTAAAGCCCGACTCCTGGTGGACATATTTCAGTCCTTATCCGCACATTTGCATAGAGTTGTTGGGGCACCCTTGGGTACAGTGAGCACATGACAGGGGGATGTGGAGGCTTCCGGGGGGCTCTAGGGTGTGGATCTGAGCCAGTGTGAAGACAGCTGAACCAATGCACAAGCCTACAGCCCATTAGACACCCACCGCTCCGTGTTGCCTTAATGCAGCGGGGCAGGGATTTTGGCTTTCCCCAAAATGCTCAGGGTGTTCTTGTATAAATGGTCATTTACACAGGAAGAAAATGGGTAATGATGACCTGAAAGTTTTTACTGTGAAGGAAATAACCTCTATGAATTAAAATTCTAAATACTTTTGCTATAACTATGTTGTTCATAATATACATTCTTAAAACTGTGTTTTATAATTTTTGGTTAATACAAAATCCAACATTTAATTTAGTTTGAAAGCTAAATAGAAAACTCACAAATGTGCACAAACTGGTTCACAGGCTGCCCTCATTCCCCTGATATCAGTCTGACTGGCAGATACTAAATACAGAGTAGGCGTTCATAATTGAACAAACATAACAATGTAAATATTTACTAATACTATCCACTGGGAATACAAGCTCCAGCTCCACATCGATTTGTCTTTTTCTGCCCTTTTGCCATTTTTCCTCATGCACACTGTCTGCCTACTTTTCCCATATGTGCTGTGTTTTACATTTAGTCTGCCTTTGCTCATTTATGGGAATATCATTAGATTTACTAGAAGTGAACTGAAGCCAATTTAAAGAGATGTTCAATAAAGAAGCCACTGAAATAAAGGGAGGGAGTATGTTTTAAGAGCTACTGTCCATAGAATGCCAGTGTTTTGAGATGCTGCTCTCACACACACACAGACACACACACACACACACACACACACACTCACACACGTGTACTCAGAAATGGAAAGATCCGGGAGGAAAGAGCATGTAGAAAGGAAGAAGGGATAGTGAAGGACTCCAAAGAGGTACTTAAACAAAGCAGAATGTAACAGTTTTTACTAAATACATTTGTAGTAATAATGTAATGCAAACTTGCACTCAAGACACTCCAGGTATTCCCAAGAAGGCACTTTTCCTGGCACACAGGTAGTTACAAAAGGGGACAAAGTCTAATTTTAAATTCATGAGGATGCACGTGAGAAGCATAGTAGTTGGTTTGGTTTCTTGCCTCCTGAGTTCACTTCATCTTCTTTTTACAAATATAAGTGTCTAGTGGCTACGGGCACACAGAGTAGCACGGACACACGGACAGCACACAACATCACACATGACAGAATGGTTGGCAGCAGATGTACAGAGGTGGCATGAGAAAGAGGAGATAAGCAAAAGCAAGTGTCTTTACCTCATTGCTCAACAAGGCGGCGTTGAGTGTTCGGCTTATTTCAAACATATTCAGTGATTTGGGTGGTTCAGTCCTGTTTTTGAAATGATCAGTTTCTCTTTAGTTCTTTGCCTCCTTCCGGCGTTTATCTCTTGGCAGTTGCGGAGTCAGTCCCAGCAACGAAAAAAGAAAGAAAGAAAAATTAAATCAATTGAAAAATAGGGGAAGAAAAAATCCTGTATTGTTTTTTTTAATTTTCTGAATGGTAATTTTGTTCAGTCCTATTCTGTCTGCCCCTTGTCTGCTAGGTTCACCGCTGTGGGCTGTGGCTGTGGTGGCGTCTGCCCGCTCTCCGCGCACGTCTAAGGAGTCAATATGTTGTTTTTAATCTCCTCAGAGTCAGCACATTAAAACAGGCACTCAGGCAGGCGGTGGCTTGGGCTGGCTGGCTCCCTTATCTGTCCTCCGCACACTGGCTCACACAATACGCTCCGATCCTCACACTGCTCGCTAGCAGATTAGCCTGTCCCAAAACATAGCAGTTAGTTTAAACTGCCCTCCCTTTAGCTCTTTCTCTCTCTCTTCTGCATCACTCCTCCTGGCTCTTTCCTCCCTCTCTCACTCCATCGCTCCCCACATCACTCTCTCTCTCGCTCAACTCGCCGTCGTCCAAGTGCTCACGCATCTATGCAGCTACAGTTCGCCAAGCGACCACAAGGTGGGAAGACTGTTCTAACAACTGCAAAGATATTGCCACCTCATACATCCATACCTTCTTTGTGCCACTCCTTTATTGATTTTTTGATGAGAAACACACAGAATGTAATACATTATCTGTTAATTGGATGATCTATCAAAAAAAGTTGTGGTTTTAAAGCCTAAAACATTTTTTTTATGTGCTTAAGTTATGTGTAAAATCACCTGATGAAAGGAGATACCGTGAGAATGCATAATACAGGTTTAGGTGAAGAGTTTCTGGGAGAAGTAACTGACTGTGGACATGAAGGTCAGGTCCTTCACTGTGCTCCTCAGCAGGGTGTGGCACTGTGATGACGAAGCAGCCACTCACTGTTGAGGCAGGAGATCCCGGCTGCACTAAGTAAACAGAGAGAAGTCAGCTTGTGCCAAGGAAGTGATTCACCACATTACTGTCAAGTGTAGGTGACTCCCATTAACACTATGTCATTGCTATGTGTAGATATGTGTAAACCACAAATCTGATTTTATCTTGCATTTGTCAAAATCTATTAATGTGTATTTATTCTCACTGATTTGAATGTGCTTTTTTGCTCTTGGATCAGAATGGAAGAAACCACCAGCTAATAGCAGCCTATTGACACTGGACCATCTGCTCAGATGGACAGTGTCCAGCAGAGTGGAGCGTAGGGAGGGAGAGAGACACACAGGAAGTGACACATTTAGAGACAAAGATAGGATAAAAGACAAAGCTATTATTGATCCCACTGTATTATAAAATATATTTCTGGTATAGTTTCTATACATAAGGGAAAAAACACACAGTAGTTCAATTATGTTTAGTTCAACAACTGAACTTTTCATTAACTTAGTATATAGCTGTCGATTATTTAAGTGCTAGCTTTTTTCCATATGCAGTTGCGGGCCTCCTCCTCCCTGTTCAGGATAGTTGTCTCTGGGGAGAGCTGTGCTGAAGCCTGAGGGGAGCTGTCAGATGAATGATGCAGAGTGAGCTCTGATTCCTCAGTCAGCTGCTTCTCAAAGCTTCCTCTCTGACCCACGCTCTCCCCTGAGCCCCTGAATGCTGTCACCATAGTGATTCTGTGTGTACGGCCCCTGTTCCTCGCACCAGCCTGTCTCACCCTTCAGCTCCAGCTCTCTGTATACTTACACTTTGATTTGTGCTTGACTTCCCCCTTACACTGATGATGAGCTCCATGTGTGGACGTTCTTGGATGGTCACAGCAAAAGTGATTTTTCCTGTAACTTTAGAAGACAAAAAACCCCAAACAAATAACATTTATTTTTCAAATACAGACATATTCGTTACATTTTTTTCTTGGTATCCTGTTGTCTAGCCACAAATGCTGGTTTACATGATCATTTTGCAGTTACAGAGAAGACTGAAAGAAAGAAATTCCTTTGCAATGTCAAAGCCACAGTTTCCCCAGGAGCTTTTGATGTGTTCCGCATTTGTCCTCCAAAGAAAGTTATCTGTGTTGGTATGATTAGATCATCAAAATGTGAGACTATAGTGTACACTATCACTATATTAATGTGTTCATCAAATCATTGCTGCTCTTTTCTAAGATCTGTGACAGACTTATAGACAGTGAGTGAGAGTGAACTATCAACTTATAAAAACAACAGCTCTAATTTACTGCATTCAAATTCATTTTCAATTACTAACACTATGCGTGGTCTCTAAAACATGCAATATGGTGTTTTGTTAGTTAGCCAATTTTTGTTATAATGTCTGTATGAACATTTCTCATACAATGCGGCTTATCATCAGTTCAGATAGATTCACTGAGAAAAAATATGTGCTTTCATTGTTTTGTTAAATAAAGTGTGGCAGACAGACAGCTCTTCAATTTTAAGGAGATTTTACACAGTGACTCTATCTCCTCTCCTTGTCATTAGAAAAATAATCAGCCTGACCTATCTGTTCACCAGCCTGTTGATGCTCACCATCAGATACAGATCACACACACACACAGAAAAAAAAAAGTCATTGGTCTTTCTCAGCCCTGATTCATTTAGTGTTGCTACACAGGTTATAAGCTGAAAATTAGAATGAGCCAGTATGTTTTCAGACTGCTGCTCTCATTTTATGTACTTAATCAGGTGCAGCCAAAGTGATGGGAAAGGAATCAACTGAGGCTTGATTGGCCTTGATGACATCTATGCTCCAATTGTCTAGAAATCCCCCTCTAATCAATGTGTAACCCTGAATCATGTTTTCTTCATTACTCATGTTTCACAGGTATTGTTGCCATAGGACAAGGCCGGTATAGCCAATAGAAATTAATGAATGAATCGATATAAATATATAGCCTCCTATATTGATAATTTAAACAAAAGCTAGCTGTGTTGCTAATATGTCAAATTAAACACGTGGGTGCTGTTTAGGCATGTGCTTAGGCTATATATCATAGATAGGTTACTTTTTTTTTTTTCTTTAAATCCTTCTTGTAATAAAAATATTAAACTTCTGTCCCTGAAAAATAACTTACCAACCGGTTTTGCCTGAAAGAGCCGTGTATCGGAGGGCGCTGTGCTGATGGAGAGGACTTCACCGCTGCATGCTCTTCCTCTGTTGTCTTGGCAACGCGGGGAGAGCGTCGGCTGCTTTAGCTCAGAGGAAGAAGATGGAGGAGAACCCTGTTCGAGACGGCGACACTGGTGTGTAATAACTCAGCCTAAATAGCTTTATTTTTGGCTAAATTGAGCTAACATCGCCCTGCTTTCCAACATAAGTAGCATCCCTGTTTAGATATTTCTGTGCATGATACTGATGCTGTTAATGCTATATGCTATCCACTCTAGCTAGGTTAGCTGCATGTAAACAACCTAATTTCAGCAGGTTTGTTTATGATCTAACACCAGAGCCACTGCCGTCGCCTTTGTCCAAATAAAAGAGACGCCATGCACTTATTTTACCATGTTCATGCCTGTCTATTAGAAGAGATCGTGTGGTGCAGGTTAGAGAGGATGTTGGCGAGTGCTAGCTATAGCTCAATAATTACCTGGATTAGGCAGCTGTCCCACCTGAATAGAAGTTGCGCAAAAATTAGTTGCTGGAGGTCTAGATTTTCTATGTGCACAGACAAGTCCCTGACCAAGAACGATTTATTTTAAAAAAAAAATATTTCAGGTGAATGTTAATGAAAATGATTATTAATTATGCACCAATAATACGTCAAAATGCATAATGCATCTTTTTTATCAGCATCACTGACCGCGATTACATCACTAAAATTTGATCAATATCTGTTTTCTTAGCTGCACAATTTCATGTGAGTAATCAAAAGGACTATGACCAGAGAAACAATGATTAAAAAGAAATCAGATGATTTTGCTCTTTATATTTCATTTTAATTATATTTTAACTCCAAAAACAGATTTTGAGTGAAACTGCAGCCATTATTATGTGTATTCCATTTTAAGTATATTCTTGTTTTTTCTTCAGGCAGTGACACTGGAGCAGAGGATGCTTTGGTGGGGAATGTCAACAAGCTGACAGTGAGCCCTCCTGGTTTCTCGGGATCGCCACGGAAAGGTCATCTGATTTTTGATGCTTGCTTTGAGAGTGGTGAGTACCACAAGTGAAGATGTATATGTAATACAAGCCTTTCAGTGCAATTGCTCCTTTGTTTTTGCCCTCAAATATATGTGCCTTCTGCACATAGCGCTCTCACTGAATGTGGTAATGTGGGATTGGCTGAACAACAGGTGATATGTTTGCTTTTTACTTTAAATCATGCAAATACTTGTGCATCATTATAAGACCGTGTTGGAAATTATAGTTTCTGTTCTGATAAAAAAAAAAGCTAGAGAAGCACAGACATTGATTAATGGGCCCTGAGCCCCACATGGAGATCAGCTAACATACCAGTATCTCTGGCTCCGGATGTATCCTCTGAATGATTTATGAAACTGATATTAATCTCTTTCCAGTAAATGCTTTACTAAAGTTAGCAAGGAGATATGAAGGCACATTTGGCATCCAATGTTAAATGAATGCAGAGCACTTTTATGTACAACATGTATTTAATTCTGTTGAGAGACAGGTTCATATACAATGAATGCATTTACCATAACCAGATAGTTGCAATAGGTAAACTCAAGAATATAAATGTCCAGTATGTATTTTGCATATGTTGAAGGAATGGTCTATAGGCTTATGGACAGTTTTCCATGTATTAGGTTTGTATGAGGGTTAGCAGTATCAGTGACAGAAATAAAATTGGAGACTGTGGAGCTTTGATCCTATGCATTGCATGTTGTACAAATGAACATTCCTCAAAGCTATTGGAATGGTGTTTTGTGACAGCAGCTTTATATGTTAGTCATCCAAAAGTGATTACACAGCAGGGCACTATTTTGTAAAGAGGCATTCATTTAAAATTTTGCTTTAAAGCCCTGCTTCATTTCCTTCAATTTGGTTGCTTGCTTAACACCAGTTTCTACCCTATGTATGTTTTGTGTACCCCAGCATTTATTTTGTTGTATGGTGCAGTACAGACTACAATATAATTGGTTTATTAAAATAGACAGTGGTAATGTAATGTGTTTGCCAAAGCCCTGAAGCCTCATTTGCATTTAGATGAGGCTTAATTCACTTTATTGTCAGCTCTACACCGAACAAGTCAGTGGTGGTCTTCAGATTTTTTCACAGTTAGAATACTGGCTAAAGGTCCTCTGACACATAGGCCCTCTGGCACATTAAAGTACCTTTCTTCAGTGTATTGAGGTTGGATTGAAACTGTTAAGTTGGCATTTTTTTCTAGCTTATTTTCTTAACTATTTCAATGCTTTAGTTTAATGTGTTGCATGATTTTTGTGACAATCGTGCTGCTCTTTTTAACCCTCAATGAAATGCAAATGTACTCTGACTCTCATTTATATGATTTTTATGCTACTTAGCACAGTGCATATAATCATTGTGGTGAACAGAAGATTTGGCTAATCTGTAAACACTAAGTCATGGTCTATTGTTGTGTGTTGTGTCAGGAGGCAGAGATCCATGAAAGAGATAAGGGAAGCCTAATTGTTTCTGGAGTGAAATCCAAATGGCATTCTTATCTTGTCTTGTCACATTTGTTTCGTCATACACTCCAACTATTGACATTTTCCACTAAATCCCAAATTCTTTTGTGTGCATGTCCTCCTCATAGGGCACTACCTATAGTACCATCTGTCTTCTCTTTCAGTGGTGAATGACAGTGACAGTAATTTTTACTGAACCTATACCTAATAAATAAATATGGTAATATGCTGTATGGGAGGCACTGAGTAATAACATCCATGATATGTCCACCTATAGCACAGCTGTGAGGATAAGCTCTTGCCACCTGCCACTCTGCTCTCCTATTAGAAACAACAGATAAACATAGAACATTTCAAGTCTTCATAAGGACACTTATACCTGAAGAGACAGAATTGGTCTGAGCTCCTTGTACAGTATGTGCCCTTTGTGGGCTTTACCTTACTCTGGGGTAATGATAATTAATGAAGCTATTCTCTATTGTGGAGATTAAGAGAAAAATAAATCAACCCAGAAGTGGCTGACAGAGGATAAGTAATGAGGATAAATAACACAATGTTCCACAGTGCACCTTTCATGAAGATTTTACTGCATAGGTTTGTGTTTTCCTGTAAATGAGTGTAATGTAAAAAATAATGTATAAAATCTCTCTTTTATTTTCTCTAAACTTTCAGACTTGACATGACACCAGAGCTAGCTCAGATTCTCCTAAATATCCTTAAATGCATTAACTTTATCAATGTGCTGGCAATTGCACAGTCTGCTGCCTCCGATTGTGTCCACCTCTTTGTTGTTTTGTATTGCTCACCAACTTGAGAGCGGCTGCGCTGACGATTTCCAAAAGAAGATGCATTGGTGTGAGTGTGAGGGGGCTCTCCTGACGTCTGATGTATTGAGAGGCACTCTGGCTCTCTCTGTCTCTCTTACATGTCCTTGGCAGTGGAGCAGCTTCACTGCTCAAATCACTAAATGGCCTCTCCAGTTTTCCCTTTTAGCACTTTTCTTCTCTTCTCTCCTTCTTTTGAGACAGCCATGCACTATGGAGATAAATTTGTGTTGTCTGGAGACTGTTGGCAAGAACATTGCTTTTGATTTATGTTATTTATAGGCCATTTGTATCCATAAGAGATTACTCTTTATTATTATTGTGGTTTTTATTATTGTCATCTCATATCTTTTGTTTTCTGCAGGCATTATTACAGGTTTTTATATCCGTTTTCATATATCACACCAGAAGCTTTTTGCAGCTTGTGGTGGAGTTTTTGACAAAAATGATTGTTAAATGGTGCAGCTTGAAATTGACATTTAGTTCTTCTAGTTTGCTTAAATTATGTCTGCTTTATTCATGTAAAAATCTACTAAGTAACAAACTGTACCAAAAATTTTTGGGGTCTAACTGTGCAATTACCAACCATTCAGGATTGTGTTTGATTGATGGTACACTGAAAATAAGGGTGTGAAAAAAGATAAGTCACAATACAAAAATGTTCTCATTTTTTATACCACGGAAAAGGCTCATTACCGATATTGAAATAGTTTTTTAACATTATCGTGTGGACTTATACAAGCTTTGACGTAGTTCAAGAACTATTTAGGAAGGACCCGGTTTTGTTGTTTTTTGTGAACTGATACTTTTGATACAAATGAGTTTTGATATGTCAAGAAGCTTGTGGGCAAGCCACTAATCTATAGTGTTTTAACTGATAAAATAGCACTGTGAATACTGCCATAAAATTAACCTGTACATCCTGATCCTATATCCAACCATTATAAAACTATTTAAGCAGCTTCTTATTATCTATTCTGGCCTGTGCTACTGTCTAATCACTTAGCAAACGTACAGCTAACTTGCACTGTTTTGTAGATACCTCCCTCAGCAGAAACCTGCACAAACAATCTCAGCGTTTTGTAAAGTAAATTGTTGATGGCTGATATAATGCCAGGAGACCCTGTCGGCATCTCATCTTCTCCAAATGTCACTAAATGTTAGCTGCTCTGAGAAATGGTCAGTAATGAAAGTGTTCGATTGGGAATTGTATCAGGTCTGGAAAAGGTTGATGGACAAATATTGTAGAAATGAAATCAAATGGCACTGTTGTTTACTTCATGATGTCACATAAACAGGTTTGACTTTGTTGATATTTTTAAATTTGTTGCTCAGGGCTATTTGGTGTTCTAAATGTACTCTGGAACATGGCTTCTCTCTGGCTCTGGGCCCGCCTCTAGCATTGTGACGAGAGTGTTAAAAAAAAAAACACCAAACTTTCAGTTTTACACAAATGGCACTTCCACACAGACTCTGACTGATTCATCCAGGAATCCATCCTATTCCCAGCGACATCAACACTTTTGGAGTTGGCGTTTCATTTGTCATCCCAGATCATGCATTTTGGGAAAATAGGCCGGATTTGTAATGCTTTACTAGTTGTGTTTTGCTAGCTGTCTGTATTTATTCTGCTGATTTATTTTGAAAAGCTCTCTTCGAGATGAGCTTCATTGATGTGCCAAGGTTTGTTTGATAGCACAAATTCTTGTACAGAATATACTTCCACAGTGAAGGCTGAGATACTGACAGGAGGAGGGATTTTGATCAGATGTATTTGGTGGGATTCCAAGCAGCTGTCTAGTAGGTCTGCTGCCGCTCACAGTAAACACCACTGAAATTCACTCCTTGGGGGCTCTATCAGTCATCAGGAGGGTCTATAGATATTTCAAATAGTATACATAAGTGCTGTAGGTGTGTATGGGAAATATGTTCAACAACAATTCAATCTTATGTGTATTACAATGTTATTTTGTACAATCAGAATTATCTGTAACTAGTTTTATAAAGACAAGATACAGTTAGGTTACATAATAATAGTTAATATTTAATGGTTAACACTACATTTCCGCTAATCTGTTCTATAATTTTATTTTCTAAAATGAAAACAAATTGGGTGTAAATGATGCCGCAGCAGCATTTATATTTATGTTCCACCCAAATTTGGCACCATCCTTACACTCCTGCTTAGACAGAGAATCCCATCTCAAAAGACTGTCTGTGTTCAAATTTGTCAAATTATGATTTAAATATTCCATATCCCCCGGTATGAAAGGGATTAGTTAGGTTTTTTTTTTTTTCAAATAATGGGATCAGTTTTATACTTTTATTTTTACACATTTTTTACAGACTGAGCTCCATGTATTACTTAATATCTCTTGGTGGGGTGCCTTACAAAATGATTGCTGAGAAATACATTGATGTTGTGCCAGGTCCCTGAATGGCGTTGAGAGCTGCCTCTCTCTGCTCTTTCAGGAGCTTGTAACATGTGCTGCTGCATTTGCTAGTAGCTCCTCTGGACTCAAAAGCTGCTCCTCATTGGGTTCATCTGCATTGTTTCAAACTGTAAAATTCAGTCTTCATCCTCCTCTGAATTTATTGCACCAGTAGTAGCAGAATTTGAATATTTAAAAAAAAAGACACCATTTAGAGAAATTCCACAAGAAAGTTTGTACTTGGGCTTCAAAAGTATTAAGAAACAAGAAAACCTTTTAATCTGAATTATTTATATTTTAACACACAGCACTTTTATAAATCACATTATTGTTCTAGACTCCACAGGAATCCAATGCGCCTGATGAAGACCAAGGGCCGAAACACTGATTGTTGAACTCCACAGGTGAAAGTGCCCCTGGAGCAGAGCATGTTCCTCTTTCATAATGAGATGCTGCTGAGTCCTGGTCAGGAGCATTTACTGCTTTGTTGCACAGGGCTTTAGCTCGTTTAAACCGGTGCTGTCCTATTTGAAGTGATTTGCTTGCTTGGTCAAACACACTCACTAGAATAAGCGCCTTGGTCTGTTGTGTACTCCAGTGTTCTCTTTCCTGTCCTTGCTGACCCACTGGTTTCTGGCCGCAGATTCTTTCCTCTCTTGTTTCTGCTCCTTTCTCACAGTGGCTCCCTGTGTTCCTAAACTCATTACAGAGCAATCAGCCCCAGGCGTTGAAGTGTGCGCCCAGAGGGAGCAATAACTGTAAATAAACAGTACTGCGGGCTCTTCAATAACATGTTACCACGACGATAATGCACCTTCTTAGTGTGCCTGTTGACCTTCTGTGTGCCTCAGGCTTTGCCAAGGACTCCTTAGCTTTACACTTTTATCTCTGCTTGCTCCAGACGCTGCTCCTGCAGCACCAGAGCCCTGAACAGATTACTTCTGCACCAACCTGAGAGGACAGAGGACAGGAGAATAAGGAGAAAAAATGCTGCCACTGAGCACAAAATGCACTATAGAACAGCAAAGATCACTTGTCGCTTTAGTGGAGCTCCGACCTTTCTATTTGATATATATGTGTGTGTGTGTGTGTGTGTATATATATATATATATATGTATATACACATATATAATATTAATGTGTTTCACCTGTTTTCACCATGTGTCTCACCTTCCACAGTGATTGGTCTCTCTCACTTTCATCTGGACTGAGATGTCCATTGTTTTTCCCGGTATCTGCTGTAGCCACTAGCCTCTAGTTTCTCGTTTCCTGATATTACCATCGCTTGGTATTGCGATGTCCACCACCATGGCTCTGCTCTGTTGTTTACCCACCACCATTATGTCTGGTTGGTTCGCCATCATCATCCTGTCAGTCTGTATCTGAAAGTCCCACAGGATCTTGGCTCGGTCATTCTCCACAAACTTTGGAGGTGTTTCCCACCTTGATCCTGGGGTCTCCAGCCCGTACTCTGCACAGATGTTTCTGTACACTATGCCCGCCACGTGGTTATGTCGCATGTATGCTTTCCCTGCCAGCATCTTACACCCCGCACTTATGTGCTGAACTGTCTCAGGAGCCTCTTTGCACAGCCTACACCGTGGGTCTTGTCTGATGTGGTAGATCTGGGCCTCTATTGCTTGAGTGCCCAGGGCCTTTCCTGAGCAGCCAGAATCAGTGCCTCTGTGCTGTCCTTCAGACCAGCCATTTCAAGCCATTGGTAGGATTTCTTGATATCAGTCACTTCAGTTATGTTCTGGTGGTATGCCCTATGTAGGGGCTTATCCTGCCATGATGGTCCCTCCAGCACCTCTTCCTCTGAACTCCACTGTCTGAGACATTCTCTGAGCACGTCATCTATCGGGGCCTTGTCCTTGATGTACTCAAGGGGCTTGGATGTTTCATCCTGTACAGTGGTTCCCACACTCACCGATATTATCAGCCAATATGGGCTCCTGGAGACATATCGGCTATTGGCCGATATGTCGATATGTCTGTGATATTTACAGACAGATAAATGTCCTAATATGTGGCTCTGCATCAGTATTTATCTGTGGAATCATTTGTCTGTGTGTGTGTCCGTACTGTCACTGAACACACCCCCACAGTCACTTCATTCACGTGTTCTTGTTTGCACCTGCAGCCGTGCGCAACACTTATTTTCTTTTTCTGGAAAATCGGTTTGAGTCTTACGGTTACGGTGGTGTATTGCTCTCACTCCCCAAAAAATATTTTGGCAATATTTTGGCTCAGTATCACGTAATTACGTGAAAAGTTTCACGTTATAACGTGATAATTTCACGTTATAACGTGAAAATACCACATCATGAAATAACGTGATAATTTCATATCATGAAATAACGTGATAATTTCACGTTATAACGTGAAAAATATCACATTATAACGTGAAACTTTTCACGTAATTACGTGATACTGAGCCGAAATATTTTTTGGGGAGTGAGAGCAATACACCACCGTAAGGAGGAGCCTGTGTGAGCGGTGAGTGTTGGAAATACGTGGACTTTGAAGCTAGTTTTGGGTAGCGATTAGCTGCTGTAGCTCCCGCACATATACAGGCTGTTTTCTATTGGCCTATTGTAAAGTGACTATATTGGCCGTATATTTGTTACTGTACCTGCATCGATATGTAAATGAGCTGTGAACAGAGGTGTGAATGATCCACATTTATGCATATAATTAATTACCGCGGGCGCACGCATTTACGGCTAAAGGCTAATAGCGGTAGTTTCTTTACTACCTAGTAGTGATGGGTCGGTCGCAAATGAAGCGGCTCTTAGAGCCGGCTCTTTCTCTCACTTTTTTTCTCTTCGCACCGCTTGCAGACTCATGGTAGTTTGACAGCGGCAGCGGCTGAAAACAAAATTTCCAGAAATATGCGTGAGCATAGGATAGAAAAAAACGTGAATATTTGGCTGTAGTTCAGCATAAAATAAATAAACCAGGACTAATCTTGGCCTTGAGGGAGAGAGACGCTGAGTCCCGACACTCAGTCCTGGTTCAGTTCTGGTTTAGTCCTGCTTGCTACAAAACAATCTGAAGAGTTGCTTGGGAGCCGAAAGAGCCAGCTGCTTTTAGTGAGCCGAGCCAAAAGAGCCAGTTCTCTAAAAAGAGCAGGAATACCGATCACTAGTAACTAGAATGTGATGCAAAAATGCCATTAGGCTGACCTTCTGTCCGTAAATATGACGTAAAGAGGCAGAATAACAATAAATGTTGACTAAATAAACCCAATTTAAAATCCACCAAAGCCAAACCTAAGTTTTTTTTAAACAATTCAAGATTTACAATGAATTTTTACATCACTAAATATATCGGCAATTATATCAGCATAGCACAGTGCAGCCCCAGGACCTTTCAGGGGGCAAAAATACTATTTTAAAAGACTAACTGAAATGTGTTCTCCTCTGAATGTGCAGGCACTGTGGTTCATCATGTGATATCTGCTGTCACTATTTCACTTGAGTCCTCAGGCCCAGACTGTTCATCTCTATTGAAACAAGGGCTCACTGGAGCATAGATGGACTCATAACAAAATAATTTCTCCTTTATTGTTTGCTCTGATTGTCTCATCTTATCCTGTTTCATTATATTCAGTTTATTCAGTATTGTACTCTTACTCAGTAGTGTTACTCTCTCCACATTAGCCTACACTGATTGTTAAAACAAAATTGCACCGTGAGCGGCTAGCACTATGTGCACTCTAGTACCTCTTAGTCGTTAGTTTGTGCAAAACTCAGTGACCTCTTTAATCTGGCCCACCACAGATGAAGTGATACGACATCAGGAGAGACAGAGGCTGGGGGGGGGGGGGGGGGGTATCACACACACAGTGAGGGAAACCAAGTTAGAAAGGGGAGAAGGAGAAATGGAGAGAGAGAAA
The DNA here is from genome assembly GCF_026225935.1 of Boleophthalmus pectinirostris. Classification (NCBI taxonomy): domain Eukaryota; kingdom Metazoa; phylum Chordata; class Actinopteri; order Gobiiformes; family Gobiidae; genus Boleophthalmus; species Boleophthalmus pectinirostris. Next base: position 18,066,185 of record NW_026571473.1, read on the forward strand.
CAAAAAAAAAGAGAGAGGTGGAAATGGTGAGAAAGAGGAAAACAGAGAGAGATGTTTAGCTGCTGGTCTCAGCTCAGACCCCTCTACTATGGCTGCTGGCGGGAATCAATTCTACCTTTATCAGTCCCTCTCCTCTGTGTCCAGGAATCCTGCTCTCACCGCAGAGCAGCCGCGGGGAAAACTGATGTGTTTTCCAATAATGAAATAGAACACAGCAAAAATAAGTTTAAAAAGGTGCCTAGCTGCTCTCCCCCTGTAGTTCTGCACTCTTTTAATCTAGTGTCTGCTGGCTAAACACACATCTAGCCCTGTCTTCATCAAGTAAGGAGTCATGCAGTCTTGGCTGGTTATAATTGTGAGGTTTGTTAGCAATTATTGGTAATATAAGACAAAAAATAATAATAATAATTGTAAACAGTGTGTATACACATATTTACAGATTGGAGCTTTTTGAAAACAAAAAACAAAAAACAAAAACTAACAGCTAAGTACTATAGTAAAAGCACCCTGTGTAAATGCAGTCACCTCAGGCGTTTCTGCATGGATCAGCACATCATCCAGAGAAGAGCCAGAGACGAGCTAGAGCAGAGTCAGAGTAGAGCCAGAGCAGAGCCAGAGCCAGAGCCAGAGCAGAGTCAGAGCAGAGGCAGAGGCAGAGTCAGAGGCAGAGCAGAGGCAGAGCAGAGGCAGAGCAGAGGCAGAGCAGAGTTAGAGCAGAGTTAGAGCAGAGACAAAACAAAGTCAGAGCAGATCAGAGAAGAGCCAGGGTCACAGCACAGCCAGAGCAGAGCCAGAGCAGAGTCAGAGCAGAGCCAGAGTCAGACCAGAGCAAAGCCAGAGCCAGAGCCAGAGCAGAGTCAGAGCAGAGCCAGAGTCAGACCAGAGCAAGAGCCAGAGCAGAGTCAGAGCAGAGCCAGAGCAGAGTTAGAGCAGAGTCAGAGCAAAGCCAGAGCCAGAGCAGGCTCAGAGCAGAGTCAGAGCAAAGCCAGAGCAGAGTCAGAGCAGAGCCAGAGCCAGAGTCAGACCAGAGCAAGAGCCAGAGCCAGAGCTGAGCCGCAGAGCCAGGATCAGAGCAGAGCCAGAGCAGAGCCAGAGCCAGAGCAGAGTCAGAGCAGAGTCAGAGCAAAGCCAGAGCCAGAGCAGAGTCAGAGCAGAGCCAGAGCAAGAGCCAGAGCCAGAGCTGAGCCGCAGAGTCAGAGCAGAGTCAGAGCAGAGCCAGAGCAGAGCCAAAGCAGAGTCAGAGCAGAGTCAGAGCAGAGTCAGAGCAGAGCCAGAGCAGAGTCAGAGCAGAGTCAGAGCAGAGCCAGAGCAGAGCCAAAGCAGAGTCAGAGCAGAGCCAGAGCAGAGTTAGAACAGAGTCAGAGCAGAGCCAGCAGCTACACAGCTTCTCATTGTGTGGCCTGAGCAGTGTGACTGCTCCCCCTTGTACCCCTGTAATGGGATTACATTAGCCAGGTTCCTCCAGACGCTCTCCTTTTCCTTCTCTCTCTCTCACATACTCACACACACACACACACACGCACACACACACACATTTGAGAATTGTCCACTAGGCTCCTGTTTGCGCCCTGTTTACTTGCCTGTGGTCCTGTGTAATGAAGCAGACTGATTCCCATTTTCACACCAACATTCTGGTGTTCCTCTTCTGTTAGAGTCAGAAAAACACAAAGAGTAAACTTGTGAACAATTGGGTTTTATTCAGGTTTTTACACCTGTAGCAAAATAACAAATTACAGCAGAACAAGACTATGTTTCCAAAAGTGCTAACGGAGGTATCACAGAACACTGAACATTTTTATATTTAAAAACCAGTAAGATATCAGATTGATTAAAAGGGTCAAGTTGGAATCTGGAGTTAGCCATCATAAAATTAAAGCATGGATCAATGACATGTCACAGCGCTGCAGCTCTGTGCTCCCCACATGTAATTCTAACCTTGAGGCAGCAGCCATGTCTCACGTCAAGCTTTAGCATTAGGCTCAATAATGCAGCTGCCCATGGCTGCTGTCTGCTGCCACCCACACCACAGCACAAAACCAAAGCATGCAGCTGAACTGTGCAGGTTTAGTCTCAAAGACAATGCCTTTATATGATAATGAGAGAAGTTTCTACTTATCTGGTTTCTCTATTGTTCAAATAGGGGGTATTACACACTTCGTAATTAAAATGCTATTTTCACAGAAAAAATGCATTAAAATGTAGCTTTTCAGTTTTGACTCTCTGAGCCCGCCCTTTGCTCTCCATGCTTAGTCACTCTCCCTTCAAAGCATTATCACATTGCAATCAGTGTGCATTCTGCTACTAAAACTACTGCACACCATATTAGGTTTGTGAAGTTGTACTGTATCTTGCTTTTATATATTTATGGACAATTTCTATGCTGGAATGTTGGTTAGGGTTAGGGTTATAGGGTTATTTTCTGTATTTTGGAACTATCATTCAGTGTAAACACATTTTTATGGTCATGCTTCTCTCTCATGTTTTACTCAATCTGTATGGATACTGTTGTGTGTTTGAAAGTTATATTTGGCATGCTTGTCATGTGTTACCAAGTCATCTTAGACAGCCTATAGACAGCAGGGAATCAGATGCATAGACACTGTTCCCAATGGACTAATTATATTTACAACCACACTCTCTTTCTTCTTATGTGATGTATTCGTCTTGAGGTTGGCATACTCAGATATTGGTGGGTGGTATGTCAGAACTTAGACACTTGAAACAAACTTACTATAAAATATGTTTATGTTGGCAATATCCTTTAAGACTGGACAGTGGATTGCAGTTTTTATAAAATGTTCTTGTATTGTTCATAATGTTGAATGAATGTTGTATCCTTTTGTGCAGGAAATCTGGGTCATGTGGATTACATCAGTGATTTTGAGTTCGACCTCTTCATTCGGCCTGACACCTGCAACCCACGCTTCAGAGTCTGGTTCAACTTCACTGTGGAGAATGTCCGAGAAACACAGGTCAGCTCAGTGACTTTTGTCTACAAACAACCTGCACTGTTGTTTTTTCATGACCCGTTGTTTAAAGTCCAGAAAAAAGGATGGCTGGTAAGCTCTAATGATTTTTTTTTTTTTATTGGCCCGAGTATATTCCCCAAATGATATAATTCCACAACCCTGTTTTACAACAAACTGGACAGGAAAGCCTCGTAATCAGATGTTGTGCAGTACCCCCTTGCACTAAATAAAATAATAATAATATGCATACCATAGGCAATTGTTTGGCCCAAACAAAATATTAGCTGAAGATTTTTATTGATCTATCTCTATCTACCAAGTCAAGTTATTTGACATCACACACATTTGGTACATTTTGTAAAAAGACAACAATTGCATGTCACATGGCACTTATGTGCTATAAAGTGCATACTCTATATGAAAAAAACAACAACTTTCAGACACAGGCAGCCAATGACAGAAGCACAATGTCTGATAGAACCCCGCACAGATAAGATGAAAGCCAAAGGCACAGTGAGAGGATGCCTGTGGAGCATACTATTGCTGCTGTTGCTGTAGTGTCCTGTACAGCCACTGCCTATCAGAGGCTATCGGAGCCTATCTGCCCATCTCCCTGCAGTGCTGTAGTCAGCACTAATCACATTTTATGGCTGTGAGATGAATGGGAGGCCTAGGCTTGAAGCCGGATCGATCCCAGGGCCAGATAGTCCACAAGCAGCAGGCAGCATTTCAGGCCAACAGGATATTTGCTGTTGTTGCAAAATAACACAAAATGTATGAGAAAAAGTGACTGCTGGGCAGAGAATGAGATAGACAACAAAAAAATATTAAAACACATGCACCATTTTTCTGATTAACACAGTTTATTGCTCCTCTGAACACTCTTCTGGAGGCTCCCTCTCACACCTGGTTTTCCTCCAGTACCCTTCTTCATCAGCTATGGAAGTGTAATGTACTCAGTGCATAGTCTTGTGGTTATATTCAAGGTGCCTGCAAGTGGCTCAATTAAGTTTGTGTCTGCAATCATCTGATTCCACATAAATCTTTAGTTAGCGTCCTAATGCTTGTAATATGTAGACCAAAAGTGCAGAGAAATTAAACAGTGCAGGGTAATAGTAAATAAAGGCTGTGTGTGTAGCTATGTAAGAGAGAATGTGCTATAGAGATATCTGCAGGTTCCAGGGGGGCCGGGCTGCTGGAGTGTTTCATCCAGCTAAGCCTTGCTAACTCTTAGTCTGAGCCAGGGGAATGGGGAACAGTAAAAGCCCGTGATATTGGAAGTGAGATGGCTATTTTGAAGGAATGTAAGCTGGTGAAACAGATTTGGTTGGCCTCAATCAGCTTAGCAGCTTTGTGGAAATTGGCTTCACAGTGGCACCGGTTATGATGGATGGCTAGTTGGATGAATGTCTCTTTAAATGTGTTTTATTATTTGCTGTGTTTTGGCTAATGGCTTGACTCAAAGAGCTGGTGAACATACTTGTATCTAATCTAACCTATCTAATGTTGTATTTGGTACATGATACAGAATAAACTGGAGAATCTATGCAGTATAGAAGTTTGATATCTGTTATTTTTCTATAAATTTCAAGGAATGGCAGCAGGGCAAAGTCATCCAAGGTAACAAAAACATTTTCACCTCTATTTTTTGTTGTTGTGACATCTTTGGGAGTAAAATAGACCAAAAAAACAACATATGAAATAAAATAGCTCTGTAAAAGTTGTTCACGGTTTGTGCAGTGAATTCTACATGTAAGTCCTACCCTGTGTATCTCCTTTCAGCGTGTGTCTGTTATGAGCAGAATCGGTGCATGAGTTGATATGACACCCCATTGGGTAAGTTGATATGCCATTCCATTCTGCTGAAGGGCTGTGCTTGATGTCAGGCTCCGTGAAGGGCACGGCTGTGAGCTATTATCATAGGAGCCTTCGGGGAGCCATTGGTGGAAGACAGGCAGTAAAACCTTGTGCAAGTGCCTTCAACTCCAGCCACTGCTGCAGGGCTGATTTGTGCACCTCTCCTGTCCAGGGATAGCACTGAGCACAGTGCTCACGCTGTATGATCAGCTCTGAAGAGGAGCCAGCCAGTGCTCTACATCCAAGCTCAGTCTCTGTCTCAAAGCTTCACACTGCAGACACGCATTGTGTAATTTGTTCAATAAACTGTATCAGAATGGTAGAACCTTTCCACTATGAACGTGGTTTTAATTGTCATTGATGGTGCAAAGTTATGTTTTACCTCACATGGCAGGTCCATGTGGACCACCTGTGTTCCAAGATACAGCAACACATTTTCTAAGTCAGAACACAAATAATGTGTGTTTTTATTAAGACACTGTACAGAATGTGGTGTGTAACATCAGCCAGGTCTGGTCTGGAAAAAAAACTAGTTGAAACTGGTTGAAAACTAAACTTTATGAGGCATGTTTCCACTATGAGGGTAAATAAAGTATATTGTGGTTATCTAGTGCCACAGTATTGATGGGTTTTAGAACAATGACAAATTGGGACTTTTACCATAGCAGTTAACAATTCACTTGTTTGAATGGTAAAAAGTCCTCAAGTCCTCATGTTCTTACCAGGAACATGTCATGTGATTAGTAAATAGTGAACTAAATTAGTACTATTTCTTTTTATCCTACATCTTGTAGGTGGTTATTATTAACTACACAAAATGTCTAAACAAGTGTCAAACCAATGATGAAGCTTGTGAAGACTTTGTACTTTCTTTGCACATTTTCTGTTCAGTTGAATACATTTATGACACAAAGAGAACAATATTATGATTCAAACATTCCTTGTCGGTAATATAACATAATGTGAGCTAATTGAGTTAAAAGGCCTTCAGACACGTTTAATGGTGTGACATTTCTAAATGTATAATTTACTTATCACACTGAAAGATACATATTAATATTGTGATGTCTCTTTTTGGGGATGTAGCGCTGAAGGATAAAGTGAAGCGGAGTCCAACAGAGCAGGCCAAAATGCTGTAATGGATGTGATCCACATCGATTTCTTTGTACAAAGAGACAGTCAGGGCTCAGCACAAGGTCCAGGGGCTGCACTTACCAGAAAAGCTTGCTTCATGCAGCCTCCTCTCCTCGTCTAAATACAGCACAATGACTGCTCTTCTGGGAAGTGGGCTACTGGTTGTCATGTTTAACATCAATGCCAGTCTCTATTATTGGCGCTTATCTGAGTTTGTGGCTCCATCAGCCATGGATTCTGTTCTATAATGGACATAACTTCATCATCCAGAGGGGTGGTACATTTTCTCCTGTAGAAGTACTGAGTTCTTACTTACTCAGATGTTTTATAATTGCACAGTTAGTTCATTGCACACCTTAAAAAGTATGAAAAAGTAAGATAAACTAGATTTGTGTAACTCTCAGTGAATCCCTATGATAAGATTTACTTGTGCTTGGTTGATTACTTAATTATGCTCAGTTCAGCCTTGAAGCCTACTGAGGCTACCCATTTAAATGTCCATCTGCATTTAACACTTCTGTATACTGACAAATGCTAGCAGATACAGAGCACTTGGAGTATATTTACTACTACTTGCCACAATAGATCATCAAAAAATCAGACTGGATTGTTATTATTAACCATCATAAAAAAATAACTGGCCTGATAAAGTGTGGTCTTCCTCTGCTTGGACCCTTGTGGGTTGCCGTGGCACCATGTTGTGTCCTTCACTGCTGAGAGGAGCAGGACAGGCAGGGCTTTGGAGCGCTGCTGTATGATGGCGCCTTAATCATTGGTGACGTAGCTTTGCCAGAAGTGTTCACGACAGACATCTGCTCTGTGCTGGGGGCCCGCAGACTGCCTGTGGAGAGCTACATGGTGTGTGCAGCTAGGCTAATCCACCTCTCTTATCTGGTCCATCCATACGTCACGACACACAGCAACATGCTCCAACATGTATGTAAATGTGTGTCCGACTGTGTCACAGTCTGCAGTTTGAGTGAAGTACTGCCTTTTATTCCTCTGTGGCTCTGCTTCATGCTGTAAGGTAGATAGGCAAGTGTCCCACGTGTGTAGACTGGCATTTCCTAAGAAACTAGTGTTCCCCACACTTAAAGACATGTCTGTGTAACTCTGCCAAAAGGATTATTGCACTTCAAACGCTTTGCATTGGACCGAAAAGTTTAAGGTTCATACTTTGAAATCAAGTCAGAAACTTCTGGAAATACTAAAGCAATATTGAAAAGATGCCCTGACATGAGTGTGAGGTTAGGGTATCACCAGTGACCTTTTCGCTGTTAAGGGGAAGTCATTGTCAGAACTGATGCTCCACAGATCACACTGTAATGACGTGGACAAAAGAATATGACAACAGCACTGAATGAATTTTCAAATTGTCCTCCTGATAGCAAAATGAGTTTTCCCTGGGTTATCTCTGCTGACGCAAGGTTCCTTATCAAAATTCATTGCCTTATTTTTAGCTTGATTCACTTAAAAAGGGAAGCTCAGACCCAAGGGCATGTTTTGAAATAAAGCAGAGAGACTTTTTATTAGCTATTTAGAACGTCTGTATTCAAATTGAACTGACTTTGAGTTGAGTGATTTCTAATCTTAAAGGTTCTGAAGGGTGGATATAAATGATATACCCAAACTAAGTCAAGTGTATACAAGAATACTTTTTTTTTTATTTTCTGTTGCAATTGAGCACATTACATTGACAGAAGTGAGCAACTCGAGCTTTGACTTCATCCTGTTGTCAGAAGTGCTTATGGGTGCCACTGTGGGGGATGAGTTATTCTACATACATTGATTGATTGAATGATTGATTGATGCATTTTTGTTTGTGCCAAGACATTTGATAGGACATCCTGACTGATCAATGATCAGTGGCCAATATATACTATAATCATTATGGTAAGCCTAAGAAAGAGAAAACAGACAGTGAACATGTGCAGTTATTTATTGTTTTGGTTTGGTTGGTTTGGTTTATTTCTGAAATCTATTGTTTTGCAGATGTAACCTGTGTTAGAGTGTCCTGCCTGAGTTTTCCATGTAAATGTGAGGACCTGCTGCTGTCACATCTGCACAGAGATGATGCTGGTGAGGAGACATGGATCATCCTTTTGCACAAAGTAATGAATACAGATTGCACAGTAGATAGAGAGGCCGTGCAATCTGCTGCAGCACAAATGAAACAACTGCCGCACTAATCAAATAGTCTTTTCATGCCAGCGCAGCCCTCAACTTGGGTTAAATTCAATTCAGATTCACAGATTTTCAGTCATGAAGGCAGAAGGCAAGGGGGAGCTCTAAATGTTGTAATTAGAGCATTGTTAAATGTGCATGTCTGTGTGTGCATGTTTGTGTGTGTGCATGCATGTGTGTACAGTATGCGCTTACGTGTTAGGGAGCGAGGCGAGGGTTCCCTGGCATCACTGTCATTAAACACTTGGTTATTTCAGATAGCAGTGGGAGGAAGGTCCAATCACAGCAAACACACACAAATGCACACATTTAGCTAATTATGCCAACTGGTGGCTTGGGAGAACACGTTTTCCTGCATTGTGTGTTTAGGGTACAGTGAGGAGCATTTGAAGGAGAGCCGCAGTGCCTCTTTGATGCTGCTTTTGTTTAGTTGTTTGTGTGGTTTAATAATTTAATCAAGCCAAACGTCCTCCTTCTCGGTGTAAGTGTGTGTTGGTACAGGCTAATTACCCTGCAGATTGTTCTCCTGGTGCTGGAGATGAGAGAGTAGGTCCTGGAGGAGGAAGATGAGGCTGAGGCCTGTAATTTGCCAGGGCTCTGATGCTGGGGCTGTCTGTCCACTGCTGCTTTATTGTTCTGGGAGGATTCTGACAGATACTACTGTAATGTGGGGCATCTGAGGGCATGTGGTGTTCTAGTGCATTCTCTTACTTTAACCTTTCTTGAGTCTAGACATTGTTTCACCAATTATTGCACCAGACAGTGGAAACTTTGAGCCATATCTCAGTTAATACAATAAATTCATTCTGGCTTAAACAAGGAAAAGTAAACTAAACATCACATCTTTAAATCATTTTAGAGTATCTGAATTGAGCAATATTCCTAGCTTACCTGTTTCTGCTTTGATACTTTTGTTTTGAAGTCACACATAATACACCATCTACTTCTAGCGTCCCTAATGTTATTTTTGGTTACATTCAGCTCTGTGTCACACAGAGAGGTGAACAACACAATGCACAATGTGACGTTCAGGTACAAACTGTAAAACCTGGTGAAGAGCCATTGTTTTGTGACCTCAGAGAATTGAACAGGTTACAGTGCTAAAGTAGCTGTCATAAATTTGAGCATCCAAAACACTTTGACTGTGCTGCTTCCCACAGAGAAAGTGAACTGAATTGCTACACAAAGTTTTAGTAATGTTCAGCAAAAAAAAAAAACATTTACCTGGGCTACTGCGTTGCCCATTGTGAATTTGAATCCAAAGTTGTGTCAGATGTTGTGAGACTCCCCATGGTGTAGCAAGTTCTTCTACTTTTAAGGTTAAAAATGCATTATGCAACTTTTTTGATAGAGGGTCCGCTACCTGCTTGTCTTGGAGAAGTTATTGCTTTGCCTGGAATGTTCCATGGTATGACATTAAACATATCCATCTAGCATTTATTCATAAATAATAAAAATACTATAGATTGACACAATTTCAAAATAAAACTTTAAACCACATCCAAGTGTCCAAGCCAATCCACTTTATTTATACAGCACCTTTTATAAATATGAGAGTTTCCGGAGTGCTGCACAGACAAATTAAGACAATAAAAGAAGTAAAAAGTAAATCATAAATAAAATGGGTTAAAATACTAAAGCTAAAATTGTTACAGCTATTACATTCATACACTCAAATTACAGTCAAATAAAACACACAGAGAACCACACAACGCATGCAGTGTTAAAAGCCAGTGTGTCTTAAGACGAGATGTAAAACACTCGAACTTGGGCGGGCAGACTGTTCCAGAGGAACTATTCACAGTTCCTATACCATAGTTAACTGGCCCATGTTTGTGCCCCACCTAAGACTCTTAGCGACTATACCCGGCTCTAGCTAACTGTAATCTAACCTTTTGCTCTGATCTGTTATGTGTTGATTGTGAAACTTTGAACAGTCTCTGCATGTCCACATCCAGCCCTCTGTTGTTTCATTGCTTAAGTTTGAAAAGAAGATGTGGCTGCACAGATGTTCATGCCGCCGAAGGGGTGGCTGTTGTGAAGCTCTTGTTTGGTCTCAGCAGTGGGCCTCATTTAGCCTGCACACTGTCACTACTCTGTCCCCGCCGTATGGATACCTTGCCAAAGAGAGGAGACATTTATAGCCACTGTGTCCCGTACTACTACATTCTTGTATGTGGTATGAGTTAATGTAATGGTCTTCATGCTACAGTGTGTTCTCCCGCCGGCTCTATCTCTCCTTAGCACCTGGCCATAACTTAAGGCTCTAGACTCACCAGAGAAGTGTTGGGATGCACAGAGTCAGTGAGTGCAAGCAGCAGCAGAGAGCAGGCTGTAGTGTGTCCTGTAATTCCGAGGCCACATCTGTTATCAAAGATTTATGTCTGAAATGAAGGGACAGCCAAACCAGGGAACACAAGTTGAAAGTAGTAGTACTTTATTTTTCAGATTTATTTCTCTTGTTCATTATTCATATTTCATACAATTGAGGTGAAAATATATTATTTATTTATTTATTTTCTTCTACCTCAGTTGTGGGAAAACATTTACCATAGTACGAATCACTTTTTTGCCAGTGATAGTATCACTATCACTGCAGGACAATAGTACACAATTACACATACATCCATGGATCAATTAGTGCAAGTCTGAGTAAGCAAATGATCAGGATGCTATTGGAAAATGTGTCTCTTTTACTCAGAATACTTAAAAGCTCCTCCTGGTCGAGAGAAGAGGACCCTAACAAAGGTTTGTGGAGTAAACTTTTGAGGAAATGTCTGTGAATCATCAGGGATCAGTGTGAGATCTGGAGTGTGCTGCAGGATCCCCTGTTTAGTGGCAGGTTTGGAGCCAGTGTTTGAGAGTAAACAGATGTTGTTTGTCTTTTTATGTGGAGATTTGGCCTCTCTGGGGACACAGCAAACCGCTGTGGCTACTGTAAGCTCACTAAAGGAGAGGAGATGGAAGCAGCTCAAAGACATGAATGCTGTGTGTGAAGTGCAGCTCCAGTCTCTCATGGTCAGTGTGGGCTTGTGGGTTTAGCACTTATGTGTAAAATATAGGGATGTACACACAGCCTTTTGATGGCACTATTTGTTGTGTGTTTTGTTTTGTTTTCTTTTAACAAAAACATAAAAACCAAAACTGAAGCAAAATGGCTTCCTTGTCAAACCACTCTGTTGCACAGTCATTCTCAAACTTTTTACACAGAAAAAAGTCAAATTTAAAGCAGAACTGAGTGACATATAGATCCTAGACACTATACTAATACTAAAATTATTGACTATTGAATCAATACTCTTCAATACACTATCAATACTCAATTGATATTGGTATTGATAGTATTATTGACATATGTTATACACCTATTTTAATCGTCGTGTTGAAGACAACAGTGGTCTAGAATAAAACATTATGGATAAGTGGCAAAAGGATAAATTCAATTTGTCAACTGCACAAAAAGTTTATTTGGTCAAATATGTTTCGTAGCTCATCCAAGCTGCTTCTTCAGTTCTGGTCAGATGCTGGTGGACTTATATCTGCCTGAAGGGAGAAGATAGCTACAATAAAACTATTCTGAAACTAACACACCTACTTGTTTACAGTTTCTGTTAGTTAGCTAGTATGAATAAGTGTCTTCTTTCTGCAAATTCTGATGATTTATGGCAATTATCTTTGTTGTGGATTATCACGATTATATAAAATGTCCCACAAACGATTATTGTCCACCCTTTTTATCACGATAATTTATTTATTGTTCCATCCATAATCTGCACTGGTATCGGCTTATATCGGATACTGGCAAATAGCAAATGTCTAAATAGGTATCAGAACTGAAAACGATGTATCGGTGCACCCCAATATTATAGCCTCAAACCGTCATAGTATCACATTGAGATTTGAAGGGACATACTGTGATAGCCCTGGTCTGCATACTACCATTGCCCCTATGACCTTGGTTTGATAACCACATTTATACCTGAATGCTATCTACCTAAGAAAACTATTCTTTTAATTCAGTTGAGAATTTACCACAACACACGTAACACCATCACTGATTTCCTCTCTGCTTTCCGTGTGATGTGTCTTATGTTTTCTATACTTGGGGATGCCGTATACGCTATCTGCCTTCTTCCATCTCATCTCATGTAGAGCTGGGCACATAAATAGTTCCGTCTCCCCCTCCCTTTAATTGTCCTATCATAGTTAGCCACTACAGCACTGACAGGCTATATGCGCTGTCAAATCTCCCAATCCCCAAAGGGACATCTCTTCTCTGTACAAGACTTCAGTGAGTGCACATCAAATGAAACGCCTGAAATGTCCAGGACCAAAGGAAAGCAGAAAAAAAGAAAAACTGAAATGGGGGAAGACGTGGAAGACAGAAGTTGTGCATATAATGAGTAGTTGCTGAATTAATGGCGTGCTCACACAAAGTAGGCAGAGCGCTTCTCATGTGACAAATGTGTAATTAAGAATGATTTTATAGCCCCCCACGTGAGCAGCCATTGAGAGACTGGAAGGTGGGTGGGAAGGAACAAAGCATCCCTTTACATGTCCTCAACTTGTTTGTATTGAGATAGAACCCTTTAATTATGCCGCTATTAGAAATGAGAACAGCCCAGATATACTGACGGATATCATTTGATGTTGTCATTTTGGCTGCATGCCTTGTTTTTTGTTTGGAATTGATACTATATTTCTTTAGCCAGAACATGTGGATTTGTAAATAGCATTTTCATCCCACACACAAAATATTTACGACTGTTTTATTCATTTGTGTGCCAAGGTTAAATAGGCATTTGAAAGAGTGTGTGACCTGACTTAACACCGGCGCTTGCAAAATCATCCCTGAAGAGCCATGTATAATTTCATTTCATTTTTTAATCTTTACATGTATGTGCTGGTTAATTAGTGCACAGTTAATGAGGCAAATAATTATAACACAGCTTGTATCATTTAAGAAACATGGGCAGTTTAATGGTATGCTGAGAAGGCTTGAGATCACATTAGGTGTAACATTTGGTATCTCACAGATCACATAATTATCATTTGTTCACCTCTTTTTGAATGTCACAATTCTTATAGTGATTCCAGGTGACACAAAAGATGTTTGATAAGTGAGTAAACTTTGATTAAAAAGCACCATAGAAAATCTTCCCTTTCTTGCAAAAACAACAAAATCCAGGGCCCACTGCACAGTTTCTGAGAAAAGTCCATTCAAACAGACCATGTAAATCAGTATTAATTTTGTTGACTGAAACATTTTCGCCATAGTTTTGCTCAATGCCATATAAAATGAATTAAAGGAATGAGTGGAGACCAAATGCACCTTACACTTTTAAATCCTAGATTCCTAAACTAAACCATTTACAAATTCAATGTCTGATGAACACATCACATATCTGACGAAGCAATGCAACGCATTTTATTATATTCAAATGAATAGTGTATTTTCTGGTTGACTTAAGCTATTATGGATTTAGTTGACTAAATTAGTCTAAGACATTTTTAGCAACAAAAACTAGACTAAAACAAACAAACAAAAATAATAATAAAACAAAGATTGTCAAAATAGTTATGACTAAAAGTACATTTCTTGTTAAATGTAACACTGAAATAAATACTATAAATGACACATAGTTTAACTTTCTTTCCCAATGACCTTTACGTCATGACCTCTATTGTTCTCACAGACTGATGGACTTCATAAGCGTCACTGTTATAATTGCTCCTCTTAATTAACATGCACAAAACATTATGTATATCTGTGTGTGTTGGCTGTGGACGTGTAGCTGTACGTCATCTGCTCTACTGCATTAACCCCGGCCTCAAGCCTCAGGGGCCCACCACTTCCATTTCACTCAAAAAGAACACAGGTCTTGGCTAGGGGCACCGTGGCAACCCGCATACTTAACATCTTATTTACTGTTTAATGGCTGTATAGTGCACCACAACAACAATTAATGAGAAATGCCACGTTCACAAGCAGTGGGGGAGGCCAGGTGGTGCAGGTGATTTTCTGCTTCCAACTTTATCTCAGCTCTGCCTTCTGCCTGGGCCTGATAAACCCACTGCACCTGACTCCCAGACAGACAGGCTGACAGCTACGTTTTGCACCCTCCCCAAAAATACCTCTATTTACTTTATAATTGTATTTTATGCCTCTTTTTCCACTGTGCTTTTGTTTGTTGATTTTGTTCTTTTAAGCACTAAATGGCACACTGCTCATCTCTTTATTCTAATCCGTGCACTATCTCCTCCATGTTTATCAGGTTTTCTGCAGCTTCTGTGGACTGTATTTCCCTCCATCCTCTGTTGTTCTTGCCGGCTCTCTTTAGCCTGGTGAATGCCATCGCTCAAGCAGTGAGCTGTTGCAGGCACTTTGTTGCTGACCATGGTGCTGAAAGCCTGCTGCCTTCCAATTGCCAGAGTGTTCATTTCATGGTTCATATACCCCGTTCTCCATTTGTCAGAGTGCCGTTAGCCCCCTCACTTATTTCTTTAACCCTTTCCTGTACAAAAATAACAAATCAAAGCTTATTTGTTTTGTCTTAACACTTAGGGATCTACTCACTGCATCTGCTTTCAATTAAAGCGCTGTCTAACGATATATTAGAGCAACCTTTCTACGTACAAGGAGCCAGATTGAAAAAAAAAAAAAAAAAAAAAAAATGGGGGAAAGAAAAACATAGTTGACACAAGGAAATATTGCGCAAAATTATGCTGATGTGCTTTGTTTTCAAAAATGCAATTGCATTAGCAACCATTAGATGGTACATATTTAGAAACACAAAGGGTGATAGCCAGGGTTTACACCAAAGTTTACCCAGAGAGACAGCAATTAAATTTACCCTTCCATCTATTTATCTAGCTGTGGGATCAATCAAATGTTTGTTTAATCCCAACCTCTCCACCCACTTTTTTCTCTTTTTAGTAATGCACAACAACTACATTGATACACATATTTACCACATAGTTGTGTAGATACTGCTTGGACTCTTTAATATCTTTTGATCTCTTATAAACGAAAAGCTGATAACCGCACAGATAATGCTGTTATTTTCCATTCCACTCTCCTCAGTGCCCTTCATTTAGTGGGTCTGCTACATTTTGGTTTCAAATTGTCCTTCATGCCATGCTGGATTTTAGCCGCAGTGCTATGCCAGACACTAAGTAAATGTGTTTTTCAATCTATCTAGCGGGCGACCATCCCATTCTTGCCCTGTTCCCTCCTATGCCTGTGGACTCTCTCTGGTCCCCTGTGTTTTGGGACAATCTGGATGTCTTGTGATCTCTGTGCCTCCTCCTACCTGCCATCACTCCTCCCAGGGTTCGATAAATAAGCCTGCACCGCTCTGGCCCTCAGCTTTACCGGCAGTTGCGAGATCACATTTGTTAAAATATCACCCGCTGTAGAGAGGAAATTGATACGGCTGCAATGTGCTCTGGGCTATGGAGTTTTTCTGTGTTGGAAGTAAAATGCCACAATACGACAGTTGTTGGAAAGTTCACTATTTCAACAAAAGAAAACAACTTCACAAAGAATTGAAAAAGCAATGCTATTTTTCGCTGTGAATCTGTGACTAAACGGTGGGTCATAAAGTGTAATTAGCTAACGGAAAAGCTACTTCTGTAAAATGAGGATTCACAATTCACATTTAGGTGAATGTTTTTTTGTGCAGGACAGAGGTGAAATAGCCTGGATTGGACACGCATGGAGCTCAATTTACAGCAAAAAACGAACTTCATTAAAATACTGCAAACTGTTTAGCCTCCTTGGTTCTAGTCCATTGCCCCACCAACAGACCAGTGATCACAAGAGGCACTCCCAGTCCAACAGGTAAGAGTAAGATGCAAAACTTTCCCCCTACTCCAACCTGCCATTATCCAGATGGTACCATTAGCGATAAAGCCAGCACATTTCTCCGCTCTTATAATTGACTCCATAGGCTATTAGGCAGGTTGGCAACGGGCTAGGTCCACTGATGCACACTCCAGATGTTCTCTCCAAGTGTGTGCGGTGTGCAGTGAGAGCGGGACGAGCCGGGAGAGTTTTGGTGGATGTGGCAAAAGGGTCCAGGCTGCCTACACAGATGGACCGAGGCCTGGCAAACTGGGCGTGTGCGGAAAAGAAGTCACATTCAATTATATCAATGTCTGTATCAGTGGGCTGTTGGCTGTGCATTGCTCCCTCTCGCTCTCAGCCCGGGGGAGCACAGATTAAAGTGTTCTGTTTTCTGTGGGAGATCTTTGTCACTGCTTTTTGGTTTTATCTGAAGATTAAATTATCTCTCATCCGTTGTCTGTTTTTGAGCGTGCGTAAGCCGAGTGATCTTTAAAAGGCATTATTAAAGTCAGTTCAACTTAAAGAGACACTAGTTGTGCTCCCATCTTTAGTCATTTTGAAGAAAACTTCAGAAATGAGAAAAGCAAATTAAAAGGAGTTTTAAAATGGTCTGGAAAGTAAGTTATTAGTAGTTAAGTGTCTTAAGGCTGCCAAAGGTTTTTGCACAATAGTGGCTACATTTGTCTGCTTGAAAATCACCTTGAGCCTTGGTTCTATCTCACCAAGTTCAAGCTGTAGTGGAACCATACATTGATGTTCACAGGCTTATTGACTGAACCTCAAAGCTGAAAGCTCAAAAAATATGGTCTTCCTTTTTATTCAAATAAAAACAGGCTAGCACACAAAATAACCTGTGCTGACAACTGTCTCATTGGAAGAAAAATTGCTGAATATAAATATAAATATAAATTACAAATGTGAATGTGCCCTTGGATCTAAGCACTGAACTGTAGAACAAAGTTTGTCCACAAAAAAAGAAGACAATAAAGCCAATCCAGACCTGATGTTGTCCGGCTCATTGTATTACATTACTAACTGGACTTTCAGTAATCCTTTTATGGCTAAAAACAGAGCTAAGAGCCATTCATTATTCATGTGCCCATGGCTGGTGCTAAAGACGAGGGCAGCTCTAGGGTTTCCATCAGCTATTAGTAAACAAATCAATGCAGCAGGCTGGGCCTCTGTCAGAACAGAGCCTTCTGCCCTTTACCATGACTTTGAGGGCCAGCCTTAAATGGACCTATGACACTCAATAGTGCCTCTGGAGAAAAGAAGAGACAAAGTTTGTTGACAGATTTTCATTAGGCTACAGCATGTCTTTAGTCTCACCAAGTACATCCCCAGAAGTCTACAGCACTCATACAAGTGCTTGATTTATTCATGTTATCCATCTTATTTGTGTGAACAGCTGTAGTTAGATTAGTAGCTTGAATGGTTTAACACATTATACCACTAGGTGCACATGTTCCCAAATTCCTCCCGGCCCATCCAACGATAGGTATCTGATGTAATCAAACGGCACAGTTTGAGGCCCCTAATCCAATCGCTTTGGCATGATACATTGTAATTTGGTATCATTGTAATTATGAACTGAATTGTGAACTGTCTGTAAGGGAATTAAATTAGCTGAAGAAGACGAGTAATATGATTGGGAACTGGGAGGAATCAATACAGCAGTCCTCGCCATCTCTACTCTGACCTGAATCCTGCTTCTCTGTGAATCTTTGGGGATTGGGCTTAATTCAATCTTGTGTAGCTAACACGCTCCCTGTCCCCTCCACATGGCTGACAACAGCTCTGTCTTGATTTAGGCTCCACGACGTCGGAGCCCTGCTGGGGAAAGCTGCTGCTGAGAAAAATGGCTATGGCTTGATTTTATCCATCAGATTGGATAAAATACACACAGACATAAAGCGCAAACTACTGGCACATGGCCGTCTGTTGGCATAGAGAAAAGTTGATGCAGAGGCTGTATGATAAGCCACACATGCTACATCAGTGGACTTGATAAACAGCCTTTTCAGCAGCCTCACCTGACCTGACAAATGGAGGTAGTGTACAGTCTATAGAGTCTCATCCTTGTGGGTGCAGCTCATCAGTGCACCCTCTTCTCTGATGGAGGATGGAGCTGGGAGAGAGATGGCTTCAGCCCAAAGTGGACTGCTCTGATGGATGGACCTGAGAACCCTAAACATGGTCTGGAAGAAGTCTATGGAGCTGACTATGGCTAGGGAAAAAATGCTCCCATATATATATATATATATATATATATATATATATATATATATATATATATATATATATATATATATATATACACACACACACACACATACATATACATACATACATACATACATACACACACACACACACACACACACACACACACACACACACACACACACACACACACACATATATGTGTGTGAATTTGAGAGAGACATTTGGTGGGCATTGGGCAACAACCAATTTGTCTGTAGTTAGAGCTGTCCCTGACTGACTGTAAAATTAGACATACAAGGTCCAGATATAAATATTCCACAGAGCACTTTATTATAGCGGAGTTGTTTACTGCAGTCTTTTAAGATTGTGATAAGAACTCAACAGGAGAGGCTGTCTTCTTTTATGGACAAACGCTGATTTAACCACTTTTTAAGTGCAACTGATAAGATTCAGATGCTAGCCTTATAGTACACACAGGGGTTTTCAGAGGCAAGAGGAAAAACATGTCAGATGCCAAGGAGAGCCCAATGTCAGAGAAATCAATATGTCTACCCCCTCCCAAAATCAAAGTCTCTTTTTCTCCACCTCCCTGTTCCCTGATAACAGCTTGTGTGTTGTCTAAAATCAAAGCAAGTATCTCTGCATTCACTCCCACACTATTATTTCATTTATTTATTTATGTAATTTTTGAATTTATGCCGCCTGGCTCCCATGCATATATGAGAAACCAAAACTTTTTTTTCCCCCATTGCGCTGGTATCTTTCATTTGAGTGCGTGGGATTTGATTGCTCATATTGTGTTTGTCAGTGAGGAGAAGCTCGTAAAGGTTATACAGAGCAGTGAAAGGCTATCTCATTCTGCAGAAACAGAGGGGAGTGTGTCCCAGGAGGCAGCCGCAAGAATGGACCCCGGATACAAATAATGCATCCTGGCCTTGTTATTGGAAAGGCGCCGATAAGGTGAAGGGTGATTACGAGGTGTGGCTTTTAACAGACTTCCTCATGACGTCTATAGGCCTTTATGCAAACTCATTGTAACAGCGAGCTATTGTGTCCGCTCATCACCTGAACACGGTCTCATGTTGACATCCACTTAATTCCCAGGGGCCATTTTGGATGTGTCTCCCCAGCTAAGTGCACTGTGGTATGTGCATGTGTTGGTGTAGGAGGCAGTGGGGAATGATTGTAGGCCTGGGAGAAAGAGGGAAAGCTATTCACTGAGGTGTCCATGGAGGCAAAGTCATTTCCAATAATGTCCTCTTCTGCAATTGTGTTTAACCCCAATGGCTTCAGCTCCTCACTATTTGTCATCGTGCCTCTTCCTTCAGTCCAGCAACAATGGAAAAATGCTTTATGGTTTCACATTATTTTCCACTAGCAAGACTTCTTCCAATGATGGAGTATGTATCTGTATTTGTCCTGAATGCTGTTTATGGAACTGTTTGCACTTTGAACTAAATATAATTTATAGAATGTATAGCACATTTCACAGACATACGTCACAAAGACACTTTACAGAGCATTATTCATTCACTCCATGCCCGATGGTGTTAAACTACAATTGTAGCAGCTGCCTTGGGACAGACGGATGGAAGCGTGGCTGCTAGTCTGTGCCGTCGGACCCTCTGACCACCACCATCACTCATGCACAGTACGTTTTCGTACTAGGCAATGTGGGTGAAGTGCCTTGCCTAAAGACACAACAATAGTTTTTTTGTGACTGGCACCCCACTGTGGCACTTGATTTTCCCAGCGGTCTCCCATCCAAGTGCTAACCAGGTACTTACCCTCTGAGATCTGACGGGATCAGGCTTTGACAAGCCGGCATGGCCACCAAAAACATTATATACATTATATACATTATTATACATTACATATACATTACATACATTATGACATGGACCAATTTAAAACCACAATATGTAACTTTTAAGCCAAAAATAGACCAAAAAAAAAAAAGCTTCTTTGTTGCACTCCAGGCTTGCATTTCCACAAATGTGACCCCTATTTGACCTTGATCAGGGTATGTTGAGAATTATGTATTTAACTTTTTGTTTCCATTAAATTATGCAGGTGACATGCAACATCCAAAAAGTTACATACAGTACCTTTAATTTTGCATACATATATTGTAATAAACTATTGAAAATATTTAGGTTTTAAAATATATTGCTCTAAAATTCTTGCGTTAACATCTACTCCAAGAAGAAATAAGCTACATTTTGCCTGTATTGCATCAGAGCATTTTAGATGTCTTATTAGAACTTTCCAGTTTCACTACTTAAATCTTTGTGCTTCGATTTCTTTTTGATTTCCAGAATGATGCAGTTTAGTGATCAATTTGCTCTTTATTTCAGTTGGACAAATCCCTCTCTTCTTTTTCATTCTGCTCTTTTTGATTCCTTTAACTATCTGGATGTCCCTTATACTGCCAACTTTAATCTTTGTGTACCCGGCCCCACTCTGCTTGTCTCGGTGCAGTGGAATGTCGGAATGTGGTGATTTATCTAAGGCTCCCACTAGGTCCTTCCGCAGTCCCCCAATCACACACACTACACACAGACACACAGACACACACACACACACACATGCACACACACACTACACACAGACACACAGGTAAGCAGCAGCTGTGATATGTTTTAATTACAGTTTTAGTCAGAACTAATTAAGCCTTTATATCTGGAGGGGCGGCTCTATTCCCATCCCTGTGCACACATCCAGCGGCACATAGACCACACTTGACAGTGCTTTCAAGTGTGGACCTATAGTTTAAATATTGTCCCTGTAAGTGCAGACATTCAAAAACACATTTCTATACAATAGAATAGGGATGAGATCAAGATTCTAATAATCAGTTCTTGTGTCTTTTTAACTGAGAGATACAACACCTATATCAGTAAAAGCTAAGTCTGGAGGAGAGTTCTGACTCTATCTGGTTTAAATATAATATATCTATAATAATATATCTTTAATATTGTTTTTAGTATAAATAGTATAAATGGCATTTAGCCTGTTTATGTTTAGAAAAAACTATATTTAAAGCATTATATATATATATATATATATATATATATATATATATATATATATATATATATATATATATATATATATATATATATATATATATATATATATATATATATATATATAATTTTTAATTATACAAAATAACTTAAAAAAATCATAATGGTACTTGCCCAGGAACTAATGTAACTTCCGACAGAAAATAATGTTGGTTTCCTTAATATAACCATGTGATCTTCTACTACTACTACTAATCAGAAAATATCCTTTTTTTATCGTTTTGTCCTTATATGATTTTTTCTGTGTTGATATTTGTTCAAATCCACTTTACAAGTCTACTATAGTGTATTCTATTTGTATTCCATTTTGTGCTACCTGTGTATGATTTAAGGTGAAAACAGTAGCATTTAGAGTCAAAAAACACAATAGCTCAACAAACCCTACTGTCCAGCATGAGCTACTTTCATTTTGGATGATGAATTACTGCAGGGGCTGTATTCGAGCAATTTCTTGGGCCTTCTTGGATTTATTGCATGAGAGACATGAGGGAGCAATGAGACACAGAAAGGGATCCTGGGACCTGCTAGTGGCCTGGCCTGGGTTACCTATTACCCCAAATGGCGAGAACATTCCGTCCATACATCTAAGCTAACCCTGAGGAGCAAACCTTTACTACCAAGTGATACAGTCTGGCTGCTTCTCTTCTGTGTCAATACATGAAAACAGGCCCAACTCAAAATATACTATGGCTATTGTTTTTATTATAAAAATATATTAAAAGATATTTATATTATAGAGCCTGTATAGTCCAGACTATGATTGTTTTTTTACAGTTGACAAGTCATGATTAGTTGATTAGATTAAAAACAGTATCTTTATTTGTGAATGAAGTGATAGACAGATAGATAGCTAGATAGATAGGTAGATGGCAGGAGAAGGGACATCCAGAATAAAATATGCATGTAGAGATTTTTTTTTTAATCTTCAGTACCTTGTAAATCTGTAACATTACAAGGTTGGCAATGACTGATACATCCTTTTTTATTTCACAAAGTTAATCAAGAGTTTATAGCAACACAAATTAACACGGCTGCAGCTTAAGTTTACTACCAGAACAAAAGCATTTTAGCAATAGGTCCATTTGCTCTGCCTAGTTATAGAGGGCACAATAGGAGTTTATGAATAAGATATGTGGACTCGGGGAAACCATGGTGAGAGGGAGGAGAGAGCTGAAGGGTGAGGAGGTGATTTGTGCATAAACGCTGATAGAGGAGCTCATTTGGAAGACATTTATACTGTCAAGGTGTGATCAGCTAAAATATGTCGAAAACTGCACTAAAGAAAATGTGCTTGATGACTTTAGCCTATGCGTTGTGTTGGAGAGTATGGCACAGATGGAACGTCTTCCCAGGGATTGCGGTGTTACTGGAAGAGTAGAGAGGTGGTAATTGCATTTTAATTACAGTGTTGATGGTTGTGTGCTCTGCCAGATGGAAGGTTCTTTACAGATATAAGCAGCAAATAAATCAGCCCAGTGGAAAATGAGGCAGCCCTTAGGTGACTGCTTACCTGCTGAACTGAGGCGCTCACCTTGTCTTAAGTCTCAAATGAGAAGGATTACTCAGGACAAGGGGGGGACGTACCTACCGCAGAATGCATGTGGGTGGGCAGATGACTTAAAAAAAATACTTAAAGGTGCATTGTGTAATTTTTATGGTGGAAGGTAGGTCCATCATGCTTTTCTCCATGGGAATATTATTGCTTTGTCTGGAGTTTTACAGTATGGCACTGAACCTTTCTATCTTCCTCGAGTCCAAACCAGACCAAGTTACAGGTCAGATCTGTGGTGAGGCAATCTGCTCACAGTTATAATGCCTGGTATCTAGGTATTTTTGAGCTATGAAACCACCTGTGTTTAAATAAATGTAAGGTAGAGCTGTTTGATGTCATACTGTGGAACATTCCAGGCAGACATATCTATAGAAACAAACCTACAAGAGCTTTAAATGATATGTTTTCAAAATACATGACGAAATATTGTACAACTCCAGATACATTTTGTAGATGCGATTCTTGTCCCGATGGATGAAGATACACAAACCCGTTACCTCTAAAATCCTTAGTTATACACTTCATCAAATGATATCTAAAGCTCAGTAATGTCTGGGCTCTGTTTACACAAGAACACTTGTGGATAAAAACGACAAAATATTATATCGGAAGTGCCTTTGGTTTAGATGGTGACAGCAAATTCCACACTTTTGCATCACTGTATGCACGCAGATTTCCGATTTCCCGAAAACACTTGCGGAATACAAAGTGAAGATGCAACGCCACTTTTGTGTCTGTTCAGACATCATATAAACATAGCCTCAATTACACACAGCCAGTTGTTCAGTATGTCACTAACAAGTTATGCATAGTTGATACTTAATACGTTATACTAGGGGTGTCAAATTATCTCGTTAATTGCGATTAATTAATTACAGTCATATTTAGCGTGTTATGTTTTTTAATTGCGTTAATCTCATTTTTAATCTCTAACTTTAGTGTTTCTGTATGCAAGTTGCTTTATTATAAAACCTGTTTTTATGTGTTGTTGGGACAACAACACACACACACACACACAAAAACACATTTATACATTTTTTTATTTCGGTAATTCCACTCATTGCCGGAAACCCACACAAAACGCGCGCAGTAAGAGCGATGTAAACGTCATGTTAACGTTGGCGGCGTCGGTCGCACAATGGATGAGGTCGAAGAGCCAGTAGAACAGAGGCAGCAGTGCACAGGTAAAAACACATTCGTGTCTTGGAAATTATTGTCCCGACGTGAAATATAAAAGAAAATAACAAATATAATATCACCTACAACTTAAATGTCACTGGTGAAAACAACCTGCATAGGCTCATGATGTCTGCACTACTGTCCTACAGTGACCTGCCACATGAGGGGACACGCACACAAACACACACAAACACACACACAAACACACACAAACACAAACACACACAAACACAAACACACACAAACAAACACACACCTTCATCATCGTCATCAACCTGAGAACACGCGGACCACGTTTCCTTCCGTAGACACTGCGCGGACACCGACGTGCTCCTGTGAGCCGCGTGTGGATCGTGTTTTCTCGCGTACGCTGCGTAAACCGCGCTTCCTCCTCCTAAAACCAGAACTAATCCAGTCCAGGACTAAACCAGGTCTAAACCAGGACTAAACCAGGACTAAACCAGAACTAAAACCAGGTCTAAACCAGGTCTAAACCAGGACTAAACCAGGACTAAACCAGAACTAAAACCAGAACTAAAATCAGAACTAAAACCAGGACTAAACCAGGATTAATCCATTCCAGGACTAAACTAGGACTAAAGTAGGACTAAAGCAGGTCTAAACCAGGACTAAAACAAGGACTAAAACTCGTGATCTCATATATAAAGCATTTCTCTATCAATAATATTTTTAATATGGTTAAGGAAAGACTGGACTTTTTATTGTCTTTAAGTAGACAAAAGTTATTATGTTCAGATTTCCTCGTCTTTGCTACTTTAGAGCAAACAGTTTCTTATTCATGGAGACTTGGGCTCAACAGCCAATTTGGAGAGATTTGTTAAACAATAAATGACTTTATAAAGTCACTTTTTTTTGTTTTATATCAGTCTTTTGATCTGCCACAATAATGCAATAATGAATTTAAATGAAAATACCTCAAATTGAAGGCTTTTCTCAGCAATTTTTAGGTGAGATTAAAATGAATTAGATTAATTAATTACAGATCATAATTAATCTCAATTTTTTTAATCGCATGACAGCACTACGTTATACACTGCATGCCATACCTGTATTTACACTGTGTAACTTTTCTGGCTGTTCCACAATATAGCACTTAGCTATTTTGCATTCACTTATATTCACATATTTTATTGCTGTTGTTGCCATTACTGTGAACATGTCATTATGTTGTCATAGATCTGACCTGGTCTCATCTGCTTGTCTAAGAGAAATATGGTTATTTTTAAACTTTTAGAATTTGGAATTTAGTTTTCTTTGCAGACAAGAGACAAAACCAAGTAAAATACAATACAAAATATCACACAACATGGGACACATGTATGACAATAGCCAAAACAAACAAACACTCACACACACACATTGGTAAAGGAAGAGGTGTACAGTATACTCATATTTTCCATAACTTTGGTTGTGCTGAGAGAATTATGTTTATTGCCAAAATTATGCAAAAGAAAGGAACACAAAGGATAAAATACAGCTTCCTGGATATGCACAGTATATACTACTAGACGTCTGTTTTTCCTCTACACTGTTAGTCATTGTTTTACATGCTGAATATCTTGTCTTGTCACAGCATTTTTTCTTTGGTGCTCTGAATGAGTCTCTGGGTGGCTTTATGAGAATGACCTTTGCCTGTTGGCTCATTGAGATCAGCGTGCCAGTCCCAAACTCAAGTCCTCACCTCCGCCTAATGAGGCAAGAATTCACACCACATAACACCTGCGCTCAGCAAGTTTAGAAGTCATTCTTACTATTAGGGTCATTTATTTTCATAAATCTGAACTCCTGACTCAGCACCCAAGTTATAATTAAGTATGGGCCACGAAGGCATTTGTAACCAGAAAAACGTTAAATGACTGACATCTATATATTCATGGGAACCTCTGAGCTTTGTTATAGTATGTATAGTGCTTATTATTTCAGTGGGATTTTATTTAACAATTTATTTTGAGCATGTCCTTGGAGGGTGGCATGGAGAGGGTCAGGGAGACATTTTTGACCCTTCTCCTCAGCTCTTTACACGAACTGTCTGAGAGCGATAAGGAAGAACTGATAAGCTTACCTCTATCCTTTCTCTGCAGACTGGCTGCTATTGGAAAATGTATTTACTGTATACTAGTGCTAAAATGGAATAAAATCCTATTGTGACATAGCACTAAGTGAATGTCTTTTGATCAGATATACTGATTAAAAATTGTCTCTTACACTCAAAATAATATATGTGGCAATATTGTGGCATTAAAAAAGACATAGTACTTAAATTTTATTGTTTTATATTTCTTTTTATATATGGACTATGAGTCAAAACTGTGGCTGTGAATTCTTGAATCAAAGTTTCCTTAAGTTGTATTAAGAAGCATTTTGATTTGACATAATCCAGGCTGGGGACAGAAACAGGGTAGACTGCCTTTACTTTGCCTTGATTATTCATTGTACAAGATTATCAGACATTACACCTACACTTATTCCAGTAAATGCATGAATAAAAACTGATTATGCATGCATGTAGACAGTCCTGGTAAGTCAGCAGGTGTAATGGCTTTAGTTCATGGGTAATTTTAATAAATCTACAAATTGCAACATACTCATTTGAATGTAGCCTACAGCAACATTTGTTGCTGGTGTGTGTGTGTGTGTTTTTTTGTTTTGTTTTTTTATAAAGCACAGAGGCGTCCTGTACACAAGGCATTGAAACCATCAGGGCCATCTGCTGAGAAATTACCTGTGTTACAAGTGTGGCAGCTCGATTAAAAACACAATGACAGCCAGACAAAATGTCTTTAGACTAAATCCACTCTGTAGAACACACAAAGGACTGGAATAAACCTGCTAGAAAGCTTTTACAGGAACCGGCAGCCACTTTGTCAGTGATTTAGTTAAACTCTTTAATTATGTTTCTGACACATAAAATGTATGAGCGAGACACACAACTCTGCGAAGGTGCATTCAGGAGAAATAGCACATAAAACCTTGGGTCCTTCTTATTCAATCAAAAGCATTTTATTCCTGTAGCCCAACAAACAAATGGTTTGCTTCTCCATGCACATTGTTTAGATATATCCACTATTTCTGATGCATCCTTCAGAAGTCTCATGATGTGGCAGTGATGCTGTGTATTTAGTAGGATTTAAGGATATGGTCTATTTGTGTTGTGTTGCACAGTCTAATCTGCTTACTGTTGACTGGAAGTCATATAATCCCTTTATGGTAGAGGAAAACACATTACATTTGATGCTACTGCAGCAATGGGCGCACTAACCAAGTCTTATCTTTCTTAAGAGGGTCTAGACTAGCATTGAAGAATTATTCAGTGCATATTGTTTAGCCATAGAAGATTCTCTCACTAGTTTATGTTTTGTCTATAATTAGTTTGATTATTACTCAAACCTTAACATGTTCCAAGTGTTGGCATATATAGTATGGAATATGTGAAACATGCACTGCATACATCTGAATACATCTACTTAACCTGGGATCATCATGGTGATGATCCTCAACATTTTTTTTTCACAGAGGTGTTGAGAGAAGAATATTTTAATTAAACTTGTGTGTTTGGTTGCCGTGCCCACCCCATTTTATGTATATGTGAAGAAGCGCTGGGAGAGAACAGCTTCTTATTTTTCTCTTGACTGTGAATTTATCAACTTCAGCATCTACACTGTAAAAAGCCTATTCTTTGTACACACACAGTATTAAAACCTCTATGCAGATTTACAGACATGTGTGTCTGATGTGAGGAGACATGGTTCTAGAAGGTACTACAACAGTTAGTTTGCATTCATTTTTATCTCTGACTGTGTCATGGATGTTAGTTTAAATGCTAACTGAATCTGTGCTGTTAACATTAAATAAGTGTCTTTAGTTTCCCTTGTCTGTCCAGGCTGCTGTAGTGCAGAGGTGTATATACTATATGTTGTCCCTGTCACATCAGGTTTTGTTCTGCCCCTCCACTGTGAGAGTCTGGGTTTGTACTTATACACTTACTGTTCTGTACACAGGTTTGATGAAGTACTGGTGCCACAGAGGACAAACAGAACTCATATCCTGTCACTGGCTTTAGACCTCATTTCTATTCTCATTTCCTCCTTTAGCACACAATAAAATAATGGGACTTTACTTTATAGTGCATCTGTCTGCTTGGGTTGTGCTGGCTTGATGTAGTGCTGTTTGTGAATTTTCAAAGTGTGGCTTGGGTCCAGCCTTCTTTCACTACAATCTGTGGTAGCAAAATTTCCAGATTGTTTGGATTCATTACATAACAGTTATATAATATGTTTGCTGAGTGGTGGCATGTGCTTCAGTACTGAGCCATTTAATAAAAGTCTTTACAACTGAAAAAAACTAAGAAAACTCATGTAAATCAATTGTTGCCCTGATTAAAAATGCAGGTATGGTCTAAACTACTAAACTACTACTATATATACATCCACCTGGTATATACCAGATGGTAGAAATACCAGACGGTGGTAGAAATATATATGTAAATATATCATATATTTGATGTCACATATTAAAATATGTTTATTTGACTATAGAATAGTTTTTTTTTACTATTTATTTGAGCAAATTGTGTTTTTGTGGCTGTGTCATGAAAGCTTAAATGTATGGATGAACCTCACGTTTTTTATCATCATTACTTGTGCCATGTACAAAGACCTAGAGGCTTTAGACCATTTTGGTAATTTATTTGTCAGAAAGTTACCTTCCATTGCTATTTTCTGGTTCATTGAATCCTTGAAAATGCTGAAAGTTGTTTGAGTTCACTCTTGTTGACAGATGCCAAATCTTTTGTGAGTTCACGCCTCATAAGACAAAAGAGTGGGCATGCCTCCATATGATTGGCTGATAGGTGTTTTCCGGAGTTTTAAGTCATATTCCCATTGCAAGGCATGCAGTCTGAAGTAATAATCCTGTCTAAATGGAAAACATGGCTTGGTCATAATCCAGCTGCCTCTGCGTTCCCTGAGTGTCTTCGTTAAACAATCTAGCATGGTAATGAAGTGCTAATCTGCTCAGCTCTTTACACAAAGCATCTGTAAGTCTCTTGGAGCCACGCAGGTACACAAGTGAGGCCTCTCGCTACGAGAGCTGCTCACAAAAACCCAGAGTACTCACACTCAGCACGCTTAGGAGAACCAGGCTGCTCACTTGTGCAGGGAAGCACGCTCTGACATTCTTGCCGGTGTTGATAAGGTAAGTCTGCCTCCCTCACCTTCAACTGCTCTAAACCTGATTACATTGCCTGTTTTTTAATAGAACATTCTATCAATCAACAGCTTTTCCAATCATGTTTCCCCACTGAGAAAAACATACATATCATTTTTGGCTGGCGGGCACCGTAATCTCTGGCATTAGCCTTCTAACTATATTAATCCATTTGCACTTTCCCCTGTTGATTAGAGCACATGGGGAACAGGGCTGGTATAGGGCAGCTGTAGCCTCAGGTCCTCATACGCAGCTCTGTCCGCATTCAGATCATGATTTATTACCCCCTCAGCCACACTCACTCACACATGTGCATACCATACCTTTAGCCACAGAGATATCGACACCAGCTAACACGCTACAACACGCTGTTTGGCATTTAGCAGAGCAGAAAAACACAGGCTGCTGCTATCCACTATGACACCCATGGGTGTACACTACACGAATCCATTAGCCTGATCTGGACCCATACATTTGTGTGGTGTGGGGTTAATCAACTTGAGCTACTGTCAGATTGCACTTTCAATAATTTTATTATTTGTATTTTTTATCTGTGATCTGTACTTAGGAACTAGATAAACTGGAATAACTTGAGATCTTGAGAGATCTAAAACAAAAATGCTTGTGACTATAAAATTAGTAACTAGTAATTAGTTGTTTCTCTATTTCTTAGCCTTATTAAACTAGTGTTCATTCTGGCAGCTATTCGTAACTTTTGGGGTATTTAGATTTAGTCATTTCATTCTTTGACTACACACTGTAATACAGAGCAACAACATTCAAATGCTTACTGAGTAGGTAAGCTCTGTTAATTACATCCTCCATCATACACACAATTTTATATGTTATATTAAAATGTATTTCTTTTTTCATTAGTATAATTTTTATTGTGTTTTAGAATACAACTCCCCATTATGGCAATGGCTAGTAGGTTCACATTTTACAAATCTGAATAAAGTAAAGTCTGTTTCAATAAAAGACCATCTTAAATGACTGCATATGGACCTGCTTTTTCATAAGAGAATGGGTTACAATGACTTTTTATAATATTACAAGCCAGATCCACTAGATCTGCAGCTGTCCTTTGGCACACTGTTTGCAGGTTGTTCTTTGTGTGGCCTGTACATTGTGTGCGAGTCTGTGTGAGCAGTAAGTGTTCATGAGTGTAGCAGTGTCACTGCGCACACTTTAATATCCCAGAAAAATAGAAGGTGGCTGATAAGAGAGCAGGCCAGCAGCACGGGGACATCACAAATCCCATACACTGGAGAGCACTGGTCCATTGCAAGTGTGGCAGAGGTCACAGTCAATTTCCAAAGCAGCAGCTCTTGTATATTAGAGTGTGGAGAGATGGCAGACCCTGCTCTATCACATAGGCCCCACCCCTGCACAGACACATGTGATCAACATGGACCTGTGGAAGTCTCTGCTGAACCCACAGTTGTACTGCAGCCATTTAAGAACAATAGCAGCACAAGACAGTCTGAGAGAGTCATTACACACCCCCAGAGGACTCACCTGCGAACTGTCAGGGAGTGATTGTTTTAGCATGAAGAAATATTATGGGAGACTGCTACAATTGTGCACTATCCAAGAGCTCACCACTGCTTATTATTGAGATTTGATCTTTGTTTGACTGTAAGTATACATTCAAGTGTTCATATTCAAACACTTAAATGCTAATTTTGTTTCACAAATACACCTGTGAACATTTGGTTACTTAAACCATAAATAAGTTCCCTTTGCGTGGCTGTTGTTGTTGATGTGGTCCTACACAGCTCTGG
This sequence comes from Boleophthalmus pectinirostris, assembly GCF_026225935.1. Taxonomy (NCBI): domain Eukaryota; kingdom Metazoa; phylum Chordata; class Actinopteri; order Gobiiformes; family Gobiidae; genus Boleophthalmus; species Boleophthalmus pectinirostris. The sequence continues at coordinate 18,097,234 of NW_026571473.1, forward strand.
CAGCAGGAGGCTAATTCAGCGTTCAATTCCAATCTCACAGTTTGTAACAGTACAAAAGAATAAACATCACCTCATTTGACTTACTTCGACTTACCTGGATGTAGCTCTGTGCATCAGACTTGACTGTGTGCTTTCAAGCATTTGACAACAGTTGGAACAGACTTTCTTTTGGGGGATTTATAGTGGTCTGACAGATCTCTGTGTGGGTGGTGCATTAGTCATGGCTCCTCATCACATTGCTGCCAAGATTTCATCTTGGCTCTACCTAAACCAATATGAATTGAACTGAAAATCACTTGCACAACTCAACACTAATGCTGTTTCTTTTTTTCTCATCTAACAAATATTTGTGTGTATCTTGTGTTTTTGTACTGCACCTCACTGCTTTGTAACTTTGTAAAGATTAATAAATTAATTTTGATAAAATAGCATTACCACAGATTAGATTGATACGTTTGATATGGCTACATTCGATTAAGATGGCACCAGTGTGGCTTTATTAGTGCTGGATTAGAAATATTTACAGATGTTTGTGTACAGTTTGTATTAAACAATAGTATTTCAGATTTGGATGTATTTGACTCTATCTCATATTGTTGACACAGTTACAGGTCCAACCCAGAGCATGTCTCCATACGTCACTGTAGTGCTGATGCAGATAATGCTATCCTGCCCCAGTGATGCGGGCGGACCAGTCTGTGGTAATTGATGTGAGCGGAGTTGACATCCCTGGCAGAGCGCTTCAGGTTGGTCTCGAACTGGGAGCGAGCAGCCCATCATTGGCAGTTATTAAGCAGCTCTGCTGCTCTTACTCAGAGGGAGCGGCCTGTCTAGGCTTTTTACATAGATATGTTTCCATGAGGACCGAGAACAGATCACGTTCTGCAAACTCTTCTTCTGAATCCTAGTCAGTTGTTTGTGGCACTTGGCAGACTCTGAGCTTTAGTCAGACTGTGTGGCTCTAGACTCCAGGGTTGAGTGGCTCTCTTGCCACTGTGTTTCTGCTGAATTGGTCGACAGTTGGCCACTTGTTCACTGTCTTGATATACTTGGCTTTGGTGTTACACAGTGCTTTTGTTAATGCTATCGCTGTTGAGCAATGTGCTGGGACATCTGCCTGTGTGCTTTCCCTTGCCACTGCTGCCACTGTACTTGTTTACCACTTGTAAAACAGTTTTGTTTGATCACTCATGCTGCACAAAATATTTCGAATAAGCTGATGAACACAAATGAAATTACAGCCTGAAAAGTTGCTCACCGTTCATACAGTATTAATATTGTACATATATATAGGAATAACTTATCCTATCAAGTGCATACAATCTGTACACCTGGAATTAAATAAAAATAAAGTGACAGAAACAGTGACTATTTCAGTGTCAAAAGAACCAAACTGACACAGTGCTTTTGAAGAGCCAGGCTTTATATGAGTAGAAAGAGGAATGAAATAATAATAATAATTAAATTTGTCACATCATTTCACAGTAAAATAGCAAGTGCTTTTAGTCTTTCAAATCTTTACCAGGAAAGAAATCTGTTTTCTTGTTGCTTTTTCCCCCTGTACATAAATTCTTCAGACATCAGGCGCTGATAGAGCTGTCCATGGTGCTGAACCTCAACATTCCCTCTGTTGTAGCTGATAGAGAGGACTTCCCCTGTTACACATACCCACAGCCTAATGAATATTAACACCGCCCAGGCGTACAGTGGGAAAGCCCTGGAATCCTTCATGAATATTGATGACTGGCCCCTCCTGTGTTCCTCAAATCTCCATATTGGTTTGGTGCCCTATATTCCGAAGTCCCTCTGTGCTAGTGGGCTACGAGAAAACCTTGCATAACCACACTCCATTCATTATGTTTTGAACTGCAGCAGGGAATAGCTGCCTCATGCATTCTCACTGTACTGTAGAAAGGCCCTTTTATTATTGAAGAGGTTGTCCTTTGAACTGTCCAAGGTGCTGAATGCAAACCCTTTCTGCTCTGAGAGGGTATCTGTGGACACTCTCAGGTCGATTTGTGGGACTCTTTCCCTATGTAAATCACATCCAAACCAATGAATATTAATGCTGGCACCTGTATTAGCTGCAGGAAATATTCATGGCTGACGTAGTACTGAAAGAGACCCCAGGAGCCCTGGACTAACCAGCACTTGCCCACATGGCACCAGCGAACATAATACAGGCCTCTGTAGTTAATATATAGCACTATGTCACATAAAGCACGTCATATGTCAGGCATGTCATACGTGAAAGATCAATTAAACCCAGTAAAATGACTAGTAAAGTGTCTGGGATCACTGTTATCTTTTGAAGTAAACATTTTAAATTCTTATAATTTGATTGCACATCAAACCTGACAAAAAACAGCATAATGGCCTAAAAACCAGCCTAAAGAATTCACCTAAAGTAACCATGCTTAAGGGCATCTGCAGACACATGGACACTGCACAGTGACACAAAGTGTGCATCTGGTGCTGACAGATCCAGTGGCTCATGTGGGCCTGCTGGAGTGTGAAAAGCCTCCTCTTCAGGAGAGCGAGGCTGCTGCAGTGGCCCGGGTCTTGGCTGTGGCTCCCTGAAGCTGCTCCAAACGCTGTCACTCAGTTGTGCTGTCCTCCATGCATGAGAGCGGCAGGACAGCAGAGCACATTTCTCTGTGTTTCTCCACACTGGTGCAGGCAGCGGCTGCCAACATACATCAGCTCTGTGGCACCTGAAGGCACTTGACTCCCTTTTCATTACTGCGGCCCAACAGCTTGTTTTGGGGAGAGATGTTCTGCAGGGTGTGTTTGTGTAACACAAGCGAGGCGCTCTTATCAAAAGGGACAAATTCAGATAAATGATTTATGGCTTTACAAGATGCTTTCTAGAGCGGAGCCATGGTTTCTCTGACTTTGTGCAGTCATTATTTTTAGTGGAAACTAAACTCACAACACACCAGGGACATATGGATTAATTAGCTGTAAAATATCATTGTGTGCTGATCAATTTTGAATGTCAGTCTACCTTTTTTTTTAAATGTATGCAAATGTGGATGTGACTGTGAAGCCCTCATTACTGATAAACATTCAGCACAACCTGACTAATGAAAGCTGATGTTGTTGCTTTATTACATGGGTTCCTGTGACTGGCCTGGCGCACATTTCTATACACGAGCAGCAGGGAGCATCACTAATTATTCTTTTTCTCTCCAGGAGGCAGTACAAAACATTCAGGTCTACCTTAGATTCATTTTTCTTTATTCCCACCCGTACCTTTAGAGTAGCTACTTGTCAGTTTACCCGCCTGTCTCACACATTTTCACACATTTTCTCCTACTTGTCATATTCTCAAAGGATATCAAGTTTTCTGCCTGGGTTTAGATAAATATAAAAGCACCACAAAAGACCAGCCATCTTTTATAGCGGTCTCTTTAACTCCTGTTTCCCCTGTTCGTCTTTTGGATCCATAATTGGAAATCTCCTCTGCTTTAGCCCTGTCGGTCGGTGTGAGGGGGACAATGCGGCAGCATGTTCAATGTAGCATGGTGAAGAGAAATAGAGCATTGTCTCATGTAGGCGAGGCAAGCGAGGGTCCAGGACTTATCTAAATTGAATATCTGTCTTGTTTTTTAGGCCTATAATGAGAGTGACACAGTGAGCATGGGGGTCTTTGGCTCTCCTGACAGCCCGCCTCTGTTTGAAAAGTTGACAGATAACATGGAATAGGATACATAAAGGCACATGCACACTGGGAATATGGGTAACAGCAGAGAGGTGTTACACAAAACCTGCCCAACCTATTATGGGACTTTTAGTATTGCTCATGGATCATTTGAATTGATACATAGTATGGCAATGCACCATTTTCATAGTTGAATGTTTTCAATCATAAGGTGTGACTGACACTACAAGATATGTTATTAAAAATACTGTGTAACTTACAACTTTATCTCCACACAGACACAGTGACTGTGCTTTGTTTTGATCAAATCCACTCCACAGAGTGCATCACAGAGATCATTAGTACATTGGCCAATACCTTTAACCTTGCCATCTAGAGTGACCAGATGAGATTGGCTGAAATACGGGACAGTGTTGGCTGAAATTCAGGACAAGGGTGGGGTAGGGAGGGGCAAAGTGTAGGCTCAGAAATGTTGATGCATTCTAAGTTGCTTTTCAAACAAAAATCACATTAACTAATAAAAACATTGTGTTTTAATAAATTAATGGAAAAAAAGAACCAAATAAAAATGTAAATGATAAATCAGTGTCACGAACCCGAAGCGTCTGCACTAAAGACAAAAGACTTAACATAGTGAGCTAAACTACATGATATAAGGGAAGGCTTGGTTGTGGCACTGTTTCACCTGCTTCCCCTGACCACATGTCACTGATACTCCACCTCCCTGTCTCCCCTCTGCTATCCACTCGGCTCCAAACGCACCAGCGTACTGTCTACCCTGGTCTTCCATCAGATGCTCTTCCCTGGAGGTGAATGTACGCCTTGCAAACAGAGCATCTAGAAGTCATCAGAGGCTCTCTCTGAACAGTTTTTAATGTTTATCAGAAATAACTATGCAGTATTTTGATTGAGTGTAATTTTCGAGACATTTAGGGCCAGATTCAGGATTTGGGACAGCAGCTTAGATTTCGGGACAGTCCCAAACTTTTTGAGATATCTGGTCACCCTATTGTCATCTGATAATCAATAATCAATAGTAAATTTTTAAGGTTGGTTATGAACACTGGTAAGAAGAGCACACAGGTTACCATAAACTTTACCATATCAGCCTCCTGTGTGATAAAAACACACAACCTCCATTTGTTTTGATCTTGTGTATCAAATCACAGCATCAGTGGCAAATGAAAAAGTAAGTAAGTAAGTTTCAGTTGAGATATTATTCTATGGGGTTAAGTGCTCTGCCCTCCCATTCGCCGAGGCGGAAAGGGGAAGTTTGAGATGCAATGGAAATATCAATGTAAAGAAAACATGTCAGTCCAGAACAAGGGCCTGTGTATAATGAGTGGGGAGATGCTCTTTAGGAGAATACTAAGCAATGGTGATGACAGACAGGCTGACAGGCTGGCACAGACCCTGCCACTCAAAGGGCCAGGGGAGAGGCACAGCCCAGGATCACTGTCACTAGTCCACCAGTGCGAGCTAGCTTTTACAATTTGGTCCTTTAAACCAGAATTTACAAAGCAACGTACCATACTTATAAATCAGGCAGTACCCATAAACAATTTCACTGGCATTTTCTTCAATAATCTGTATGTATATTACTTTTTTTCCCCTGGAATTCCTTCAACTAGGAATTCCAGAGGAATTTGAATCTGAAAGATTTGAATCTGAAAGATTCAAATTCGACTGTGTCTGGTTTTTCTCCTCTTTGTATATAAGCATGCTGTGATCCAAATGACTTCCATTCAAAGAAATATTGGCACATCAGTAGATTTCACAAGGACATACCAGTTAATTATTTTACTTTTTCTGTTTTGTGTATTTGTATTTTGGAGATGGTTTTCACTTGTTTGTCTGATCTTTCTCCCCACTTTTTGTCTTCTTCCTGCTAGGTCAAAACGAGAAATCGGGAAAGATAAATGCAGACAGTGTGCTCACATGATGCTTGTTAATGAGGTTGCTAATTAACACTTGCACAAGTAGTGAAGGTGAGAAGTTTTAGGTCCTGGAATAGATGTGCAAGGTCTCACCAAGTTTGTGTCTGTTTCTCTTATGTTTTTTGTTGTTGTTTTTTTTTGTACAGAAAAGTGGCTTTATCTTGATGTTTTGATTAAGATTTTTGAACACAAATATATCAGTGTGTGGCAATTGAGGCTATATAACACTGATATAACTCTGGAAACTCTGTCTTTAACACTGGACTGTGGAGGAGTGGAACCAGGCTTATATGCAGGAGCATTTCTATGTGTTGGCCAAAAATGACATTACTTGGACAATGCACAAGATTTACTTCTTCTTCACTTTTTCATCAGTACAAATACCCAGTGCTCATCTAAATATTGTATTTTACAATGTTGATCTAATAAAGTTTTACAGTGCAGTGAGTCCAAACATGTGACAATGACCATATAAATTGCTGATACTTGAGTCTGAGTTTATTTAATTCACCTGTCAATGACGACAATCTGAAGTATGATCCACTTCAGTCTTCATAAAGTATTGGAGAAGAGAGTAGTCAGAATCCTAGTCAAGTTCAAATGAGTATCTAGTGAGCTAAGTGTCTTGCTCATAAACATGACAACAGCATGCTTTACAGGGAGCTGAGATAGAGCCACCAACTTATGGGTCAGTTTGAAAACTCTACCAAATGAGCCAATATCACCTCACAAGCATACAAGCACACCTACTGTGTCTGGATGGACTCTTTAGCGGTAAAAAACAAAACAAAACCTTTGTCTTCATATGGGGTATACAAAGAAACAAATATGTGATGAAATTGGATGTGCTTTTCGCTGTAGCCTCTACAACCCTGTCTTTTGTTCAGCCTCTGGAGATACAAGCAGTCAGCCTTCAGGGGGAGATTAAACTACTGCACAGTGCATTTTAATGAGAAACTCAAGCTCTGATTCTACTTTATTTGACAAAATGAAAATGTATCTTATTTATATGTTGTTTGTTTTGTGAGTTTTCTAGACACTTTTTGGTGATCCTGATCTATTCTGTATTCATTACCTAAGCTTGTTCTTTTTTTCTCTGTATTTAACCTTCATTATTCACTTCCTGCTTGTATTTAAGTTTAAAGTTCTTTGTGTGGAATCAGAGGTCTTCTTGACATTAGCAGATAAGGTTCCTGGCAGCATATATGCATGAGCGTGTAGGTGCGTCCTTCCTCTCCATTTCCTCCAGTGGGCCCTCTTGTGAAGGTCATCAGTGGAATTGGAAAGTGCACTTTGCAGAGTCAAACAGATGCGGACTACAGATAGCACATTGTTTATCTAATCTTGTATCAGCGCTGAAACCAAGTACAAACAAAGTCCCCTCACAATCTGATGAGTGCCGTCCGCCTTTTACACCCTCAAGGACTTGATGTATCTGCCCCCAGATGTGTTTACGCCTTAGATTTCCACTAGTTTTGTTTAAAAAAAAAAAAAAGTATCAAAACAACATTCATCTATGCAATGACACATGTATGTGGGATGGAAAATTTAGGTATCCGGGATTAGGTTACCCTGAAAGTTACTTCTTTACTTGCTACATTAGTTTTGGTTAATTCTGTTCTCTAGCAGCCCTACTCTCCCTGATTGCTATAGTACCTGATTCAAATGTGAGTGACATTGTGGTTATTTGAGGTTTGAGGATATTGTACACAGAAGGCAGGTTGTACCTCAATCCACCAGGTGTCAGTACCTTCAGACTGATAATGGCTTTCGGATGGTAGTTGTCTCAATTTCTAAAACATTGTCCAGGTAACTCCTTTTGAAACCTTTCGTGCCATGGATGAATGAGAGATTACATTGACTGTGCACATGTAAAATATGTTCCATTGTATTAACATTGTTTTTATGAATTCCATAAGGAATACCATGTTAGGGTATCTTGTTAAATAGAGAGTTGCATCTGTAAGTAATTGGTGTCAAATCAATATTAAAACTCTGGATGAAGACAAAATCAAATGACATTGACATTATTAGTGAAGTTGAGTCAATAATTTGATTTACATCCCCCTTGTAGAATGAACTGTAATAGCCCGAGAACTGAAGAGAAGAGGCATGACACTGGAGTTCTAATGAACTAGTTTATTTATCACCATAACGGGACCCAGGACCCAGACACATGAACCAAAGACACTGTGATAGTGTTGTCCATTCCACTCTAGTGCAGTCTAGTCTGGCTATGCTTCTGTTGTGGGGACGTAGGCCAAGATAACAAGGACTGGGCTGGCAGTGAGTGCCCTGAATACAGCACAGAAATGAAATTTCTCTAACAATCCCTTTATATACTGTAATTCCTATTTGCTTATCCCATTGTGATGGCCTTAGCAAACAAACTACCTTTTTAGTTATTAGATTATTACAGATTACTCGTTTCAAATGTCCTCACACTAAAATAAATGTGACTACAAACAATTGCTTCCTTGTCCACTTGGGTATACACGGTAAGACTGTCCCGAGTAAAGCGCCCCTCTCCTAAGCCCCTTGTTAAGTAAATGAGTGGTGCAGAAATTGCCTGTGATTTGGCTGAGGTCTCAGAGTGATTGTGTGCCAGGCCAAGTCGCAGCCGAGACCCTGCTGCTGCCTCTGCTGCTGCTGCTGTTCTGTGGGCTGAATAATGATGGCAGCACATTGACTGAGGTCTTAAATTAAGGGTACTTATCTTAATTGAACATCTGAAATAATGTTTTATTTACTACAATGGAAGGAGCTGGAGAAATGAAGTGGCCTGCCTGACTCTCTCGCTCCAATGGGTCTTCTCTGTGCTTGGTTAAGCTTCAGTTGTTGCAGTATACATTTCTGATGAGATGCGTTTATGTGTGTTCAAGCACTGAGGAATGTGGAGGTGAGGATGGGAAGAGTATGTCAAAGATCATTTTATATAATCTCTTTGGATGTTTTGCTTATTTAAAAAAATGTGTCTGAGCAAAATTTTGAGAACAATGTAAGCATTATATAGCATAAAGACAATATTCAGTAACTTCTATTTGCTTGTCTTTTGTTAAAAGAGTTTTGAAGTACCATTTGAGTCTGGTTGCAGTTTGCACTCCTCACCCATTTTCCATCCACTCTTTCATCTGGAGGTATACAAATACATGAACAAACTGAGTTTTTGAACTATCTCATTTTGGACTTAAAGGTCTGTGATCAGCTACCATTAGAGCCGTTTGTGACTTTTTGTATTTGTTTCCTTTTTATCAGTGATTCTTTCTATTGAGAGTTATTAAGTACAGTGGAAAACTTGATTATAACCACTGCGTTGACCACACTGAGAATCAGAGATATTGTTGGAGTAATTGTCATGACTGGCTTCCCATCCGAGAGATTATGTTAATTTCTGCCAACCAAATGTCAAGTCCAGCCTGGGAGCTCATCTGCCGCACGCTCCTTTAGCTAGCGTGACGGCCGTGATTGAGCGAGCTGATACCTTCCTCTGATCACTCGTGTGATTACATAAAATCACTACTTCTGAGGCAGAAAATGTCCAGCCAACAGGAGGAGAGGGAGAGAATTGATTGGGGATCTCAGCAATTACCCTTTATTCTTCTATAAACACAGAGTCTGTCATGTTTTCTGATATGTCTCCGTGGTGAGGCTGCTGCATTTGAATACGATTGTTGATGATGTTGTTGGATATTTGCTGCATAAAGTTTGGAACAAGTTTGAAAGTTATGAAACAAAAATGGAAAATCAGGACTATGACTCAACCTTTCATGACTCCTTTTTTGTGTGATTTCATCTTTTGTCTATTCTTCTTAAGGTGTCAGCAAAACAAATTACTGTATCTATGCCATTCTATTCTTGTTCTAATTAAAGACAACCTGTACCTGTACCTTGTACCTGACTGATATTTCTTGTAGCTCTATAAAATAGCTTTACTCCATACTGTACAAAAGGCACTTGTTTCTCAGTCAACATTTAATGGAGAAAAGAGAATAAGTGGAGGGGGCTAACTGTTAATTCTGAAACATGTTCTCCACTCATGGTTCAAAAATTGTTACTACAGACCTTTTTTAACAAAATCAACCTCTTTTTGTCATATATATTTTAATTTGTTTTGTTTTTTTTCTCCCTTATTGTGGTCTTATGGTCACACAATAATGCCACAAGGTGTACAAGTATACAAATGCCACATTTAACCCCCCGCCCCCCATTCCCAAAGCCCCCTTCATGCTCCCCTCAGCCCCCAACCCTTAACAGAAACAAAATCAAACCTCAATAAACAAGCAAAATCAATCACATAATAATAAGATAATAATAAGATAAGAAGTAACCATTTTTCAAAAATGTAAAAAAAAATAAAATAAAATAAATGCAGTTAATGCAGTTTTGTAAAAGCATTTGTGGACAGCATTCTCATTTGGTGCCTTTGCGAGTTTTTATCTATTGTATGTTTTTGTGCAAGGACTGTCTCTCTCTCTCTCTCTCTCTCTCTCTCTCTCTCTCTCTCTCTCTCTCTCTCTCTCTCTCTCTCTCTCTCTCTCTCTCTCTCTCTCTCTCCCTCTCTCTCTCTCTCTCTCTCTCCATCTCTCTCCCTCTCTCCTGCCATCTGCTTCCTCTGTCGGTAGCACCACCCAGGGCTGATGTTGTTGATGCGTCATCGCAGCAGGTTCTATCACCTGTCTCCGCCTCTCTCACACACATGGACTAATGAACCCACGGGCATGCACAGACACTGGGGCTGCTCTGTGTGCAACTTGGAAAAGGCGTGGACCACCTCAAATACAGGTCATGACTTCTAAACGTTGCTTTAAACACTATTCCCTTCTCAAATGTCAATCTTCAGACTACATCAAACAAAGCAATTAGCAGTGATTTTAACCAGTACAGTTCTTTATCTTCTGAAGAGTGTTGGCTAATCCTCCACAGGGAGCGATCATATATAATAGATGGTGCCCATGTCAGAAGCGTTTAGCCTTGAGAGCCCATGTCCCAGCTCAGAGTTAGAGATCAATGCTGGACTGTGTCTGTGGGCTGTCAGTCAGAGGACTGGTGCTGCTGCCCTGTGGAGTGACTCGGGACTTATCTGAGCACCCGGCGGCTTGGGACCTACTCTGTGACGAGAACTCAAACCCCCATGACCCCTCCTCATTAATGCCAAACATTGACTGCCTTTCATTTCTCCATTTCATGTGTCTGACTGGCCTGCCTCTCATTTGCCTATATTTTCTTATTTCACTTTTTACTGAGATAATCCCCTCACATAGTCCGGCTGCTCACACAAAGCCTTGCTCAAGGGCACCTTGACAGCAGCTGTTCCAGGAGGGTACAGTTCAGCATATTCATTTTCCCTTCTAAGCTAGCCTTTCCCAGCAAGCAGCAGTGTTTGAACCAGTGGCACTCCAGTGGTATCGTGTCTTTAGCCAAGCATGCACATGTCATTTAAATACATTTTAAGAGGCAGTTTTGGCTTCAGTAAGATTTAAATTCCCACCCCAAGGCCATTCGGCAGACACTGAGTGCTTAACACAAGGAAGTTAGTTCCAAACCACTTCTCCTAATTAACCTCTGGGAAGTCCTGTGTTAATGCAGCAGAAACGCACACTTTTTGTGGCGGTGTGAGTGTGGAGGGAGTATGTGGAGGGCACAGCAAAGTAAAGAGGAAAAATGATGCTGTCAGGCCAAAATAGAGCTCACATTTGAATACATCTTTTCTGTTTAGCTACCTCCTTGCCTCCTGCTCCCTACTTTCTTTTCTTCCTCCTCTGTATCCTTCTCAGCCGCTCATCTTTGTCTACCCCGGTGACAGATGCCCTGATCTTCCTTTTTGTGCGTCTTCACTTAATTATTAATCTTTTTAATCATCTAGTCAATATTTTGTGTAAGTTAGGGCTATGGAGTGGCCCATCTTGGCTAACATACTTACAAACACAAGCATTAAATATGATGATATAATTATTTGTGCATATTGCTGTACTAGAAGTTCACGAGTGAACATTGATTGGAAGCGAGCTGCCACAAACTCCTCCGGTAACAGCAGCAGTGCCGCAGCGCAGAGGGCACACAGGCTGTGATAGAGGACAAACCGTGTTGTTTTCCTCACCCCTCACTTATTTATTTTCTCTTCCATTTTTCTCCCTGCTGCGCCCCCAGATGCTTTACATAATGTTGATTATCTGCTCTAAATAGGCTCCTATGATGAATTTCTTTGGGTTTTTATTTGCCATTGATAGATGAGATACAACAGACAAAGATGCGTTGGTTAGTTTTTATTTTGTGTTCACTGTCTTGTCACTGACTAGCTCTCCAGACTGTGGCCTTTTAATGTATGAGGTCTTTAGTGGCTCACAGGGCGGGGTCCACCTGGCAGTGCTGCCCTCAGCATTTTTCAGCCCCAGACGCTGTTGGCAGCTTCAACCCTGGACCACTGCCTCACATTATCAGGACTTCCTTTTCCCCATAATGTTAATTATCTTATCGAGCAGAGAAATCTACGATGATGAATGCAGATATAGGCTTTAGCTGGTGCTTGCTGAGGAGAGGGGAGAAGTGGGAGGAAGGATATAATTATTACTGATAAGTATCGATCCCCATCTCTGCCCCTGTGTTTGCCCTCCTCGCCCCCGCCCTTCCAGCCCTATTGAGTTACGGCGCTGCAGTGCCTAAGTAATTTGTAATGGGCATTCACTGTGGCAGTGCAGAAATCCTATTTTGTGATGGCTAGCTAATGTGATCAGGAGCATTTTAAGCTGTTTTTTGGTGCTCTGAAATTACATCTGTTCCTCAGAGGACTCTCCTTCTTTCTCTCTGGATGATCTGATTATATGGCTAAGCTGCATTGGCCTTCTTCCTGTATGACAACCACACACCCACACACACGCACACACACGCACGCACACACACACACGCACAACCTTGGGGCCCATCTCGTCTAGAATGTTACACAACTTACACACTTCTTTTTCATTATTTTATTTACCTTTATCTTAGTCACCAGAAAGTCATTGACAGTGAATTATTCCCACAGTTTGGATTGTATGTGTCTTGAAATTCCTTTAGATTGTTCTGTTCAAACTGTCCCTTTTTGAGGCTGTGCATTATAGCGTCATAAGTCAGTGCGAGTCTGAAGCAGATTCTTGAGCATAAACTGCTTGTGTGCATGTGCAGAGCCCAGCCCAGTGCCAGAACACTGTCAGAGAAGTGTGTCGTCAGGAAACATATTTATTTCCTCTGCCCGCCGCCTGCCAATCCCCACGGAGCTGTTTAGAGTGAAGGCGCACATTTGACAGAGCAGAGGCAGTACGCCCGAGACTGGGGGCTTTTGCACATTTATGTGTTTGATTCAAAGTGCTTTGTGTGAGCGGGGTGTGTGCTGTATACATATGTATGGTGTGTAGCAGCATAGCTGATGGTTGGCAGCAGGCCTGAGTCTCCGTGTGTGGCTCTGAGGTGGAGGAAGGGCTGGGAGGAGGCGGACAACCAGCTCCCGCCCTTGATCTCCCCAGACACCTCCGGAGCGTGGAGGAGGAAGAGGAGGAGGAAGAGGGAGCACGCTGCACGCACCACTGTGTATGTGTGTCTCTAAACGCTGTGAATGTGCTGATGCAGCACTCGCGCTGCACCTCCCTCTCTGCTCCCTGCTCTTTATGGCAGAGCACGCAGGTCACCTTCTCCGCTCTGAATTTAATACTCAGCTGGAGAGCGAGAGAGAACAGCAGTGGCAGAGCAAGGCAGAGGTTTTCCACCCCTCACAGTGGATTTTTGAGACCCTTTCAGACACACATTGTAAGAAGCTATAGGATTGCGTTGACTATGGTGACTGTGTCCTGAAGCAGTACTGGTGCTTGATTAGCAGTCAGGTCACCTTTCTCCAGCTGTGAGCCTGCTTCATTTAGATGAGCCTGATAAAAGTGGGAGCACATTGTAGCTGCAGGCACACAGCAGCCCTGACGGCCCACTGCAACAGCAGCGCTACAGTCAGCACTCTCCATTGTCCTTCAAATAAGCGCAAACATAAACAGAGACTTCCAGGAGGCCGTCAGTAAAAATATGTTGTGCACTGTCAGATTTTTGCCTTCTGCTCACAGCTTCTCCTCCACATTATCTCAGCTATCTCAGTCATGTGGGTACATAGTTCCTCACCCCTGCCCAGGTTTTACAGAATGGTGTGTGTGTTTTGGGGCAGGGTGGCTCCTGTCTTTACCTGGTCCTGGCAGAATGTCTCTTGTTCAATCTAAGCTTTGTCAAACTCACTTATCTTTGAACACTAAGAACAGATGTCTGCTCAGCCCAAGCTGCACCTCTGCCTGTTGTGATGCCCTCAGGTACCACCTTCACCTGAAAGCACTCACCAGCACATGCTCTTGTGCTGCACTCGCTCTCTGTCAGTTAGCATCACAAACCTGGACTTTATTGCAGAGGACAGACAGCTGGATGAAAAGTGTGAAAGGAAGTGACTATAGGTTTAAGAATTTATTTTGGTCACATTTTTGTCCATGCTCTGTAAATCTCCTACACAAAAGCAGCCCTGTATGATTCAGATATTTAAACTGATCCCTCATAAGAGCAGTGGGATAGACTTTTGGCTAATAAATCTAAATATAGTATTGACTGGCTTATTCAGACACATAGTTACAGAAGTGTTTGGGGTGAGACTGGAACATCAATAGCTCCCCCTGTGGCAGCTTGAAGGCAGCTGCTGTTTCAGTCTGTCTCCTCTGTTCAGTTGCTTTTAATACAAGAAAGTATCTTTCACTAAGCGGCCTATGAACTACATAATAGTGTATTCTTATGGACTACTTCACAAAGTGGTCTTTTTTTTAATACAATCTTTTTCAGTGCCGACTATTGTTTTGTGTATTTTTTATACCTAAACTATTGCACAAAGCCTGCCTGAATTCTTTACACCAAAATAAAAACATTGTAAAAAGGACAGTCATATACATTTACGTATATTCAGACTGCACAAAGCATTCACCATATGTATAAATTCAGAGCCTCCAGGAGTCAGAGGCCAAGATGGATTAAGATGCTCCGTTTCACCAGGCACTGGGCTAAATAGGAGGCTGATCATTTGTTTCCAATATTCCAAAAGGGAAAACAAAACATCTTGGCTGCAAATACTGACTTTGTGGGTTGGGTCAGTGTATGAGTTTTACTCTTGAAATTGTACATTTGCTGAACTAAGATATATTTAATGAAAATAATTTAAAAAGTGCACATGTTATATAGATAGCCAATGGAAATGGCGGGGGAAGATACAAAATGAGTGTGTGCAAATGAAAGGATGAACCATTTAGAGCATGTCTTTTATTTGGTATTGGATTCAGTCCGGGTGCTACTGAGATGACAAAATATAGATTGCGGTCATTTCCCCCTTAAACAAATCATTTCTGTGTGTTAACATATCCATTAACCTCATCCAAGAAAATCATTACTTTTCCCTCAATGGAACGCATTAGTCATCAGGTCTGGCCTGCCACTGTGGAGACAGCCGAGACAGTCGGAGAAGACCCTCCATCACAGGAGCAGCAGACAGCCTGCAGACTGTTGTGTTGACTGTTTCACCAGTGCTCCAATTGTGGACATTTGTGGATGTAAAAACACAAATGTGCAATAGGCCATGGACTACATCAACAGTACTATGTGTCAATGCTCTGAAGTACTGCTGAAGCATAGAAAAGTGCAGTGATGGTAAGTTTTTTTTTTTTAAATGTTGTTTTCATTTGACTGTTAAAACATAGCATCCAATTTTTCCTTTTATAATAGAGTATAAAGATTAATCGAGGCTTACTTCATTTGAAGATGTTTGCTGGTATGCCATTGTCCTCAGGAACAAGGTCACAAATCATCTTCTGTATGAGTGTAGCAAAAATGTTTTAAAATGGGATGAACGAGGTAAAGCTTGAAGCCGAAATAGTTCGAGGACATTTATTTAGCTTTGAAACTAAAGATGATTCTTCAGTGGGTGACAAACTGTCTTCATCTCTTCAAACATAGTCCAGTTGACAAATTTTAAAACTTTTTCCAGGACCAAACCTGGATGACTTATACAGACCTTGTACTTTATCAAATAAGATTCTTTGCAAACTAAATATTAACTTGTACCTGAGTGGAGTAATGTTAAATAAGCCTTTGCTTTCCCATACAGATGAATTGCATTCTCATAAAAGTTGAGGGTCCTATGAAACCCTCCCTGGCTGGCCCCTTTCCTCTCTCTGGTTGGTTTGAACTGAACCAATAGACATTAGACCAAACATGCAGGCCTCTATAAGCACTATAGTTCTGCCTTTGGCATTGCTCTTGAGCGTGAACAAAGTCTCCACACACTGCTGCTCTGTCGCCAGGCTTATCAAGAGTTTTATTGTGCTTCACAATACTGGGTAATTAGGTGTCCTCCGCTCGGCGTGCCTCTCTCACTAACGCTAGAGAAATAGACCTGTCACTATTTGGGCACTCGAAGATTCAACAAATGCTAAGCAGTAATGGCTTGCTTTGTGTCCCTGTAATGCATTGCACTGACAGCAGGGACACTTTAAAAGCAGACACTGTCTTTTCCCCACACAATCTCCTCCTCTTTCTCTCTTTCATTTGACTTTTACTTCTGGTGCAGAGGCCAAACTTAAGAAGGCCAAAATCAGCCTAGTAAACCTTATTAGTCAATTAGTTTTGGTCTTGGTGGGGCTGTTGTTTTGATGATGAAGGGCACTGAGGGACATATAAGCCAACGTATCTGCTGCTTTATTTTCAAAAGAGCTCATTTAGAGAATAGTCTTCCTAATAAAGTGGTGCTTAAAGATGCATTTTACCATCCCATGTTGAGGCCCCAGTTTTGCTTATGCTACATTTTGTAATATAATATTGTTGGATGGGGGGTTGTGGGATCAATTCTTCGGCCACCCACAATTTACTGGCATTGTCTCCTTGTGTTACTGTGGGATGTTATCTTGTTACTTTGAAAGAAAGCTTTGTTTTCACTTACAACCAACTACAATATACCAATTGTTTAAATATGGAACATAACATTAAAATCAAAACTATTACAATCCATAACATTATATGATATAGTCATTAATCTCAATTATTTTAGCTAGCCACATTTCCTGTATCGTCCCATGCGTATTGGACACTGCAGATACCACACTTGTTCATACACTCACATCTGGTTTGTTATATCTATACATACAGTATCATGTCTCTAGTGGTAGCTGCTGTAGGTGACTCTGTGTCAGCAGCCATAGGGATAAGATAAGAGGAGATACTAAGGACAGTAGAGGACATACTGAGAGCGTTACATAGGGGACAAATGAGAGGAGACACTAGAGGAGAGAAGAGACAAGACAAGGACGCTACAACAGAACAAAGCCTGAAAATAGACCACCATAAAAACATTAGGATGGGGAGTAGTATAGTTCTGCTTGTATGAGATGGCATTGACATGGACCACCAGCATTTAAATCAAGCCTATGGCCTCTTGTCTTTATGTTAATTCCCATCTACAACAATTATTCACTCACTTGGGCCATTCTCTTGACCCTTTTGTCCTGGTTCATGGACACTGGAGACTCTAACCCCATAAATTGGGCTGGAAGTCCTTCACACGACCAACAAACATCTTTGACTCCAGCGTCTCTCCTTGTGCTGTGATTAAGCTGCAGTGTAATATCTCTCTCATTAGAATTAACAGCAGTCAAGGGCAGTGCATGGCTAACACATATGTGGAAGTGTCAGAGGAGACCAGTAGATTTGTGGTTAAGCAGGCTGAGCTGTGAATGGGCTGTCCATGGCCAGCACCAGGGAGCTCATTCCACAGACGCCATACTGTGTGATAGCACAGAGCCACGCTGAGCTGTCATGGACCACTGATCTATTTCTTTACCTGTCAGCCCCTTAGAGAGACGCAGACAGCAGACCACAGTCTTCAGCACCTCTCTGTTCTCCTCCACTCTCCCCCCTCACCAGCGCCTAAATGTTGTGACAGAAGGAAACTGCCATCTTTGGGAAAAATACACCAAGCCCAGAATTTCACTGTAATGTGAAAGTGTTGTGTAAACAGTGCAACATGGTTTAATACACTGGCACATGTAAAAGAAAGCAACTTACAATGAAACCGTTAGACTAACTGTTGTAATGTTGTTAGGTACTGAAATGTACAAGTTCTGTCAAGTTCTGTCTCCTTTAACTGTATCTCCAATTTATAATAATTATATACAATATTATGTCATTTTCAACAAAGAAAAATTACCTAATAATAATTAATGTAATTTTAGTGTAACCATAAAATGTTTTAAAATATCAAGACAAAATATTGATACTTATTCAAATGAAAATTTTGTTTTCATTTTTACAGTTTAGTTCTATTAGTTACAGTCAAGAAAGTGTTCATTATTTAAATATATAATAATAAATATAATGATAAATATAACACTACTTAGTATCAAAAGTGTCATTGTTATTTTATTTTAAATAAATGTCAGCAGTCCTTTTTACAATTGTGTCCCAATTTCCATCAAAAGCACTATTTGCTTTGTTAATTTCCGTGGTTAAACGCCTATGAATGTCCATCAGAGCTTCCATCACTTGAGCGCCGTTCCCTCAAAGAGAAAAGCCTGTTGTAATGGGCCAAGGCCTCTGCCCGCAGGATAAATAGGGCTGTTCTGTAGTAGATAATAGCTGTGAGTCACATATTATATTTATCCAACTCAATAAAGCAGGAGCAGCAGGCAGATTACTGTGCCCTGAGTCAAGGAGATAATGATATCTGGCTGCTAGCTGGCCCAGAACAGGCACACAAACACACAGTGAGGCTGGAGGACTTGTGCATACAGGAGCAGGTTAGCATAGTGCGCTGTGGCCTCCTTAAGCCTGCCTCTGCTTGTGTCAGCCCTCCTCTGCTATTCTGTCAAAGTCACCTTGAATCCTCACATGCACCCATCAGTCTGACAGACCTTCCTCTCTATTGCATCATAATATACTCCATTGTGCATCTGGCATTTGTCTTATGTATGTGTTAGTGTCATCTTTAAATCATTACTGTTCTATTATTTATATGTTTGTTTGATGATGTCAGCCAGTTCTATTTATGGTTTTATTTGTTATGATGCTAGGAATGCATTAGGAAAATGAGGAATTTAAGTTTAAAAGTTACTTTTTTTATTTTGTGTTTTTAAGATGGTAAAAACATCATGTCTCAAATGTTATGCAGGCAATTCAGTGTTCTCCATGTAAAAACACATATTTATGGTCATGTCTATGAGCCTAAAATGTCCCTAGGATCCTGGCGAAACCGTGTCAGAGTGAGTCAGTTATCTTTCATTGTGTCTTACATGATTAATGTGCCATTGTCCAAAAATCAACACCTTATCTCAAGGACAACATTTCATGTAAAAGATTTATCAACAGCATAAGTAAAAGTTGTGGGGGGCATTTCATATTTGTTATGTATTTTTTTGTAAAGGGACAGCACATATTAATGAACATTTAAAATATAAATATGAAAAGCCAGCGTTGTAAATTTCCATCTTCAGTCCCTCGGCAGGTTGATGTGAAATCATTTACAGGACATGGAAAGATAAAGCAACAATCACACAAGTACATAACACTAGTACACTCACTATACATACATACATCATTTCAGACAGTTCATTTGAAGCTCAAAATCAAGAGTTAAAATGCATAATGCACTTTTAAATGTATTGACTGCTTTCTCACTCATTCACACTCTATGGTCCAATCCCATGATAACTAATAATGTTTTGGCTATATGCCTTATGCTATGCTGATACCTTGTGATGTTTAAGTCATATTATACAATGTTGTTATCTCATCAAAATGTTACCCATGGTGCATGTTATTTCATTCACACCTATTTGAGTAAGCCATTATTGTTTATCTGTCTACATCTCCAAGGTCAAAAGGCTCTGTTCCACCTTGTCATGAAACTGTAGTTTTCAAATTAGCATCTATGTTTAACTGTTTGTTTAACAGAGACTGGTAATTGCAGGGCTGAAATTATCCAAATGATTCTAGCAAAGTTGTATGATGTTTAAAACATAGTGGAGCACTTCCTGTATTTGATATGACAAGGTGGAACAGGGGTGTGAGCTCAGGCAAAATATACAGAACTTGTGTGTCAAACATGTGTGAATGAAACAAAACACAAGTCCAGGTATGTTTTGATGTGGAAACAACATAACAGTTCAGAAAATAGCGTAATATGGGCCCTTTATGAGTTCTGGATACAAATTAAATACTTTTCTTACACATTTCTCTTCACAGTCACCACTGGGTTTTCTTTGATATTTTTATGTATACAAGCTCAAATAGGATTCCTAATTTGGAGCACACTGGCACATCATTCAGGCACTTGAAATTGACTGTGTAGCACTCTGTCTCCTCTCCACCTCCTCTTAGTCGTAAAGCTCTCCATTTCTCCAGCCCCGTGCTACAGTCCAGTCCAATTTCTACCTCTTTGAACGTGACAAGTGATAAGGATGGATTATGGCCAGAGCTGAGAATTCCTTGGGATAATCCTTCACAGACAAAACACTTAAGACACTTTGGTGCAGTTGTTCCCTTCTTTCCTCAAAGTGCTGTGCTCTGTGCTTTGTCATGGTAAATGTGTTTTTCATTGGACATGTGTTTACTCAAGATTTGATTTAGGTCTAGTAACAGTTATTTACATGTAATCTTGCATGTTGGATAATCCATAAATTTTGTCAGATGTTTGAAAAATGTGTTTGGGGATTTTCTGACTTCAAATCATGGTCTTAGTTGGTGGATTTTATTAGTTAAATCAAATCAAATCATCAATCAAATAATTGCACATCTGCTGTAACAGGCCACTATCACTGTATCTTGGCAAAAACTCATACTCATCAAAATTCAAACATTGTTCCATGTTCAGATGATAATCAAAATTTCATAATTGTGTTTCTAAGATGATTTCTAAATGATTGCTTGTCATTTCCTGCCAATTATCAAAATGTTTTTTTTTTTATAATTTATCTATTTGGCTGTTATAGATCCAGTGTACCTTGTACCACTAAGCACACACTATCACTAGACTTGAATGTGTCTTCTACAGTGTACAGCTGTCATGAAGTAGAGTTGCCATGATATTATATTTTAGTGTAATAATTATTGCGAGAAGAAACCTCACGGTTTCACAATTATTCACCATCAATGACGCTATGAGCAAGCAACTGTAAAATCCTTTATTCATTCACATTGTCTAATCAATTATCATTCCGCCAACATGTGAACAGCTTTAATCAAACTTTGTAAAGTTAATGGAAAACAAACAGACTCCCTAAAATTGAAAAATGGTTTGAGCCAAATTCATGGTTTTCAAGCATTTAATCACTTCAAATCAAAACATTATATCTTGAATAAGTCCTCACAAAATCCTTTAGATCAGGAAGGAATCATGTGCCTGAAACCCATGGACACTTCAGCCTCACTCTATAAGCTGTGCATATGTTGAACAGCCCTCACTGCAGTTATCCTGATGTCATGTCTGGGCACAATAACAAAGGGTTTGCACAGCGGTAAATTCTACTTTTGTGTGCTATAATTGTATTTTTATGGGCTGTCTCAGCATTCTTCTTATTACTTAAATATAAATATGAACTGTCTTAAGCTCCGTAACAACATTTGCAGAATGAGATTGGAACCGCTGTAAGATTAGTAAATGAATGTTAGTGTGCAATGGAAACAGCCCTCCACCTCTTTGTGTAGTTTCTCCGTAGAAATCAGGTGAGAGAATGAGGCTGCTGTTGTGCACCGAGCAACGCAAAATTACATCATCACATTGTTATCACTCCAGATTGACATTCTGTTTATTTAAGAATCACTAAATATGAAGACAATGTAAAAAATCCATATTAATAGGCATTACTTACTTTACTTACTTTCAGATCACTTTTCTCATTTTTATCAAACCAGTTGTCTTTCCTTGTCATTCACATGAACACCTGGTCATATAGTGGATCTTGTTTTATTCCTGTACAAACTTAGACAATCCAGTGGAGCAGTTGATTCAAGTTTAGGAAGACACAATACAAAGTTGTCCAGACTCTCTTCATGTTCTCCTCATACTCATGTGTCTAAAGTGTGGTTATTAGCTCTGAGCCCTCTCTCCCACCTTATTCCCTCTTTTAGTGCTTGGTGCTAAGTAGGGACCTTGCAACCTCCCAGCGGTCCATCTGCGTTGGCCACAGTCCCTCTAGGCTTCTTTTGAAGGTGCTTTCATTTAATCATTTCTTCTAAAAAGATTTTTTTCCAGGGCACTGAGAGGTCACAGATCACATCAGAGCTGCTTTCCGGCTCACTGACCATTTAATCAAGCTGAGGTCCATTTGGCCGCCACTCTTTTCAGACCACCTTTTCTTCCCGGGGCTCAGAGGTGAAACCCGTGCCCTGCCGCTCCCAATCCCATTCCAGCCCAAGCTTTAGAGGTGAACCGCTGACTTACACCCATTCTGCAGGATTTAGAGCTCCACTGAGTGTCCAGTACACACTCACCTCAACTGCTTCTGTGGGCCAACTGGTCACTATGCAACACAAATGTGAGCACAAGTGACACAAGTGAGCTCTCTTTACTCACCAGTCCAGTCTAGTGGGCCACTATATAAGTTATATCTAGTATACTTTTATGTTATAGTAATATTACTGCATTTGTGGTATTTTAGTTATGTATTTTAATTCTAGTAGGTCTGACTAACCCAGGTCTAGAAATATGAAACTATAAATTATAAAATAAAATTATATATTACAGATTTTTCTAATATTAACTTTTTTTGTTTTGTTTTTAATGCACTGCCTACAATTCACCATCTCCACTGTAATTCAGCCAAAAGCCAGGATAATTAATTGCGATTAGATTGGTGACACCTAATTTCCACAGATATGTGGCATGCCTTATTCCTCCTCTGCTTGTGTATGTGGGCCTGCTGCCGGAGCTCTATTGATCTGTTTTGCTGCCAGTCGATGATGGGTGTGGTGTTTTCCATGCTTATCAGACTGTAATCACTCAACTGAGGGAAAACTATCACTTTTTGTTCCAAAGGTTAGCCCACGCTTAAATTCCATCATGCATTCAATAGATATTGGACACTTTCTTGTCTCTCTCTCTTCTCCATTTCCCTGTTCGTGTCCTAAAATGATGCATTCTCTCAGAGAAATGGTCGCTGGTCTGTTGCTCCAAACCATTAACGGCTAAAGCTATTATTCATGTGTCAAGCTGTTGTTTTATTTTCCTCTTCTCTGTTGCATCTGCAGTCCTGTCCATTTTGTCGTCATATGCAGACACAGAGATGGAGCGGGAGGGTTGGTAGGTGAAATCAAATGCTGTGTGTTGTTTTAACAGCGAGTGTTTGAATATGTGTGCACTCACGCATGTTCAACAGACACAAGATTGCTTTTTTACAGCCATTCAATCACAAACAACTAAAAAGGTACACAGGGAAGGAGCAAATAAATGTACTATATCCACTTGTATAGAAGCTGCTGACTTTTATGTAGGTAATGTATACTATTCCAACACCTAATTTAATACCTAATGAATACATCAGTTATTATTGTTTGTAAAGACAAGACTTTGTGATAAAATCAGACGTTGGCAAGACATTTTACCAACTGCAAATTCATAAGAAAGACCTGTGTGCACCCTGTATGACGTGCTTTTGGATAATAGCTGATTGGCTGTGTTAGTAGTCCCCTTGCTTCAAAAATCGTTTTGTGCCTAAAGACACCATGCGTGTGAATTATTGATGTGCCAAAGTGTTTGTAACAGATGTGTATTTCCTCTTTTCACATATTACTACTACTCTTACGTACAATTGATGTTACGAATGGCCTTGTTAAATCTGATTGATATTCCTGTTGTCTGTGCACCTGATTAAGTGTGAATCTGATTGAGTGTGAATAAAGCTCTTCTTGCTGTCTGCATGTGTCTTGCAGGGCTGTGGGGTCCGTGCCCTCCTAGACCTCCTCATCTCACCATTGTAACCTTTGACCCCACTTAGTGCTGACACAGCGGCCTGTCAGCGATGAGTGTATGTGTCCTTCAGCCTTACACACATACACACACACACGCACACATGGACGAGATGTAGTGCTGCTCATTCATCACGCCTGTTTTGGTCCCCTTTTGACCCAGGTTTAGTTTTGCCTTTTGCTTGATACGAGTGTGAATGCGCTGTATGGGAGTGGCAACTTGTGGCAGCAGTAGTGGACTCTCATTAACCTCCCTCACTCCTGTCTCCTCACCAAGTCTCCTTCATCAGCTCATCCAGGCCTGAAGTGACACATGGGCCTCTGGAGTGTCAGCGGCGATAAAGATGCCGCCACTTCACCATTTTAATTGGAGCTTGTGCTGTTGATGTGTGAACAGCTGTAGGACAGAGAAGGGCAGATCTATCATTGGTGGCCTCGGTGGACCGCCTGGGGTCAAATGGCAGCAGTTACCCAGACAGGAAAGCCCCAACGCTCCTGTTTATTTATGATTTTAGTGTACCAGCGCTGCCTTTCGCTCACACTCCCATCTGCATGTGCTGTTCCACAGACAGATGCAGACAGAGGTGGCCACATATCCCTCGTTACACTAAACACTTGTTTGAAACCCACAGTCCCAGAGGACATGAATCTATTATTCATTTAAAATGACTCATTTCTCGCCCCATGGCTCCTGGCACCGTGTAACGTGCAGGCATATTTGTGTAATTAATTCAGATTGTGAGAGAAAACAAAAATAACAGATTTACTCTGGACCTCTGTGTTACAGTTGTGAGGGTGTGAAACAGTTCTGATCCCTCTAACACTGTACAGCAGAAATAATAACTGCTAAGCATACATACACAGCACTCTAATACTCATTCTAATATTTTTTGTAGTTTTGTAGTTCTACATGCTAGCATTTCCAGTAACATTTACGTCAGTTCATGCAGACTTTTCCTGCTTTATTTGATCTAATTTGAAAATAGTCACCTACAAATTCCTTGTAGTCACAGTCACTGGACTGTTTAATGTTATATTGAGTAATTTACATCTCATGTACACAATGTCAGGGATGTAAAGCACTGAGTTATGATTCTCCTTGAACTGTTTCCCTGAGATATATATTTTAATGAGTTAGACTCTATAGTTGATGCATATATAATATGTATAAAACAGGCCCTATGCAATGTGCTGACAGACGAAGCCAAGATCATTATAGAGCACGTTCACACAGGTATCATTACTATAGACAGTCCGTCTCCCTCCTCCTAATTCAAATATTTGATAAGGCGAGACACAGCGGTGCTTTGCATACTTTTAGATAGCAATCTAAATAACATTTACATGTCATTTACGTCTATTACCTTCTTTTTGAAGAGCCATGTCAGCACTGTGTGCATATTAAAACGCATATTTATTCCACAAGCCAGCATGGTTCCTTAGTAGAATTTGCAAATGAATGCAAATAAGGATTTCCTCCCCAGACAGCGTTTGAGAGGCAGTGGTTCCCGTGAACGTTGTGAGAATTGAAGAGCTGATATCTGCTGATCCTTTGGTCTGATGTCTTAGTCTATGCAGATCTTTGGGTCACACTTAATACATGTAAGTGAACAAATGTGCTGTAAGTGACCTTGGCCAGTGCCAGCGTGTCATGACATCTGTAATAGCTCATAGAGATTGGAGCTTGGCTGCAGGCACTGTTTACCATTCAAAAGTTGAAGATCCTCAGTGTTTGAAAATAATTAGTTCTATCCCTCGA
The DNA here is from genome assembly GCF_026225935.1 of Boleophthalmus pectinirostris. NCBI lineage: Eukaryota > Metazoa > Chordata > Actinopteri > Gobiiformes > Gobiidae > Boleophthalmus > Boleophthalmus pectinirostris. The sequence continues at coordinate 18,122,585 of NW_026571473.1, forward strand.
ATTCTCTGTGTTTTATTTATAGAAGCACAGGATTTCCATTTTTATTTGATGGTTTGGACTAGAAAATATCATCAATTAGTGTGAGTCAGGCTAATAATGAAAGCATTAAATCACATTAACCTAATATGAGTGAATCACTGCTAAAATGGATTCCATAATAAACTAATTACTATTTTAATGCTGCTTTTGCTCACCACCATATCCAGTGTTCAGTTTACCTGTTCTGGAGACTGATGATGAAGGAAGATATAATGGGGAATGTAGATATATTGAAGAATAGGGTGCTTTGTTGTGTCCCTCTCAAATAGGCAAAATGCTATACCTTAAAGCACTTGCTTATCCAAACAGTGAGATGGATTTACACCATATTTAATCATTTTATTCTATTCATGGGGTACAGGTTCTTCAGAGAAGCAATTTTTTAGGACTTTTTTCATTCAAAGTATCTAATATGTCGTTTCAAACTGTTAACCACTTCGATGATGGTCCTAATTTTTCATCAGTCTGAAACCCATGGATTCACTTCCTTAGCAAATGGCGCTCAACATTGCACACCTGCCTCCCCCTGTCCAAGTCATTTTAATGTTGCTCCACATCCACCTCTTCATTATGAAAGCTCCTCGTGGCGATTGTAGATATGTTGAAAAGGAGAAGCGTGGATGGTGGAAGGAGAGGAGCAGAGCGGGCGTGGACGGGAGAATGAGAAGCAGAGATTGGTTTTCATGCCTGGTAGTCAGCGAGCCTGTAAATCTCCCAGGAGCGCAGTGGAAGACAGCAGAAGGTTGATAGTCATCCATCACTCGTGACACCCCTACTGCTGTGGAAGGGCCTGACAGCACAGCCCTGCCTCCGAGAGAGAGACGGAGGGAGAGATGGAAAAAACACAGGAGCAAAGATAAATAGAAAGAGATGCTGCCTGCAGAATGAGCAAATTAACTCTTCCGTGGGTTAAAGAAATGATGGAGGGGTTGAAGGTAGAGGGGAGGAGGTAAAAGAGGAGCATGCCAAGCCTAGAGGATATTGTAGGAGAGAAAAACGAACATTGGGTGGACATTGTGGTTTAGGTTTAACATAGTTCTTAATGTACTTACAGTATTTTGCATTTTAAAGATGATGCAGTACAAGAGGCTGGGAGAATTTAAAAAGAACTTATGGTTCCAGTAATATGTGCAATATACTATCATGAAACAGTTTCCTTCCTCATGGAACGGTGGGCCTTAGGTGGGGTACATCTATAGACTGTATAACGAAGTGGACTAAGCGAGTGTGGTGTCACCCATAGTGTTCGGCTCAAATGAAGCTCATAACGCTAGCAGGGATGTGAGCGAATTTGGAGCTGGGTTCCATATTAGGAATAGGATATTTGTTTATGGACAAAATAACGAAATAAAAACGGTAGAATCATACAGAGTGGGTTAATACAAACATGTTAAGACCAAAATGATGAGGCTCACAGCAGCAGTTAGAGAGAAGGATGACAGTTTTTCAAAGTCAATTTCAAACAGAGTTGATGGAGCTGAAAGTGCCTCCATATTCATTTCCTATTTGGAACATGACAGGTTCATTTAAAATATATGGGTACATCCTATTCACCCATTCTCCTATCCCTGTTATTGAAAGATTTGGGTAAGCTAGGGAGGACCCATGCAGTATAACGAGTAGGTATGGGTGCCTGCTTTATCAGATACCTGGCTGGATGATCTATGGAAGGGCCTCACATTCTGCAGTCCAAATCTGGAATCTAGGAAAGACTGATTAGCTTGGTTCTATCTTGTAGAAGGGTCAGTTCTTGGTTACAGCAAGACGTTAGCATGTTCTTTTTGCCCTCCATCAATTTAGAAGCTAATCCACCAGCCAGGTACCTGTGACAAAGGGTCTGACTGTAGATCTAGAGGCTCTTCTGGCTGTTGAAGGATGAGTAAAGGACATTTTCTTCTTGTCATGGCAGTAAAAGATACTTTAGCAGTGCCCTTTTCTTAACAAAACTCTTGTTTTTTAAATTGTATTCTTTTTGCAGCATCTTTGAGTGCTTAGAAAAGTGCTATATAAATAAAATGTATTGTTATTGTTATTAACCAAGGAGGTGTTTAGTTTGTCATTCCTGTCTCTCTATATGCCTCTGTGAAAACAATCACACTGCGTGTGTAGTCAAAAGCCGATCAGTAATTCAGTACTGCATTAATCCTCATGGGTGCCCTGGATTGAAAAGTTGTGGGTTATACCATCCTGTATATTATCAGAACTGCAATATTGTACTGGTGTTTTATTATTTGGAGATACCTAGTTTCGGTGTCTACAGAGATATGGAAAATTGTTTTATTTCTGTCTTTTGAACAGAACATCTGAAGAGAAAGTCATTTTTAGCAGTAGATAATTTAGCACTTTACCCACTTGGATTTGGTACCAAACACAATCATATATCAAAATATCCAACGCTAACCTCTGTGACCAGGAAAAATGTAATAAAGAATAAATCAGGATGAATAAAAGGCGAACAAGCTATACTATAATATTTAGTGTCAAGTGGATCTGGGGGGTTATGTTCTATGCTTTTTACAGGATTTATAGCGATGGTGGTATAGGGACAGGTCTGTAATAAAAAGGAAGTGTGTGCTCGCAGAATATATATGGTCTTATTGCCTCGGAGCAGTCCAAAGACCCTGTCAATTAAACCGACACAGTCCCTACATATCTGACAATCTGTGTCCGTCCGAGCATGAAGCATACCACGTATCGACTCCAAATAGCACAAAAACACACAAAGAGCAGTCATTATCACATCACAACATGGATGTGTGATCTTATTATGGCTGTGCTAATTAAATGAAGCCACTGAAAGACTTCCTCAGCTAATGTTTATCTGTAGCTAGGTTTATTGTTGAAGCCGTAAAATATTCACTGCACAAAAGGTCAATGGTGGAGATAGTCTTAGCTTGTTTGGATTAGGGTTCACGTGTGTTGTGTTCGACCTCTGTGTCTCTGGTGGAGGCTGGTCATTTCTGTCTCTCAAAGAGAAAGGTTAAAATAACACAGTTTGGTAGCCCAGCGCATCCTCCAGACTGGCATAATAGTGTTGTAAGATTGTTTATTTAATCTCATGTTAGTCAAGATTGAGATTCAGGGTCTTCTGATGATAAGGCTGACCCCAATTTGGTTGGAGAGATCTACAGCCACTTCTCTGCCAGTAAAGCTGAGTGTTCACTGCATGATTTTAAACTTCTCCAAGAAAGATTTCTCTTGTAGAGAAAATCAGAGCTAAACATTGTGGGTCTTAGGTCTGAAAGTGAGACAGGGATCAAAGACCAAAGATGAGCTGTGACTGATAGGTGTCTGATATTTTAGAGTCTTGGTGGCAGAGTGAACAATCGTCTCTGTGCGCCTGGGATTAATGTTTGTGGCCAGCTGTAAAGTGCTCCTCTGTAACAGCAGAAGAGCTCCACAGTAAATGGGGGACCATCTCTCCCAGATTCCTTTTCATTTACTAACTTATAAAAACACAGAAACACAGCTAGCATGTAGTGCTAGCCTCCCTTCACTGGTACAGTTACACACAATTACACTGTACTACACAGAGCCTGGAGCAGCTCTCAGCAAACTTTCACCATGACAATAACTGATATGCATGTGTGTTGTCAAATAATTGAAGTTCCTGCATTGGTTGTATAACAGCAGCACCTGCAGCTCACAGTGGCTGTGAGAGATGGAAAGTGTTTGCCATCGGAGAACAGAGGAAAGTACAAGACAACAGGAAGAGGAAGTGTGCGTCCAGGGGACTGTGCTGTTGTGACACTGGTGAGGTGCACTGTCAGGATGTAACACACTGTCAGCTTCAGCTTGGCACCTGCCTCAAGGTCATGGGCTCCTCCTCACACACACATACACACATGCACATCAGCACTGGAGTCCCCTGCCCCTCTGTGTCCCCCATTATGCCCCCTTTCGGCATGTCACATGTCCTGCCCCTGTGTTGCCCTGTCACTGTGGCAGCTGCCTCTTAGCAACCTCTCTCACTGTCAAAGGGTCTTACAGAAGCCATGACCGGCCGCTCCAGCAGCATTTACCTTAAAACCAACCAACAAGAATTTTAAAATGTTACTACATGCTATGCAGTGGTAATGGTAACTTTAATTCTTTAATTCTTTAATTATTTATTTTAAAATATTTCTGAATATATTAAAATCAATAGTCTGAATCTATAAGGCCTAATCACTAAAGTATGCTCAACATAAATATACCATCGGACTGTTTTAAAATCAAATAATTGCACTGTCCCTGAAATAAATAAATAAACAAATAAACAGATAGAGATTTTGTCACAACTAACCCACAAATATAATTTCCATCTCCAAAAATAGCCATGTAAAGTCTCTGAGCAGGATAAGTGGTGATGCTGTGTCTGTATGAATCATGTTCCACAGTAATCATGTACTATGTATGTTGTGTACTACTGGTACACGTGTGGGCAGCACCTGCCTCTGGCAGTGTCAGGTAGTCTCTGTTGTGTGGACGGCTGGCATGCTGTGCGTCAGTGATCACGCTGATCAAAGACAACAAGAGAAGAACAGGCAGCTCTGCCAGCAGCCATCAGCTGTGTGTGTCTGATGCCTATGGACAGGCCTCACTGCTGCAGATCATACTGCACCATTCTACAGGGAGCCTAGATACATGTGTCACATTTTGGGTCTGGTATTCAGTTATTGATCATCTAAAATTTGACACTTTATGTTTTAGTGTGTATATAAATTTTTTTTAACATATTTCATTTTTCAACAATTTGAAAATTGTTATAGGTTTGTATAGTTTTGAGGCTATCCTTTAAAAATTCAACATGTCCACTACCACAAAGAGTTTGTTTTCTTTGTAGAGGCCCCAGCCCCCACACTTTCCAAATGGCTTCTTTAATAATTTATCTTGTCTTCCTGGAAGAAGCCAGAAGGGCCACAGCCTGGATCGATGGAGATCAAAAGACAGTGTTTGGTCCAAAATGCAATCCTATCCTGAAGCCGCACCAGGACAGCTATTTCAGTGCCGCCTGCAGCGGGCGGAGCACCAGACGCACGACGGTTTGTTTAAAGGTGAAGGTAGCGGTCGGGGTCAGACATAAGTCACTGTGTGTCACATGAAACATTTGGAATCATGGTTCACGCCTGCAGCTCATGTCTCAGTCATAACTGCCTCTGAATGAAGAGGGCTGATGCTGGTCACATCACTGGGTTTTAGTTTTGATCTTCACTGATTTTCAGGATACTACTGGACCTGTCCCTCTGCCCTTCAGAGATGATTATGGACACCTTTGAAATCCTTCTTAGAGGCTTAAAACATCTATCGACATAAAATTATCCCTTGTCTAATAATCTGTCGGAAAGAAGACACCATTTGTTGTATAAGAGGACAAACTGTCTGAAAGATTAATGTGAAACATTCAATGTATAATTTCCACATCCCCTGAAAAAAAGCCATGCCACATGGTCAAATTAAACAATACAATATAACATTGGTAGGTCATTCTGTCAACCAAAACCACAGGGAAACATCCTGATTCTTGTGTGCTTACTGTGGTGATAAGTGCTGCTGTTTACAGATGGGGATGTGAGCACAATTTCATGCAAAAATGATTTCAGATTTGCACTCGTTGTATCTGCATAAGAACAAAGTCAACCGTGACAACATAAACTTCCACATTTTTATTTGTGAAAGTTTCATAAAAAATCTTCTATCTCTTGATTATTTTCCCCAGTTTTTCCAATACATTGGCATTCATTTCTTATACAAACTGTCCAGGTTCTTTGTTTCTGAGAGGTCTTAACACATATCAAATAAGCATACACGCTCATCAGTGACAAATGTAGCAAACTGAAAATATATTTTCATTGTGGCACTTGTGGCACCTGGTGAGCCACAGAAAGCATTTTAACATTTTGTAGAACAAGGGTACAAGGGTCAAACTGTGGTATGAGTATTTTGCTCTTTCTACAACCACAATAGTGACATACATACCACAATGCATGCAGGGACAGAGGGCAGGCTCATAGTCCAGTCCAACAGGTGAACTTTTGTAACTCTAATACTAACTAATAACTAAACGGGTAATGACTAAGTCTGTGTTTGGCATAAATGGTCCATATTTTAAGTACATACCCTTTTTTGACAATTTTGACAGCACTCTATTGTGTTCTTCAGCAGTTCCTGGGATGCAAGATGTGAAGATGTTTTATGGTAGATAGGGCTCTCCAAAATCAGCTTAAATCAGCTGATCATGCATGTCACAACACTTCTTAAGAAGGCAGCAGAGAGAAGCAAAAACTGTCAAGCTATGATAATAACATAGCATAATAAACTACAAAATAATTATTTTAGAAGACCTAATGAACCTAATTGGACTATTTGTATTTGGCAGATGGACACTACTGTAGATACATTAGTATAATATGCCTTAGTACATCACTAGAACATTGAGAGCACGTTTTAAGTTAAATTGTGTCTGTTTTCTATCTCCAGCTCCAGTCTCCTACTCTGACTTTTAGTGTCAGTGTGCTTGACTTTCTCTCTCAGAGGCTCTGTCCCTCTCACAGCTTCCTTTGGGCTAACCAGGCCCAACAACTAGATTAGAAACAGGGAGTGCGCTGCAGCTAAGGAGCAAGACAATCCCCATTTGTTGTGGATGGAGAAGAATGGAGCAGGAGCAGTATAGTCAAAGGAGCCAGTGGAGTCAGAGTGAGGCTGTATTTGCCTGAGGGGGAAAGGCTGAAAAGTAGCTCTCGCAACAGATGTGCGGGGCAGTAAAGTGTAATTGAAATGCCAGCAGCAATGGTCTTATCTCCCTGCTACAGGAGCCTGCTGCCAGTCTCAACATCAGTTAGATGTCATTTTACCTAAGTCTGAATCAGCCTGCCACAATCCGCAATCCCCGCTCCTCTGATGCTGCTCAGGAGAAAAGGAGAGAAAAGGGGATGGGGAGGAGGGGAGCGTGTAATAGGATTTCAGCAGCACCCAGTTAACTTCCACCACCTGGACTTAGTTGGTAATTTGATATGCTCCATCAATAGGATTCATTTACTTCACCGCAGTTTTACTATGGCTGCTCATTTGACTTTTTAAATATATATTTATTCATTTCTGTCTGCACATTTCCCCACCCAACTGATGGTAATCACAGATAGCAGAGGAGGGGGGAGGATTTTGCGGTATTTCCAGTCTGACACAAAGTCCTTGGTGTGGAGCAGGTGGGGAGTCAGGCACCATAGCTGTTCTCTGCGCTCCAGGAGAGGCTTAATGTTTTGGGCTTGGGAGCATCCCTCTGGGGAGGACCATAATGTCCTCACAGATTAGAGTTGGCCCTCCGCTGAATGCCTGCCTTTTATCCCCAACTTTGCTGCTGCAACATGGCATCATCTGCCACACATTAAAGCGTGCTTATCTTTTCACTGTACAACACTTCATAGGTCTGTTAATAGTTTTTTCCCTTTTTACCGTAAAATGTAAAACTGAACACTGTATAACTTTTTTTTTTTTTTTTGGTTTTCAGAGGGTCATCTTCAATGTCGTCAACTTCTCCAAGACCAAGAGCCTCTACAGAGATGGGATGTCTCCTGTTGTCAAGTCAACCAGTCGGCCAAAATGGTACTCTGTCTACTCCAACTCAAGTATTCCATTGTTAGAATTGCATGCTAAAAACTTTGTACAACTTTGACAAACTTGTTCCTCCCAACACTCGACATTCACGCACCCACCCATGCACAGCAGCACTCTGAAGACTGATGCCTCAGATTTCCGGAGAGGATGCGTCCGAGCGCATTAGCATGTGATCCATTGGTTGGCAGTATGACGGGTGTCTGATGTAATAACGTCTGACTGATGGATGCGGAGCGGAGACTGTAGTGTTTGTGAATGACTAGGTGTGGCAGGAGAGCGGCCCTGTGCACTGGGGCTCACACTCGTCTGCCAGCCTGCCTGCTTTCTCCAGCGGGGCGAGGCGGCTCTACAGAGTAGCGTGATGAAGTGTTGCCATCCAACACAAGCCTGACATCTGTCATCAACTGATGGAGGGCACCAACGTAACGCCAGGCATCTGCCACCCTGAGCTGGCACGTCTGCAGCCTCGTGCCCACACCGGCGTAAGCGTTCGTGCAGGGCGCAGGGTAATGGGAGCAGACAGCGGCCGTGACTCCGCAGACAGGAGAGATGAACTGCTGTCGATGAAATGGCACAGAGCTGCATCCTGCCGCTGTGCTGTCTTTTCTCTGTGTGAAGTGGCCTTTCAACTTTGCACCCATTTTCTTTAGATATGACCACACTCTTGTCTCACACTGACAAACATTTAGAGTGCAGCTGGCAAGCACTTAATATAAAGTGCTGCTATTCTCAGGTGAAGCAGTTATACTGTCTGAGCTAAGGCTGAAAGAAGACTATGTGACGCCATTGTATTTTGAATATACAAAAGTTACTTTAAAAACACTCTTTGCAAATGCAGTTAAATAACAATAATAAGAAATAAGTCATTCAGCACGGTAGCAGTCGCAGTCTAGGACTTAATCTCCTCACATGTTTTAATCTGTGTGCTTGCCTTTCTGGGTCATTTAAGTCTCCCAGCTCTTTTAAATGTGCCCCTCATGGCTGCTTGGCCATGTTTATGTTTCACTAAGCTCTCGTAAATAGGTGTTTAAGTGACAGGCGCAGCAGGGGGTACCATCACCAGGCCCAATTCCATTTACCTCCCTGAGCTAATATGCTTTTAAATGCTCCGCTCAGCACTGCCCCATCCGAGAGGCATCATGTCCCCAGCACTTATGCCACCATTTTCAACTGTCTGCTGCCTCCCTCATTGTTTGTGTCCCCAAAAGTGGTCAAGATGCTTTTAACACAAGACCTACTATTTGACTTTCCATGAGCAACAACAAAGCCCAGACAGCTTCTAAAGTAGCAATCTTCTTCCTGACAGTTACAGATATGAAATAAATAAAAATCGCAGAAAAGTAGAGAGCTCTGGCCTGTCTGATCCAAACTCACACAGGACACGATAAAGGCGCTGCCCGGAGAGACAGAGGGGAGAAAATGTACTAGAAGGGGAGATTACTTGAGACAGGGAGGACAGTTCCACCCTGGCTTGCCTGCATGTCTGAATCTATCATCAGAATTGTCAGTGTTAGCCCTGCAGTTGAAGCCTTTATCGCTCAGTGCAGGTGCCTTGTGTCTCGGGGCTGTGGCTTCTCTGGCTTTTGGTCGACACAGGGCTCGGCAGGATCAGCTATAACCTCCATGTTCATTGCTACAGGTGAAGGAAGAAGCTGTACCTTCAGTACAAGTCACTCTCACTGTCCAGGGTCAGTCCAGCTTTAAAACACAAAGCAATTTGAGGTGTATATGTTGCTGTATTTCTATTATTTCTATACCTGGTCAGTTTCATATTTAGATCTTTGTACAGGTCAGTGAGCAGCTTAAAAAGGGGGTGAAGAGTTTAGAGAGACCTTCAGCTAATGATTAGAGCAAAGAGCACAGCAGCACTTCAATGCTAGTTTGTAAGCATGATTTTAGCTGTAGTTGAAAGGTTTATTTTTGGAATCGACTAGTAAAATTATACATATATTTCTATTTCTTACAGTCTTTGTAGTTTTTCCTTCTTTCTTTTTTGTCTTAGTGAATTTCTTTTCAAATCCTCTATCATCTGACATTTAGCCATAGCCCAGGATCCATGTTTGATAAATAATGAATAATAGATGATCCAATTAAAATGGGACGACGTTGCTTTGTGAAATCGGAGACAGATTAATAGCAACATTTATTTAGTTCGCAGACACATCAAACAAAAGGAGAAATAGCTCTGCTCTGAGCTCACCAAAATGATAGATAGATACACTTCAGTAAGCCCCTTGGGTAAATACTGGGGTCCACTTGCTCTCACATAATGTGCCTTGTCATATTTTATGGTTTTGTTGGTGCTATTAAGGTGTCTTTGTAAGGCATTCTCAAGCTGACATTCAATATAAGTTGTCCAGGTGAGAGTACACAAAATAAATAGAATGGCTTTATCATTTGCTAGCCTGAAGACTTGGTGTGTATAAATCATTATAATTATTAAAATGCAACTTTAATATTGATAAATAGTATGACTTTTCACCCTCTTAAGCAATTGGGAGTGCAGGGAGTTGAGTTTTGAGACAGAAATATCCATTTTTCCTTGTTCTAATGTGCAGAAGACAATGGCTCCCTTGGTGGCACTGTAGGCACCAGCTCAGCCCCACTGGCCGCTCGTTGTCAGCCTGCTAGAGCATAGAATTGCCTGGTGTACTTCTATTCGCAGATAAGCTAATTAGAAAGTCAGGGAGCGTGGTGTATTGCAGCTGTTGGGGGCCAGAATGGTGGTGGGTAATGGCCGCCATGCTGCATGAGACCAGTCCATCAAGAACTGCAAATGAAACTTAGACATCAGCTAACTTTATGTTTAATTATATGTTTGGAATAAGCTATTTCTGTATTCTATTCATTTAACACAGATATATGTAACTGTTGTGCATCACAGAGCCTTTCTGTACAATGCCCAATTTACTCCCTACTTTCCTTTCAGTTGCTCGATAATGATCTTTTTAATCCTTTGATGGTGGTCAGCCCAGATACTTTTTATGGACCATGTTGCTCACATTCAAGGCACATATGGGTCTCTGGGCATATCTTAAACCTATGTATTACCATCGTACATCTGTAGATTGTGTAATATAGTGTGTGTGTAGTGTTTTTACACAAGTTTTACATTCTTATTTTGATAATCAATTTAATGCTGTATAGTATAATATATTATAGTATAGTATAGTATAGTATAGTATAGTACAGTATCTTCACTGTATTCCAAATAATCTTCACAGTTTTCCAAAAGGCACAGCCTCACTGTTGAACAAAGATGCTATCACTTTGGCTTTAGTATGTGGGGACACAAATCCATGTATTCCCATCATTTCCAGGCTATTAAACCTATGATTTATACTTGGAAATGTCCTGATGAGTGCTGCCTCTTTTAATTAACTTCCCCTTTCTTCTCCAGTCAGTAGGTGTGTGTGATTAAAAATACCCACACCTCTAACTGAGCAGGCAGATGAACACCCTGCGCACTAGGAAATGGCTGCCAAACATTGCGTAGAAAGTCAGACCCACCCAACCTTGATCAAGGGTAAATGCTTTCCCTGTGTTTTTATGGAGGCAACATAAAAACTCAGGAGTGCCTTTAAGCGTGCCGGCCAGTCAATCAGTTTCTCAGGTCAGTTTAGTTTTTCCTCTGGAATCCTTCTGTAAGTGTGTGATGCAACACAGTGGTGAAATTCCATTTGGAGACGTGCCCCTCTCCATCACACTGTGTGTTAGCAGTAATTGTTCTGTCAGTCAGCTTGGTCGTGGTGCGTGGATTGTCTCTTGTTAAGGCCTGGCACAGACTCCAGCACTGAGGTTGGCCAGAGGTAGGCTTAGAGATCTTTGTATGACACCTTCTCTACTATGTTCTTTGAAGGTGGACTTTAGACCTACTGTAGTACACCCATCTCAAATCAGGACAAATAATGGACACGAATGGGGTTCTAATGTAGATTATTTTTTGTATTTTACATTTACAGATAAGAATATTCTAGAAATGAACCATGGGTTTTGTTTGGCCTCAGCCACAAGTTGAATAGCTCTTCAGTATACAAAGATGCACGTCTGGTCACCAGTTGTATCTCCCCAAGTTCAAATGGGCTTGATTTGCAGTGGATTTGCCAATCAAGAACAGAAATGGTCTGTCCGTTTCGAAACAATTATAGGTACTTATAAGGAAACAATAAAAAGATCACAGCAGACAAAAAACATAGATTCAGTTCGCAAAGTTTAAAATGCTGTTTGATTTTGTTCTAAATAATAGACGACCAATGAGCTTGTTTGTCCTATGCATCACTTAAATAAACAAATCAGATTGTACGGCTTTGTGAGTTTGGTGTGAGATGCAGTCGAAGAGATAGTAACCAGACTAAGAGATCTTCGGTGTAGAATTTATAGGGAGAACCAGTCTGGATCCCAGGCATCTGTGGGCCACTCAGATGTGCTAGCCAATAGATCTCCAGTGCTTTAGCTCACTGATGTCCAACCACTTGCACAATTAGCTATGCATTTTAATACTAGACCTGTTTAATTGTCACAAAATTAGGAGTGATGTCAAATTGCTAATAGCATTGGCTAATTAATAGACAAATTGAATGCTTGTTAATTAAGGGCAAGATGACAAGGACTGGCACGGCTAATTTGAGCAATAAAACCGTGACTAACAATTCATTTCTAAACTGGTCACCCCCATTCACAAACTGTTTGCCATCTTTTCCTCAGTGCATGTTTGGAGTATGTGACTCTTATAAATCACAATATAGTCTCAGTGGAGGGGTGTTCAAAGCTATTGAACCATACTTATTCCCCATGTACTTTTTGTCTTTTATTGATACTAAGCACAAATTGCTGTTTCAGGCATTGCCCTCTTTGCTCAGCTTGAAGTAATTATACCTAAACAACAGACTAGTGAGGATTTACACATGTATAGTCCTTCTCAAGAGACTACCCTTACTGTCTCCTCACATCTATCTTTCTTTGCTTCACTTTAAGGGGTCTTTTATGGCTGCTACATTCTCCCTGCAGCATCCTCCTCCGCCTCTGTGCCAGTTTAATTTAAAAACGTTGTTTCCGTGCTGCATTTGTACCACCGCAATCATCTGGTGTATGGCTTTCATGAATGATTTTTTGATTAAAAATGTTATATATGATGTTCCCTCTCTGTCAACATAGACTGCAGTGTAAGGCAGGCATACAAAATCTTTTAATAAATGCCATAGCAGCAGTAAAGTACCTGTCTAATTATATGTCATTGGTTCAGCCACATCCGGGGAAGAGAGTGAGTGATTTATTGGTCAAAGTGAAGATTTGAGAAAAAGAGAAAGTATTTAAGCGAACAAACTCATGAACATCCTTCTACATGTCACAAGGTATATGACAAGGCCCCTGCTTTCCTCTACACATTTTCTGGTAAAACTTTATACACTACACTTAAATATGCCTTGCTCATAATTTATAAATAGTTTATTACGAATGATTCAGGCTTAGGATCTTAATTAATACCCTAACCCTAACTCCTAACCATAACGGTCATATCATATTTTTTTAATCTTGTTATATTGTTGTCTCCTCATCAAAAACATCCCTGGAGTTGTATTTTACTTCATTCATGTTTGTTTCATTAATCCATTTTTCCAAAGTCGTCTTTTCCGACCCATTAAAAATGTTGTTTGCATTTTTTCCAGATTGTTTTATCATGAGTAAACATCCAGACTTCTCAGGTAAAGTTTTTAAGTTCATAAACTATCACTGGACACAGGAGGAGTTCCATTGCATTAGAAAATGCAAATTACTAATCCCAAGGGGATCAAAAGCATGTTTAGAAGGGCATTAAAGCTGAAGATTGCATAATACGATACGTATCCTTTTACGCCTTAATTAAGTAGTTACTAAGCCTGAGTTATTCCTAAAAAACTATTTGTTCATTGTTACTTAAGTCTGTCTGTACTTCATTAAGACTTATTAAGGTTATGATAAAGTGGTACCCTTTTCTCTGTTGAACGCATATAAAGTAAGTCCAGTGCATCCTAGGATACACGAAAAAAGTTATTGTTGTCAAGACAACCAAACCAAGTTTGCTCTTTTCATGCTGACATCTGTGACAGCTCTGGTTATATTTTTGTGTTATTAGATTTATTATTTATTATTGCAATTGAATTGTCACATAACATTGACAGAACAAATTGTGGACTTCGTGTGGTGCAATGTTTTGAATTGCATGATGTACTAAATAGTGACTTATGCTCTATATTAATTTATTTCTAAGCAAACCACTACGCTATGGAGGTGGTGCACATCCTATTTTATGTCACCTGTTTTTAAAATTGACTTTAATGCTTGAAGTTGCAAGTAAGTAACTGTCACAAGTTAAACAGTTATATTAACAAGCAGCAGTTAGAAACAGTGTTATGTGGTGCAGTGAATTTCAATTTCCCCATAGTTAATTCTATGTGAGACTGCTCATTTTGTGTGTAGGACAAACCCGGAAAGAGCAGGGGAATTAAGGAGAGAGAGGAGCAGGGAGAGGAGCCAATCTGAACCATCAGCAGCACATGCAGCCTCCTTGTTCACAGAAACTCATTAGGCAGCTGCCAGAGGAAGTGAAAGAGGATTATGGGAGCAAAATAATGGCACCAAATGTAACAAATAGATTAATAATCTTCTAGATGAGGATAAGACTGTGGTGTGGGTGTGTGCTATAGCAGTGCATGTGTATGTGGGGATTTAAGCAGAGAAAGTGTATGTCTATAGGAGTGAGTGAGAGCTGCTGCCACACAGAGGAGAGTTGCTTCTGGCTCTGCGATGCTCATTCAGCCCACAAATGACTTACCTGGACAGTTTTATGTTTGCCTGGAGCAGAATTAAAAAGGCACTTCATTTTCCCCTTTACAGGCCCGGTACGCGTGTCAGTGCCGGCTGCCCTTCTAGCGCTCTCATCTAAATGCTTTTGTCAGGGGAGATTTGGGCGATTTTAGCAGGCAGGGCTACAAATTGGTTGTGTCATCTTCTAATGAACTGCATAAGGCGTTGCACTTTTTCTGCAGCCTACAGTCCCCTGGTTACTGTACTGTAAGTCAGACGCATGCTGTGCCGACAAATCTTATATTAAAATTATAGCAAGAATGCCATATGTTTATGATGAAACTCTAGCATGCAAAAAAGTATCTCAGCACTTAACATTAATACGGTTATGCATGTAACAGAAGTCTGTCAATGGTATTTGTGCATGCTGGGCAGAAAACACAGAGATGTCAGGGGGTTATTGTTGGTTATAGGCTGGTAAAACCTTATTGGTTTGCTCAGCACGATGGTGAGTTGACCTCTGACTCCAACTAAAGGATTATGGGTATCTCAGAGATTCCACAAAGCCATGCTGTCTGGCATTAGCGGGACATATCAGGACAGTGTGTGCAGTGGGTGCATATCTGTGCACTAGCTAAACAGCCCAATTGCAGCATGGTCAGCAAAGGATGGGCCTTTGTCAGGCTCTTTCTTACATGTAGAATGTAGCTGATGCTTGAATTGGTCCTTGTTAAATGTTTATCTAGTGAATTGAGAACTAGTTTATTTGACATACAACTTTTGTTTTGTTTAAAACTTGATTCTAATAAGGAAACAGTTTGATACTCAACACCACAATGATAAAAAAACAACATAGTAAAAGTCTTTTCCTGTTTATGAGATGTTTTTAGTATTTTTGTGTAGATAGCTTCAATACTAATTTTAGTATTGATGAATATCTGATTTTCAATACTTAACATCCCTAATAACTTTTGAAAAATACAAATGAAAGCACAGAGACCTTGATGTAATTGTTACGATGACGATGTCTTGCTATATATGCTGAGTTTCATGAAATCTTTGTTGACCACAGTTAAATCAGATTTGTCAAACATACATTACAAATGATAATACACATTTCTAACTCTTCTAACGGGTGAAAATTCAAGCCTATTGAAAATGGCGTGTCACATTTGGTACTAGACAACATTAAAAGCTTAAGCTGACACAGACAGCAGTGCCGCCATGTTTGTTTTCCCATAAAGAGAACAATGTGTTGTGTCCGGATGGTCCATGTTGTGTGTGCGCCCGTGCTCTGTGCAGCCCTGTGTGCACGCCCGCATCTGTTTGTGCTGTCTGTGTTTGCGCTTGTCAGCGTGTTTGTTGACGACACCGTAGGACATGAGAGCCCGATTGCTCCGAATGTGAGGAAACGGCTCATCTGAATATAGATAGGCCCCATCTGGAGGCGCTTGGCTCCGGCCCTTCATAATTCTGTAAGCAGCTAAGCATCTGGGGCCCACTAATGAAACTAAAGGCAGTGGAAAGGCCCTGGGCGAGTCCTGGCTCCTGTCGTACTCAGAGCCGAGGAGGTGGGGGCGGTGTGACGATGGATAGAGGGAGGCATAGGGCAGGAGGAAGCACTGTGCTGAAGAATATCCCAGGTCTTAAAGAGACTGAGATTGCTCCTTTGAGAGAGAGGCATGGGAGCCAAGTAGGCCATTAGAAAAGTCAGCCATAAAATGAAGACAGTGGTGTCTTTATTGTGGCCCATTAACTCAGATGCTCATGTGGAGATAGCTGCTCTATGTGCACCAGTAATGAGCAATATAACCATGGCACCACATCCACTGATGTAGTGGAGCAAAAAGAACCCTGGTTAAGTAGAATTATGTTAACCAGACGCTCTTCTTCTGAAGGCTGGGCCTGATTAAATGCCATTTGTCCATCTCAACAGGTGCTTGTCTTATCCGTCACATTTGATCTACACTGTCAGTCCAGTTTTTTCTGCCACTTAACCTCCTTGTCCAGTAATGTGTGGCCCCAAGGAGCCGCTCTGACCACAGCAGCCTCTGCATGTGGTCAGTCCAGGGAAAAACAGCCATAGGCTCTTTTCTTATATCTTATTATTACAGCACCTGTATTTGTCCCCCAGCCTGATTTCCCGATGGAAATGAAATGAAAAAGCAATTGTGTCTCCATTTTATTACTGTCATCTTTGTTTTCAGGCGCAGAGAGTAGGAATGCATGATCTCTGAGAGCTGCTTTTAGCTTCAATTTGAAGTCACAGCTAAGAAAAACAATAAGATTGGAAATAATCATTGTCATAATAATATGACCTGTCAGAATGTGTGCAAGCCTGTGAGTGTGCACACTGCTGCTGTGTGGTTTAAGATGTCTGCCAATGCCAGTATCCCGGAGAATCAGCTTTAGAGAAGATTAGCATTTCACACTGAAGAAGGGCTGAGGTCAAAGGTAAAGGACAGGAGTGGACTACAAATATACCCAGGTTCCAAAGGAGCAGCAGGGGACTCCCGTATCCCCACTGGTGGGGATCAGACTCCTCATGCGCACTACTCAAATCATTTATTCATCAGCTTCATTAAGACTGAATTACAAGGTTGCTTAAAGACCCCCAGGTCCAGCACAATTCTTAATGAAAGCCTCTAGTGTCAGCTGTTTATGGCTTCTAATAATGTGGATTTTTAAAGAACAATTACTCTGAGCTTAGGCTCAACTTTGCACCGTAAGCACGCTTTTTTTCCAGACATACAATATCGTAGTCCTGTGACATTAAATACATATTTAGAACATAATGCCTATGTTTTTTGCTAATGCCAATCAATGTAATGGCTGAGAGGAATGTATAGTGTTATTGTCATAACCATTGGCTGTGATTTGTAAAGTGTGGACTCTAACCTTCATTATCAGCCTGTGTCAGTGCAGTGTGCAATGTATATCTCATCTGACTTCAGCCAAGAGACAGAAGAAGAAAACAGTGATTGTCCCCTGGACCTCACGTGTGTAATTATAACTGAGGAAGATAATTAAAGAGGTGGAGAGGAGACAGATCTCGTTATTTAGTGAACAATGCTGTCCAATCTACTCATGGGCCTGCTGCTTCCTGCATTATGGGCTGACATGTCAGTGCAATCAGCCGCTCAGCTGCTGCTGTAAAACCCAGAATGTCAACAGACAAAGCGCTAATCTGAGGTCCACAGTGATGGCATCTGAATGTGATAGTGGAAGCATATTTTCTTGGTATTTTCTAAAAACATTTTGCCCATCACTATGTGGAGGTTTTTGGACATGGTTGATTAAACACAGCTTCAAGTTTTACTGCTTTGAAAAGGAACTACCTCTTGATGTTGTTGTATGCTTTTTAACAATGGTATGATGTTAATCACCTTGGAAATAAATGTATCTATACTAGACTCAGAGTAAATTTATTTTTGGGATAACAGAATTTAAAAAAGAGGAAAAGTATGTCAAATAGGCTTTAACCTGTGTTCAGCAATATAATCAATTTATATGTTTAGATATCAAACTTATCTATATAAATATGTTATAGTAGATCATTTTAATATAAAGAAACTGTAAGACGAGCATACACCATTGCCTCGCCATTTCTGTTCAAGGACACATAAAAGTTGCTGTAATTAGCAATTAAAATATTTTTTTCTCCCCATTGTTAATTTTGTGCATGCCTGTAGGTGGCGCTTTAGCACTAATCATTGTGTTTGATATGCAAAGGTAATCATCCAAATTTTAACACAGTTGGGCAAAGCATGTTCATGTAAGAGGAATTTTAATGTGTCTTTGAGGACTCTTTGCACCCCTGCTGACCAACTGTGAAAAATGTCCCATCTATGGTAGGAGGCGTTTCATAAGGTACATGTTATTGCCCTCGTTGGGAAATTTGTCCTTTACATTTGACCCATCCTTTAATGCCACTGGGGCATCTCCTCAGGAGCAGTGAGCATGCAGTGCTATGCTTGGGGACCTATCTTGGTGACCTTATTGCAAAAGGCTTGGTCAGCACTACCTTAGCTGGAGGATTTCACCTATGGTGCACATTTTGGATTGATGGGGACACCGGTAACCAGTCTCTCACCAGACTAGTACGAGTTCAACACATCAGTCTGGGATGGCTCTTGCTGAAAACGACTGGAATCAATGATGAGGTTGTTCAAACAATACTAGGTCCTAGGGCGAACAGGGCGGCGAGGTCTCACTTTTTTTTTTCTTCCCTGGGGGAGCCCCTTTCCCCAGTTCTTTTCTTCCCCAGGGTCTTTGCCACTGCAAATACTGATTGGAGGAAGCATCACAACAGCGGAACAAACCAAAAATCTTACTCGTTACATGCAGTTCAAAGAAAAGCACATGCATCTTACTTGTCCACAAATGCACAAAGCACTTCCCTCTGCTCATTTTTCATAAACAAAATAGTCCATATTTCTGCCAAAATAAGCTGATGTACATCTGTTGGCATTAACGTGTTTATTTTGGTGTGCTCAACTCTTCCACGTAAACCTCAGCACCCGGAGGAAACACACCCATACACAGGGAGAAAAATGCAAAGGTCGACCTGGGCCTTTCTGTGTGGAGTTTGGACCCAGAACCTTCTTGCACTTGCTTGAAGTGCAGCCATCATGCCACTGCATTACACTTCATAGTCTATTACATTCAGGCTGGGATCACTCACTTGAGATTCAAATTTGAGCTCTCTAGGCCAGTGCCTGTGGTTGAGAAAAGAGGCACTGGCCTAGGTAGCTCACACAGAGTGTGACAAGAAAACCATAAGGCTTGGCTTGACTTAACGTTCTCTCTCACAGTTTCGAATTTCATTGGCTTATACCAAAATTTGCCTCTTCTGTTCACCAGTTACTTTGTTACTGGCTCAGGCCATAAAACATATTTTGTAGTATGTTGAGACAAGCATTCTTTTATATTTTATGTCTAAGTAAGGTTATTCTTCAAATGTCATCTCCATCAATGATATTATTGACATTGCTGTATTGGATGTATTGGATGCTGGTCAAACAAGCACAATTCTGTATTAGAAATCTGCATATAACTCACAAGCACAGTTATTTATTTGTTACCACTTGTTACCATAAATTACAAAATTTAAAATTTATAAAAAGTATATAAGTAATTTAGCATTTTATTTCTCTATATGTATTTTTGTACATTGTACAACAGTGCATAACTCTAATAAACAAGAGTGAAATTGCCCTGACAGTGGTGTCCATTCTCTGCCCCCCTCACTAACTTACTCCCTCCCTCCTGTGTCCTACTTATCCAGCTACTGCAAAATCACTTATCTTCACCTTGCTTCCTCTGTCTCCTGCTAATACACATTAGCAGCCAGCAGCCATATGTAATAGGACTGTGCGTGCCCCTGCTGGTATAATGGCTTCTCTGACACTTCTCCCATTAAATTTGGTCAGGCAGTGCTGCACAAGAACCCTCGGCACACTCTGAAATTGTCCTATATTTCCCATAAACAAGCAGGCCACTATCTATGACTTTAAGAGTGACTGGTAAACTATTTTTCTACTCAATCAAAATAATTAAAATTGTATTATGAGTATTTTATTATTATAGGCCCGGAGCCAGGGTCACCCCTCAGGATGTTTTTTGCTACCTTTTTTTTCTCTATTATTTCCTGTTATCTTATATCTTGGGCCATCACGAGTTGATAGGGACCAACCTCAACTCGACCCCGTTTGGTCTAAGGGCCCAAAAAAACAGCCTTTTTTAAGAAAAGCTATTTGCGAAATTATGTAACTGTAAATATTAAGGTACTGTAACTGCATACATGGTCAAATAACTCTAAAATTTTACATGGTGTATCCTGACACATGGGGGAAACTAGCAGAAAAATATTCTGGAGCTTGTTGCCTTTCTACTGTCAAATATCACCCTCAACATACACCAAAAGACAAAAAAAAATGTCTGTCCGCCTGACAAATTGTCATCAAAAGTGATCATTTTCAAGCATTTTATTGCATATATCATTGCCTCAAATGTACATGAAAAACTTCCCAAGTTTATAAGCTTCAATTTAAGACCAAGCTGTCCTTTGTATCTAGAGGGAAACAGCTGCTATGACCAAAGTTCCTCACTGTACCTCAAATTGGCAGAAAGCAGAACTTTCAGACATTACCATTTCATATGGGATTAAGCAGGATTTTTTTCATAGAAACAATATTTGAAAAGAGTTGACTTATGTACTGCTGTACTATATGAAGTGAATTACATTACCAACCAACAACCTAACCCTTCATGTAACATTCCATTAGAAGTTATTTTCCAAAGACAATTTTAAGAGAAGTTGATACATTTTTCTGGTTATAAAAGAGATTGAGTCTATTGGGGGATTGGTGTCCTTTTCTAGGTGTCCATGACTTCTAAATTAGCTATTGTCAGATTGTCAGATAACAACCAGCCCAATGGAGCTACTGGTGAGAGTAGAGATGGGAGAGAAATTATGGTGTGTGTGTGTGCGTGTGTCCGTGCGTGTGTGTGCATGCATAATATCATCAGTAAGATCATCAGTCTCTGTTTGAGGCTAAACTTCAATGAAATTGGAAACACTGGGTCTCAGTTCATGTGTATTTACACACTGAATACTGCACATTATTTAATTGTTGTAAGGAATACACTGATTTTCACATGGTGTAATGCAACAATATACTATCAAAAGCAGACGACATGCCAAAGAAACGACAAAATTATGAACTGGACAGCTGGTCAAAGCAGAAACCTCGACCTCAGGCATCTATGCAAAACTGCAGCCTGCATGGTTACATTGGGATGGTAAATGACAAGTTCATACTTTTGTCTTCTAAGGCTGACCCACTGAGTGCATTTATTGCTATCCATGATATGAGATGAGCATGTTTAACAACCTGACCCTTTTCGATAACTTCATTTTCTATATGGTCATGCACCCGAGTAAACGCTTTACTGATCAGTGCCTTGTTTGTAGCTATTTCAGATGCTGCAGCTGAAGTGTCAGACTCACGTTTCTGTCTCATGGACATTCTCAGCTTGACACGTAATTTCCAGAGGGCAGCAGCAGAGAAGACCCTCTCCCCCCAGGTCTTATGTGTAGTCCTGTTGGAGGGAGACAGGAGGTTGGCATCAGCTGATCAGAGGACATCGGCGGGGGTGTGGTGATGGAGGAGGTCAGAGAGGCAGGTGGGGGCCAGGTTATGAAGGGACTTGTGGTGAGAAGTTTGAATTGGATGCGCTGGGAATGGGGAGCCAGTAGAGATCTCTGCAGACAGAGGTGATGTGTTCATGGGAGGAGGTGCAGGCGAGGAGGAGGTGTAGTTGAGAAGGAGGTGCGGGCGAGGAGGAGGTGCGGGCGAGGAGGAGGTGCGGTGAGGAGGCGGGCAGCAGAGTTCTGGATGTACTGGAATCTGTTGAGGAGTTTGGAGGGTGAACTGTAGAGCAGCTTTTGCAGTAGTCGAGGCAGAAGGTGACAAAAGCATGGATGAGGGTTTCAGCAGACTGAGGGGAAAGGGAAGGGCAGAAACAAGCAATGTCCTGGAGGTGACAGAAGGCAGTTTTAGTGATGTGTTTGATGTGGTGTTCAAAAGATGGGGTCTGGTCAAAGATACCAAGGTTACAGAGGTGTGAGGAGGAGGGGACTGAGGAGCCGTCGATGGAGAGGATAAGTGTTTTTGGGACCGATGATAATTTCTGTTTTTGACTGTAGCCAGAACTTTATTTCAGAGATACAGTTTGTGAAGGTGGAATGTGTGGGCGGGGTTATGGATTTGGTGGACATATAGAGTCCATGCCATCTGCAAAGCAATGGAACTGGTGGCCGTGGCGATGGATTATATGACCAAGGGGGAGAATGAAGAGCAAGGGTCTCCAACCTTTTTCCTTTAGTGAGGTACCTTTACAAAACAAAAATGCCAAAGAGCTACTTATTTTAACAGTTGCCAGAAATGTAGTAAATATAAGAGCCACAGCCTTAGATTGGGGACAATTAGACAGACAAGATATAAATCATTATTCATTTATTAGTGCACAGAACTGGGCATTAATATGGTAGATTTACAGTGGTAGTTAATCAAATTTTACTTATTCAGCACAATATGTATAGTTCAGAAATACCTTGGTGAGCTACTTGAAATGGGGTGGAGAGTTAATGGTAGCTCCTGAGCTACCAGTAGCCCTGACCCCTGATGTAGAGTATGAAGAGGAGGGGGCTGAGAACTGAACCAACCACTTGCTTAAAGCACGGTTAGCATTTTGGAAAAACATGCACGACAGCTTTTATGGTAGCCACAATCCAAAGACAATTCATCAGGAATTGATTCACCAACATCTTTCTTACCAGCACAATCAAATGTTTGTGTGTGAAGTTTCTTTTTCATATCATGGATAGCAATAAATGCTCTCAGTGGGTCAGCCTTAGAAGACAAAATATGAGTTTGTCATTTACTGTCCCATTGTAACCATGCAGCCTACAGTTTTGCAGAGATGGCTGACGTCGAGGTTTCTGCTTTGAAGAACGCTGACCAGCTGTCCAGCCTTCATCATTTTGTCATTTCTTTGGCATGTTGTCTGCTTTTGATAATATATTGTTGCAGTGTATTCTTTACAACAATGAAATAATGTGCAGTATTCAGTGTGTAAATACACATGAACTGAGACCCAGTGTTTCTAATTTCATTGAAGTTTAATCTCAAACAGAGACTGATGATCTTACTGATGATATTATGCATGCACACACACATGCACACACACACACACACACACCATAATTTGTTTCCCACTCCTACTCTCACCAGTAGCTCCATTAATTGGTTGTTATCTGACAATCTGACAATAGCTAATGTTCAGTCTAGAAGCAATGGACACCTAGAAAAGGACACCAATCTCCCAATAGATTCAGTCTCTTTTTATAACCAGAAACATTTATCAACTTCTTTCAAAACTGTCTTTGAAAAATAACTTCAAATGGCATGTTGCATGAAGGGATAGGTTGTTGGTTGGTTAGTGTGTGGGTTGTGTGTGTTTGTATGTGTAACCTGGTTACCATAGTTTTCTCTGACCCTGACTCCTGTCCAGCTGGAGTTTTAATATCATTCACTTTTAATGTAATTCACTTCATATAGCATAACAGTACATAAGTCAACTCTTTTTAAATATTGTTTCTATGAAAAAAATCCTGCTTAATCCCATATGAAATGGTAATGTCTGAAAGTTCTGCTTTCTGCCAATTTGAGGTACAGTGAGGAAATTTGATCATAGCAGCTGTTTCCCTCTAGATACAAAGGACATCTTGGGCTTAAATTGAATCTTATAAACTTGGGAAGTTTTTCATGTGCATTTGAGGCAGTGACATATGCAATAAAATGCTTGAAAATGATCACATTTGATGACAATTTGTCAGGCGGACAGAAAATATTTTCTCTTTTGGTGTATGTTGAGGGTGATATTTGACAGTAGAAAGGTAGCAAGCCCAGAATATTTTTCTCCCTCATGTGTCAGGATACACCATGTAAAATTTTAGAGTTATTTGACCATGTATGTAGTTACAGTATCTTCATATTTACAGTTACATAATTTCGAAAATAGCTTTTCTTAAAATTGGTGTTTTCTGGGCCCTGAGACCAACCGGGGTCGAGTTGAGGTTGGTCCCTATCAACTCGTGATGGCCCAAGATATAAGATAACAGGAAATAATAGAGAAAAAAAAGGTAGCAAAAAACATCTTGAGGGGTGGACCTGGCTCCCTGCCTATTATATAATATGTGGCTAATATTAAGTGTTGGAGAATTTGGCAGTAGTTTAAACAAAGGTGTTGACTGAGGATGAAAGAAAGCAGAATGGTTCTTCTACTGATCTAAAATTATATACACACTGGCAGTTGTAGTAGTGGTGGTCAATCTATGTAATTGTGTCGCTCAACTGGTACAATAATACATAAAGCTGAAATGTTGAGATAGAGTAGAGGGAGGTAGAGAGTGACTGTTTTGGTGGTGATTGGGAGAAGGGAGGCTGTGGCTGTACAGAAGAGACCCAACTGGTGCTTCTATTCAGGTTTTTCAAATCATTACTTAGCTTGGTGCGATAATACACATGGTAAATAGTTGAAAATTACAGGAAGCACTGAGTTCTAAAAAGGAATTTGTTGATATTTTGCAGATGATGTCATCACCGTGAAGCTAAATGAAAGCACTACTCTGTTAGAAGCTTTGTTACTTAAATTTAAATTTAATCTGAGTTTTATCTGAACACAATCTGACCAGAAAGAGCTGACTTACTTGGAATTACAACAAGTGAGATGATTTGTGCGCCTAAACAAGTCATGAGCTTGCTAGCATTAACCAACAGTTTTTCACTTAATCACTCTCACCTTTTTGCTGAAAATCAAACAAAATGTGTTGTTTAAATCCAATTTGTATTTTTTCTTTCTTCACCATGGTAACCACTGCATATTGCATGTAGCACACCCCTAGCATGATGTCACTGCAAAAAATACAAAGCAGTAGAAAAAAATGCACGTTTTCTGGCAGTCATTCATAAAATAGTTGACATTTATGATTAATGATGAGGTACTGTGTAAATGAATCGAATTTTGGTACTGGTCCTGCACCCTGGAAGTAAAAATATAACCAATAAACAGTTAGAAAGATTAGGGCAAAGTATTTAATTGCAATTTTCTGACAAGCGCCACAATTGTGATTAGATTTGTGTTTTTTGTTTTAATAAGAGGATGCTGTTCAAAGTTCACATTTTAAACAAGTTCAAAAGAATTGACAAAAAGACTGAAATGTTGTTGTTTGTGGAGGAAATTATGGTGCTAATTGCATCCATTCAAATTGCGATTTCGATTGGGTTGCAATTAATCTTGCAGCCCTATAAACAAAATTGGCTGAGTTTTTGGCGAGCTTGGTTGATACGGAGAAACTGGCAAATAAGTAGTCTTATTGAATTTTGGTCTGTTTTCTGATCCCACACAATTTCAGGCCTCTCTTTCTCAGCTTTAGTAGAAAACCTTTTACCACCATTTACTCGAGCAACCATGCCACATTATAGAGCTCATCAGATTACTATGTGACTAAGTGGACATGTCTGCTCTATCTAATGGGCCTGTTTGTGATCACCCGTATCTCCACACAGACGCAGATAGCATCAGGCTTTCCCTTCCTCTCTCTTCTCCTGGTGTGGTGCAAACCCTGGCCAAGTCCCAGATAACATGATCATCAGCACTGACGGTTACCGTGACAAACGCGAGTGCCGATCCTGGGCCGATAAGCCACATATTCATTTGTTTAATTAAAACAACTTGTCTGGTCTCGGCAAGGGGGTCATTTTAGAGGAATGTGAGAATTAAAGCAGGTAATTAAGTAAAGCCAGTGTGTGATAAGAAGGCCCATAGAGGTGGCTAGGGAAGGGGAAGGCAAACTTAATCTATCCCCCACTGCAATCCCGCAAGGTCGTTCACTTTATTAAAGTCTGATGCCACTGCTGCCCACTGGTCCCGCTGATGAAATATTTTATGTACTTGTTTGAAAGAAGGAAAGGAGAATGAGGTAATATACAATACTGTGTAGTAGACGAGCCTTTGTGCCAGGGTATGAACAAATAAACTTGTATTGAGAACAAAAAGCTGAAATAAAGTAGAATATTGAAAACCAGAATAACTCTGCATGGACCTCTGCCAAGGCACTGGCCTGGTCTGCTATAGTTTAGGTGTAAAGGATATTTTCATTGAGCCTTTTTTGTTTGTTGGTTGTTTTTTTTTTTTTTTGCTATCTTTTAAATTGTAAAGATCCATTAAAGAGCCCATATTATGCTAATATCTGATCTATGCTATGTTGTTTCCTCACCAAAAACACACCTGGTGTTGTGTTTTGTTTCATTCAAACATGTTTAACACACAAGCCCTGCATATTTAGGCTCAGTTCTTCTCTAAAACAACTGTTCCACCTTGTGATGTGACCACACTATTCTTTTAACTCGCCTAAAAGACCTCGGCCTCTCAGGTGCTGTTCACAGATGGTTCACATCCTACCTCACAGACAGAACATTTATGGTGAGTGTAGACACATGCTCCTCCAGGGTCCATAAAATCACATGTGGAGTGCCCCAGGGCTCCATTTTAGGCCCTGTGCTTTTTAACTTGTACATGCTCCCTCTTGGTGATGTCATCAGGAGACATGGAATCAACTTCCACAGCTACGCAGATGATATGCAGCTTTACATCTCCATGTCTCCTGATGACACCAGACCAGTGGATGCCCTTTTTAACTGCATTCTAGAAATTAAGTCCTGGATGGCAGAAAACTTCCTCCAGCTTAACCAGGACAAAACTGAGGTTTTAGTCATTGGTCCTGAGGCCCAGAGAGAGAAACTTTTACCCAAATTCCAAACACAGTCCTTTAACCCTTCTCCTCAAGTGAAAAACCTGGGTGTCATTTTTGACTCTGAGCTAATTTTTATCCCACACATTAAGAACATCACAAAAATTGGTTTTTATCACCTAAAAAACATAGCCAGAGTCCGCCCCATTCTCTCTCTGGCCAACACAGAGACGCTGATGCATGCTTTTATCACCAGTCGAATAGACTACTGTAATGCCCTGCTCTCTGGTCTTCCCAAAAAGAGTATTTCAGGTTTGCAATTATTACAAAATTCAGCAGCGCGTGTCCTGACGAGGACCAGAGGGCGGGACCACATTACACCGGTTTTAGAATCACTGCATTGGCTCCCTGTGTGTTTCAGGATCGATTTTAAAGTTCTTTTACTGGTTTTTAAATGTCTTAATGGTCTTGGGCCCTCTTATCTTTCAGAACTGCTTTTACCTTACGAACCCTCGCGGACCCTTGCGCTCCTCTCGGCAGCAGGCTCCTGGTCATTCCCAAAGTCAGGACACACACTCACGGAGAGGCGTCTTTTCAGCACTATGGCCCCCGTCTATGGAACTGCCTGCCGGAGGAGCTCAGGGCTGCAGAGAACGTTCATGTTTTTAAGAGCAGGCTCAAGACCCACCTTTTTAGCTTAGCTTTTGGTTGAAATCTTATACTTTTACTTGTTTTTATTGTACACATTTTATTATATTTATTTATCTTAGGCATATTTTTTAGGATTTCCAGTGTCTCCTCTGTAGGAGCCCTCTGCATCGGGAGTGGAGGTCAGCTGTGGCTGCTGGGTCTGTCATGTGGGCTCCTGGTGGAGGGATGGTGCTTGGGCCTCAGGTGCCTGGGCTTCATCTCTCCCCTGGACCCTGTGGTGGTTCCTGGTGGTGGTGGAGGACGTCTCTCTGCTCCCGGTGCAGACGGCTCCTCTGATGGTGCTTTCTCAACTGGTTCACCTGTATTCAGCCTCACATTTTATTGTGTCCGGTTATGTATTTTAGCGTGTGAGTGTGTGTGTGTGTGTGCATGTTTGTGTGTATGTGAGTGTGTGTTTGGGTTGTTTGACTATGTGGGGTTGGGGGTGCGGGGGTTGGGTTGGTGGTTGGGTGGTTGGAAATGCGGGACTGTTTTTAATCACTGTAAAGCACTTTGTGTTGCATTTTGTATGAAAAGTGCTTTATAAATAAAGTTTGATTTGATTTGATTTGATGTGGTAATACAGGAAGTGCTCCACTGTGTTTTTAAACTCCATAAATCTTCACTAGAATCATTTGGATAATTTCAGACCTGGAATTGCCTATCTTCACTAAACAGCTTCCTTTTACCTTTTGTTAACTTAAAAACTACTACTACATGACATCACAAGGTGGAACAGAGCATTTTAGGCTTTGGAGATGTAAACAGATGAATAATAAAGGATTACTCAAACATGTGTCACGACTCCAGATATGTTTTTGATGAGGTAACAACAATATAGGACCTTTAAGGTACTTCTGGATCTGTACAGTAACCTGTCTGCATATCTCGTTAACCGTGTTATTTCCACATTGCAAGTGATACAGTAACTGCAGCCAAGACCATAGTATAGGCTGTAAAGCTGCTGCTACACAGTATTAAGGCAATTAAAGACTTCCTTGTTAGCTTGTCTACAAGAACACCAGAAGAACTTGTACGGCAACGAGCACCTTGACAAAGATATTTGTTTGGCCAATGGAGTGTGGTGTTAATTATCACAAGCTGATTAAAGGCACCGCACAGGAATGGATGTCATTTGTCTTGCCAGTCGAAGATTACGGTGCAATCAGCCAGGGTCTCGCCTCCTTTTTTAGGTATTTCTTTATATATTTATTTTGGGAAGTGGGGTGACCTGTTTTGTGAGAATGGGTTAAGTACAAGGTTAAGTGAATAAAAAATTGTGGTCACTTTTGCACAGGACTCTGGGTAAACGAGAGACACATTTGGTGCCAGTTTTGTGTGAGGATTGAAAAAGCCAAAATACTTAAATTATTTTTACCTCTACAACTGTTGTCAACAATATTTGATGTTTGCTTGTCTGTTTTCTTAACAGCCTTATTGCTTTTTCTTATGAGGATACTGACCAGTATTTTAATTAGTTATAGTCATAATAATTTGGAGTTTATCTAGCTATAGCACACAGCATTTATGGGCAAGCCAAGGCAAGTTTATTTGTATAGCACAATTCGTACCCAAAGTAATTCAAAGTGCTTTATAGAATAAGAAAGACATTAATATCACAATAACAAATAAAAACCTAAATAATCATTATCATCATAACATCAGCATTAAAAGAGAAAAAGAGAAGAATGTGGAATATAAAACTTTCAGTCATGTGAACAACTAAACATTTATAATAGTCAAATATAGGGTGTTTGTTTGGTCCAGGTTTGAGCCTTGCTTAGTTCTGGTCTAGGATGGTTCAGGTTTAGTTCCAGGTTTAGTCCCAGTCCAGTCTAAAATTTTTGATGGATTTGATGGAGCAGTCACATGAGATCAAAAACTATGAAAAACAACACATCAGTCATTAATAACACCTTAGCAGAGGTAATCCTGTCATGATAACATATTTTAAAGTGTGATATATTAAAGAAAATATAGATGATAATATTGAAACTAATTTATGTCACTGACACAATAACTCTGAAGCAGATTATCTTAAAAAACAATTCTAAATGTAAAATATTCTTTAAAAAACAAATATGAACTTAAATAAAGATGAATGAAACGGTAATTAGTTTGTATGTATAATCAATTACTTATTTACCCTAAACTGCTCCAATCTTATGGTACTACAAAAAAAAACAAAAAAGCATTAACAGTAAAAAATGTACACACCATATATATAGAGAGAGACCCAGAAAATAAAGTTCAAGTTTTTACATATTGAATACTAAGTTATACAGTATTAAGTATCGTGACAGGCCTAAACAGAGGTCAGAAACTGTATAAAAATGCAAAAATGCATTAAGCTGAATGCATGGCCTATTTTCTGTGTTCCTTTTGTTTTGAGTAATATAGTAGTTCGTCTCCTCTTATTAACCACAAAAACTGTCTCTTTTTTTCAGTTGTCTTTAAAATTCACTCCTCACATATGCACCCCACATCCAGAAATTCAACCCTGAGCGCGTGCCCCTTTCAAGGTCTGGAAAACAAATCTGTCCATTTTGCAGTTTGATTGGGTGTCAGCACGGGGAGAGAGGGGACAGGTGTGATGCATAAAATGACCCGCTGACTCCATCACAAGTGCGACAGCTTTATGGTGAGGAGGGGTTTCAATCACACAGCAAACCCAGAATGCATCTATCAGCTCATGGCACAAACACGCCCGCTCCATACGCTGCACATGCTAACTCAGTCTGTGGGCTATAAGGCTCCGCAGCAGTTATAGTATCGTCGCAAAATGATAAAAAAGAAACATACATGAAGGTTTACTATGTAACTTTTTTTTTTTTTTGCCTGAAATGTTCCAAAGTATGACGTTAAACACCTCTACATTTATTCAATTACAGGTGGTATTATAGCTCAAAAATAACTAGAAAAACAGACATTCTGACTGTGAGTGGGGCTCCTATACTGTGAAAACATTCCAGACAAAGCAATGCCGTATCCATGGAGAAAAGCATTTAAAGGTGCACAATGCAACCACACCTTTAAATGAAGTTTTGCCTTGAAGAGCAGGGGATTCTTTAGATGAGTGGGCAAGACAAACTGATAAAAGGCAGATTCTGAATGTGGTTGGGGTGTTTTTTTTTTTTTTACAATATAAAGGTATCCCATGTAATTAGACTGGAGATAATTGTCTCCCAAATGCATGTTGGCGTCATTTGAAATCATGACTAATAAAAGGCCTGATACCTTAAAAGTGTTCAGGAGGAGTCAGGGCTTCATGTTTTTTAGATAAGAGGTGAACCTGTGTTGTTGTGTAGTCTGTTGTGGCTGTGTGTGTTGCTGTGGTCGTGCTTGGGCTGCATCTTTAATGGTTGTGTGGGGGCTGTGGGTCACTGTGCATCTTTGGGACTGCACAAACATTTATTTTATAGATGTATATGTCTAAGTAGTAAATGTTTACTGCTG
This sequence comes from Boleophthalmus pectinirostris, assembly GCF_026225935.1. Lineage (NCBI taxonomy): Eukaryota > Metazoa > Chordata > Actinopteri > Gobiiformes > Gobiidae > Boleophthalmus > Boleophthalmus pectinirostris. The sequence goes on from NW_026571473.1 coordinate 18,153,465, forward strand.
GGTTTGCAAATGGGGCTCTATAGCTGTGAGAATGCAGTATTTTAGCTTTGGCGTTCCTCCAGCACAGACAGTAAAAGTCACTGTATCCTATGGGACACGCCTTGCTTTTGGCCACTGTAATGCAATATAGTGCTCTGAAGAGGAGAGATTTTGTGTGTGTGTGTAAGAAGAACTCAATAAGGAGGGGGTGCATCAGCCATGCATGTGAGTGTGTTCCAATGGGTTAAATGAAAGTCAGTGAGCACACATGGGGCATCATAAGCAGACAATGAAAAATGAGAGTGGAGGAGCGGTACAGCTAGTTTCCCTGTGGGAGCAGCACGAGCAAGCGGACGTACATTTGGTAATAATCGCTTTGTGCATGCTCGGGAGTGTGTTCATTTCACTGTGGAAGCGACTGAGCAAAACTACAAGTGAAGAAATATAATAAATGCAACAGGGATTGTTGAGCAGCAGTAGATTCACATTAACCCTTTCAGCTTCTGGTGGCAGCCATCTGATTATAGCACAAATCAATTTCTTGGAAATTTAATCCTCAAAGACTTTCAATTCAGCCTCTGCCTTTGTGCTGTCTCTTCAAAAAGCACCACCTCACAGTGAGCACCAGTTCAAGGCTCTTCTTCTACCAGTGGCTACTCTTAAGCTAAGGCTGAACTCTTTGCTCTGCTTGGATAAACAAATCCAAGATGAAAAGAGGCTTTTTTTAAATTTTTTTTTTTTTTAACATGCATAAGAAGTACTTTGTACATGACTAAAATTGTGTATAATCTATGTTCCTCTGTCTATAGTATAGAGGTCAAGGTACACTTTATTTTGCCAGGAAATTTGTCCTCTGCATCTGACATTTGACACATCCTTCAATTACATTAGGCTTTCCCTAGGGCACCCTGTCATGACTAGTCTAACACATCTCCAGATCTTAAGATAGGCTTGGTCAGTACCGACTGGAGGATTTGACCTATTGTACGTGTTTTGGGCTGAGGGAGGTAAGCAGAGTAACCGGAGAAAACCCACCAAGACACTCCACACAGAAATTTCCAAAACCTTCTTTCTGTGAGATAACAGCTATTGCTACTCTCCTATACCCAGCACATGCAGTAGTTATACTTTGGTGATCTCAGTAATACCAAAATAAACACAAGTGAGTAAGGACATGTTAGTACTGTAATATAATTACCAGACCTGTCATGATAATTGCTAAAGCTGGAACAATGTATTCTGGGGCTCAATATTTATTGTGTATACATTTCCTATACAATCATTTTAGTTGTAATATGATGATATTTGAGCTGGGAGGGTTGAATAAATAACTTCTGTGGCTAATTATTGGTTAATTCTGCTATTCATTTGTTGAAACTCATGCCTTTAAATTATACTTTCTATTTAAAATGGTTTACTAAGATTATCTTGCTTTATTGCTTCTGTGTCATTGACGTGGTTTCAATATTATTGTTTATCAGTTTTTAATCAACTGTATGTATCGTCCTTTCTGCTTGTTTGGAAGCAGATGACTGTTCGTTCCTGTTGCTGTATTCTATACAGCCCCTGGCCTTTCATTAGATATTTCCTGGCCCTGTATATTTCCCATCACCAGTAGCATTGAGGCATTACTCGACTGCTCCATTCTTATCTCATGTCAGTCCAAACACTCTCCTGACAAGTGGTATTTGACTCCAACACGCAGCCACAGATGAAGGAAGAGAAGAAAATGTGGAAAACAAAAAGACAGACGGACAGGCCATTTCTCGGCAGCGGCATGTGAGGCGCTGCCAATCTTTTCATGGCGCGCTCCTCTGTTTGTCTGATAGAATAATCAGCATGCACTCGACAGGAGAGTGAAAATTGCCATTCACTGACAAAAACATGGCAAGGCTAGTCAATTATGTGTTGGGTTTGTTTTTCTCCCCCTGTGAACCATTTGCATATGGCTCCTATGAGAAGCAGCTTTTGATCCATTTAGACCATTTCATTGGTATGATACAATGTGAATATGTCTTATTAGCTCTCTGTGTATCCAGACAACCAAAAGGTCATAAACTTCCTTTGTTCCCATAACTCCCTTTCATCAATTAAGGCCAATCAGCAGAGCCCCAGCATCGATCCAGCCTTGAAGCTTTCTTCTAGATTTTGATCATCTATTTGTTTGTGAGGCCCAGCTAAAACATGTGTGTAAATGTGAATGGCGTCTTGTGATCTCTAGCGGATTGAATGATTTAACTTTCTGGTGTAATGGACCAGTACCACTCTCTCTCTCTCTCTCTCTCTCTCTCTCTCTCTCTCTCTCTCTCTCTCTCTCTCTCTCTCTCTCTCTCTCTCTCTCTCTCTCTCTGTCTCTGTTCGTTCAATCTGCACTAAAATATTCTGCCATTTACTTCTGTGACAAGTCATCTGTCAGTCAGAGCAGTGTTGGAGCGGCTGTTTCTGATGGACAGGATCCCCAATGAGCCTGGGTGTCATTGTGGACGAGCTGTGCCTGTAATTTGTTGACACAAAGTACGACAACAACTAGTAAAGTGTGACCAAACCAAGCACTGATTTGGAGAATAACATTAAGTTGCAATTGGGGAGAGATTCATTCTTTTCATGAGCTTGCAGAAATCTTTTCAGTGAGGAATATTTGTCTTGTGTCAGAGTGTGAGCTTCATATTGACAAATATCTGGCACAAGGCTACACATCCATCCTCTTCCCGAAAGCCAAAGGAGCTTTAGTTTCCTTTTCACTTTGTGTCACTCGACGAGGCTATTTGTTTGTGAGAGGCTGTATCAAATATTGATTCTTTTAAAATGAACTGTGTGGAAGAAAAATTATTTTGTGCTGGACTGTTTCAGGTCACCTAAGCCAAAGAGACTTCAGCAAAAACAGGTGTTAAGTACTGAGCTTGTGTTCAGTATTCAAGAACTAAAGCTATTGTCATATGTGTACACACCATCACACCTGCCCACCATCTTAATGGAAGATACACAATGATTGAGAAAAACAGAAAGTCTTCAAAAGATTTCTTTACAGTTTTAGGACAAGGTACGTCTGGTCCTGGTTCAAAGACTGCTGCGTTGCATTCTTGTGCATTGAAGGATGGGTCAAATGCAGACTCTTTCTTCCAAACAAAAATCTGCTTTAAAAACACATTATTTGTGACCAGCGGATGTTGGCTGTTGTTTGTCGCTGTTGTAAGCCTTTAAGGATATGTGGCCTTGGCTGCAGTTGTCAGCGGCTCTTCTCTGTAATAGCCAGTAATTTCTTGTGTCTAGGATAATCAGTGACACAGACTGGCCTGGAAAACACATCCACACACAGTCATCTTATGCTGCCAACCTGTTGCTGTTTTTTGTGAAAAGTGCCCTTTATTTAAGAAAGGTCAGCAGCAGTTCTGGGAGGTCTGGGCTTCGGGGGCTCCTCCCTCTCTCTGACCGGTCGCCTGTCATCCTCCATAAGAGCCTGTGTGTGCTGAACATGTGTGAGTTTTGGGAGGGGCTGGAGGCACAGGTGCCAGACTCGCTCCCTACAGCCCTGTGGCGGCCGCACAAGTTAATTGGCAGCATCTGGCTGTCTGAGAGCCCGCTCCCCTCCCCTCCCGGCTTGCACCGCTCCCTCCTGTGAAGCATGCTACCCCTGGCACCCGCGCACCGCTGACACCAGTCTGGCTGCAAGCTGTGAATGGAGACACTGTGCATGTGTGTGATACAGCCAGGACTATGAGGCAGACAGGGCAGCCAGGCCCCCAGCTGCCACCTCTGTGCCAAGGGAAATGCAAGCAGACAGGCTGGCATCTCCACACCAAGGCCACCAAGCCCCGCAGGGGATAAAGAGGTGGAGAGGGGCATGAGATACACAAGGGAGCACACAATTCCAGCAGGACAACTCAGCTCAGCACGCAAGCCCCAACCTGACCTCAGGGTGACCTCGCATTCATCTGAAAACTTCTTCTATTGTAGCTAGTGTGAAAAAAGGTTCAGTTTAGTTGTAGTGCTCAGAGTCTAAACACTATTCTTTGACTCCTACATGCACTAGGTCCACTCTGTTTTATATATATTGTATGTTCACTCCAAGATGAAGCTGTTACAGTACAGTTACATGCAATTCAAATCATTCAATTCAAATGCTTTACTGTCATGCTGTGTGGAATAAAGATGAGGTCATCTCTGTGTGGAATTGGATAAAACAGTGATTTCACAATGTGTCATGTCCGCCATGTTGCCTTCCCTTGAGTACATTTACAGACAATGATCTCATCTGGTGCAGTTGACCTTACTCCACACTCACTCTCAATGCTAAATCTCACATCTCTTCTGTAAAAAGCTGCGGTCAAACAGAGTGAGATCACACTGTTGACTCATACATTACTTTAGTCAGACATGTATGTAGCTATGACCTTGCCTTTTCAGACATTTTATGCACTGAAAGGATGAAATCAGTATGAACACACCGTCACAGTAGTCACACCATGCTGCATCATATAGAGCCATGTTTCATATCAGTATAACAGAGAGATGATTCAACCAAGGCTACAAGTCAATTAGATCTCAACAAAGACAGACAGTGGTCGTCATTAATGGACCTATCCTATAAATAGAGTTATGTCCTGCTCATGACTTATCCTCTCCCCTGTCACAAACAATATATATCTGATATGGTGGATATTTGAGTCTTTTATGTTCTTATTGTCTTGGTGCAGATGATTACAAGCAGTCTGGCGCCAGTCTGTCAATTAAGCACACTTTTAATGCACTGCTCTGTACTGTGATGGGAGTATACTGTTGCACTCTGGGAAATGCTGCATCATACAACTGGCACATAGAGGCCTAGTATCACAACTATCTCAGAGCAGGGCCTCAGAGCTGACATCATCATTTCATTTGCTCACTCACTGTCTATGTGGAGAGTGTTTTAGGAGCTTCTGTGTGTTTCCTATGATGCCCATTATCCCAGTTGAATGTGCACCTGTCCTCTGGGTCTGTGGGGACATGTGGCGCCAACAAGCCAAGAGTTCACTGATCAGCTTCTCCTTGTTAATTGGCCTGACCTCCCAAAAGACATGAAACTGATAAATGATCTGATGTAGTTTATCTTCACCTGAAACAACCTTACACACCACGTATTATATTTTGGGGATTTAATGATACGGATCATCATATACAGGTCATGATTTGACATTTTATTCATTGTAAACATCACAACTGATCCAAAACTGCTTAACAGCCATAGTAATAGTGATTTAGTGTCATTGACTTTTATTTTTTGAACATTTGTACTACTATGCAACATTTGAGCATGGCTCAGAGTGGCCATATAAAAAAGTTCAAAGCCGAAGTTGGTGGACTGAACATATTTATGGAAAATGCAAGAGTGAGTAAGCTAATAATGAAGGAAACAGTAGAAAGTAGTAAAAAAAAAACAATCAAATTGTATTGCTTTTGCATATGGCTCTTTTAAATAGTTATTTTCTTTTTTGGCTGTAAACCTGAAAAACCCTGGTGCTACCTCTACAGAGGTTGTAGTGTTACCTTGGCCAAGATTTCATTTTTGCCAGCGTTTGTTTATTGGTTTGTCCTTCTGATTTTATAACTCAAAAGTTATAGTTTGAGTTTTATGAATTTTTCTCAAAAGGTCAGTGTTTGCTAGCTTTTGTTTGGATCTGAACATGATGTAAATCCTAGATTTTACTTGAGTCACCAGCATAATAAATAACTTTTAACCTTTATTGTCTAAGATACTGAAGAAAGTAACTATGATAACTTACAACAGTTTCTGTTTGAATTGTTTGTTTTTGTATTTGTTATAATAATGCATACTATTTGGAATGGCATTTGCATAGTGTTATTTTAATCTTATTTTATAAAGAGGACTCAAGGGGAATTCAAGAATATATTTTAAAGTGAAATTCTAAAAGCGTACTCCCTCTTTCCATTGGTGGCATCTCTTGTCTGATAAAAGGCCTTCATGAGAATGTATGAGGCTTGTACATCTGCCTCCATTTTATCAGATCCACAAAAGAACAGATTAGGACTTCCAGATACAGTCACCACTACTGCACACACAGCAGCAGCATTTAGAGGATAACATTTGCATATAAGAAAAACGCTGCTCCATTTCGTGCTTAAAGGTGATAATGGTTTAATATCTTGCTGGATATAGCAAGAAACATCCACTTTAGATTTTAAGCAGTGAATTTATTGAAGCACAGAATAATTTGCGATTGCATTTACTTATTTATTTATTTATTTTTGTGGAAAAACAAACAGCTGGACAGATGCTGAGTGATAAAATGCACACTCCTGGACATGGGCTACACTTGTAAACAGCAAACCTTTTATTCAGATTTCTTCAAGATTTATGTGCACATTTTAAGCTTTGTGGGAATAACTTTTTATGTTGGTTGCAGTGTGAACTCGTATAAAGGGTGTTATGAGAGCACCTGACCATGTTTAATCTTGTGCAGAATCACTTTTGTTGAATAGTGGATGAACACAGTGGAGAGTTTTGCAGTAGGAGGTAGCGAGGCTTTGTCTGATGGATTGGTTCCTCCTGGTTGTGTTCTAATGTGTAAGTGTCCTGGTGTGTCATGTATCAGCCTCATCACAGAGCTGCTTCTGACTGTCAAAGGCTGCTAACGGCATCGTGTCTCCACAGGAGTCCAGCCCACGTCTCTCCACACACAACAAAGTCCATATTTCAAGTACTACAGCCAGCTGTAAACATCTTACTCTTACTTAAAAAAGCAGGCCATAGACAACTATATATATATATATATATATATATATATATATATATATATATATATATATATATATATATATATATATATATATATATATACATACACATACACACACACAAATACCATGCACACAGAACAATACATACAACATTATTACACATATACATACACACACCACACACTCTTACATACACATATTGTTTTTTGTTTGTTTTAGAGTCTCCTGTCTGCATTGGTTAGAAATGCTAACACTTGACCTAACATTCTTTTAATCAGATATTATCAGGTGTCCATACACAGTTCATCAATATTTTCTGCTGTAATTTTACTTATAAGGTATAACGTAAGTAATAACAGTTACTTTTCATTTCAAGTTGTACCTCTGGTTCCCTGCATACACTAAATTCAAACATTTTAAATATTCTATAACTTTTTACAGTATACAGCGGACCAACAAAGTGATAAACGTCAAACAGGTTGCCTAGTAACAGTGTCCCCCAAAAGCTTTTGTTGCCTCTTGATTTACATCCAAAAAGATTAATGGAAGCAGTAGAATATATATAGCATAACACATTAGGTGATTTCCTCGCACCTCAATATACCCACACGCCTGACAAGCTTTAGTCAAATGCTTTCTATTTGCAAAATAGGATCATATTAGAACAATGGGCCTATATAAGATCATTTTGGATTGCTGAGAAATACTGTATCTATTATGGGTGTCGTAACATTGAAAGAGCAGAAGTACGCCTCTCTCTGTGAAATGTTTGCCTAGCGTGCTGAATATTTACCTTAAATGAGGCGCTGTGTTGGCTGACAGCTGTGTGAGCATATTGGAAGACATTTAACCTTCGTAACAGTCTGCAGCATGCGCGTTTGACAAGCTGAGAGGAACAACAACACAAAGTAAAGGGCTGGGTGAGTGGTGCCGTGTGCTTGAGCAGTGGGCCTCCCAGCGTACGTGCTCTCGTGTCTATGTGTGAGGGAGCAGACGTGATTGGCGTGTCCTCTACGCTTGATTGATTTAAAAATATAGACAAGATGTCGTCTGTATGAAAGCTACCAATTTACAAGCCTTCATCTCTGGACTACACAGAGATGCCGGCGCCATCAGAATCAGAGCGCCAGTTTGTAGCGACCAATGGTTCAGAAGTAGAAACAGTGCAGTGACACCTCGCTAAAGGCTGCTACTGCTACTGAGCTGCCTCCCTTTTGTGCTTTTACCTGGCTCTTTGTCTGTTTGTCGGTGCGGTCTTGACTTGCCCCTGATTTCTCTCTCTTTTCTAAGCCACAGAGAGAGCTTTAAAAGTTGACTTGTCCCAGTGCTCAGTGTCAAACGCAGTGACCTTGATGCTTCTGGCACACTGCTTGCTGTTCTTTTCCAGTCTCGGACTCTTTGCATATTGCCCTGTCTGTGTTTCTGTAATCACTGAATTGTAAAACCATGTGTGAGCACGTTATCATGTGGGGAAAGCTTCAGCATTTTTTTTCCTTCAGTCCCACGCGGTGATAATTCTGTTTGGGAATGACAGCACTGTACCACGTCAGGAGATGGGCAGGGGAGAGAGGCATTGGGAGCTACTATTTAGATAAAACAAATTGCCAGCTGCCGAGCTGGAGCAGCCACAGCTCTCTGATAAAAACCAATGGGAATATGTGCATTATTTTGCATGTGCTGGGGGTATGGTGAATTTTAATTCTTGTGCGCCTGACTGTGCTTCCTAACTCCAGGTAGAGCCTCTCAACTTCTCCTTTCATATGAAGCTATTTTTCTGGCCTATAACCATAATGCTGTGATGGGACAAGCAGGCAGTAATTAAAATCAATAGCCAGGACTTTTTCAGTTTGCGGCAAGGTCATGCAGCACCAGAACACAGAAGGAGAGGGAGGAAAGGGGAGGCCTGGGATTGAGTAGATGGGCAGAGCCAAGTGGAGAGATATGTAAAAAGGTGAGGTGTCATCTTATTTTAATTAACCCACACCTCAGAGGCCTGGCACCAGCACTGCACCAGTGTGTGGGTGGCTTTATGTCCTACTGTCATTGGAAATCTACTGTGTCCTTTGTCGGTCATTTTGAATCACACTAAGCACTTCTCCTGGTCTTGGTAATATGAACATTCTCTCACAGAAATAACCACTTTGATCTGAATGCTTTTTCTTGGGAAAGGCTGGAGGATGAAGGGTTAGCTCGAGCTTCACTGGACTGACAGGGCGTGGTGGTGCTAGCCGCTGACTACATTAGTATTCACAGTTTATCTCCACATGCATATATACTCGCCTTCTTCTCCCAAAGAATGATCACTTCAGACTCTCCCTATTCCTTTTTTGTTTTAGCATTTTTTTTCCTTGCTGTCTGTCTGTTCCGAGAGTTTAGTGTGCGTAGGCAATGAATTCAGATGCAGGGCCATAGCTGGAGATGGTGCATTAGGAGGCTGAGCAAACACATAAAAGTCCTATGTGTTTCTAGGGTGACTCAGAAGGAGAGGTTCACTCTGTCAGGCTAACAGCAGAGCAGTCTCCCCTGTTTGTTGATTATCTAGTCCCATTCCTATCAGAGCTCCGATAAAATCTTCATCTGATCTTGTGCGAGGGATGTGAGCTCACCAGCCGGCCTTGCCTGCACGCGACAGTTGCCCGCAGAGTGCGCACACCTTCCCATATACCCCTATCAGGTCCAGATCTGCCATTGCTGTGCTTTCTCATCTCCGTCTTATCTCCTTATTCCACCTTTCTCCTGACTCCCAGCGCCTCAAACACACCAATCACTCATCATCGGCTGCCTCCTTTTATCCGGCTCTATGTGCACACGCCAAAGATGCCATGGCGACGCTCTTGTTCCCAGAGCCTGGTCTCCTCAGCGCTAACTGTCAGGGCCAATGTGGTGACTGACATAAGACAAGACAAGGAAGATTTGGAAGGAGACAGGAAACCAGGGGAAGTGGTAGGAAAATAAAAAACATTTAAATGCCGCAAACACAAAGTCACATGAACATTTTTTATCTCCATACTGTTTGTTGGTCTGCTTATTATTCATGGTTCCTATACATGCACCATTGATCCTTCAGCTAGTTGACCAAGCCAAGCTTAAGATCTGGAGATCTTGAGAACAATAAAATGGTCCTTAAAGCTAACCTATGGTGATTATATAGCTCTTCTCTGTTGTTGCAGGCAGAGGCTCCCTCCTAAAAACGTGTATTACTACCGCTGTCCTGATCATCGTCGCAACTACGTAATGTCCTTTGCCTTCTGTTTTGACCGTGAGGATGATGTGTACCAGTTTGCCTACTGCTATCCCTACACCTACTCCAGACTGCAGCACTACCTCGGCAGCCTGGAGCGCAGGAACCTGTCCTACCTGAAGAGGGAGCAACTTGGCCTCAGCGTGGTAAGTGAAGTGCCCAAGGTCAAGGTTCATCTATTAGATCTCATGGACCACACAGTGTTAATTATTCATAGTAATTTAATAATTGAACACCTAAATAAATAAACACACACAAAAGGTTAAGAAGTCCAAGCTCCAAATTAGAGCCCGACCGATATGGATTTTGCTGTGGCCGATATGAAACCGATATAATGGGAGTTGGAGCTGCCGATAGCCGATATAATCACCGATATTTAGTGATGTAAAAATTCACTGTAAATGTTGAATTGTTTAAAAAAACTTAGGTTTGGCTCTGGTGGATTTTAAATTGGGTTTATTTAGGCAACATTTATTGTTATTCTGCCTCTTTACATCATATTTACAGACAGTAGGTTGGCTTAATGGCATTTTTGCATCACATTCTAGACACTAGTGATGGGTATTCCAGTTCTTTTTAGAGAACCGGCTCTTTTGGCTCGGCTCACTAAAAGCTGCTGGTTCTTTTGGCTCCCAAGTGGCTCTTCAGATTGTTTTGTTGCAAGCAGGACTAAAGCACGTCTAAAGCAGGACTGACTCAGGACTGAACCAGGTCTAAACCAGGACTGAAAAAGGACTAAACCGGGACTTATTTATTTTATGATAAACTACAGTCAAATATGCTCGTTTTTTTTTTTTTTTTTTTTTTTTTTATCCTACGTACACGCAAATTTCTCAAAGTTTCGTTTTTAGGGCCGCTGCCGCTGTCAAACTACCACGAGTCTGCACGCGGCGTGAAGAGAAAAAAAGTGAGAGAAAGAGAAAACACGGCTCCCAATAAGGATCAGGCTCCCGTCGTTCCCTTCAAAGAGCCGATTCTAAGAGTCATAGTAGTAAAGAAAGTAGCGCTATTAGCCTTTAGCCGTAAATACGTGCGCGCCGCGGTAATTAATTATATGCGCAAATGTCATAATTCACACGTCTGTTCACAGCTCATTTACATATCAGTGCAGGTCCAGTAGCAAATATACGGCCAATATAGTCACTTTAGAACAGACTAATAGAAAACAGTCTGTTTATGTGCGGGAGCTACAGCAGCTAACCCATAACAAATGACAAAAACTAGCTTCAGAGTCGACATATTTCCAACACTCACCGCTCATACAGGCTCCTCCTCACATCACAAATCTGCACTAATAAATGTCCTTTTAATCCAGACTCAAACCGATTGTCCGTAAAAAGAATATAATCTCAGTGTTTGGATCCGTGTCTGCAGGTGTAAACAAACACGTGAGTGACGCGACTCTGTGGTGTGTTCAGGGACAGTACGGACACACACAGACAAATGACTCCCTAGATAAATACTGATGTGGAGCCACATATTAGGACATTTATCTGTCTGTAAATTGGATTAAAAGAAACAGAATGTAGAGAGTCTAAGCTTTATAACGAGGTATAACATGCCCACGTGAAATATCGGCCCCTATCAGCAAGCATATCGGCCGATAGCCGATATGCCTAAAGTTGTCCATATCGGCCGATAATATCGGCCAACCGATATATCGGTCGGGCTCTACTACAAATGGTATCTCTGATACCTGTCTACCTATGCCCATGTTTGAATTGATTTGTGTTGTGCCATTTTCTATTACTATTTATATAAAAAATTTGCACATGTGTAGGTTCAAGTTGACTTTGAGAAAGTGAGTGCTGTATTGTCCAAATGATTGAATTTACTCCAGTGCATAGGTTTGTGTTGGGTTTCACTGGTCCTACATGGGTGTGTTAGGTGTGCCTGTGGTGATGACTTTAGCCTCTCGTGTTCCTATTAGAGGTGCAGCACCCTGAGATGACGGACTGTAAGCTGGCGGCTGTGTGGGTGTGAATGCAGCGCGTGTAATCGGCACAGCTCTCACCTCACCAGTAGGAGCTAGTGTATCATGCACGCTGCCTCCAGTCCTGTCTGCTCTTATCAAATAATTGTAGGAGAAAAACTCATTAGAAATGCTTGAGAGATTACGACTTTTTCTTCTGTCCTCCAACATCCGTCAGGGAAAGCATGCAGCACGCAGCGCACCATGAAAGTACCGCTATTTATGAGAAGCAACTGATGATAAAATACACAAGTCTGAAATGAAGAAAGCGTGACACACTCAGGGGTAATGATACCGGTGAAAGAGTATTTAGAAATGTGCCATAAATGGATATGAAGATATAAAACTGAACTGCTGAAGTCGTAACTTTTAATGCATTTTAGGGTAACCTTAATAAAATGGATCTATGATTTGTCCTTCAGTGTGTGTAAAATATAGCTTTTCTGAACAGGTATGGTCAGGTTACAGCAGCTGTCCACATTCCATTTAAAGTTTATATTAGAATCAATTTTTTACTTACTACTTGCTACCTGGGTTTCAGATCAATAAATGCTAGGCACAGTGCTAATTCTAGCCTCCTTTCCTGATGTCCTAAGGAGGAGGCATGAGCTCTTCAAACAACATGGAGTTTGCCCTAAAAACTCATGTTTAGCTTTCCCTTGAGTTTTAAAGTTGCAGATGCAGGGTCTCACACACTAGTCTGATTCATCAGCCAGCTTCACTTCATGGAAACCGTCTGACTGTCGCTCGACAGTAGGCGGGTACTTTTTAATTTAACCAATCGCTGCTTTTCGTTGTGACGTATGTAATGGGCCAGATCCCATAGGGAGAGGGGCAGTAATGTTTTTCCCTTGATAAAATTCACCAGACATTCTCTTTGTTCCAGCTTTAAATCCTCAAGTTCAGGAATCGTTGCCAACACAGAATGTATGGCTTTGTCTACATCCATCTCGACGGCTTTGTTTACTGTTGTGCTGTGCCACAAAAGGACCCAGACAGGCACTTGAGTTTGACGTCATGGCTTCATAGCTCTTTGCTGATTGGCCGGTGCACGGTCTACAACTTCCAGGGTTCTTATAAACCATCTGATGTATTCCAATTCTTGACCTGGTCGCTGGAGAAAAATGAAATTGAGTGGAAGCACTAGGTGGCACCAGCCTGGCTACTCACACACACTTGTTTCGGTGGATATGTTATTACTTTGGCTGTAACGTTACACACACATGGAAATTAAATCTTTCTACTTTTATAGAGACAAGTTGGCAACGCCACCATGCTAAGTTACAGGTCAGATCTGTGGAGAAGTGATCCTGCTCGCAGTAAGAATGCATGATGAATGTTATTAAAAACATCATGTGCTATTAAAAACATCTATATTTGAATAAAAGTTAGAACTTTAGTGTCATACTGTGGAATATTCCAGACAACACAATAACATATCCATGGAGACAAGTAGGTGAACAGAAAAGTTACACTTTGTCCCTTTAACTTAGCTAAGGACACTGTCAAGGACATTATCTGTATTGCAATTCCCAGTATTCACTATATATTCTTAACTTTCTATCCATTTCTGCTCTCCACATTGTAAAAATAACATTTACAGACTAAATTTCGTTTTCATTACAAGTTGAGAAGCCTATTTAACAGTCTATTTTCGCACCTTAACAGCATGCACCTGATATGCATAATAAAAGCTACTAATGAGGCTATATTAAGATAAGTTCCTTCCCTCTCTGTTTTTTATCCATCTACAGCACAAAACCTACAGTCTTAACATATCACTCCCTTAACAGCCTATTTCATCCTAATTCAAATGCCAAGCTATTTCCTGCGTGACACTGGGTACAGCGAAAGGGGGCCTGACACGTCTTGACTCACGTAGTCTCAGTATTAGTATGCATAGTCATACACAGCCTTTATGGTCATATTTTTCTCTTTATGTTCTCTGGGCCTCGTGGCAGACAGCCCAGCCCCGCCCGCTCATATCTCCCTCAGTGTCTGCTTCACTGGCATTCACACTGGTACCATCTCCCCATCACATAGAAGAAGGGATGAGGAAAGCTTTCTGGTAGAGGGTCCGTTATCCAGTGGACTCCATCTAGATGTTATTGTTATTTTCTGGAATGTTCTGCAGTATGGCATTTAAGTTAACGATATCCATGGAAACAAGCAGCCACATCACTAGGCCAAATTATGAGTCAAATCTGTGGAGAAGTGGGCCCACTCACAGTAATAATGCATGTTTTCGTGGTAGTTTTGTGAAATTAAAACTCCTATAATTGAATAAATGCAACATCTGTTTGATGCAGTACTGTAGAATATTCCAGGCAAAGCTATAACATCTCTATTGAGACAAGCAGATGGAGGACCCTCCACCAGAAAAGTTACACAGTGCACCTTTAAAGACAACGTATAGCTGCTGTTTTGGTGTGTTATGCATAGGACAATAGCGTTAACCTTCTGTCAGCTATAATAATCTCACTGGGATGGAAATAAGAGCAAGGGTTATTTGCAGTGGCATTCTTCTATCATGCTGACTAATTTGTTTTCTGTAATGTATTCCGAATCTCCATTGTACAGCTCGCTCTGGTAGGTTCAGATACTGTAAAAAAGGTCAACGTCTTTCTTCTTTGTCATAATGAGAGCTGCCACAATTATTGACGAACATTTTTCAGTATCTTACCTAAAAGGATTTTCTGACTTGGGCTGGGTTGCACTGCAGAAGTCTTTTTAATTGACTGGGGAGGAAAACTGTAGACTTGGAGGGACAGAGATAGAAGAGATAGAAGGGGAGATGGAATAGTTCTATGGTGAATGAAAAGGGCAGACCAAAAGGATTTGAATATGATTTCCACATCAGCTTCTCAATTCTCTGCACTCATTTTCCACGGCCGATTGAGACTTTAGAGCCAGAGTGGATTTCACCTGTTCAGGAAACTCTCAGATCTGCAAGGGAAAGTGGGGAGGGACGAACAAGCTGTTTTTTGGTGATTGTCAGCTAACATCTCATCTATCATTCATAGTGGGGAATGAGGAGACAGGTTTTGTTTGATTTAACTTCAGGGTTCTGGGTTTTTGTGGTCTTAAAGCTAGTTCATTTTGATGAGTTTAAACCAACGGTATTTTAAGTTCACCTGTTCTGGATCAGGTTAAGTTGGAGAACATGGACAATAGCATAACCTTTTGTTTATATTATCTATGATGCCCACCTCACTTAAATTACTAATTTTATATTTTTTTAACTGAGACTGAGCTGTGACTGTTAGTAATTTGACTCAGCGTTGAGTTGTGGGTGTGATTAGTCAGGTTGTGGAGTTTACCTGTTTGTTTCCTTTTTGCTGTGTTACCTTAATATTATACTGAAAATATAATAATAGACATTTTAGTTGTTTATTCAATTACTGCTTGATGACCAATAGTCAGCAATTTTTTATTAATCAACTTTAAGGATTTATATGGGCCATAGCTGAGAGGAGAAAGCTGTTATTTAAAGTGTTGGGACTTACTAGACAGTTTAAGCTGCCTTTTCATTTATGAAGAGGATGTTTACTGGCCACTCCCACCTTTTGCCAGCCCTATGCTGCTCTGCTTTTTAGTCCATAAACCGATACTCTGGGCATGCCATTAGTCGGCCAATAATGTATTTAGTTGAGGATAGCCCGAGCATCAACACTGTATTCCTAAAAGTCAAATTTCACAGTGCAAACAGTTCCCTGAGCCGTGCCATCACAGGGGAGGCTTTAGTCGTACTGCTCCCAGTGCGTTCAGTTCATGTCTTTGCTCCTCTTCTTCTGGTCTCTTGTCTTTCTGAGCTGCTCTGACAGATTCTCCCTCTCCTCCCCCCTGAGGCATCCGAGTGTCCACAGAGACCCACACACAAACACATCTTCAGCACACTCCAAACTAACAGAACTCTTTGAAAAGATGACGTTGTGTTTTCAAACTGCCGCCTTGTTTCGGTACAGTCGTCTGGTGTCGTCCTGCCATCTGCCTTTGAGGACTCCATATTTGGCCACCTCAAAATCTTGGCAAAGCGTTTCTTTTTTCCTTCCTCTTTCTTTTTGTGTTTGCCTCTTCTTGTCTGTCTCAGCTGAAGTTGCAGAGGCAGCACTTTGAGGTTTCCTGCAATGTGGGAAGGGCAGGGCTGTGACACTATTAGTCACTTCTGACATGGCGCGGCCCCCGTCTGTGGAGCAGATGGAAAGAGTGGAGACAGGAGACTTCTATGAGCACAGCACTGCACTGGCCAGGTCTGAACTTGCATCAAACTTAACCTGAAGTCATCTAAAGGCCTCTATGACTATATAACTTATGATTTTGTAAAATATATTATTTATTAGACAAATAATCAAGAATGTTTCATTATATTAAATGAAGAGAAAAGCAATCATGACAGTCATATTGTGGAAATCAGTATGCAGTACCAACATTGTAATAAATGACTGCTCTCTGAAAAACACCTAGCTGGACTTCAATCAGTCATAGGCTTATTAAAATGTTCAGTTTTAGACCAGTTTCTCACTGACTAGATTCATAATATATATTTAAAGTTCTCTCAGCATAATAACACCGACCCACAAGTATTCTTCTTCTGAAAGATTTTAACACTTTGTAACTCAATCAAATGTGATATATCCTCTGCTCTTGAATGTGAGGAGTTGTGTTGTTTTCACAAAAATCTCTACTATAATCTGACTTATCATTACTTAATATATGATTAAATTTTAGCCTTAACTCTGTCTGATGTCAGGTACTGTGTGTGGGACTGCAGTCCCCAAACTTTTTCTTTTCTTGTTGGTCCATAGCAGGAGGAGGAAGTAGAGTGGGCACTGCAGTC
The DNA here is from genome assembly GCF_026225935.1 of Boleophthalmus pectinirostris. Taxonomy (NCBI): domain Eukaryota; kingdom Metazoa; phylum Chordata; class Actinopteri; order Gobiiformes; family Gobiidae; genus Boleophthalmus; species Boleophthalmus pectinirostris. Next base: position 18,170,229 of record NW_026571473.1, read on the forward strand.
TGGTTTTCTCTTTCTTTTTCTCTGTCTCTCTCTCCCTCTCCCTCTTTCCCTCGCTCTCCTTATCTCGGTGTTTGTACACTGTGTGCCAAGATCCAATCAATAGCCACTCGAGCCATGGAGAGAGGAGAAGGTCAGGAGCCACACTGGACCGGCCGGGCTATAGGCAAACTAATGGAGGCACGCGCCAGGCAGAAACATGTGGAGGTGTGGGCCTCGCTGCAGTCATGTTAATCAGAGACCTTTAAACATGGGCTTTTTGTGATAACGTTTGGTATTTCACTGGGGCACTTTTTATATTGCAACCTTGTACAGCAGAGTTTTACAAATTATACTAGTACATAATGTTCTGTGTTTTTGTAAACTAGTAATATAACAGATAAGATGCAGTACAATACCTATTTAAACATGGCTACAGAATGTAAGATTGTTGTATCAGACATGTTTTTAAATCATACTGAAGTTATACATTGTACATTATTATATTATACTGCCATTCAGTGTATGTTTGGAGACAACCAAATGATTTTAAAAGATATTTTGGTTAATGGAAATCTACACACAGTCTGTATACATGTTTCTAGACAAAGCTACTTGCATGGCCAAAATACAAAATAATCTTTGTGCTGTATGTACTCTGTCATACTTGAACTCTGCTATCATTGTATCTGAATAGTTTAACTGTCTTTTATAAGAAGAGTTTTCTGTCAAACTTGAAGCTTCTCAACACAAAAGTGGCCAACATGGGGGACAGATACTGGTTGATATCAGTAACCACTTTGGTGTTTTTATACTGGCTTGTGTGTAACAAGTGGTGTGCTTAATTAATTGAACTAGTTAATGGCTCTGTAGTCTTTTTGACATTGGAGCTATTGTGTGAACAGCCGATTGGATTGGGATAGAGGGCCCTTCACATGGTGACTATCTCAAACAAAGGCCACTGCATGAACAAGCTGTTTGCGATTCACAACAGGGTAATACTACAAACACTAAAAAGGGACATGATAAAATGGATGGATCTCAATTAAAGCTGCATATTATATTGCAATAAACGCTGTATAAAATTTAGATTAATTCATAATGACAATTAATAATTCCTACAAGATAATTAGAACTCTGTGGTCGGGGATTCATTTTAGATTTTTCCCCAGACTAAACCTCTACTGTTTACAGTTCATATCCATTAGTTATCACATAATGCTTGTATTACCATTAAACAGCCATGATCACTCTTCAGATATAACTGTTAGCTTAGCTGTGGCTCTGCAGTGGTGTCGCTGTAGCCTGTAGTGACGGCAGACAGGAGAGAGCTGGCAACACTTGAGTGAGGAAACCGCTTTTCCCTGAGCCGAGGTAAACAGCTCCTGATAAGGCTGCACTTTTTCTTTATAGTGGCAGACTGTTCATGAATGCATTAGCTGTGGCCTAAACATCAAACAGTCAAAAACACATTTTAAATAAGAAAATGTAAAAGAAAACGCAAACAGCTACATCAGTGACTGGAAATTCAATTTTCACTCCCTCTTCCTCTGTAACTCACTTCTAATAAAGTTTGGTCTTGTTTTTTCTGCTTTAACTTCAGCCTTGCCAGCAATACCTCTGCTGCAGTCTATTCCTGTTTTCACCTCAAATAGTTGTTGGTTGGAAAGTTGTGCTTTCATATCAGTTATGCCACAAAACATTAGACACATTTATGTTTTTTCACCTTAAACATGCTAAAATACAGAGTGTTATTAATTTAATTTTGGAGAAGTAATGCTGTCAGTTTAATCAGTGTTTTTAAGCAATGTAGACCAACAACCATGGTACCTGATTTTTTTTATTCATTTTATTTTACTTGACACGGGTATTGTTTACAAGTCAGTGCAGTTTGTGACCATCTCCCCAAAACTGGATGAATAGAAAAGGCTGTGTCAACCAGATCCAGTTTCTTTGAATACATTTTATACTACTTCTTTCTTGTTAACTAAGTTCTTCTCATTGTGCATTGTGTCTTGTTTCTTTCTCTGTTTTTTCACAGATAGTTGGTTGGCCTTGGAAAGTTGTGCTTTTCTTTCCTTGGCAGCAGCTAACAGGTATCTAGATTAAAAGAGCCACGATATTCATTGTCTAATAATATGTTAATCACTGCCTTCAGCACTGAGACAACTCCGGGAGATGTTCTCAAAAAAGGAAAGGTCATCGTTGTATCTTTGCAGGTTTCTTGGCAACATTTGCGTTTTTTACGTGCCTTCTATTTACCTCATTAGCATGTGACCCTTTATTCTTTTTGTAGCATCTTTAGCGCTCGAGTCTTTGGCCCATAGTCGAGGAAGGCCTGGTCTTGTGGGAGAGGCAGATAAGCAGGTTTATGATCTATGCCTTCACGTTACAGTGGCGGAAAACCTCTTATCTCCAACCAATAGTCCCCCAAGGAAACTGAATGCTTTATTACAAGAGCTGCACCTATGCATCTCTCCTATCTTTCTGCCTATCAACAAAGTGGTAATGAGGGCGAGATGGCCAGGATTGGAGGAAATGCATTAGGTATGGTTTGTTAATGTGAAATAGGAAGGCTGTGTGCCTGCCTGTGGTGTTTAACTTAACTCTTTTCAACACAGCCTGGGTCAAGCGTATGTGCCGGAATATGCAGATAAATAGATTAAAGAGTCACAGGTGAAGCTTTCCAAAATGGATTGTTCACACGGCGACGACCCCTATTATAATGTTGGCACAATACCAGCACACATTTTGGGTTAGTCAGACAGAGATAATATTTATTTAGAAAATTGGAACTTATTCACACTTAATGGGTTCGTCTCACTGTCTCTTTTCTCCTTCAGTCTCCTCCTCATCTGTGGCTTTGCATGAATAGATAATGGAAAGTTCTGTACTGTTCATTTCACCAGCTGCCGGGTCGTTAAAAAGCTTTAGAAATTAGAAGGAAGAAAAATGATGATTTAACTGAGCCTTCGCAAGTGAAATCTCTCTCTGTGCCGTCTTTACATCTGCCTCGAATTGTGTTTTGTGCACATTCTTTTGTTAGCTTGTTAGCCGTTGGTTGATTTGTTGACTTGTTTGCATAATCTTATTGCTGTACAATTTTAAGGTATAAAATGTCAATCTCAATTACATTATTTATATATTAGCATTAGCATTATTATATTATTATTATTATCAGCCTTATAATTTAGCATCTTGTGGTAAGTTAAGGTTTGTAACCTCCTGCATCTAATACTAACTCTATAGTCCAATCCTCCTCCTTCTTAAATAGAAAAGGAAGACACTAGACTGGACTAACGCCTTAGGAGAGGTGCTGCTTTCTGAGGTGCTAATTTTTCAAGTTTCAAGAGCATTATTTTCTATTTGTGAATAACACCCTTTAACCAGTCAAAACCAACATTCTAATTCCATTCACATGGTGTAATTACTAAACACATGGTCTCTTATTGGATAGGATTTTGTGGTGTAGCAGTGTGGCTTTGTAGAGTGCGCATTTACCCCTGAACTTGCAAATCTAACCCCTTAAACCCATCTCTATTCCCCTGTACACTGTAGTGTGTATGTCATAGCGCATTCAAGTTCTTTTAGTTGATGTTCTACCCACCTTTCAGTTTTCCAAGGCAAATCCCTCTCTCCCCCGAGGGCAGTGTTACAGCTCATGTATCTGTCCTGCCACAGAATATTTACCCGCTCGTCTTCAGAGATGGCTGTGAGGAAGGAACAGTGTGCAGGAAGTACTCGGTCCATCTCATTTGGGTGTCAGCACTCTGTTTCCCAGACGGACACAAAGGAGTGACAAAACCGACAGCGTTCAGGGCTTTTAATAAATCAGAATACAGCTTTGTGACAGTGTAATTGCTTTCCCTTTTGCAAAAGCCTAAATTTACCAGCGAGCGGGGATAAGAGCGCACAGGAGGGAGAAAAACAACAGTCATGGAGAGCAGGCTTGTACAGTAGATCATTTGTTCAGGGGGAAAAAGAATGAAAATTAATGAAAAGAGAGTTGCTCGTCCTCTAAAGGCAGCCATGCTTGAAATTCACTTTGAAGGAAACTTAATTTGTTGTAAATGGGCAAAAAACATATTAGGGTGCGACGCGATGTGGGCCGCTCCGTGTGTCCCGTGTCTGTCTGTCTGTCTGTCTGGTGGGGTGTGCTTATGGCAGATGAGAACGCCATGCTCTGAATAGCTCAGCTGAGAGGAGGGGAACACAGGAGCCTGTTAATAACTCCAGTAACAGCATTCTCTTTCTACATGACTGCTCTCCAGTCCTCCCTCATAGCACATTGCCATACAACTTCAGGACGTGTAGAGCAACTTGTCAAAAGTTACTTGTAGAGAATAAAGTTTGCCTTGTTCAGGTGCATGTTTGAAAAGAAGTGTGTGTGAGGCATTGTTTCCATTAGAGCTGAAAAGCTTCAATGACGTGAATGTGAACTTGCAGTAAACGTTTAGGGCTTGTTCCCATTCCTCTATTGACCAATAGTGGTATTGCAAGAGATGGATAAGGCTAATACTACTACTATAATGTAATAATAATGATACATTCGAGAGTGCTTTTTTGGACACTTTCCATTGCATTATTTATTTGCTCTACATTGGGTAAAGGTACTATTTTTAGCCACAGCTGCTTTGGGGTAGAATGACGAAAGTGAGGCAGCTAATCTACGCCATCAGCCCCTCCGACCACCACCAATCACTCACTTACACACCACATTCATACATACTGAATGCCTTGATGAGTGAAGTGTCTTGCTTAAGAACACAGCAACAGTATGCACTATAGCCACTGCTGCTCCACTGTGGCAGGCGGTATTCCCAGCAATTCTTTAGTTACTTTTGGTAGTGTCGTCAGCACAGACTAAAGTGTTTCTGAATAATGTTTTTGAATGTCTAGTAAATATAGCATAAAGCGTACAGTCTGCAGTATTAAATATTAAGTGAATTAGCAGAAAGTTTATTCAGATTTTATGTAAAGCAGTACCTTGTCTGTGCTTTCTCTGCTGTTTGTAGTTTATACCAGTAAACTGCATGACTGGGAGCTAATTCAGTGCCTGTACATTTCTGCAGGGTTAAATGACTTTGAATTCCAGATACAGCGAATTGATCCAAGCCAATCTGTTTAGTGATAAGCTGGAGCCTGGAGCCCGGCATGAGTGACAGATCCAGCTTAAACACAGTGATTCCAGACCTCGCTGCTGCCTTATCCTTCTGCCTACAGTTATATACCCCATACTCAACAGTTGGGCATGATGGGAATATGTAATGAACCACGTCAGACTTTGCATGACATGAAGCCCTTGACCCAAACCGGTGCTACAAGCTCTCTTCTGTGCTCCAATTGCAGACGCTCTCGAGTGGATGAGAGGCTATGAATGCTTTATGCTCTTACACGCAAAGAGAGTGTTTCTGGAGTCCTCCACTTAGCAATGTTCTCCATGCTCTTCTAAAGAGCTCAGATTCGTATGCTACACTGCTGTCTACAGGAAGCTTGTGGAAACTGGATGCTTAATTACACCCCAAATTGAAAAGGTCATGCAATATCAATGAACTTATGGCTAGGATAAAGTTGATCTTTTATGTGGTGCTTGTAACCCTCTTCAGTCTAGCCCCACTCTCTCTAGTCTAGTGGTTCTCACCATCCTCAGGCAGGGACTCTAGCCGGTCCATCCCCCCAGGCGCAGCCCTTCTGATGCGGGCCACTAGCTCCGGACGCCCCCCGGGTTCTGCTGTCCCTTGATAACAAACAGTCCCAGCCAAGCAAACCGCCTCCCTACGCCTATGCAAGCATTTGGTCCACAAACAACTTGCTCTTCTCTAGGTAGAACTCAACAAAATGCATTCTTCCATTCTGCCCATTTTGAAGCTGAAGGAAATGACAGTAGCATTTTTTGGCCTCTCTCACCTTGCGTCTGGTCGCTTTATCTGAACATAGCCACTTGTGTGTCTCTCTCTCTCTATGTGTTTGTGTGTGTGCATGTGTGTGGACGGGTTTTTATCACATTTTGGGAACTAAAACCTGTGTACATACTTATACCTTATAGGGACAAAAACAGGTCCCCATGGAAATCCTTTATTATTTCATCAAAAACAGTAATTATTTCATTAAACATGGTTTAAACTTCAGATATGAGTTAAAATTGATTAAGATGTGTGACATGTGGTTATTGTTAGGCTATGACTATGGTTAAAGTCTCCATTGGTCTCCAGAAATTTAAAGGCCCTATATTACTCAAAATTGTCAAATCTAAATTGTAAATCTAAAGCTTCTCTGTCAAATGAACAGCTCCTTTTACCTTTTGTTCAGTAGAGATTGTCAGTCCAGGACTGAAATCATTCAAATAATTTTTGTGACGTTGTATAGAGTTTAAAAACACAGTGGAGCATTTCCTGTGTTACCACATAACATCACAAGTGTTTTCTGAGTTTGTGTGTTAAACATGAGTGAATGAAACAAAACACAACTCCAGATATGTGACAAAAAAACAACATTATAACATAGATCAGAAAATAGCGTAATATGGGCCATTTAATGTAAGTCAATGTAGTGTCCCTGCAAAGTGTGGAAACATGATTTGTGTGTATGTGTGCGCGTGGGTTGAATGAGAGAGATGGATGCCCCAGTCTGGGCCTCTCTCCTAAGGCGCCCTGTCTCCTGCCTCTCCTCTGCCCGCTTGCCCCTCACCTGCATATTGTGATGTAGTGCCTGTGTTGAGCCAGTCGATTGGCTTTAACAGGACTGGGGCACAGCGGCCAAATTGAAAGGGATTGCGGCCTGCTCTCCATCAGAGTCATAGCAGAGAGTAGAGCAGGGTCCGCTGGGCTATGAGAAGACATTTTTTCTTGGTTTTCCTTGGTTGTAGGCTGGAATAGATCTATTTATCAACATCATAATCAGCTGGACAACTCTCATTTTTAGTTTTGGGTTCATTGATCGCTTCCTTATTGCCCTCTTTTGCAATAAACCACACACCATAGCTTCCGAGAGAAACTGGTCAGTTAAAAGGAAGTTCTTTCTCATATTGCATAGATCTAAAGTTACTGTGAATCATTATGGCGATTGTGGCTTAGGATGTAGCATGGTTGTCCAGTAATGGGGAGAATAGTGCTCCAAATGTATATTGTTATTGTGCCCTTGGCCAAGATACTTCTCTTGTTATTACTGTGTGCCCAACCTGTAACTTCCGAGTCTTGAAAAAAAGTTCAAAGGCAGATGCTTTGTTGCTTTACAATTCTGCTGACATCAGATTAGATCAGATATCAACTATTTGAGGAGTCTTACTAAATACCCAAATTTATACCATGATCAGTGAGAAGTCTAACTGACATGCATTATGTTGCGTTCATGTGGCTTGGGAAATTGGGTTTCCGATATGAGATGTCAGAGTTCCAGCTCAGAAAGTCAGGATTTTGACATCACCAATAAGATCATTGAGTCTGCAGCTTTAAGACAGCTTCACGGTGTGTTCTGCTCTTCTGCTTCTTGTTGTTTAAATCTCACATATAACACAAATCATAATTTTGAGCATTATTTAAGTCGGTGTAACATTATGAAATACATCAATGATCCAAGTAATTGATTGGCCTACCCCTAAATGATTAAGTAAATAAACCACACTTGACCTTGTACAATAAAGCTACTCCTCAGATCTCCAGAGACGACAGGGCCATTAAAAATGAGGCTCTTTAACTTGTACATCAACAGTCTAGTCAGCCAACAGGCTCAGCAGTCAGTGTCAGCTATGAGACAGGGCCATAATCCAATTCTGGTTTTTACACGGCGTCATGCCTTTACCTTCGACAGCATGATTGATGCGTATGTAAATGTGTTTTGAGGAGGGCTCTGAGCGGCTATTTAAAGCGGACATTTAGGGTTGCCCTGTCAGAAAACAACAGGGAGCAGGAGACTGGAATACAAAATCAGGACAACTATTGATCCATAAATGAAAGAAGATGGACACTAGACAAGGCATTGTTGTAGCTGTGGAGCCTCGTGAATTGGCAGCAAGTCAGTTTGACACTTGGGAGCATCCAAAAAGACCCAAGCAGGAAAATGTTAGACCCTTTTCAAGTGCTATCTCTATTGTGCACTCAAACTCTTGTCCTCTTTTTGCTTTTGCCATTTGGAAAGTGAATAGACAACACTTCCAACATGGAGGTACAAAACAAATCTCTATTCTGTGCCAGTGAACATCTCTATCTACACATGCTATTGCGGGTCGTCCCTTGGCTTCAAAGCCTACCTTTTGAAATGTGGCCACTAAAGTTAAACAACTCCTGGGTAACAATAGGTGACAGTTTCCTCAAATCTTTCCCGCCTGTTTCCACGGCAACCGAGGAAAGAGAGGTGCAAAAGCAAGAGAAGGAAGCAAGGTGGTAACAAGTCTTGTCACCATCACTCATGCACACATCCACTGTTGTAGGAAGCTATCAGTCACTGCAGTCAAGTGTTTCCGACTTGGACTTAGCATTCAGGCAGTCGGCTATGGCAGTGGCACCAGTAATTTCTTTGAATGTTGTCAATGAAGCGTCTAAAACAGAAGGGCCAATGCATTTGTTTATGATAGACAGCAAGGTCGGCTTTAAATGATCTGACATAATAGATGAATGTAATGTCTCTGGCACAAGCATGCATCTTTCAAATGCAAATATTTGAGTCTAGAAGGAGGCACAAATACACAATAGTTCATTAGTAAATAGTTCATAGAGAGTCACTAGTTCAAGAGCTCTTGTGACAGCTTAGTTTAATATATGTTCAGTCTGTTAGTGTGTAAACAAATGCAGCATCTATGCAGATAAGTGAATGTGCACTACATGAAGCAGATGTTTTGCTTAAGGAGGAGACATAAAACATGCGCCTTGATATTCTATGTAACTGTAAAAGATCTACTGTTGTGAAAAGGAAAGGTGTTAATTCTGATTCTGTTATAGGCTGATCTTTCGGGGTAACCATAGCTGCTATATGTCAGCCTGCTGTGCTGTGAACATAACAAGCTCAAAGTATTTCAAACTAAGCATCTCTAACCCATTAAAGCACACAGAAATTGTTCATTATAGTCAGCCTTTCAAAATGTGTCTTCTTGTCAAAAATGTGCAATAAAGACCCATGTTTATGTGACAAGTTTCAAAGGAAAGAAGGAGACAAAGGGAAAACATCTCTTTTGAAATTGTTTTTGATTTTCTTTTGCTATCAACCCTCCTGGAAATTAAGAATATATTGGTGAGTAACATCAATATTTTCTCAACCATTTGATGTCACACAGTGAGGCTCCAGACACAATCCTCCACAATTCTGGTTTAGGAATTAGTTTAACCAACAATGACTACCAATGTCTTGACTAGTAAAAATGTGGGCATAAGTCTAACATTCAAAGGTGCTCTGTGTAAATTTTTTGGAGGGAAGGCTTGTCTCCATGGAGATCATATTGTTTCACCTGGAATGCTCCACAGAATGGCATAAAATGTATGGTGCATTTATTCAATTGCAGGTATTTTATGGCAAAATCCACACAACTAAAATACAAAAGCATGCCTTGTGAGTGGGGTTGTCCTTCTGAGCTGTAATTTGCCCTTGTGACATTATCTGCGCGTCTTGGAGATGTCAAGTTTTTCAACCCTCCACCCAAAAAGTTACATAGTGCACCTCTGAAACGCTCCCACATTTCTAAATAGTTTTGTGTAATCTGGTAAAGTGATTTTGAAATGGTCCATGAGTGTTTCCAGGGAGGAGAGTTGGGAGTTGGAGCACAGAGAGGAGGGGGAGGGCTGGATTGATGAAGCGAACCCTCAGTGGACAGGCCTGTCGACAGTGCCATGTATCAGCAGGCCCATCATCATGGCTCATTTGACAGTCTGATCATAGCACTTCTGCTCCACGCGGGTGAACGTGACCACCTCACTGTGATGTTTCTGCCTCATGTCTGCAAACATAGCACAAAGAGAGAGTGAGGCCCATCCCTAAGGAACCGCCATCTGCTGCTGTAGCCCCCTCACTCCTGCTCCAAAACGCTGGTAATTAACAAGTACTATAGGCGTAATGTAAATCGGCTATTTCTGCTCTGCTATATATGTGTGTGGGCAGGTTGGGAAAACATCACAGGATCTCTAGCCTTTTAATTAGACCGTGTTTATGGCAATTACTACTTCTTCTTTGGTGGCTATGTATAAGACTGAATACTGAATGTCTGAACCTGGAATGAGTTTAAACTGTGAATACCAGCACTGTAGTTTCAAGTGATTGGAAATATGAAATTAGAAAAAAAAAAAAAAAAAAAAGACATAAATCCATGCATATTCAAAACTAGAATTTCGGATTTTTCTTTTTAGTTCTAGTTTATGCTTCTGAATTTGTGATTCTTTAGATTATGATCATGCAGACACGTCACACATTTACACAAGATAATAAAAACTAATATTTTGTATAAGTGAACTATTGGCATTATGTTAAATTTTTTGGGAGACATTTAAAAAACAGGAAAATTGGTGTACCAGATTTAAGAAGGGCCAAGCTGTCAACTTAGAGCATACCTAAAATGATAATTTATGGTCTTTGTTGATACTCATACTTTTAGTCATTAGTCAGGAAGAAATTCTGAAATATTATGTATTGTATCTTCAGTAAAGTGGTATTTTATCTCATGCAGATTAAGCATAGAAACTCCAGCCATATGTTTTCCTGGTAAAACCTGACCATGTTCCTTGTGTTTTTTTTATCATTGGCTGCTTTGTCCTACTGTCTCACATGAGGAGTTTGATCACAAATATCTCACTATCCAATTACCAGGTGAAATTGGCTGTTTAATTTTACTGCCCCAACCAAGGAGCTTTCTGAGAGTGATGGCCGCTCAGTTATCACTCTCACTCCACCTTGGGCAAACTGCTCATCTGAGAAAACTTTGGATTTGGACCTGAAAATAAAAAGAGAAAATATTAATCAGGGTTGCTGACATTGTGATCCATCCACTTTTTTCTGTCCTTCTACCTATATATAATTGTTTAAGAGTAATGAGGTGGAAAACAGGACAGTGAATCAAAAAGAGAGACTCTTATAAGAAGAAAATCATGCTCACTGTTGTAAACTTGACTGATAAAACACCGCAATTCCGAGGCCCTAATAATTATGGCCTACTTCTGTGCTGTCCATCTTCAGTATGCACCGCTTCTTCCACGTCTGCAATCATCAGGCAATAAAGCACACAATTAAACAAGGCCATTCAGATGTCAAATCATAATGCACTGTTGTATGACCAATTCAATGCAGTCCTGGTTAACTCCCGTAGTGGGGTTAACCATTTCTGCTGTCTAATGTTCTGGAAATTAGCACACGGTGAAAGTGTTGTCACGTGTAACAAGGGGATTAGACGGATGTTTAGAGGACAAAAGAACAAGTGGAGTGTTTGGAAGAAGAGCAAGAATATTAAAGGTGCACTGTGTAACTTTTCTGGTGGAGGGTCCACTACCTGTTTGTCTCCATGGAGATGTTTCTGCTTTGCCTGGAATGTTCCATGTATGACATTAAACAGCTAACATTTATGTGTTTCTTTTGCACAAACATACAATTATTCCTTCCGTGAATAGGGGCAACTCTCCATAGATCTGAACTGTATCGTACTTGTCTCCCTTGTGATAAATAGGTTTAATCTATATTATGGAACCTTCTATGGAATGCAATAACATCTCCATGAAGACAAGTGGGTAGCGGACCCTGTACCAGAAAAGTTGTGCAATGCACTGTTAAGAAAATAATTATCAAAAAATAATTTGACAGACCAAAATTTTCTATATTTATTTGAGGTTGACAAAGTGCCCAAAGCTAATTATGGAAGTTTTTTTTTTTTTTTTTCCATTTATTTATTATAATAAGGTCATTCTAAATAGATGAATCTTGGCTATATATTTTGATAGTGTAAATACAGTTTTTTATATATATATATATATATATATATATATATGTATGTATATATATATATATATATATATATATATATATATATATATATATATATATATATATATATATATATATATATATTTATTTATATTTATATTTATATATATATACACACATACGCACACACACATACATATATATATAAAATATAAAATATTTTGTATGTTTGAAATTCTATACTGATGAAGAAATTGATCTTCTTTGTGCTAGTTCAAAGCATGAAAAAGAGAAAACAGTTGTTGTGGGATGAGGATTTACTTTAAAATCCCGTATCAAATAAAAATCGTTGTTCGTGGTTGATTTTTTTCTGGAAGTCTACCGTAGTGAGCTGTTTTTCTGTGTGGTCAATCCCAATCTGATGTTTTTACTTCTGCTCGAGTGTCTGGTGGATAGATTTCTTGTAAATAAGATAATTCAGACATGACTTTGAGGCTGAGCAAGGGCAGGACAGCGTGAGCAGGTGGGGCAGATAGCATTGATTTGGATCAGGGTTGAGAAAACGTCCTGTTAGAAGTGTGTGTATGGGCCCATTAGAACAGGCCAGGGAGTGCTTGGGCTGTCTGCATAACATCAAACTTCCCTGTCTTCTTCAGATCAGAATTACCACCTTAGATGAGAATGAGAATTTTAATTAGAGCTGGGGGCTATCTCATCTGGCTGTGTGTATGGAGACTATAAGACTAATTCCCAGCACACACGTTGTCACAGCTCCTCCAGCCCTACCTTCACAGACCACTTTGTCCCTTCTTTAATAGGCTCTTTGTTATCTACCTACTTGGGTCTGCCAGGTACTTAGGGCCCACCATAGGAATATTAGGGATTCTGATGAGGCAGGCAGCTGTGTGCGCTCACGCAGATGGTGCTGGCCGTAATCAGTGCTCTCTGAAGAACGTCTCTCCTATCTCCCCCAAACTTATCCTTTTTATGATTAGAAAACACCGAGCTGCAAATTGTTATGAACAAGACAGATATATTTACTGGCAGGATAAAATACAGTGGCGCCAAACAATTCAATCGCTTTTTCAGGTTGATTCGCATTTCTGAGTGCACTCTCCCAGATGAGGACATTGGGTGGAAGCATGTGCAGCATTTAAATTGGCCCCGCTCTAAATAGGTATAATATTGTGTGATTGGATTTGGAGAAATGGAGACCTTGTAGAAATGGTGTGCTTTATGTTCAATTTGTTTGTTACAGCGGTCAAGGACAGCAGCATAGCCTCATGGGAGAGGCTTGGCCAGGGATGATCAAATCAACTAGGTACAAAACAAACGAGAAAGATCTGAAAACAAAACACACTTTGCTTTGTGAATTAGCTATGCTGCATAAAAGTGTGTCACCTGATCACGTGCTGGCAAAAATGGTCGGGTTTGCAATTTTGTGGAGGATTATTCTCATTTCATTTACACTTCGTAACCAGAATGCATGCGCTGGCCTGACACTGCAAATGGAAATAGGGTCTTGAATGGCATTTATTGTGAGCATGATTTAAACAGGAAACCAAGGAGCTTATAGAAATGCATATGATTTTCTTTCCTTTTCTATACTGTGAAATGTTCAGGTTTTCATGGAAAAGATAGCATGACAATGTAGTAATGGGGGATTTGACCAAAGTGCCTCACATGCACACATTCCCTCTCTGGGTATTGTATAACATATTGTAAAAGCAATGATATGTAAAATGTTATGGGGAGCTCATTGGGCTTATGACAGATGACATTATTTAATCGCTCCACACCATGTGGTAGTATGCTACTCCTGTAGCCACAGCTGCCCTGGATACACTGATGAAAGTGTCTTGCCTAAGGACACAACTTCACAATGAACTGGTCCAAGCAGGACTCAATCCTCTAACCTCTTGTATAACCAGAGGCTCTAATTACTGGATCAACTCAAAAATGTACTTTTGGCATTATTAAACATTTTCTTCTGACAAATATATAGATTTATACTTAAATGTTTATAGTTGCTTTTTTGTTTTTTGTTTTATTTTATTCCGTTTCATTTGTTTTATAGAGTATAGTGAGAAGTATTTAACCCACAACTTTAAGGCTGTTGAGCTACATGTTTTTACCTATTATTTAACCTTTCTTTATTTCCGTACTTGCTGAGAAGAGCACTGTGGTGGTAAGTCTTGTCAGGTGCAGGCTGGGACCTTATCAATGGAGTGGCGCGCTTGGTAATTAGTGCTATAATAACCTCCCTAATTCAACCAGCCCTCTGCCTCTTTCTTTCCTCTCCTCCATTCACTCCTTCACTTGTTCCTATTGCTTTCTCTCCATACTGTTCTGTCTCTCCCTTTCCCAGGCCTTCTCTGTCCTTCACCCATGTGGATCTCATGCCAAATGAGTGAATTTGTTTCATTAGCGTGTGTTGGGGCTTAAGGGAGAGCCGGTAGTGAATAGCTTAGCACCGCTCAGAGGGGTCAATGAGCTGGTTACAGACTAATGTTTAATACCACACTGTTATTCAGACAGGACCAGGCTTTATCACTTCCTGCGCCCATATAAGGTGACCAGGAACCTGCTCCGTTACATATGTATGGGCTTGCGGTCGCAGCACTAATGATAATGATTGTACTTTTAATAGCATCGGTTTTAGCGACCGAAGTTGAGAAATCCTAATAGGGCAAATGAAGAACTTTCTGAGTCAGCAGAGTAGAAAGAAAGTAGAAAGGCAATTTTTAGTCCTCATTTCCATGCAACGAGGCAATGAAGTGCTAATATATACATGGTGCTACATATTATTACTTCTATTATTAAAGAAAGGGGCTATAATGGCAAGCCTCCAGAGCAAGAGTTGTGCCTTGTGCTGCCTGTGAAATTATAGTTGTAAAAGCATATTACAGTATAAAAAGTACACACAACACTACTGCAAGCACAACAAATATAAACATGGAGTTAATGTCTTTTAAATCTATCCACTCAATAAATACAAAAATGTAAATCTGCATTAGTACTGCATAATCTAAAAGTTCAGTGTTATATTTATAAGACAAGTTATAACATATAACGTTACACTCATACTGCAGGCTGTGCAGCTCTGGTCTGGTGGCCACAAGTATTCCATATAATTCAGCAGCATGAGCTCAGAGCACACTGCGTGGGGTCCAGTGGTGGCAACAGAGGTGGAGGGAGCACTCCTGAATGATTCTATTGGGAGTTTATTTTTACCAGACACCTGAGCTGACCACAAGCCTTTCCTTAATAAATGAATAGTTATCAGACGAACAAATGATCTCACGCATGCAGTGTTCAAAGACGGTGACCTTAACAGCACAGCAGAGCTCCAGTCCTTGTATGAGTGTCACACCACAACTAAACCTGCAGTCTGAGCAAGGCATTAGCCTTTTTTGTCTCCATAGGGAAAGTTTTCGCTTTTTCCTTTTGTGAAGAACCTCAATGGAGAGGGTTTGTTAGCCCAATAAAAGGAAAGAAGGGTCCTCATCATCATCAGAAATGGAAATAGTAACATGTCCATAATAGTGTATTGTTCTCTTTAACTTGACCCTCACAGTCTGTATGTGTGCAGTCATAGCACTTTAGTTTTGAGTCTGTTGTTGTTTGTGTAGAACAGAAGTGAGTGTAGAGTACAGCTGTCTGTCTGGTTTGTGCACTGCTGGAGGAGGCCTGGGGAGACATTTGGTTTTCTCAAACTCGTACAGACGCGTGTGCAGCCACTAGAGGGCTTTTTGGCACAAACCCTTTCTTGTGGAGCTGTGTAATGCGATTGGTCCTGACTTATACCCCAAACTGCCCTGGTCTGCCCCTCTGAGCACTTGTTAGCCCCTGCTCCCGTCTCTTCACCCCACCTCCAATTTACACGCTAACCCAATTAGCATCTCGTCAATAACGCTCAGCATTTCATTTTGCTGCTTTAATTAACAAATTCAATTTGCTTGAAACTGCTGTGAAAACAAATTAAAAGCACAGCAAATTAAAGGCGCTCGGTTCCACTGGATATAGCTAAGGTGATTACAGATGCATCTAACAACAGTTTTCTTGTTTGTTTTGTCTCGGGAGAGAAATGAGCCTCTGGAGAGTGCAGAGACCTTGACTGGGACACTGGTGTAAATCGTACTGTACATTTGGAGTAATGCAGCATTAAGAAGAGCCATGGAGAGGCCCGCTGATTGGAGGGCAGATCAGAGACGAGGATTGTTTGTGCCCCGGGAGTCCTCACCTGTTACTAAATATGAACATTTGTCAGAGAACTGAGGTCAATGAGACAGCAACACCACCTTAATGAATATTTTCCAAACCAGGAGTTTCACACAGT
Source organism: Boleophthalmus pectinirostris (assembly GCF_026225935.1). NCBI lineage: Eukaryota > Metazoa > Chordata > Actinopteri > Gobiiformes > Gobiidae > Boleophthalmus > Boleophthalmus pectinirostris. The sequence goes on from NW_026571473.1 coordinate 18,186,433, forward strand.
ATATCAACAATTAGATCTCTCTGAATTATTGTGGTATCCCAAAATGCAGTAGGTGTCTTTTGGATTTTACTAAACTTTTTACATAGCCATATATTTGTTTGTCCATGTCCCATCTCATCAGATCTCAGAAGCTAAGCTTGGCCAGGCCTGGTTAGTATTTGGTTGGGAGACTACTGAGAATACCAGGCACTACAGAGGCTGTGGTTTGTAGTGTCCTTAGTCACTTCAGCCACATTTTCCATTTCAGGGGATATCCATTTGCTTTTGGAGTTTGTTTATTATGTGTTAACCAGAATGTGATTTTGGAGGAAACACCCTATATTGTAGAAATGTTCTGTTATTTTACTGATCTGCTGATTTTGTAGTGTTTGTTATGGATTCATATTTCCTATACTCAAAGTTGTTGCAATCACAGTTTGAAGACATTCCTATCCAAAGTTGGTGGTTCGATCACAGTACATTATGCTTTTTTGTCATTGAGCAGTACACTTAACATTCCTTAACTGCATGAATGTGTTTTTTTGACTAAAGTCATTTGAGATTTGAAGTTATTAAACCCAGCTTTTATTTATTATTTTAAATATTTAAGTTGGAAGAGAAGAACTTAGCTTTTTTCATTTCCTTAGCCATAGTTTGAATGTCTTATCATTAAAATTGTCTGATCTCATGCGCCTCCCTTTTTCTGCTTTGTTCTGGGCTCCTCCTGCCCTGACACTCATCTGTGATTAGAAGCTAGCCAACAGTGCATCCATCTGCTCAGCACATCCACATCTGGAGAGGGCGGTGGCTGTTGTGACTGGGAGAGGCAAAGGATCTTTCATTCTGAGCGCTTTAATTGCATGTGGGTGTGCGTGTGTCTTTGTGTTTTTGTTTGCTTCCATTGCATCTCTGTCAAACTCACTTTCCCCTCCCTGTCTGCGCTCCGCTAACAGCTAATTATTGTCCCGTTTAATTACAAGTAGTGGCCGGACCTGCACCAGTCTGTTCCAAAGTCTGATTGAACCACACTAACGCTGTTTCATTTTGTTCCTAATATATTTGTCAATGTCTACTTAAAGTCTGCATGATTTGGGGAGAAAATGTTATTGTGATTTTTGTATTGTGATTGTGATTAGATTTAAGTTTTGTAAAAAGATTCAGTTCAGAGTGAACATTTTAAACAACTCCAAGATTTGAGAAAACACTGGAATAACTACTAAACTAATACAAGAATCCCTTGTATATCAGAACAAGTCTGTGGTTTAAATAACAGGATTTTCAATAAGAAGACATATGATATTTAGTTTACAGTGTACATTCTATTATCTGAATTACTACACTCTTTGTGATTCATAATTATAACCCACTCAAATAATGATTTTGATTTGATTGCGATATATTGTTCAACCCTTTTCTACTTGTTAGAAGATTCAGGTGTTGAAAATAGATTTAAATAGTAAATATATGGTGTTTTGAAAAACTGAAAAAGGCAAAGACAGATTCAAGATCTACACAACCTCTCTACTGGATCCATAAAGACAATAAAGCAGTCGTAACATACACGTCTTCTGACCTTCAGCTCCAATTAGACCCAAGAACAGATGCTGAACTTTTCAACTTTACGCCGTGTCTATTGATACTCTCCTCTGCTGTGGTCAGAAGAGAAAGATAGTCCAGTCAATATTCACCTACACCATTCTTCCAGATACAGGTTTTAAAGTTTAAAAGTTCTCAAAAACAATGCCAATACATTCTCAGCTCTCTGTAAAGAAACATATTAAAGAGCAACATCTTGATATACTGACAAATGTTCATGGCTGTTCAGTCCACAGCTGTCAGCAGGAGTTCATCGATTCAGAGGCCGATGGTAAATACCAGGTCACTTCACCTGCACTCCATCAGTCATGGGTCAATCACAGCCCAATGGGACAGTAATGATAGGACAAAGTCTGCTGTCTGACCAAACTGTCCTTCACATTGTAGTGTTCACAAATCAAGCATGCCATCAGTGTCTCCTAACTCCACCGTCCAAAAGTCTCATTGATTCTTTGCTATGTCATTGAAGATGCTCAAGCTGAAAGTGTGATAGTAACCTAACTGTTGACAATGGAAGGTTTAAAATATAGCAGTTCAATAAACACATGCAATAATTCACCTTATCTCACCCAGCCCACTTTTGCCTCTGAATGCTAACCTGCACTTCTGTTGTGGGTGGTGCTTCTGGTTAAGCTCATTAATTTAAATGGAGATATAGAGAAAAGTCTCCTCGCTAATGCACCCTTTTTCTGGGTGGCTTGAAAACCACTTTGTAATGTAGTCTGTATATAGCTTATTTGTTACAAGAATTCCATGCATTTCCCATCATGTTTGTTGATGTCTAAACCACAGACGTAACATTTTTCCATAAAAGAGGATATTTTATATATATTTTTTGTAATTACTTAAATACTGTAAGTATAATTTGATTGCAATGTATTGTGCAGCCTTTATATGCCACATTCTTGAGCCCTGCAGGCTAGTTTCTTTAGTCTTATCACCCTTTTAACTAGTTTAAGTGCCTCTTTGCTCCAAATATTTTATCTTTTAAGTGGCGCTTGGAAATACTCCATGGTCCTTTCCCTTTTAGCCTTGAGTTTGTGGTCTGTCCGGGACAGAGAGACATCACAGATTTCTTACTCACTCTTAACTGTTCATTTAATTGGCTTTCATGAATATTTAATGACAAGCCGCTTTAATTGAATCATATTTGATTGGTTTTAAGGAAGCGCAGTGGTGTGCAGGCATGTGTGCATACTCATATAAGAGCATATAAGAGGCTGATCACATTACTGCAGTGTCAGTGCTGTGGTAGTGTTACAGACCCATCAGCAGGTGGCCTGAGATGTCCTCCGCCTCACTCTCACAACCAATGAATTTTTAATTCTTGGTTTGTTGTATTTTTAACCAAGGACTCCTGGTCACGCAACAAAGCCTGCCACTTTCCCACTGCTCTTTGCATCTCAACATCACACGAATTAGTCCACAATATCAAGAATGCATTTTTGGACACAACTGTTTGTTTGTTTTTATTGTTTCTTTCTTTTTTTTTTTTTCTTTTTTTTGTGCCTGATATAGTCATTCATAGCAATTATGTTTTTCCTAATGATTTTTATTTTTACACTTTAAATGTAGCTTACTGATTATCAAAATATAAGAAATGTTTTTCTTGTCCAAATTTTTATTCAAAATGAAAAAATTAAGTAAATGTTATGCACAAAAACCCTCACAAATTTAAAATGGGCATAGAATATTTGAGACATACATTTAGTAAAGTTATGATAAAATAATATTATTTTGATAGAGAAATTTTGTCAATAATAGCAATAATCATTGTTCTATAGCCTTAATATCAATGGATTCACATTATTCTGAGCAACAACTAATTTACCACTTCACAGTGCAGTTTTATTCTTTATTACATGCCTCCTCACATGCCTGTATTTCTCAGTACGTGACAGCATTATGTCTCTGATTTTACTGGGCCAGACAGCCACGCCCAAACCTAACCTAAAAAGCTCACCCATTATCTCATCCTTAGCTCACTGTGTGCATCTCATCGGGGGACCATGACTAAGATCCACAGACAAAGACATACAAGCGACCCACCTTTTAGACACACGGTCCACTCATGTATTATGTGCGGCGGTCTGGCCAAGCTTCTGGTTTAAAGTGGTGCCTGGGTTGCCCTAAACAATTTTTTTTTTTATCGGGGAAATTTGATAGGTCTTTTTATATGTGTTTTAGTGGTCACTGGGGACATTGGTGAGATTAGATGCAGATGCTTCCTTCCTGTCTACAGAATGACCTCATCAGGAGAGCAGGGAGCTAAAACAGCACACACTAATAATTGATGTATCCCTGGAGCAGTAAAGATCAACAGACAAAGAAGGGACTTGGCGTTTTATTAAATGTTTATCACCTAAACCACTGTCATATTTTTTTACTAGTCACTGCTCCACTCCACCATAAATGCATCATGGATGGGCTTGGCAACATGATGCAATGCGCTGATAGACTAGGATAAAGTCTATTGTGCCACTTTTACATTTTATTTCATGTGTATCATTATCTTTTAAGACAGTTAAATTAAGCTGTTGTTATTTTGTCTTTCAGTGCTCCACATCATAATGTCATGATGCCTGAGTTGTATTGGGACTGTGTTGTATTAATACACCATCAAAAAGAAGCAAAGTGGAGTACAGGACAATACTTTGTTCCTTTGTAATAGTCAGTCAAATATAAGTGTTGTTGCTGAATGACTACTAATGAGAAGTGCATTTTTTTTTAAAATAACATTTAGCATGATTAGCTGTCTATTAACAGTCTATAATATTAATTTCTATAATTCTTAGGTCTGTTAACATGAAACAGAACTACCAGAAACCTAAAAATCACCTCTATTTTTACATGAAATAGTCTCATAATGCAAAATCATAAACATTCATGTAGGTCTTTGCATAAATATTAAAATATCAGTATATCATGATTCTAAATTTGGTGATGCAGTGTTGTTATTGTGAGCTGCTGTATTGTTATTATATCGCTAAGACTGGATTTGGTGTCTTTAAGCATTATTTAGTGGAACGAAACTTACACAAGTAGCGATCTGACATAGAAATGTTGTAGCTAAAATGTACTAGCTTCTTAAAAATAGCAATATAGCACAGAGTATTATGTGTAATCGTGAGGGACCCTGTGACTCCCAGCCCCAAAGCAAGCCACAGCTTTCAAACACTGCAGGCGAATTTCCAAAAAAAGAAACAGAGTTGACTGGGGACTGGTTAACTGTTGTCCATTGGAACACTTCTGTACTGTATCAGACTGATTGAAATATCAGTCTTGTTTTGTTTGTTGACATTTCATAGTTAATTTGCTATACTGGTTTACTAGTATTTATTTGAGTTGTGCATTGAAAATGATTAATCTTGACAATTCTATTCCTTCCATACATGAATGCATCCCTGTAGATTTCTGTTACAAAATGCTGGTTTAGTGGAACGTTTAAAGAAATAAGTGGACATTTATTCTTAGTTCAACACTAATAAACACTATTTGCTCTTTATCTCCCAGCTGTGTAAATAAACAGATCTGCAGTGGCAACTAGAAAGACTGTATTCTAATCTGTTGTTTACATCTTACTCCTTCACTATATTTGCACACATCATATTATAATAGCAATGCCCTATTTTTTCTCTAATGGGATTCCACCTTCCAGCTTTTAATAGTCTTCCTTGAACACACCCAGCACATGCACAAAAGTGAAAACTAGTTGGAAAGTCAGTAAGGCCATGCAATCTTGCCATATTGACTTTAAATTAATTTGGAATGAGCTACAAAATGGTGTGTGTGGGGGATTTGAGCCTTCTCTCCTTTGCCTCTCTCTTCTCTTGGTGATAACAATCAGCAAATATGAAAAGTAAATTTTGGAGGAAATGTTGGCAAATGGGTTTTGGGTAGATTGTGCATGAATATTTAATTTGGTAATATAACAGGGCTTAAGACATGAATGGTTTTGGGTTGCTGTCATTGCTTTGACCCCTCCTCCTCTGTCTCTTCTGATTAAGACTTAGGCTGGACTCCTGATTGGTTCTGTTAATGACCATATTTATACTGATTAGAAGCGTATGGATTTCTTACAGCGAGGGATGGACCTGTCAGGGCTGTAATATAAGAGCCATTTTTTAGTGTGAACCAAGATGGACTCAAAAGAAGCTCAATCTGAAAAAGAGTTTTAGCGAAAGATGCGGCAGTTTGTCTTTTAGTCACAATGTCAATTTTATATTAGTGTGAAGCAAAAGCACATCTTTCAACCTAATACGGCTAATAAGTTGGAAGACGCTCTTAGGCGGACAAATATCAAAACGTATTAGTGAGTGATGCAGCATTCAGGCCATGCCACAGACTGGGACAGTAAAATGGCTTTTCCTGTGCTCAGACCTGGGCTTTTTGGCTGTAGACTTTGTTTATCTTTACAAATACACTCTTTTCCTTAAAGGTGCATTGTGTAACTTTTCTGGTGGAGGGTGGTCAAATGCTTTTCCCCATGGAGATATTCTTGTTTTGTCTGGAATGTTCCATAGTACAATATAGGGATGGGCATGATTAGTCGATTAATCGATAACTGATCATTAAGAATTTCATCAATTACGTTCATTTTAATCGACAAACCGAATGTAGGTTGCTGTGTGTAGCGTGACCAAACAGGAGTCCGTACATGTAGCTCTGCACTCAGAAGGAACGAGACACAAACAGTCGGTCAGGCTGCAATGTACCGAAGTGCAAATGCGAACGATGTGCAACGATGATTTGTACAAGAAAGTCCACGCTTTCCGTTCGGGACAAGTGTGAGTCCATGTGCACAGTGTACAAAGCAGCACATATGTTTCGGTGTCCAGTGGGAAAAAGCTTTACCAGGTGAGAGTCGCGCAATCTCGATGATGAGTCCTCACCTCCTACCTGCTGTACGGTGTCCTGGTTTTGACAAACGCAAATCTGGTCACACTAACCTGTATTCCACTGAGTCATGTCTTTTAATCCGACAGAAATTGACCGCATCAGCGACACAAGAGCTGTAGTTTTATCTTTGCTTAGTTTATGCAAATGACCGATGCGGTTTTAAGTTTTGTTTCTGTGAGAGTTGCTCAAAACTGAATTATTATAATCTAAAACGGATTGATGTGGCTCTAGAATCGTTACGGTTTATATGTCATAAAGCTGAATTTATTTATGCAGATTAGTAGTGCAGATAGTAATAATAATGATGATCATTTTAATATAAAAACATTAATGATTAATCAATAATCGATCGTTAATTCTTCCGACGATCGATTAAGAAAATTTCACCGAATGCCCATCCCTAGTACAATATTAAACCTCTTCATGGAGACCATACCAGACCAAATTACAAGTCAGATCTGTGGAGAGGTAACCCCGCTCACAATCAAAATGCCTGTTTTTCTAGGTGTTTTGAGCTATAAAACCACCTGTAATTGAATAAATGTAAGGTAGAGCCGTTCAATATCATACTGTGGAACATTCCATGCAGAGCAATGACATCTCCATGGAAACAAGCTGGTGACAGACCAGCAACAAGTTACATAATGCATGCAGATACCCACTTTTATTAGACCTGAGAGACAGAATATGGCAAAGGGCTTATTAGTATCCCAAAGCAATGCGATGCTAAGAGTAGCTGGGAAGTGAACTGACCTGAAGTGAGTTGTCTGTAGTGACCAGGGACTCTCGCTGTGATGTAGGAATGCACCAGAGCTTTCCAAAAATGTATAATTTAATATATAGAAAAAAGTTAACCATTGTTCTCGTATCAAAACGTTTTTTCTCTTAACCAAGCCATCCATTTTTCACCCAGTGAAAAGTGGCAAAAACTCACAGAAATTTGCCCAACATTAAAACACCAACTTCTCTAACTTTGGCTATTTCCAATTTCCAAAAATCAACCCCAACCAGGGATCATCAATATTGTATTAAACTTTGCAAAGCATTTCCAGTAAACATCATTCTTTCACAAACTCATAAGGCATTCACCCAAACGGGTTTAAATTTGATACACAATATCTTAAAGGTTGGGGCATCAAAAGTTATCAAAATTTTTGACACATGTCTTACGGTCTCTGCGCAGCAAAGCCACAAATATTGCACAAAATTGATGACATTTTGCATCAATACAAATGGCTTCCATTTGCACATATAAACTCTGATTTCAGTGAAAATTTTATCAGTTATTAAACTCCCTACCCTAAAGCTATTTAATGTAAAATAATTGAGTTTGGCATATTAGCTCGCCTACAGATTGAGATCAAATTTTATTTAATTTTTAGCATAAGTGCAAGTATTGTTTTCCATTTTAACCAGTCAGACAATTTACACTAGCAGTGTCATACTGGCATCTAACGGGCGTCATTATGCTATGTGCCGCTCCAGTTAGATTGGAGTTCTTCAGTGCCAACAGAACGTCTCCAGGCTTTTTAGCCTGGAGCAAGGCAGGAAATAAGCACATCGTGTCAAAATAAACTTCCGATGCCTTTCCAATGCCCTTTCAAAATACTGTAATTTCCGGACTATAAATCGTTACTTTTTTCTCACACTTTGCACCCTGCGACTTATAGAATGATGTGACCAATATATGGATGGATTATCTGTTTGGCACATTGTCCATTCATATACAGTCTATGGTTTGGTATCACAGTGGATGTGCACAGCCTGAGTCCAAAAATGCCCCTGTGTGTGTGCAGGTAACACATGGATCTAGGATGAGCATGAAAGTGCAAAGTTAGCTAGCAGTGTTGTCAGTGAGCTCAAACAGTGTATCAACATGTGATAAAATAAGTTGTGGTGCTAAATTAACATTCGTGAGGGGGACACATACACCCATATGCGATATATGCAGGTGGGTGCATAAATGTTGAGAAGAAACGTCTCAAACTTCAGTAGCCGGACATCTACTCATACCTGACCAATGCAACTAGCCTAGCCCCCAGGAGAGCCTGAAATCTGCAGAAATCCTACAAGACACTGACATGATACAGACAGGACAGCAGCTCTTTCTGCAGGAAACATGCACAGTAGAGTGCAGGGAGAGGTGATACGCCGAGGAAGATTCTAGTTTGTGTTTTGAACAGTTATTTTGCACTTCATGCACACACCCTCCTCATGTAAAACACACAAAGAAATGCATATGATGCAGCTTTTAATTTAAAGGCAATTGATCTGGCTGTCGAAGAAGCCAGGAAGGAGCTGCAAACACCGCAGATACAACTTGTTATCACTGCAAAGCATCGTCTCTCTTGTGGTCAACTTTTGTTTTGTGATTTAAAATATAATTCATCCAATCAACAATGAATAAATAAGCAATGTAAAAAGTTTAGTGTTTAAATGTGAAAATACACAGAGTCTGGCATCACAGGAGCAGCTCTGGTGTAAATTGACGCTTTTAAAAGCACAGCAGCTGTGCCTATGTTACATGTTGCTGATGCTCCCAGTGTAAATTCTGGCTTATGGCCTCTTACAGCGAAAGTGCACAAATAGCAGGGCGCAGCCTTTGCAGGTTGTTGCATTTGCATGGTGCGGCGTTTGCAGGGCACGTTGGTGCACTCAAGGTCCGATCATTGCCTCTTTTGGCTATAATTTGAATTCTTTTTGTTTTTGTTTGTTTTGTAAATTCCTTTGTAGTCTCCAGTCACTTTCCTTCATTTTTAGTGTTTCAATTTATATTGGTCCTGAGGCCGTTTGCTTTATAGATTATTGTACCAAACTAAGTACTTGGGGCCCATTTGTTGCTGAATCATTTTGCAATAGTTTAACTGACATTAACAGAAAATCCAATGGCTGCTAAATGGTTAATGGCTGTAATGTATACACATTATAACACTTTTCCATCTCTACTGGGCAGTAAAACTCTAAAATGTTTTACTACAAGGATCTAGTTTACAAATGAATAAACTAGTTTACACTGACACTGGTGGTAATGTAGGTTAAGTGCCTTGCCCAAGGACATAACAACAACATTCACTTATGGGAGCAGGATTCAAAATCACCAAAACTGACCAAACAATATCTGTATTTGACCAGGAAAGCCTATCAGATTCAGAACCATTTTACAAGAGACTACATATATAGAGAGATGACTTATTCCTAGATGGCACAGAATAATCAAATGTAAATAACAACCTAATCATGACTCTTTCTGAAACCCTTTCACCACATCAAACCTTCATGGGGATATAATGCATTTGTGTTTGAGGCCCTTAGTCCCAGCGGTGTTTTTCTGTTGTTTACCGTGGTGCTAAGTGAGTGGGCTGTGGCTGTGCAGACAGTGACAGCTGCAGTGGCCTCACCTCTGGCTCCCTGCTGCTTCCTTGTTTATTGACCTAATAACACGTAAACTGGCAGGTCCGCTCCCCTCTCGCCCGTGGGACACATCTGTGGAACCAGGGCCACTCCGCTTTTTGCAAATAATAATTTAACCCTTGCTGTGTCTGTGCGGCAGGGCATGAGGTCGCTCTAATTAATTATCCCCAACACACACAACGGCCACAGCGTTGTACTGGAGTTGCAGTAAATACAACTACTCAAATACAAGCTACTGCAATAAAGTACATTTTGCTATTGCAGATTTTAAGTAGTTTAAGAAGTATTTAGTATTCCTCTTAGTATTTACTATTATTATCTTCTTTTGTTAACATCACTGGGCCTTAAGTGATGAATTCCATTCTGTTGGTTGTTTTTGGGGGGGATTTTGGAATGTCAAATAAAGAACCTTGACATTGTATAAATTTTCTTTTTTTTTTTTCAGGGTATATTATACAGTCTGACGTCTATTATAGCCTGTATACTTGTTCATCAATGTATTGTAGTGTTTGTTAAAGAACCTTATGCTTATGTGCATTGCACTGTTCTCCAATGATTCAATTTGTAAATCATGTTTTTTGTCAAAATAAATTTTTTTGTATTTTTACTATATATATCAGGTCAGTTCACATATAACCTTGTGACTCAGTACATCAGTCCTGGCCTCTTCCTCTGCATCTTTCACGCCAACAGTGCGGCTGACGCTGAGGCCAGGCCTCACACACTGGGGGTGTGATCCTTTGCTCTTGGCTCTGTTTGATAAAGATTAATTCAATCCTATTTTCTGCCTTGAAATGCTTTTGCTAATGTGATTCTCAGTGTGGCGGATTCCCTGCTCTTCTGTCTGTGTGCCTCCTATAAGCAAACATAAGCACCTTAGCCATGTTAAGGACCAGCTGCAGGAGGAGAGGGCACCGCTACTGTCTTGTAATTCGGCTACACAGATTCATTCAGGGTGACAACAAACATACACATTTTCTTCTGTTGTAAAAAAAGATGCACTGGTTTAGCCGCCTGCTTGTTTCCTTGGAGATGTAATTGCTTTGCCTAGAATGTTCCACATTATGCATAAACCACGCAAAGCAATAATATACATGAGACAAGTCAATACCCCCCATCTTAAAAATGATATAGTGCACCTTTAATTGATCACTAGTAACTGTGAGTTTTAAGTCATAATTTACCTATGCAGTGTTTGCGCTACACCTGCAAGCCATGCATTTGTTGCAGTTTGTGGTAGATCCAGTAGAGGGTGCTGTGCAATCCTAGAACTCAGTTTAATCAGCCTGTTTCTATGAAGGTCTTTTTAACTTTGAATAACATTTAAGCATTTAATTTCATCCACATAATATTTGTATCACATGTTATCATTATTATTATACCATTTTACAATTTATAAATCATTCAGAGTTAGTAATAAACCAGCACAAAATATTTCATTGTAAATCAAAAGGTTTTAAAAGTTTTAATTTGGATCACATGAATAAGGGCTGCGTAATTCATTGAATTTATAATCAAGGTTTCAATTATTTTTCTATTTTTCATTTTATAATTGAAAATACAATTAACATCTGTTTGATTATATAATCTACAGTGGCACAAAACATTACAAATAAATTATATTAGGTATACATTTTCTCATTAGGGTAATTAAGACAGTGTAGAAATAATAGTTTTAAATAATTGTGATTAAAATTTTGAACCAAATAATGATACATGATTGAGAGTTTTGCCATATTTGAGCAGCCCTAATGGAAAATACTCTGGTTGTTGTTGTTGTTGTTTTTCATTTGAGTGCAATGTGCAGGTGGTCTTAGAGTTCTATAGCAGTAGTAGTAGTAGTAGAAGCAGTAGTAACAGTAGTAGCAGTAGTAGTAATGCTAGCAATAATAGTAGTAGCAGTGATAGTAGTAGCAATAGTAGCAGTAGTAGCAATAATAGAAATAGTAGCAGTAGTGGCAGCAGTAGCAGTAGCAGTAATAGTAACAGCAGTAGCAGTTGCAGGAGTAGCAGCAGTGGTAGCAGTTGCTCTGGGGTTGTAAATGTCTGCCACCATTATTGATCACTGCTGTTGCCCCTGGTGCTCGTGTGAGAGTCAGCAGTCTGTCGAGGTGCCTGAGCGCTGCAGTCTGGAGCAAGGCGTGGGCCTGTAAATCTCCCGTTCTGTACATACACTATATAGAGTGCGTCTAACATATAGGTCTAACTGCACTCTGGTGAAATGGCTGACGCTGTATGGCGCTGTCACAGTGACCTCTGCTGCTGACATGATCACCACTCACTCCTCGCACACCTCTGCAGTACTTTTACATGAAGGCTGGGATTGGAACCTCTACTGTGAGAAACTGACCTCTTCACACAAGCATCATTTGTAGTCTGAGCTCTTGAATGAAATTTGTCTCTTTCCTTCTCCACATTGTATACAGCTACATCAGCACTTTCTGCACCCAGCCTCAGCTCTGTCATTTAGTTAGCAGCTATGCTATGTTTTCATGAATTCTTTGACAACAGAACTAGCCACTTGAAATATTTAAACTTAAAGGGCCCATATTATGCTATTTTATTATCTATGTTATAATGTTGCCTCATCAGAAACAATCCTAGAGTTGTGTTTGGCTTCATTCACACACGATTAACACAAAGATCCTGCATATTGGAGCTGAGTTCTTTCCTCAAATGGAAAACACTCTATTTCACCTTGTGATGTCATGTGGTAATACAGGAAGTGCTCCACTGTGTTTTAAACTCCATACACCTTCACCAGAATCATTTGGATGATTTCAAATTCTACTGAACTAAAGGCAAAAGGTAGCTGTTAACTTGAAAACTACCACTTTATGACACAAGGTGGAGCAGAGCATTTTGATCTTTGGAGATGCTGACAGAATAATAATCCAGGATTACTCAAACATGTGTGAATGAAACAAAACAGGTATGTTTTTAATCAGGTAACCAGATAGTAACATGGCTTAAAGCTCACAAGAGTCAAAATTGTGTAAAATAAGACCTTTAAATTTATAAATGTTTCTTTAAAAAATTGTTTTAATAAATGTTAACACCCTGCCCAATATCTCTTTAATGTCCTTGTAAGTATCCATGACACTTTTAAATATTTTTTCCTTCCTGCCCACTTTTTTTTTTTTTTTTTTGCAAATTCCCAATCTACTGTCTGCTACAAATGTGTTCATATTATATTATTAGTTATTAAAATAAACATATTTCAACCAATCAGAGACCTCTTCCTCAGTGTCACTGTACATAAGGAGACGAGGACTCTAAAATACTGCTGAGAGTCACATTGCTGATCTCTCGTCTACACACTTGAATATTAATGATGTCTGTTCCTAAAAGCTTTGACTGTGACCTCCCATCACACACACATGCGCGCACACACATACACACATACGCACACACGCATACACACACGCGCGCACGCACACAACCACATACACACTAATGTTGGGTAACAATGCTTTGTGGAGACATTACATTGACTTACATTCCTTTCTTGGAGACTGATCCTAACCACATGACTTGTTTAATGCCATACTGTGGAACATTCCAGGCAAGCAAAACCATCTCCATGGAGATAAACAGCTGATGGACTCTATAAGTGTGTGCACCGTTAACTTTAAATCATGTAGATTTTTTTAAATGAAGGATTTGCATCATGGGGACCTGATTTCTGTATCTGAGTCTGTATACAGATTTTAGTCTTCACAATGTGATTAATATCTACTCACACACACACACACACACCAGAACTGGAGACCCTTCGTCCTCCCCTCTCCCGGATGTGAAGAAGTTTCCTGAGGGACTGAGAGACGAGGAGCACAGAGGTGTTGATTACGGTGATGCTTGGAAAGAGAAGAGGAGAGGAGAGAGGGTTAAAGAGAGAGAAGAGAGGGGAGGTGAGAGAGGGGATGAGAGATGAGAGAGGAAAGAATTGGGTTAAAGAGAGGCCAGAGTGAAGGGGAGACAGGAGAAGGGTGGGGGAGGAAAGAGAGGAGGGAAGAGAGAAGAGACTGAGGAGGGAGGAAAGAGGAGTTAGAAAAGGAGAGATAGGGTTAAAGAGAGAGGAGAGGGGAGACGAGTGATACAGAGGAGAATGGCAGGGGAGGAGAGAGGAGGGAGAGAAGGAGAGAGAGGGTTAAAGAGAGGGGCGAGCCAGCACCTCTCCACACCTCTCCGCACCTCTCTGCAGCTGTAGGAGACATCAAGTGTAAAATTGCACGGTCCTTTCAAACACACTCCATCAAAGCTCATGAGGTCACACCTGCACTCACCAGAGTTGGGGAATTTCTTCAAAAACATAATCACACAAGCATTTTTATATGGACCACATACAATACATTCTCTATGGAGATTTCAGATATGTTTTGATCTGATTAAGTGTATCTCCCCTACAATGGACCAGGCAGACTGACCTTTTAACGTGCTACCTGGGCTTTGCATGTGTCCCCTGTAGAGTGCATTTTCCCCTCTGATTTTCAGACTTTATCACTCTGCAAATAGATGCTGTAACATTCTTTGCACCTCTATAAGAAGGAGAACATGCATGTCACACCTTAATAGCAAGAATACACTTCCCACACATAAGACATCACACATGGGATCATTCGAGAAGTAGTAGTTTGACAGCAAAGTGTAACTGTAACTCAAAACTTATGTAACTTTATGTCTGTTTTAATGAACAATTCACTTGAAAACACTGAAATTATGAAGGAGAGTGCAAATAAACTAATCCAAAAAATGTTCAGTTTGTCCTCTTTTTAAATGATCAACTTGGATAGAGTTTGTGATGTATTTACCTTGTTGACAGTTTTGGCTTTAACTGAGAGTCATCTTCAGAACTGTCACTTGGTCTTGGTGGCGACGTGTTATACTGATGAACCTGGCAGGTTGCTCAGACTGATAAGTAAATTAACAAACACACATAAATCTGCCTCATTCTACTCAAGATAATGAACCACTGGCTTGTTCAATAATGTGGTTACAGTGGCAGCTATAGCATGTTTTACGATGATGAAAATCATTCAACCATTTTTCCACATATTCTTACACAAGCAATGGAAGAAAAGTGGGTGAAGTGTGTTGCTCGATGACATGTTAGCAGTAGGCTGTTAGTAAGAAATGAAAACTTTCTCTATTTTAGATTTGATTTAATGTTAAGCCATTGGTCCAATTGTAATAATGTAACAATGTAAGCTCATATGAGCAGATCTGATGAATACTCAAATAACATTCTGTATTTTTCTTCTTTTGCAGCAACAGCGACGTCTAGACCTACTGACCATCACCAACCCAGGTAAGTACTGAAAATCTCTTGAGATTATCCACTCATAAAGCTGCACATTATCATAGTACTAGAGTGTATACATAAGCACAGGAGATAGTTATATATTTTTGGAGTTCTGGTGTGTCTGAGCTAGTAATCACATCTTCTTCTGTATACATAACATTAAGTGGGTGCTACTCAGTATCCACAGGGTAATGAACTGAGAAAACTGATACAAAAGTTTCCTTCACTCTTTCTTTACATCCACTATACTATATACCACTTGACATGTGTCTCATTTTGAAGTCATTCATCATAGCATTTTTGTTTGGAACTTTTTTTTTGGAAAATAATCAATATAGTACCAATGTTTTTAATAAACAGTATGGGTTGCCAGTTTTTTCAGTTTTGCATTTTAATCTCCTTTCAGTGTGTTTGACATGCCTGTGCGCTTTCCTGACTTGTGTCCAATCTGCACCTTCTATATTACATTTGCACCACCAACACAGATGGTGCTTGACTCGTAACTTTGACTAGATGTGGAAACAAATCACAAAGTAGTTTCACGAGGGGACCTAAATCCACAGCTGTGTGAGGCAGAGCTCCACCGAGACACAGCGCCAAGAGAAAAGGCAGAGAGATGCAGAGCACAAACAGATGGGGACGGCAAGGAGGATACCAAGACCCATATGTGTAAAGTATCTGGATGATTTAATGTGCTTTGATTAGAATAATGCAGAAGTGAGGCTGGTGAAGTCCAGGTTAATTTAGCAGGTTTACTCCGCAGCTGTTGTTTAGGCTCAGGACAGCGCTGTAACTCGCCCCCGGACTTCAGAAGCTGACAGAGGGCGCAGGGGGGACAAAGGTGTGGGTGAGAGAGGGGCTGGGCTATGGCAGAATCTTGGACATGCAAAGAAGAATAGAGAGCATCTGTGGAGCTTTTGCACACAGTACTATTGAGAAAGTTATATATCATAGTTCTGAGTCTCAGTATTATATGGCAAAGTGACTTATTTGCAGCTATGACTAAAGCTCAATAATGATCTAACCCTTGGTGTGGTTTAGATGTGCACTATGTTGCTTTTCTGGTGGAAGCTGTACCACCTGATTAACACTATGCATATGCTAAATTTGCCTGAAATATTCCACAGTATGACATTACATTATTTTTATACAATTGGAGGTGTTTTATTGCTCAGAAATAAATTTAAAATAAAACATGTCTCTATTTTCTACTCCATGGAGGCAAGCAAGGGATGGAAAGTTACATACTGTAAGACTCTTACTGTAGCAGTCCACTTCACTAGTTTGCGTGTAGGCCTTTTAGCACAATGGACAGTTCCCACTTCAATCACACATTCATTCATTAGTTAAAATGATGAGTTCTCCAAACACCAGAACCATTAGAATAGTCTAAGGGTCCAAAACACCAACTCTCTGCTACTACTGAACATAACACAACTGTAATTCATTAAAGCTGTGAAGTCATTTGCTCATTGTCCATTTTAATAATTGGTTGGCTTATAAACTGTATATAACGGTATAAAGGTCTCCCATTTAAAAGGAGAATGTCGTCAAGTGGAATAGATCGATTCAGAAACGGACCAGAATAAAGCAGCGCAATGTGAACTACATATCAGCAAAGTAACTAGTAAATCAGAGAAGTAACAGCTGCATTTTAAACCGAATGGTGTATAAAATATCCTTTAATCAAAAAGTCAACATGTACCGCAGACAGAAAATTACACCCACTCTTAAAATAAAATGACAGAATTGATAAGTACTGAGAAAAAGGCTTAAATTGTGCTAGAAAATTCCGCAGATGTGGTAATGAGATGTTCTGCAAATGACACCGCCTTAACAGTTCTTCTGATATCATGCTGAGTAGATCCCAAATCTGTTGAAAACTTTGCACAAGCATATTTTAGTGTTGGACTTTTTCTTCTCACTAAAGGACCCCAGAGATGTCTTTCAGGTATAACTCCGCAGAGGCAGGCTTCTTTGACCGGTGCAGAACTCAGTGTGCTGTGTTAAATGATCACGGGTCGCTTGCCTGCCTGTTGTAACCTGTGGCCTTGAAGCGAAGTCTATTATAATCTTAACTTGGCGGACATATTTTATCCAGGCCTGTCGCGTATTACTATTCGCAGTGGGCGAGTGGACATGCACAGGAGCTCTCAAGGTTATTATGATGGCTCTGTGAATGCTCGGTCTGATGATTGGCTCTGATAAGGAAACAGGACATCCTCTCCTGTCTGGCTTAAGGGTCTTACTGCCTCTCTCTCTCTCTCTTTCCCTTTCTCCATCTCTATTTCTGTCTCTATCTCTCTCTATGTCTCTCTGTCCTTCTCTCTCTCTCTTTGTCTACCTGTCTTTTCTGCTCTCACACACTCACTCTCTGTCTCTCTTCAAAAAAACTCAACTCACTTTTGGACTTTAGTGTAAATTTTATGAAAGCATGTATTGTGTAATGTAAATAGTTTAGTTTGTTTCTTTTTAAATAGCACACGGTGTGGGTGAAATTTGATGTGAAATGTTTTTGACAGGCTCAATAAAGGTCTGTTTAAAAATCGAATCACTCTTTTTTGCTCTCTCTTACTCTGACTGTCTCTCTATCTCTCTATTTTATATATTTCTGTTTATTTAAGTATAAAACCCCTGCTCTTATTATCCTTATTGCGTTCCACTCTTTCTCCACTCTTAGTCGTACTGTGGCTGGAGAGAGCATGGCCAATCGCAGGCTGTGAGTGTGTTAATAGGCGGGAGTAACTGGCTGTGTGTGAGTGGGAATGAGATTTGATGAGGACTGTGCCCGTGCTGCTCCACTGGCCTCTGTTTCTAATGGCATTCATTAGCCACTATAAATAATGATCAACTCCCATGTTCTCACACTCTCTGTCCCATCTCTTCAGTTAGTTCTGCTACACTGAGGAACAACTCGCATAAGCATGGATCCTCTGTCTGGTCCTGGGATTTGTTTGGTAAATGAATGAAGAAGTTTTGTCTGTAGTTGCTATTAAGAACACAATCATTGCACTAATTTACTTACATTTATTAAAAATGTGGAATGGCTTATTGTCTTGTACTTCTCCAAGAAATTGCTGAAATAAGAGTTCTTGGAATGATTTTTGGAACCTTTTCAAGTAAGAGTAATTAAAAAAAGTAAGTGCCTGAAGTAATTTAGTATTTATAATTTATTAGTTAATGTAATTGGAATCACAAAGCAGGAAGCAATGCACAAAATCTCAATCAGAAAATCTAAATTATATCTAGGGGTGGGGCAACAAAGGTAAATGTTAAATCATACTACATTGTCAGCAGTGTCACAGTAGCCACAAATTTTAATCATGTAAGTACTGTCAATAAATAAATAAAATATATTATTCAAGTAGAAGTAAAAGTGCAGCTCTAAAACTCCACTTTAACTGGATAGGCACCTCTTGACCTATGTGACTCACTGTTGAGGTCTCTCTCCTACTCCTCCCCTGCACTTTATTCCCAAATATAGTACTCGTGTAGTTGCTTGTGTACAATGACAGTATGTTCTTCTTCCCCCTTGCCCTCCTCTTCTGCCCCACTCCGCTGCCCCTCTCGAGCCCTCCTCCGTCCTCTTTAATTGGACACTTGAGCGGCGCATGTTGCATCTGGCCCCTGTAGAACACACAGTCTGACATTTCAGACTGCTGACCTTTGCAGACCCTCCACAACTAAATAATGATTAGTGTTGGCAACTGTTCCTCCATCAGGTGCACACCGCAGTGCCACAAAAACACCTGGACTGGGCTTTGTGTGCACAGGAGAAAATAGAGAGCACAGCATTGTTTTATTGCCTATTGATTTCATTGTTCCATATCTGCAGTCAGCTCTCAATAATGTGGGATTGTAAATGAACCGAGCTTGCTACTGTTTAGATTCTTTATTGCTTTTATAGGCTCTTTATGGTGGGAGAAAGGTCAATAATATTCATGAGATTGGGACAGGTTTGAGAATTCACTGAATGTCTTAGTGCTTGTACAGTATGAGTTTAGCAATGTGCGTACGTGGATCTGTCATATTTGGATTCTTCTGCTGTTTATATCAACACAGATCTTCATTACAGCCTTCAGAATATAAGAAATGGGAGGTCCAAGGTTACCTCTAGTTCAACTTGATCTCCATGTACCTGATTTTCTTCCTTTAAGGTGAGACTCTCCAGGTGAGCAGGAACAAAATCTTCAATTTAGAGATATCAATTTGAAACTACTTTGAAAATAGAAATGTGAAAAAATTGATAGAGTCAGGTTTAAATTTCTTGCTTAAATGTGTTGACACAAAGTATTTGGGATTATTTAGGATTTGTCTGATTGAAACTGAATACTTTCAATATATTTTATAACATGAGTCCTCATCCCCCACTCTTGTTGTTACTACCATTTTATCAATTTCTCTCTAGTTTCTTGGTTTGTCTCACGTAGAGGAGGTCCCAGCAGGCGCACTTGTTTCCAGACATGTGGTTGACCCTGGAATAAGAACAGGAGAGCAGCCCTCCTGGCCCCTATAGTAGCCTACATACCTGCACTGATGGAAGTCTCTGGGCTTTAAACCTGCATGTGCTTGACTGGCTCTGGCTCTGAGAATCTGTGGGCTGGATTCCACTGCAGACTTTGCAAACACAAAGAGAGAAGTATGAAGTCAGACAGGGACAAACATGATTTCAAAGTGATTAACAGACTTCTGTGGAAATGGGCAGCTGTGAAAACAACACTCCTTATTATTGCCATATCCTTTCTTTGTCAATTTGCACATTTTCATTACAAGACCCTGCATCTATTTAATGTTGTTTTTAAAGGTGGAAGGATTTAAATGGGTTAAATGTTTTTTTTTTGTTTTTTTTTTGTGTTATATTTTTACGTGCCTGGATGTTGTACAGATTTTTGCACCTCAAAAATGTACACAGAAAAGTCTTTGTTTCATTCACACATTTCTACAATTCAACACTGTCATGGTATTTGGCATGTTAACTCCTATGCTTTTTTTAGTCATTGCTATACTAGCCTCTTTTGCCAGTAATCTATTCACACTATATTTCAATGTATAAACCTTAAGGTATGTTTAAATAGCTGAAAAAACATAATGTAGGCTATTTGTGAAAATGGGAACAGAAACATTGATAAAGAAAGAATAATAATATTCAAGGGGAAAAAAACTGTCATCCAATCACTCCGAATATGTATCCATGTGTGTGCCTGTAGGTTTGTCTCTATAATACTAATACACAGAGTAAATATTTCCTGTGTTGCAAATGTGGTAATTTCACGGAGTGCACACACAGCCAGCCATGTGTTTCATGTTTTCATGCATAAAGAGTAGTGAGTGTGTGTGTATGTGTGCGTGTGTGTGTTTGCATGTGTGTGTGTGTGCGTGCGTGTGTGTGAGTGTGTGTATATGTATGTGTGTGTTCAACTCAGAGGACAGTAAATGACAACAGAGGCACCAACAGCCTCTCTTCTTCTTCTTGCCTTTTAAAGCGCGCTGTGTCTGTGGCGGTAAACAGCGCTGAACAGGCTGTGGGTTCTCAGATTATTTCTTTGTCAGAGCTTCAGCCACCAGTGTTGCCGAGCACTGCTGTGGAGCAAATCCTCCTAGAGACGACTGATTGGATTTTTGTTCCAGGGAGCCTTTTGTGTTAGCAGCATAGGGACTAGATAATAGAGGCTGATGCCACTCTGTCTCTGTGTTATGGCGGCTGGATTGAGTTTTTAGACGCTGTGTGGTGTGTGTGAGAGAGAGAGTGCTCACATAAGGCTGTGGTCAAATAACTGCACTATAGGATTGTCACTATAGACCTCATCTAT
Source organism: Boleophthalmus pectinirostris (assembly GCF_026225935.1). Lineage (NCBI taxonomy): Eukaryota > Metazoa > Chordata > Actinopteri > Gobiiformes > Gobiidae > Boleophthalmus > Boleophthalmus pectinirostris. The sequence goes on from NW_026571473.1 coordinate 18,207,430, forward strand.
TGAATATAGGGTCTATTCTCCCAGTGGCTGACGGGGAATGCAGGTTTCTGGACACTGCAGCTCTGGGTGCGGTCAATCCATGGGTTTCAGAATTATTTAAAAAATTACTCTTGACCATTGAGTAATTAACAATTTAAAACAAAATAGTCTGTTAAATGGGAGACAATGTTCAAAATGTTGCATGAAAGAAGGAAGCTGAAACCTTGCAGTAGTTCCCAATGGGAGTACAAGGGGCACTCTACAGTTAGTATTTCTTTAAGTAAATCCTTACTTTATTCACCTTTTAGTCTAATTTTAGTCTTTGTTTAGGGCTGTTTTGAACTGGTGGCACTGACAAAGCCATTTAATCTTTGAAAACCATGAGGCTGTAGTATCATATGATATCAAGCAGCTGTTGGTCATTTATTTATTATTATTACCAATGTGAATATTGTATACATTTTAAATTGTTCATATGTACAGTGCAGAGTCAATGTCAGAGAGTGCCAGGAGATGCTCACTCCCACAGTGAAGGTTAAAGCAGCCTTATCTCTGTCCTTTGTCAGAAGGACATGCTGAGCGCATGTGCCCACAAGCCATGCATGTATAGGTTAAAAATGTACACATTATTTCACTCCATAGGGAACAGGCACTTTTAATTGGCTTTGCTGAACTGCAGGTTTAGCCTTCAGGTTTAAGTGCAAAAGCAACCTGAGTAAACTGCAGGAAAAGTGTTTCTGTGCTGTGTAACTTTGTAGTGACCCCTTTTGGACAGGCTGAAATAGTTCTACACAAAACATAACAAGAGAACAATTACATATAAATGCATCACACCATTTCAAAACCCACCAGACAGATGAAAAACTGAGGTAGTGTGTATTTAAAATTCTTTATATTGAACATAAACATCTCTTTTCAAGGGCACATCTCTTTGTATGGCATGGAAATTGCAACAAAATCCCCCACACAATTGCGATGGAGCTAGTTAGGAGAAAGATTTCTCAAAATGTGTTTTTGTCAAGAATCCTGTCTAGTGTGTGTTTGGCAGTGCCTGTTTTTGCACCTCTCTGTTGTCCGAGTGCATCTGCAGCTCAGTGCAAACAGAGTAGACTTTTGTCAGGCTGCGTGTCTGGCTGGTCAGGCCTGATTCATCCTGACTGTTTCTTCTCCACAGACTTCAGCGTGTCTCACATGAGCTGCTCTGCTTTTACCTTCATCACCTCAGACCCACATTTTAAAGGGCACAGAAATGCATGCATGACAAGTGACACTGATACTCTTCTGCTGTCAGAATTTTATTCTGACAAAAAAAAAAAAAAAATGCAAGGTAGTAAAGGAGTTGGCTCCCGCCAGGCTGCCACTTATATACATCTGTTTTCAATTTAACAGGACTCAATGCTGACATCATCTCTGAGCTATGATATAAATATTTTAATATTTATATCTTGATTTATATCTAGATTTGTAGATTTTGGTCATGAATTTCAATAAAATAATATTAATCTTCCAATATTTATATAGTATACTTTCTGCAGAGCCACACTTTTTTGCATTGGTCTTGTTAAAAAAGCAGTAAGTAATGTCTAGAATCTAATATTGCACTGGGAGGCTGTGTGCTTGTGCAGACCAGGGCAGCTGTGCCAGCATGCTGTATTAGGCTTCAAATCAATCTCAGCCTCTTCCAAGTGAGCACTAAACGATTGTGCAGAGCCATGTGAGACTGGTGACCTTGTTCGTCCTTGGCTACAGTGCAGCGTGTGGGTTGCTGTTTCTCTTGTCTGGCTGGTCAGTGGTTAAGTAAAGGCCTCAAGTTGTCAAAGCTCATTGGCCGTGCCCTTGTATGTGACCCCCAACCCACAAGCACAGACCTGCACATCCCCTGGTATGATGTGAGCGTTGCTTGGATAAGGTTTGATCTGCGATTATCTGTCAGAAGCCCTGCACCTGTAGAAGGCAGTTTGCCCCTGTGCCTGTCAGGAGACTGTGGTCGTTGGTCCAATCCCCAGGCACCCCACTGTCCACGCAGGCTGCAGCATGAAGAGTTCTGTGGCCACCTCCGTCTCTGTGACAGCCGCTCAGAGGCGAAGAGGCAAAGGGAGGAGAGAGAGAAATGGCATTAAGACGAGCAGTATTCCCACAGACCAAAGCCTGCCCACCAGCCATGTGCTGCGGCTCACCTGGTGCCAGATAAGTGCAGATTAGAGGTGAGCGGAGGTATTAGAGGCATCAGGAAATATCTTTCTGAAACCAGGCCTCTGCCTTGATACTTTTGGGGATTTCTTGTGTCATGTCTGACATTTGATGCTGAGGCAGAAAGGGCACAGTACACGCCATTCACTCAACTCTTTAATTTGTCATGTGTTTCACATTATTGCTCCATTGAACTTGTTGAGTTTCTGGTTACTATGACAACATTTACCTTCTGAGTTGATTTCTAAAATCTGAACTTGTTTTACTGTAAAATATGTTGAGATGCGATACACTTGATGGTCTTGATTTGGTTTTGGTGACAGTTTGGTCTGTTCGTCCCAAAAAAATCGCTGCCTTGCATTGGTTAGGTTTCATTTGTATGCTCTTGACTACAGCATCATTTTAAGAGTATTGCTATGCTCTACCACAAGTAAAAATATGCAGGATGTCCTATTGAAGTAGCAAACTTAATGTTTAATATAATTTCTGTTCCTGCAGCATATTGTCTGATTTGGTGTTGTAACTGCACAAATGACACTTTTTGAATTCCTATCTAGTTAGCAGAGAATATCAGTTCACTGACACTCACTGGATCAATACAGGAGCACAGCAGGAGGCACAGCGCCTCTAATGAACCAAATTGACTGGTGCAAATATGATTAGTCTTTCCCTGGTGGTCATTATGTTTCTTATGAGGAAGATCAATGTCTCTTCGGTGGATCAGTAAGCACACCCAGCATGAAGGCACGGCCTGCCATCAAACTGCTTAATGTTTAATTAAGTCACTATGAGCTCCATATCTTGTGTCTTTCACTCTTACTCAAAGGTCTGTCTTAAGCAGAGTGACTGATGTGGCTGTATGAGCCTTGGCTCTTCATTTCATGGGCTATCTCATTTTAAATTGATGAATGCTTTCTTTATGGTTGATTAGCAATTCGTGCAGATCTAATTATGGAACATAATAGGAAAAGTCTACACAGAAAAACAAAACTGGTCTACTTTGTAAGCAGTGATTGTCCCTGATAATGGAGTAATAATAATATTTACACAGATGTAGCATTAATGGTTTGAACTAAGCACCTATATTTAGTACAACCCATCAGACAATAGTGTCATGACAAAATGCCTTATATGCACTCAACTTCTGAAAGGAAACACACAATGTAACACATGCTTGAGTAAGTGAAATTTAAAGTGCTATTTCTTGATAACTTTTTGTTTACTCTTCTATATAATTGTATTGTTGATAAATCATCCCTTGCTAAAATTTCTTCTCCATACCATTTTTCCTGCACAGGCATCGGTTATGAGGACAAAATGTTGCCTTGACGATGTTTTAACTTCACCTGTCAATTGTCATAATGCTACTAAGACTTAGTTGTGTATATATATTTTTTTAAAAGGCATGACCTTGTCACGTGTACTTGCTGCTCATCAGTTTTGCTGTGGCTCATGCCAGCCATTATAACACACACCTGTACTTGCACCTGTCGGCCCTGCTCAGTACCACATGGCACTTCAGTGATGCGCAATAGCTGAAAGTGAACTTTTCACATTTTTTTTTCCTTGTCACAGCAATTTTCTGTATGAAGGTAATGTAAAGTAAGATTACTGTTGCTGTGTGTGTCCGTATCAACAGTTGCATGAATTTCAGCTTTTTACTATTTTAACATTGTTTTTAATAATTTATGTTTCTTGTTTGAGTAGCACGTCAAAAAACATATAATCTGATAATTCAAACATTACACTTCCAAAATGACATAAAGCTCAGATAACTTCTCCTCTCTTAGTTATTCCACAAACATTTACCTAAGCATCTCCAAGTGTTTTCTTACAGCTTGAAGGTGCAGGGTGTGTGTCCATCTGTGGGACCTTTTATAATTCAGCCTCAGTGTTGCTATGATGACGTGTGGGGCTGCAGTCTGATTCCATCATCAGCATCATTACTGCTATTATCCCGTGTCTCCCTTTAATGTGGCCTAATGGATGACCAATAAAGATAGATGAGCCTGGCAGTGTGCAGCTAATAGGCAGGACATGATGTCTGGCTTATGTCCTGGAGCACATCTTTGACTATCAACTTCAGCCATATGCAACTAGAGGAAATTAATCCACAAATATCCACACGTATTCATGTTTCTTTAATTCACTAGTCTTATTATTTCTGTTGACTATACAACATCTTTGTAATTATTAGTATTAGTATTAGTATTAATATTATTTCCATGATACCAGCCAAGAGTACACTCATTTTACTATTCTTTACCAATATGTGAACTCTGGTACCAGGCCTCCAGGAATTCCAATGAGCATGATTGACAGGTCTCTTTGTGTCAAAACATGTTAGCTTTAAGAAAACAAAAACACAAAAGACTGAGAGACAATGCAAACTTCTGTTGAATCAGCAAGTGGTGCTCTTAACTTTGTAAGACTGAGGTAAAAGAAGTTTTTGTGTGAGAAATACAAGGAGGTCTTCCAATAGATGTGTGCAATGTGATTGATTGGATTGTTGTGTGTCTAGTCCCAGAACCTTCTGCATTCAAACAGAAAGTAGGAGGGACTGGTTTACATGTGGTTTAAATGTTTGTTTGTTTGTTTGTTTTTTTTATCTAATAGGCATACAGTCATTTGAGGTTATCAACATACACTGTATTTAACTTTTGTAGTTAAAGACTGTGGGAGCAAGTTTACTATATAATACTGTAGGCAGTAAGCTATTTATTTATTATGTTTAAAGGAGGTTGGAGTCCCCCTAGCCTTGCCAGCCAAGACACAGATTCCCTCCACTCTGCTTCAAATTGCCTATACTGGGATGGTGGATGGTTGGACAATTTATAATCATAGTGTATAGTGTTTACTATGTTGGTTTGGCCTACTCCTTTGGTTTGTCATCCTCACATTTCATTCCATTTGTTCTGTCTCAAACCAAGTTTATATCATGAATAAAAGGTGAATCTGAATCAGTTGCTTTTCAGTTACATCTGAAAAGCAGTATGCTATATTTTCTATTCTATATTGTTATATACTATTGTTGTGTTGTAGTAGGCTAACTACTACATCATATCTGACTATTTTAACCAGTTGGTTTATTTCTCTCAACTCAGTTTCAAGGATTTGAATTATAATACCGTAGATGTTTATGACTGAAATTAGTAAAAACACATCTTACCAAATAATTAAGTTGTGTCCTGATTACATGTACCGGAGTTACGTTACTGTTTCAGTGAGTGGTCATTGGATTACAGTTACTTTGTTGAAATAAATGGATTACATGGCGGTATTTTCCTGTTTTCACATTTAGGGCTATATCCACCCCCTTTTTTTTTTTTTTTTTTTTTCGGTAATTCCACTCATTGCTGGAAACTAAACCAGGTCTAAATTAGATCTAAACCAGGTCTAAACCAGGACTAAACCAGGGTTAAAACCAGGTCTAAACTAGATCTAAACTAGATGTAAATCAGGTCTAAACCAGGTCTAAACCAGGTCTAAAACCAGGTCTAAAACCAGGACTAAACCAGGACTAAACCAGGACTAAAACCAGGTCTAAACTAGACCTAAACTAGATGTAAATCAGGTCTAAAACAGGTCTAAATCCAGGACTAAAACAGGATTAAAACAGGATTTAACAGGACTAAATCATGCTGCCTGGACGTGTCTCCTCTTTTTCTATCAATGATATTTTTTATTTGGTTAAGTAAAGTTTGGGCTTTTTATTTTCTTTTAGCAGACAAAACTTCTTATGTTATGATTTCCTCGTCTTTGCTTCTCTACAGCAAATCAAGTAATCCAAAGTATTCAGATTACATTACTCACCTTAAGTAATTTAATGGATTCCGTTACAAACTACATTCTGGGGTATGTAATCTGTAATCTGTAGGGGAATACATTTTAAAAGTAATCCCATCACTGTGATATATATATATATATATATATATATATATATATATATATATATATATATATATATATATATATATATATATATATATATATATATATATATATATATATATATATATATATATATATGTGTGTGTGTGTGTGTGTGTGTGTGTGTGTGTGTGTGCGTGCGTGCGTGCGTGTGTGTGTGTGTGTGTATGTGTGTGTGTGTGTGTGTGTGTATGTATATATATATATATAATGAGAGCAAACGTCTAAAATGTAACCAGTTTCATATTTTTATGTAGTTCAACTGCCTACTGTCACGTCTATTATTCATGCCTTAATGATCTTCTGTGGTGATGTGGACCAGACAGGAGTAGCCGAGCGCAGACACCCACAACCCCCCTATGTGTATATTTTTTTAATACTTTGTGAGGAAAAACTGTCAACCATATCCAAAGTGCAGGACCAAAGAGAAGTAAATAATGTATGCTTTTGTTAGATTCTTTGAAGACAATATGTGCTACGCGTTACCAGTTTCAAACGTGGCAGACTTCAGACCTCTGCACAAGACAGATTTTGATAATCAGAAGGTGTATCTGGTTCACAGAACAGAGGAGAATGGCAGCGCAGGCCAGCCGTGCGAAGCACACATTCTTGCCCTTGCAGGTAAGTTGTCCTCGTAACTCGTTCCTAGTGTTTTTCTCGTGCTTCTTATTTCGGCTGAGTTAACACAGATAGTGTGCGCAGTACTTTTAATGTGTTATATCGAGTTGTTCTTCTGTCGGTTCTGTCAAGACGTGATCAGCTGGAATCTGACACTGATAGCCATAACATTGTCCTCGTCCGTGACTAGCCTGATGTGCTAGTAAGATATGCTAAAATAAGTTTGCTTTAAAGTCACGCAGTGTCAGCCATCCTCTATGGTGCTCTGCTTTATATTGTTGGGTCGAAAATGTCTGCGATGTTCTAACGGAGCTTTGATCACTAAATACGTGGCATGCAGCGGTAGCCGCGGAAAGCGGTTGTTTACAACATAAAGCTAATGCTAACATGCTTTGCTATTAGCGTTAGCATGTTAGCACCGACACGCTACTTACAACAGACAAACGCAGACATGTCACTTCATTAGAAACGCTTATGACACATTGCTAAAGGTCCGTTATCATTTCTAGTACGTTGTTAAAGCCCTCTATTGATACGTCTGTGTGGTGTCCGGTGGTTTACAGTTAGCTTAGCTGTCCTATCAGCTGGTTTGTGCCATTGAGGAAAAGGGATGCGGTGCTGCAGTCATCTGTGTCATTGATCGACGCAGACAACGCAAAGTAATGCTTCTTCAGTAAAATGTCTGTTCTCTGTCTCACAGTATGTTTAGTATAATGGATCTATTTCCACTTTGCCAATCTTAGTAGGTGATCGCACTCTTTCTTTATCGCGTTCTTTCTCGGAGTAAATAATAAAACTCACATTATAAAGACTTGGGTACCGTCTGGACATCTAGAGGCCACTCTAAAATGTAGCATGCAAACGTCAGATCAACTGATAAATGTATTTATTTTTACCGTATACCATAATAAAGTGTACATCTTTTCTAGACTCAGTAGAAGATTTTGAAGATTGTATAATGCAAAAGAAGATGAAAATACCCAAGATGTCTATTAAGAATTCAGGAATTTCAATTGAGAACAACTTTGGAGAAGACAGAATGCCACTCAGACATAAAAAGGTAGGACATTCCAGCATTTTGTTTTCATTATTTTTCTTATCTGATTGTATTGTACATAAATGTATTTAAAAATCATTCTGTTTACCACAATGCCACTGTGTATCTTTAGCCTATATTCATGCTTCACTTGAAATAACTGTATCCCTTGGGAGGTATGTTGTCTCTGTTCCACAAACTTGGCTCACTGCCAAAATCTCTTCCACTATTTTTACCATATGTTGGATTAACACAAATTCAGCACTCTGGACAGCTGCCCTTTCACAGACAAATCCTCTGAGCCGCTCATCAAAGAACTCAATGACTCTGCTCCTCCCAGTTCCTGTTGATTTACAGTTGTAACAAACTGTTGGCAGCCTCTCAGACTTGTCTAAACTAACTTAAAGCTTTGATATATTGAAGTTGTTTTATGAACTGAGACTTTTAAATTGTCTGCATATTTATAGTATCATATTCATAATTGTATTTAATTAGTTAATTATTACATTACTGTCTATAGGCTCTTTTTCAGGACCACGGACGTCCCCTCTCTAACTCCTCTAAGAGCCTGGCTGCTGTAGTAGCTCGTCTGGAAAGGAATGCTGCAAGCTCCTGTGTGGAAGGGGAAGAGGACCTGGACGACGAGCGTCTGGCTGAGGGAGATGATGCAGATGATGAAGATGAGGAGATGGAGGCTGAGCAGCAGAGACACTATCACCAGCAGCAGCAGCAGCAGCATCATTTGGACGCAGACTCTCAATGTGTGTCTGAGGTGGCCCCTGTGGTCCCCAGAGTCCTGTACGAGGAGCTGGTGCACAGCTACAGGCAGCAGGAGGAGGAAATGAGGCGATTGCAGCAGGAGCTGGAGAGGACCCGCAGGCAGCTGGTGCAGCAGGCCAAGAAGCTCAAGGAGTACGGCAGCCTCCTCAATGAGGTCAAGGAACTGAGAGACTTCAACCGCAGGCTACAGGACGTCCTCCTCATGAGACTGGGCAGTGGTGAGGAAACACAACTCAAACCCAACTAAAGACACTGTTGTTGGTACAATCTAAACATGGACATACTTAATGTTATCAAGGTGAACAAAGTGCATGTTGTAAAATCTGAGCATTGACTGAAAAGATTTGACATTACATATAGAGAGGAAGTATGTTTTGGCAATTGCTATTAAACTTCAGACTGTGCTAGAATGACTACCTTCTGGGCAAACTATCTATGAACTGAATATTGACTTTCTGGATTTAGTTTTATAACTTGTTTCTCTGTTGTGCCTCTTCAGAGCCTATGCATGATAATGGAACTCAGACAATCAAGGCTGAAGTGGTCGAACCCATTGTAGAGGTTCAGGACACATGTCGAGAAGAGGCCAACACCAGCTCCAGCTACTCCCCCTCCCCCAGGACAGTCTACACCTGCAATGATGGAAAGGTCAGTCACCCTCCACGCTGCATGCTGGAATTTTTAAATTGATGTATGCTATGACTTATAGAGATGTGTTTATGTAAAGATCACCTAATAAGAATAATCCAAAAATATCAAAACCATCAAGACCATACAGACCTGTCATGTATTTTGTGTTGTTAACTTTTGTTTATCGGTGCTGCCATTTTTGACAAGCTGCAACCTTTTGTTCAAGGATTGTGTATTTTTCTGCATAAAATTTTCTTAACTCTGGAGTCTGACTTAATAGTCATACACAGACTGCCCCGTTCCTGCAGGTAAAGACTGAGAAGATTATTATTGCTCCTGCTATCCAGACCAGAGTCATCAGTGTTTATTAGCCTGTTAGGGTTTTCACTCCTCCTCTGCTGTAACTTAACCCACATCCTGTCTTTTCTGACAGGGGGGAATTGGTACTACAAGCTTTGGGGCCTGCAGCCCCTTCAAGCGTGAAGAACACTTGCAAATTAGAACTCTCCTACATTAGGGACCCTATATTAATTATTTGCACGAGAGGAATTTATAGTGACTGACAGGTTAGCCCAAGTGAGAGAGCGAGGGGGAAAGGTTGAGATGTGCGAGGGAGATGAAAGGAGAGATAAATAGCAGCAACAGGGAAGGAGGATGAAAACAATCTCCAAGTCGAACTTAAGGCAGAGAGAGCTTGTCTGTTTGCCTTCAGCCTATAGAACATTAGCTACACAGGGAAAAGCCCTTTGGATTCTGGCCTAAAGACTTACCATTGATAAGAAAGTGGAGTCAGGGCTCAGAGTCACACGTGCCCCTGCTGTGTTAGCTCACCTGGCAATCTGCTTCAACTGTGTGTAGTAACTAGGCTGCAAAGTGCCGCAGGCTAACTCTGCTAAGGTAATCCAGACAACAAGCTGCTCCAAGCTCAAGCCCCACTGTCTGTTAACCCAGTGAATTCTTTTTATTTAGACATATTAGTGGTTTTCACAATGACACATGTCCCTTTAGGTCCACCTAGGTGGTGGGATCTGGGTTGAAGAGGAGAAGTGGCACCAGCTACAGCGCACACAGGGAGATTCAAAGTTCACCAAGAACCTGGCTGTGATGATCTGGGGCACTGAAACACTCAAGAATCGTAGTGTGACTGGAGTGGCCACCAAAAAGAAGAAGGATGCCCTACCCAAACCTCCACTGTCTCCCAGCAAGCTTAAAATAGTCAGAGGTATTATACAAAGGAAGATTCCTTTTGGATGTCCAAACTGCAAATGGCTAAATGTGCAAACAAAACTAATGAGGTTTTCATGTTCTTTCTTTCTAGAGTGTCTCTATGACAGAGTTTCTCAAGAGACAGCTGACAGTGCAGAAATCACACAGAGATTGTCCAAAGTGAACAAATACATTTGTGAAAAGATCATGGACATCAATAAGTCCATCAAGAACGAGGAGCGGCGGGAGTCCAAACTGCTGATCAGACAGACAGTCAAGATGGAAAACTACAATTATGATGGCATGTAGTGACCACTGTGGTCCAAGCCTTCTGTCCAAACCGCCAGTGTGTAGAGGACTCAGCGTGGTGGGTTTGGGGGAGTTTTATCATCCTATTTTATTTTTTTACACCATTTGCTTGGTTTATAGGCAAACCATGTTATGGCTCTAGTGATAGCAAGAATCCATCCCCTTCAGTGGCGCACAATTTGGCAGCAGACAGCTTTACCCAGCAGTCACTAAACCTGAACTGTACAATGTGAGCATGGATGAGTGTTTAATAAGCTTGGAGAGGAACAGAGATGTGCTGTACTGGTCCATTGAGCTATGTATTTTGTCCTGAGTGATAAGATGTCAGTATTAGATTAATTATTGTTCTGTGTCAGAACATACAGTTTTAAACTTTTAAAAAGTGTGTCCCTAAAGACAAAGTCATTTAAATCTGTCCAGACAATGATGCTGCCTTTTAAAAGGTCTTAGATGTAAACAGTCGGTGGCACCCAGGGATTGTCTGGCGCTGTTTTTGGTACCTCCCGCAGTGGGCATCAGGGTCTTAAATGTCCATATTTGAATCAGTTATAGCCATATTTGTTCTCTAAACATGACGTTAATGCTCTGAGAGATTTTCATATTGCCCCTTAACTAATTTCCAATGACTTTCCCTTTTGGTTTAAGAGAGCACAATCATGATGTAATGCCCGTGTTCTTACTGAAAGTTTACTGTTAAATACACTGTTGGTACATGCGTGGTATACAGAGAGGCCTTAAAGGATGTGAAAATACCCAAGGTTTGTGTGCCCTGAGTATTCAATAAGCTGTGATTGTAGATGTATAGAAAGCTGTAGCACTTTGCAGTGAGAATGTGGTGAAGTGAGGTACTATTGTGTGACACACACTCACTATTAGACTGAGCCAGCCTGAGCTGTCCTGCTGTCAGAAGACTCTGCAGCTCAGGACAAAGAGGACAGTGTGTGGAAACCAGGGCACAGCTCAGCACGGCTCAGGTCATCCTATGTGAGAGTAGTGGTAGCTGTGGGTAAAGCTGTCTGAAACTCCTATTTGGCTGTTAAAATTGTCTGGGCCAACTCAAGCCTATATTAAGCCTGTGTTTTTAAAGCACGCCACTCAAGACAAAGTAAGGTCGCTCCAGTGATTATTTCCTCCCGAGCCATGCCACCAGAACTTTGAAAATAACCTTATATACTTTTTTAGATGTTTTCTTTTTTCAGTTACTTTATTGTTTTGATCCAAAAGGGTTTGCTTGGCTGTCTGCAGGCTGGAACTAAATGCAGCAGATTGAAATCTCTACTGTGACCTAGCTGTGGCTAACTGTGAATCTGAGCAGAGCCTTTTGTCGTCACACTCACCCCAAGAGTTGGTCTTTGTTTTACTTCCCCTGTCCTTTTCTCTGTTTTTTCCATTCTTCAGACCAGCCTTTTCATTTCCTGTGTTTTCAGATGTTCATTGTACATAAGAGACATTTTAGTTTTAGTCTCTGGTCATATTCTCGTTCAGTCCATTCTAGCTCTTATTCCTATTTACTTTTCTCTTGTCTTGGTTTTACACTTTTTTATTTTTTTATCAGAACTATTTTGGCTTTATGCTTGCTATAATGTCTACATGGCGACAATTTTACCACAGGAACCCAAAATGCCACATCCAAATACTCTGTCTAGGAATGGATACATAGCTTCCAAAAACCCTTCTGACAGTTTTACTAAATTAAGCCAAATTAAAACCACCACTATAGATTCTATCAGAGAAATAATATAGACAAACCATTGTGCTTGTGGCACTGAGATGCAGTAGTTAGATCAATACAAATCATTGACCTAAAATGCACTTTACGGTTGTGGGGAATTTGATGAATTTTAAATAAATGTGTTGTTTAATTTCTTATAGATTAAGGCCTAACAATCAATGTATTATCATGAAGCACCTTAGGCTATTGTTTTGTATGGCAAAAATAAGAATGGGGCTGTTTTGTCAAATCAATACGCCCATCAAGTGTCAGTACTTAATAATAATGTTAGTACTATTCTTAAAATAATGTTTGGGGTGTTTTTGGCTCCACTTGAGCCCCCTGAACAATAAACAATTACTGTTAAATGCTAAACTTGGCAAATTGACAAAGTGCGGCCATATTTAGCTTTGTGAGTCCAAAAGATTTTGTATGTTGTATGAATTGTGCACAGTGACTGTAATGTGTGCTTTAACTTAATGTGTCAAGATGCTGGGATGTGTAGCTGATTCTGTAGAGTTGAATGCGTATTTTTACAATGAAATGGTAACTGTAAGCCAAAGTATTGAATGCTGAGATCAAGGGGGTGCTGACTGAGGGATGAGCAAGGTTTGCACAAAAAAGCCAATGCCAATTAATAATGTTAACAATGGCATATTCTCAATGATATTTTAATGGTTTCTTCTAGTGTCCCTCAGTGTCTCTTAGCTTTTGTTTCCCCTGTGTAAAAGGTTTACTTGCATAGGCATGTGTTAAAATACATGCAGCTCAAGAAAAAAGCAAAGAATTCTGCTGTGCAAATCAAGCGCGCTTTCTGATCCGTCTTGTATTGTAATTGTGTTTGTTTCTTTGTTGTCCAATGCCAAAAGGGGGTGTGGTTAAAGTAATGCTTTAACAGCATTCATAGAGCTATTACATTGTGTGAAATGTCAACTTGTTTTTCAAATCTAGAATCCTGGAGTGCAATTAAGCCTAATCCTTTAACTTAAACCATCTTTAGAGGATGAGCCTCTATGGAAACCCACGTGTTTTAACCTAGATTTTGCCTAAGCTTCAATGGCACGGCCAGTCTCTGAAATCTCTAAATGTACAAATGACTTGGAGAAGAGCAGCTTAGTGTATTTGAACATGGAGCAGTACAGGTGAAATCAGTGCATTGTAGACGAGTTTGACCTTTGAACTCAATGGCAGAGCTCTTCGCCGCTCACTGTCAAACTCAAGTAGCGATAGGCAGGAAAAGTAACCTCATGGCACCGTGGCCCGCGTCACTGCCACATCTTATTCCTGACATTTCTCTGGACTGGATTTGAAAGTGCACATATATCTACAGGCTTTGGTTTGGCCAAACGCAGCACGTCGTCTTTGAGCCTCAGATACACACTTGTTGTAAATGAGAAACTGAGGAACACACTGTTAGGACTATGTAGAATAGTCTTAAGCTATCAGTAACTTTGTATACAATCCACAAACCGGTTCTACTTCATCTAACTTCACCGTCCTACCTCATTGTTACTCTGGTGTTTGTCAGTGACTGTAAACTATGTGTGTATAGTATAAAAATATATAGAAACAAACGTTATACCTGATTACTCTCAACATGTACAGCTTATACAACTTGTAAAACACCTCAGTACACAATATCATTCTTAGGAAAAGTCCGTTTTATTACTTGCTTCTAAATGCTGCTGTACGGGGGTGTCCGCGTGAGGGTCGTCTCTGGGTATATATCTGCTCTTTGCTCTGTCGTGCAGTGGAACTTGGTGGTTGTATTCTGTCTCTGTAACGCATTCTGAGATTTTTACTGGTTGACGGTGCTACCAGCAAACAGTTCAAACATGATCTGTATCTCGGACCTCAAATGGTGCTGTTTTTTCTATGTTTTTATCCTCATACACCTCTGTGTTAATATTCAGGTGTGTCAACTGCTACTTTCCCCTCAGCTTAATCAATCTGTAACTAATTTTCAAAGCCAAAATCTTTCGCTAAATGATAACCCTGCTCTTATTGTATCTGCTATATGCTATCCATCCAAATATTGTAGATAGTTATTACTATATCCTCAGCTGTGAGTTTCACAAGTACCTCAAACATTTTCAATGGATGCATCTGCTCCTATAACACCTCTTGTCTACCAATACCCTACCGTTGCAGTATATTTAGATATATGCATTTTACTAGATCAGGTTACACTCTATAGTTCACCAGATAAGCTCACTTTCCGACTAATCTAATGGATACCACTGTTCACTATCAATGAGTTGTCTATGAATTTGAAAACATCTTGTAACATAGAGATTCCCTTGGCAGCTTCCAGGTTTCCTCCAAAATCCTTTGCAATCTAGTACTTTTATATCAAATGTAAAATGTGCTCAGGATTGGCTAAATGTGAGCTTAAATCATATACATGGCTGTACAGAAGTAGTGCCAATGGAATCTTTCTGTCTTCTCTGTGTTGTCTATTTGTTTTTTTGTAACGCTAAGAGGAAACAAGCTGGGGAAATCCTCTTTACTGTGAGCAGTGTGCGAAAAAAGAAAAAAAATACAAGCACTTAAGCCATTCGTTGGACTGTTGCTCTGGTCCAGGGAGAGATTACGTGTGTGACTTTCTATGCAGGTGCTGCGTTGTGATCACCTGGTACCACATCACTGTTGGGTGACGGGGAGTCAGGGAGAACCTCTTTGAATGTGTCTGCACAGCCTTGAGATTGTGAATGAGACAATGGCGACATGACAAATCCATGCAGAACTTGTACAACATGTGTAAAGTGACCAGCTGTGGGTGTGTGGCTCTAACAGGGTTCTTACTGTATGGTGTGATAATGTGAAGACGTTTGCAGGAAATGCTCCCTCACCCACTTAAAGCCTCCCAAGGCGACCAAACATGAACAATGTGATTAGTATTTGCCATATTAGAGTGTACATGTCTTTGCTAAACCGGCCACACCTCTGCTAACGCAAGCAACTCCTTGACGCTTAGCATCCTGTTCTGTGTATCTCTTGCTGCATTCAGGAGCACCTGTTTAATGTATAGATAAACAAATAAATCAAACTTTTATTCAATCATCCACCTGGTTTGTGTTTTTATTATTCAGCGTCTTCAGTGTCTTTCGCTTTGCAAAATCTGTTTTGCTGTACTTTTTCAAATGTGTATGTAACCACAGTGATTACCAGGTTATGCCTGATAATAACAAAATTCAGTTACAGTCGTTCTTCATGAATATATGTATATGTTTTTTTTTTTCTATGACCTTGAAACAACGTGCAGAACACCAGCTTATTTTGTATATTGCATTTTTGTCCCAATCTATTTTTAAGAAAAGTAAATGGAGGTTACCACTGAGCAATAACTGGGAGCACACACCTCCCACAATCCTTAAAGCTGTTAATTTTCTTTACCGAATTGCCCGATTGCCAGTCCTAAAGAAGTCCTCTTTCTCAAATTGATGGTCACGGATGTCTAATGGATTTTGTAAAACCTTCATGAACCCAGGCTAATGCAAATTTTACAGCACATGGTAACTAAGGAAACTTATTTTAAATGGGAAAATTAAACAGAAGAACTGACTTTACAATAGAAGATGCACAGACAAGCTCAAAATACAGTGGACTGCAATTTACTGACCCAAACACCCTTTTTAATTTAGACTACGCTAATTTATTTGGGCCTTAAAATGAAACTCAATTATGTTAATGTTATAATATATTAAAAAACCTCTTGTTAAGGCAAAATGGAACTTCCCTTCATGCAGGCACTACATTGTAACTTTTATATGCTAAATTACCATTCACTTTATATTTAACAGCAAATGGATACATTATAACAGGCTTTATAATGTGTGCAGAATATATCTAACTGCCAAATGTTAAAGGCAAGCTATATATTATACAGTGGTTGATTAATACTTAATCTTACTGGAAACTGGTCAGAAAAATATCAAAATGGCACTTTCAGTTTCACTTTCATAGTTAATCCAAAATGCAATGTTCCACCTGCTGATGTCATAAAATGCATAGCTTCCTTTTACCTTCAGTTTAGTTGAATTATCCAAATGAGTCTGGTGGAGCATGTCCTCTATTGCCACATGACATCACAAGGTGGAACAGAATGTTTTCAGTTTGCGAGAAAAACAAAATACAACCCCAGGAGTTTTTTTTTTTTTTTTTTTTTTTGATAAGGAAACAACATTGTAACATAGATCAGAAAAGAAAAGCGTAATATGGCCCTCAATCCACTGAACAGCCACACAGTGGCACATGAACAAATAGGTGCTGCTTAGCACTAAGTACAAACCAAACCTTTTAGTTCCTTCACTCTGTCCACTTTATCACTACTGCATCTTTTCACATTCTTTTTTCACAATTAAACTGCTCCTTCACTCTCTCATAGCATGTTCCTAACTGTCTGCGCCCCTGATACATTTCCATACATTATTGCCCCTGTAAGCAGTGTGTCAGGCACCCAGGCTTTTCTCGCAGCCCAAGGGGACTTCTCAATGTCATTATCGCTAAAGCCTGCCACATGCCTGTAATGTATTGCCGCCTGTCTTTATTGGCACTGCGATGATTCAGTGCTGGTGATGATGGATTAGTTGCGCCTCGAATCGGGCCGGGCTCACAAAGTCCACTATTTGACGCATAAACAATCTGTCCTCCTCATACACTGCAGTGTACCTCCAGACATACAGTATTTAAGTCACATACAGTCTAATGAATAAGTTCATTTAAAGTCATTTTCCAGGGGCTCTCATCCAGACTGGGTGTATGCATGCAGCAGCGAGTGATGTATGGCAGTAATGGAGTGTCTTTATGGCTCTGTTAGTGTTCAGAATGTAAAAATATACCAGCTTTTGAGGTCGATAGGAGAGGCTTCACAGAGGAGAATTTGAATGTATAGAAGTACATTCTGTACTAGCATACATGCCTTTAAAGTGCACACATAAAGGGTCACTATGTAACTTTTCTGGTGAGGATTTACCACCTGCTCATCACCATGGAGATGTTATTACTCAGCCTAGAATGTTCCAAACAATGGTTTGAATCAGGAATATCTCCATAGAAATGGGCAGATAACGGCACCAGACCAATACAAAACACATGTAATTTAAGAATTGCATGATAGTTTGTGGAACATTCTAGGCAAAGCTCTACCATTTTCATAGAGACAAGCACTCTTTATCAACTTATTTACCAATAAAAAGTCCAGTGTCACGATAGGGCCCAGTTTTACTTTGCTTCATCAGCAGCAAAAACAGTTTTAGAGGAAAGTGTAGTGTGTATATTATATGGTATGGTGGTCAGTTAAGAATTCAGTATCTCCATCCACTTGCTTAATACCCAAATCTGATGAGTAAAGACTTCCTTGTATCTTATATCTTTACCACTTCCAATATGCAAACTCACTTACTTTAAATTATGTTGTGTAAAGTGTTTTATTAGATTTTTGTACCGCTAAGTGTTTATTACAAAGCATGAACTCTCTGTGTATCTCTGCATTGTTTCAGCCCACGTGACAAAACAGACCAAGTAGTTTCTTGAGTTACTCCAAACTGGAAGGACAGTTTAACATTATCCTCAAAGCTCCTTTCTCTCTCCTCATGTAATATCCTCGACTTGAACAAAAAGTTAATTACTTCGTCTCTACTCTGGTTTTTCTATCGCTGAGTTTGTTTAAATCCCTATTTGACCCGCCCAGATGCTTTGCT